>NC_067305.1:5192703-5797723 GCF_020740795.1 Apus apus | reverse complement strand
ACAAGGGAGCAGCCCTAGGGCTGTTCCTCCAGACTGCTGCAGGGAAATGGCATCTGCAGCTGGCTGATCCCACAGGACCTTCCCCTCAAAGCAAACATCCTGCCCAGGGGCACAGCAAACCCCTCGAGGCTGTGCTCCCATGCAGACTGAGTGAGTGGGCCATGGCACCCCCACCTCTCTCTTTTCTCCCCTACTTTGGGAAGAAAAAGCTTGACACTTACCCTTCTCCACTGAGACAGTGCCATACTTCATCTGGTTGCAGCAGATCCCCACAGAGATGAGACCTTGCTTCATTTCTGGAACAGCAGAAGACAGCTTGTGCATTCTGGGGTCCGCCTCCCCTCAGCAGTCCTGCAGGGCTCCTTCCCCTCCAGGTGTGCCCTTTATTTCACAGCTCTGTCTCTCCCAGACCCTTTCCCCCCATGCCTGGCAGGCTGACACGCCTCTGGGCGGCTGCTCTCCCCACTCACCAGGGAACTGCTCAGCCAGGGCTGCTGTTCCCTCTCTCTGTCCTTCTGCTCCATCCTCCAGGCCTCCCAAACCCAAGACCAACCCAGCCAAGCCAGACACAGCAGAGACCCCAGAGCTGGTAACGTTCTTACCATGGAAAAACGCAGCCTCCCCTTTGTCGTAGCTCTTGGGCACGGGAACCCGGCTCTCCGTCTGGTTGAGGATGGTGGAGAGGACTCTGTCCAGTGCCTTGGCCCCGTACTGTGACAGGAGACAGGAGTCACACAGGGACACACCTACAGCAGTGGGCTGTGTCACAGCACTCCTGCTGGCACAGCAGAGAAAGCCATCTCCTCCAGGGAAAGCCACCGACCTGGTGGCCATGCCAAGGGGGAGCCGTGGGTCAGAGGCTCCTCAGTCCCCGGGGTTCAGGAGCCCACCCCCCAGCTCCCCCGGGGACAGGGGCCCGGTGCCCTTCCTGGCTCCCCCCGGCAGATATGAACTTGTGCTAGGCCAGATCCTGCCTGTAGATGCCAGCAATGATCTTCTCCAGCTCTGGCTCCCACTCAAGGCACTTGCCAACTATTTCAACCCCTCCTCGGCTGAGCTGAGTTACCTTATTCTCGAAGTTGTACTTGCTGAGGTCCCGGGATTCGGTGGCCCGGCGGTCTCCGTGGGTTAAGGCACCCTAGGAAGGCAGAACAAACACAAAGTTCTTACTTTTAGCTGTTGCAAAACTCCAGAGCAGGATGGCCGAGGCCACATCTTGGATGAGGCCAGGATAAGAATGTGCTGGGGGGCAAGAGGGGGGGCAGTGTTCCTCTGGAATACTGACACTTCACCAAGTATTTGGGCATTTATCAGAAGTGAAGAAAAATTAAACAAATTAATGATTCCATTAATTATTTCATCAGCTTTCTGGAAACAGATGGGTTTGCACTCCTCTAACAGTGAGGGAATTCCAGCATCTGGAATTGGGTTCTGCTTCCCTGAAATTCCTCCTGGTGCCTCAGTTACCTCTCCTTCACTTCCTTTCCCAAATCCCAGGATGCTAAAAGCCCTCTGTGTTCCACAACTGCAACACCTCCAGTCAGGGGTAACACAATCCCCTGTGCCAGTGACCCTGGCCGTGCAGTGGGAACACTGAACTGGTCCCAGGTGGAAGCTTTGCAGAGAAAAGTGGAGCTGGCAGGTCCCCCCCCTGCTGCAGGGCACTTACGAGGCTCTCTAGCCGTTTTGCCACGATGGATGCAAACCTCCTCTCCCCTGCCAGCTCAGAGATGAGGAAGACGTACTCTGGAGCAGACACCTGGTTCGATCGGTGCGTGCGACCTACGGGAGGGGAGAGCAGGAGTGAGAGGCTGGTGCAGCCTGGCTGGCAGGGGCAGGGACAGTGCCCAGGGACACTCAGCCCTCACCAAACTGCTGTATGGCCCGGTCTGCACTCCAGGGCAGCTCCAGAGTCATGTGCACCCGGCGCCTCTGGTTTTTCACCCGTCTGTCCGCTTGGAGAGAGATCCCTGAGCTGGAGGCCTCTGAGATTATTGCTACAAGCTAAGGGAGAGAGACAAGTGAGACAGGGGGGTGAGACTCCTGGACATCTGCAGAACTGCTTCAAGAAACTGCCCACAGCACAACTCTCCCACCCGTGAGGGGTCCCAGGACTCCTTGTCACCTTCCAGCAGGTGGAGCACAGACCTGTGTTGGCCCCAGGCTGGCAGGGCACAGGCACCGTGAGGACACCTCCCTCTCCTTCCCCTCTCGTGCACAAGCTCCCATGCAGGTGTCTGGAGGTCTCCTCGGCTCGGGTCTCACCTTTTCCCCCTTCATGAAACGCTCCTTCTCCTTCAGGTTGACATGGTCTATGGACAGTCCTTGCTCTGCTCGGGACTCGAAGACGACGGCGCCGTCGGGTCTGCAAACCACGCGGCCCTTGCGCCCCGTCATCTGCAGACAGGGGGAGGCTGTCAGGGGGGCTGCACAGGGGACAGATCCGCTGGGAGAGGCAACTCTCAACAGCTTTTCCACATTGCAAGGAAGGAGAAGAAACCCTCTTTCAGCAGGATTCGCCTTTGCTGGCCCTTTTTCCTGTCTCCCCGTGCCACCAACATCTACCCCAGACTGTGAGCAGTACCTCAGCCACGTGCTCCGGGCCCCCAAAGTGATTGATCAGTTCATCCAAGGTATTGAGAGGTAGCTCTTTGCCCAGTGCTTTTACTTTTGCTAGAAGGTCCTGCTTCATCTTTTCCACATGTTCTAGTTCTCTCAGGCCATGCATCTCTTTCTGGGAAGGCAGCATGTGAAAATTGCCTGCAACATAAAGTGCAAAAGCTTAGAATGTAATTACAAATGAGAAAGGAGGGCAAAAATTGTCCCAAAGAGCTTCTGGGGGCCTGATGAGTGGGCAAAGACACCTTGACTTGCAATAAATGCTGCTGAGCATGGAGTGAATCCATAGGATCACAAACTGGTTTGGGTTGGAAGGGACCTTAAAGATCATCCAGTCCATGGGCAGGGACACCTCCCACCAGCCCAGGCTGCTCCAAGCCCCATCCAACCTGCCCTTCAACACTGCCAGGGATGGGGCAGCCACAGCTTCCCTGGGCAACCTGGGCCAGGGTCTCACCACCCTCACAGCAAATTTCTTCCTAATGTCCAACCTAAATCTCCCTTCTTCCAGTTTAAAGCCACTCCCCCTTCTCCTGTTCTGGTGGGGCAAGGAGCAGGCAGGGCAGATCCCTGCTGCCCACTGATCACAGCAGGACATTGATCACACCCGCTCACACCAGTGTCCCCTTTGTCAGACCCCCCAAAAGGGTCAGGTGTAATCTGGACTTGTCTGTGCTCGGGGGGTCTGTCCCCAGCTGTGCTCCCGAGCCCCAGGGAAGGAGGTGGCTCCTGTTCCCAGCCCCCCCAGGGAGCTGCTGCTCTTACTCCTGTCCTCGGCGGCGAAGCAGTTGAAGGTTTGCTCAACGAAGATCACGTCGTCAGTCTCAAACAGGGACTCGGGGGAGGAGTTGAAGTCGCTGTCCAGCCCCATGTCAGAGTCGGTGCTGCTGTCGTCGCTGATCTTGATGACGCCCCCGGGGTCACCCAGACCCCTCAGGGCCTTGGGGCAGCGGCCCCTCTGCTTCCCTGCAAGGAGAGAGAGCAGCGTCCAGGAGAGGGCTCGGGCTCCTGCACCAACACAAAGCAGCAAGTGCCAGCTTGGAAAGAGGAGGAGAGGCCACACAATAGCAGAGACTGCCCCAAATGAAAGGCTGACCTTGGAAAGACAGAGACTCTTGGGTGGGGACAGCTACAACGGGGCGGGAAGAGGGGGAGGGAGAGGGAGGGAGAAAAAGGAAGAGAGAGAAAGGAAGAGAACAAGGCTGTCATCAGGGCTGAAGCTGGTTGCACACACCAGGATGAACACTCAGCAGCTCCAAGCAGTGCTGACTCCTCAGGGGAAGGAGCCCATGGGTCTGACTGCCCCTGGAGCAGTGTGGGACACGGGAAGGTGCCAGTGTTTTGGGATGTTGTTGACTTCAAGAATGGTAAGACATGCCCCTGCCATGTGAGAGGGTTCACAAACCAGCATGCCCAGGCTGCTCTGCAACAGCAGCCAGACAGGACAACCTCCACAATCTGCCAGTGCTGCTGTCCACTCTTCCCCCTTTCCCACATCCCAGTTGAGGAGAAATCCCAAAACTCTTCTCACCAGCAGCCGCAACCAAGAATTTGGCAGGGAAGTTATTCTTTTTTTCCCCCAGGACACCTGGGGTGCTCTAAGGAAGGGGTAGTGGAGAAGCCCCCTTTGCCGCAAGAGGGCTCCAGACATGTAGCTGGGACCCTGTGCAATCTGCCCAGAGTCTGGGTGAGGGAGAGGCTGGGAGAGGGGCAGAGCTCCTGGGAAGGGGTGGAGGGGAGGACCTGGGTCCCCCAGATGAGAGAGAGTGAGGGAGATGTGCAGGAGGGCAAACTGAAACCAGGGCAGAGCAGCAAACAGCGTGAAGGGGGAAAAGGGGAAAAGGAAAAGAAAAAGCTGAGTGGCTGGGGTGAAGCAGCAAGGCAGGAGGTCAGATGCTGGGCAGTGGAGTGTGCTCTTACGTTTTCTTTTAATGCCAGTTCCTTTTTCTCTCTTTCTTTTGGTTGAAGGAAAGTGCTTCTGAATTAGTGATAGAAAGACGCCTCTGAAAGTAAGATGCAAAATTTATTCTAGCTGCCAGGAACAGGAACAACTGCTGGTTATCACGTAGCAATGTGCATTTGAGATAGCACCACAGTTCATGGAAGAGGGGTAAATCCTGCACCACAACTGCTGGCATGGCATGTTTCACCAAAGGGCTCTGCCACGGGAGCATGAGCTGTGCTGGCAGCTCCTCAGCCATGAATGGGCATGCTGAGGGATGCACAGCACTGCAATCCCAGGAAAAACGTGGGCTGAGGGATGCAAGACTCTGCAATGCTGGGAGAAACACTCCCTGCCATGACCTCCCCGAGCAGAACGAGCAGACGCTGCAGGGAGGGAGAGCAGAGCCTGGGCTCAGTGCTGCCCCATGGCAGCCGAAGTTGCAAGACCTTTATATAGCAACTAAGAGGGAGTTTTAAATGGGAAACACTATACTGGGAGGCTGTTACATCACTACTGAAAAATCCAGTAAGTGTCAGTGTCCCAGCCCCTCTCAATGCTCCAACAGCAGCGACCACCCCAAGGCTGGGGCTCCCCCAGCTCCTCTGGCTAACTAGCTGGGGGCTGCAGAACTGGGAAAAGTGGCAAAACAGGGATCTGTAGTGGTTTCAGGTGATGGATAACATCATAAGAGGTGGAAAACAAATGTTTCTGTGGGATGTTCTGCAAATAAAAGAGCCAATGCTTAAATGCTGACTGTGCTGGGCAGGGATGGACCCCAATGCAATGAGAAGGTTGTGCTGAATGAGCTCTGGTTGGAAAAAAATAAATGTAGAAAGCAACAGCTGAGAGGTATGGACATGACATCTTGCCTGTGTGAGAAAAAGGGAATCTTGGGAATCAGGGAGGGAGCTCTAGGAGCCTTGGCATGAGGGGCTGCAGGAGACAGACAGCCCTGCTCCCTGAGGGCAGCGACTCAGAAATTGTATTTATGAGGCCCTTTTGTGCTGGTGCTGGGCTGACCCTGAGCTCAACTCACAAAGACTCACTCTCAGGTCTGGAGCCTCCCTGCCCTGAAACCTGGCTCCTTTTCCCAGCACTTGCACTCCCAGTCTTCCTTGCAAACAAAGGCTTGGGCTGCTATTCACTCCCTGAACAATCTGTTTATTTTTAACCCCAGCATCTTTTAAACAACTGGTTCTTCCTGGCACACTCCCTTCCAGCAATCCCGTGAAGTGCTGTAAAACCAGGAGGCTGCAGTTGGAGGCCCAGCAGATGCCAGAAGCCATGCACTTTATCTGGCCAATGCTGCCAGGCTCCTGTCTCTAGAGCTGGGGACAGTCGAGCAGGGCGTGTGATCACTAACAGACCCTTCCTCCTGTGATGGCTAAGCAAGGCTCAAAGGGACCACAAAGTCCTCTGGACTCAATTCCTTGGAATTCTGTGATGCAGAAACCAATCCAAAAGACCAACTCCATCCAAGCAGCTGTTGGACTTGCCTTGCCCACTGTCACCAAACTGGTATTTGTCTTTCAGTCATGGGCTGGAGTCAGCAGAGTGACACAGATGAACACTACCCCCCTGTTAGGGAGGAAAGCTTTGCCTAACCTGGACACACACAGTCTCTGGCATCTCTCATGGCTTTCACCTGCATTAAAAGGCACTTCCAAAGGGATCAGCCCTTCCAAATGCAACTCAACCCAATCCCCCAGGTTTTTGTCACCCCACGTTGGTGGGACAGGCTGGTCTTCTGAAAGGCTGCAGAAACAGGGGGGAGCACGAGCCCCGTGCTGTGCTGGAGGGCAGTGTGGGCCCTGCTGCTTCACCTCAGGCACAACCAGCCCACCCTCCAGCTCAGACACAGCAGGACACTGGTCCTGCCTCCTACCCGTGCTGAAAGTCCCCCCTGGGGAATCTGCACTCCCTGGATCACTCCTGCCTCCCCCTGCTGCAGCGATGCCACCTCCCATTGTCACCCCTCTGTCACTACATGAGAGTCTCTTCCTCATTTCTTCATTGTCAACAGCCCCGTTTTCCAGAGTCAGACCCACACAAACCACATCTCAGGTCACATTTCTGGCTCTCCTACACCTACCAATTCTTTGATATGATGGATCAAGCTGTTCATGCAAGTTTGGACCACAGGAAACTTCAAAATCCAGGATCCAGCTCAAAGTCAGGCTGAAGAAACAAGAGCCTCTAGGACCCAGCTCAGTGTCCTCTGCATTCACAGCTTGTACAGGGCGAGGCAGCATGAAACTGCATTTCAAGAACTGCAAGTGGGAAGTGGCCCCAGGGCAGGGCTTTCCCCAGCACACCTCCAGCCTCCCATGCATCCCCCCAGCAGAAAAACAGGGATGTGAACTTACTCTGCAGCAGAGACAAAACAATTGAGGTGCCCATCATTCTCATCCAGGACCTCTCTGGTGCGGGCCTCCCCGGTGGACTGCAGCCCGATGACGATGCACTGCAGGGAACACAAGGATGGAGCAGGAGTCAGGGAGCACAGGGCAGCCAGAGCCACGGCTGCCACACTGTACCTCACAGCCCTGGGGACACCTCCCCTGGTTCCCAAACATGGTAGTCCTGAAGCAGGGCTCCTGACCAAGAATCACCTCAAATCTTTCCGTCTCCAAGACCGTCCCTCTGCTCACACCACAGGGGGTGACTCCCACTACAGAACCTGACTGACCTTGCTAGGTAGTTTCTGCCTAAAATTCCCAAGGTATATCCAGATGGATGAAAGGACTGAGCTGTGCTCAAGGTGAAGGATCTGGTACCCTTCCTGGCTTGAACATGACCCCAAATAGTGTTTCAGATCAGCTTGCCCGCACCTGCCGCCAGCGAGCAGTGGGTGATGCCCTGGAAGACCCAGCCACGTTCACTCCCCAGCATCATTTACTGTGGCTGCTCCCAGAAACCCAGGCACTGCGTTTTGCCCTGGTTAATGTGGAGAGAAATCCACCCCTAGAGAAGTCTGAAATGGCTTTGAACTCAAGCTGAACAATAATTAACTCCCCTTGGTTGCAGACTACAAACAAAAAATCAGTCACCAAGCAGCTGTGGTGGCTGCTGCCAGCACAGCAGGGCTCCCACACCTTGTCCTTGGCCAGCTCCTCCTTGGCCAGCTCCACCAGCCGCCGCACCTTCGCCGCGATGCAGAGGTACTTGAAGAAGCGCTGATGGGCCGACCAGAACTGGCCCCACAGGGACTTCCGAGACTCCAGGCCGACCCAGTCAGCTGCCTGCTGGAACACCATCAGGGCCTCTGCCCACTGCACGACACCCAGAAAGGCTGAGTTAGTATCTTTGTTTTCATTTCCATTCCTGCTGCGCAGGTTGATAGAACAGTCTGGGGCTTGATAATCTGATGTAACACCCGTGTTTGTGTCTCTCTCTCAGGCTGAATGAAGAGTCTGGTCATTCTCTCCTTTCTGCACCACCATGATGGTGCAAGCTCTGGTTTGTAAACATGGAACTTTTAAATAGAAGCAAGAAAGCATGATTTTTTTTTGCATAAGCACAGCCTGTGAACCCTTTTTCTTTCTTTTGAACAAACCCAGTTTGTGGCTGGTGCCACCTTAGTGGTCCTCAGGTCCTCCCACAGAACAAGTGGCCGTGCCCAAAGCACGATTAAGTCTCTCCACTGCAGTGGGACCAACTCACCAACTTGGCTGCCTTGTCATAGACAACCTTGTACTGCTGATCCAGTGGGATCTCCTCGATTCTGAAGGTCACTCCAGTGAAACTGAGCTGCCTGGCTATGTACATCCCGCTGACCTTCATGTCCATTGCCACGATCTCCATTGCACCAACTCCCCTGGGAGAGAAGGACGGCTGTGAAACCCCCTCCTCTGCTCCAGGGCAGCACCAGGAAGGTGCCTCTGCAGAACCCCCAGCCCTCCTGGCTCCAGCTGCCCTGAGTCACTGTCCTCAGGCATTGCACCCACTTCCAAAGGCTGCCACAAAATGCACACTCTGTGGAAGGGGATGCTGGACGAGCCTTACCTCTTCTCAATCGCATGCAGGAACTCATCAAATGCCCTGAAGGGGGTGCCCTCCCCCCAGATCCCCAGGCGGCTCATGTAAATCATGTTTTTTGGCTCAGAGGCACCTGTTGGAACAGAACTCACTGTCAGCAAAACCACAGACATCTTTAATAGTTTTGACTCAAGTAAAGTGAACTCTTAAGGGGTTGGTCATGCCCCATCGGGCCTCAGGAGACCTGAGGACCTTTCCAAACACTGCCCTCCATGCAAGCAGGCAGCACCACAGAGCTAACAGATTGCCAGGACTGAGTTACATGGGAGAGAAATCAGTGTCTGACCTGCCAAAAGGTCACGAGTACCAGCAATGATGGGGCAGATTTGGCACTCCAGGCCCCCCTCTAGCACTGCAGCACCTTTCACCTCTTCTTGCCTAAACATGCACTTGCAGGGGGTATGCTCACAGCTCAAGGACACCCTGGAGACCAGAAGAGACTGGTGCCCACAGCTCACCTGTGGCACTGGCATAGACAACCCTTGCTCGAGGCAGCTTGTTCTGAAGGTCCAGCACTGCTTTGCCCATCTTTGTAGAGCTGGCATTTTTGGCTTTGTGGCATTCATCAAACACAATCTGGAGGGGAATGTCAGTTAAGGAGAACAGATCTGTTCTGATCTCGAGGATGGGAGCAGACAGAAGATACAACCCAACCAACTGAACAGTCCCAGTATCAACAGGCCTGACCTGTTCCACACACTGCCTGAAATCTGTTGGTTTTGCCTAGTCCTGTGGTCCTCAGAGCCCCAAGTCATTTCCCCCTCCCTCTCCCTTCATTTCCAAGGTGTGTCCTGGTTTGTAAAGCTGAGGGAGAAGAATGCTGAAGAGGTTAAACCAGCTGCATTCTTCTCCCCCAGCCCTGCAGCCAGTGGAGGAGGAGAAGGCAGGGTGGGGGATGCCTGTGCTCACAGCCCTGAAATATCCACCACAGGCATCAGGCTGCTCAGCACAGCTGCTACCAGTGCTTTCAGATGGCCCCAAGCTCTTTGTTCCTTGGTGAAGTACAGTCACAGTCACGCAATTCTTCTCTCCCCAGTTCTTTTGGGTTTGTTTTTTGGGTTTTTTTAAGGATACAACTCCATCAAAGTTTTCTCTGCACCAGTCCAAAATCTGTTTTAAGCGTGTCCTGTGCTGCCCACCTGCCTGGCTTTCACCAATCAGCGCAGAGTAGGTGGCAAAGAGGACTCCTTCTGAGGTAGCTGTGTCACCGTATTTAATCTGCAAGAAGAACAAAAACAAGAGCACACACGTTCATCATGTCTGTCCCCAGGGTGTCGTGCCCACAGCCAACCCTGCCACTTGTGCTGTGGCTGCGCCGGACACGCTGCTGCCTGCCAGAACAAAGCCCACTCTGAGAGCAGAGGGGACAATGCTGGTAGCTGACATCTTTAGCACGTCTACTTGGCACTGAGATGTGGTGATGACAGGGACTTCAAACGTCTGGAGAAGTCCCACTAGCCCATGTGTCAGCACATCTGGCGCACGCAGGGCGGCCTGGAGACCACACTAGGACTTCCATTTTCTGGCCAGCTGAAATCACTTCTCGTTTTTAAGCAACAGTGTAGAATGTTTATTTGGTTTGAACCCTTCCATCTGCCTGAATTAAAATAATTAAAAAATAATTACAATAATTTTATTTTAGACCAGGTAAGATTGTTGCCTGTCTCACTGTCATGGGTCCCACCTGTAACAAAATAAAAGGTAGAGGAAAAAAACCCACGGTCCCAATCTGCATAAAGTTCCATTTAAAGCCTTTTTGGTCTGAGGACAAACCTCCCTTTCAGCCCCTCAGTGGGGTGCATTCAGAGGTGTCAAACACACGTGACTCCCACTGACTTTGTAAGAGCTGGTTGTTCAAACCACTGAAACCAGAGGAGAGTGTTCCAGTTCCACGTGGCAGACACAAGGCTGATGCACAGGACAAGAGACTAAAGCACAGGAACCCTGTGAACAGCCACCACACAACTGCTGGTGCTTTCTTTTGAGAAGTACCTCACCCTCACCCCTGAATAACTGGAAGAGAGTCTGAAAACCCTCTGATGTGCTCAGTGGGGGAGGGCCCGGGTGTCAGCGTGGCCCACAGCCCCTGCCAGGCACCATCTGTGCTTTACACCTGCTCCCTCACTCCTGCTCTGAAAGAGGATCCATGAAACCAGCGCTGGGAAACGTTAGGCCAGGAGAGCAGAGCACGACCTCATCCAACAGGAGCTGTTCCCTCTGCAGGGCTCCTCAGGAATAGCAAGAAAGGTTCAAGTCCTGCTGGACTTCGTGCTTGCCTGGAGACACCTCCCAGTCCCTGCAGGAAGGAGCTCGGAGCTCCCAGCCCAGCGAGGGTCTAAAACCAGCAGGAGTCCCCGTGGGCAGCACCGGCCGAGGGAGGGCAGGGCCAGCAGGTTGGGGTGCCACCAGCCACGGGGGCAGAGCCCAGGGTGGATCCATCTACCTGCCTGGGGGCTGATGTCCAGACCACCACTGCAGCTTCTCTTCCTACCTTATTCAAAGCATGCACAGGAATGTGGGAGGCCTCAATGTCCTTCAGGTCTCTCTCAGCATCGTACTTGAGATCGTTGGAGACACTGAACCTGCAAAGCAAGACGTGGGGCTGGTTATCTCCTGAGGAGATGGTCAGGGCACACACAGTGACCAGCAGCTCTAAGGTGGCAGGAGCTGCAGCTGCCACTGCCCACAGACCAGACCCTGCTGCAGACCCCACGGCCACCAGGACATGCTGTGTGTCCCACAGTAGGATCCCACACTCCAAGGGCTTGGGTCTGCACTGGGAAGTCCACCAACACCCCTCTGCCCACCTGCATGGAAGGCTCACCCTGCCCTCCAGATAGGACCTGAATCTGCCATTTCCTAGTGACACTCCCATTCCACCAACAGCAACTGGGCACAAAGAGGTGGGAACCACTTACCCAAGGCCACAGTCAGCTGTAAAGCCAACATCAGCACTGAGGAACTGGACTTGAAGGAAAAGAGATAAAAAGAACCAACAAACAACAACAGCAACTTACCACAGAGCCTTTTTCCTCCCTTTAAGATAATTTTCAAAGATGATGCCTGCAACTGTCCTGCCCTTTCCAACTCCAGCACCGTCCCCAATGAGGAACCCAGCTCGCTGCCCATTGGGTAACAAAACTTCATGTTGCTGCAAAATCAAGAACAAAACTGGAAATTAAACTAGATTTGCCTTTGCTAACAGCTTTGATGTGAGCTTGTAGGAGCCCCACTTAACCCCTTCACATATCCCATCGATGCAAGGGCATTCCCTGCTCAGATAAATGATGGCAGGAATGGTCAAGCATCATGGCAACGTTCACAAGAGGCAGTTCATGGAAAAGGCCCATGGGAGCAAAAACGTAAGGCACTCCTCACTGCAACAAAAGCCAGGGGCCCTTCCTTCTTTGGGAAATACACCCCACAGAAGTCCCCGGCTGCAAACAATCCCGTCAAAAGGCATTTAAACCCCAGGTGCCAAAGTCTCGTCACCTACATTACAGTTACTTTAAAACACATTCATGCACACAAAAGGCAGGTTCTTCCTGGCCCTCGAGCCCTGTACCTGGCAGGCATAGATGATGGCTTCCAGCTGCAGGGCTGAGAGGGACCCCTTGTCGGCCACCGAGCGCGGCAGGGAGAGGCGGTAGGTGACGTCGGGGGGGGGGACGCTGGACAGGGTGCTCGTTTCAACCACCAGGTCAGGGTGGTGCTTCCCTATCTTGGCTAAACGACACAGAAAACAGACAACTCAGGTTCTCCACTCAGCCAGACCTCATACTGATGGTGCAGAGGCCCCTGCTCTGGGACAGAAGGGACAAGTCCAACTCCCTTGCTCTGCACTTCTCAGGTCTGTTGAAATTCCAGGCTGGCAGAAACAAGTCATGCCCCCAAAAGCAAGCAACGTGTGCTGTCAAATCAGTGTTGCAGAAGCAAAGGGGCAGTAGACTGGCAGTCTTTCTAGGAAATCACAAGCTGGGGATGTGCCACAGCAAACACCACACACTGCTTGCAGGAACACAGGGGGACACTTAATGAGGCTGGTCCAGAGTGGAGTTAACTGAACTCCCCACACCCATGTGATGGCAAGATACTCACACTTTGAAGGTATGTATTCTGCATAGGTCTCTGTTTGCCCCAACTCTTCTGTTTCTTCCTCCTCACCTTCATCCTCCTCCTCTGCAGTAGCCTGAGACTGAAAAGAAATGGAGCATTGACCAAATTTTGATGTTCTCACTGAGCCCTGGACACACACAGTGCTGCACAGCGCCACAAACCACCATTTAAACCACCCCTATGCAAATTCACAAACCCTTCAAATACAATTAATCTCATTTATAGGCTACAGCAACACAAGGAAACCATCTGTGAGAGCCCACCCAGGGCCAGAAAGGGGCCTGCAGAGCTGCTTCCAGAACCCAGGGCACAGGGATCAGAGAAAGCTTCAGCACCCTGCAGGGAGGGGGCTAGGGGTGGTCTCAGGGTGGTCCCAGGGCTGCCCCACTGGGCCCTCAGCTGGGCCAGGGTGAGGAACCAGACCAGCTCCAAACTCAGCGTGGGACTCAGCAGCACACAGCAAAGCCCTGCATTCCAGGAAGAGCAGCCTGGAAACCCTGTGCTGCCTCAGCTGTGGAGAAGGCCCAAACCATTCCCTAACACGGTGAGGTTCCACCAAGGGAAATGTCTGACACTTCTGGGAAGGTGCAGTGACTTGTCCCTGCCTGATTGTCCTGGCTGACTCCCTCTGGAGGGAACTCAGATCTGCTGCCCTCCAACTGCCACCTCACCAGGTTGAGAGCCTGGTGGCCCATCCCACCAAAGCCCACCCCCATGCTCACCTGGTAGCTTATGAGGAGAGGGGTGCTGGGGACAGCAGGAATGTGGACATTCGAGCTGTTCCAGTCAGTGAAAGATCTGCTGGGTGAGAACAGCTGGAACAGAAAAGGTGCAGGTGAGAAAGCAGCCTGACCCTGGGCCCTCCAGCCCCAACAACTCTGAAAATGCACCAATAGCAAAGACACTCGTGTTCTGCACTCAGCTCTCACACTCTGATGGTACAAGTGGACTTGAATGTTTTCTGCTTGTGATGCCTGAGATCACCAGAGCCTGCAGGCTTCCAGCTGACCCTCAGGACACCAGGACCAATGACAGGGACTAGCCCCAAGGCCCAGGAGCTCCAGCTGCACTCAGACCTCACCAGGCTGGTGCTGCAGGTCCAGGTCTCTCCAGGCACCAGCTCCAAGGATGGCTTTGGACAATCCAGCCCCCTGCACCACAGCTGGTGTGAAGAGCTCCCAAGACACTGCTGGCTGGGAAGGTACAACCAAGAAGATCCTTTTTCTGCCCCCACACCAACAAATTCCCACTGACATTTCCCGACAGCGAGCGAGGTCAGGCCAGCAGCTCGTGGCATCCAAAGCAATCAGCAACTCCTGAAGGAGCAATGCTCCAAGTGCAAGAGTACCAGACATAAAGACCCACATTCCACCAGCAGAAGTGAAAGATGGGAAGTTCTTAAGCATAAACACTCTGATGATTTCCTTTTTTTTTTTTTTAATTAAAAGAAAAAAAAAAGAAGAAAGAAAAAACCACCCTCCATTACTGGAAGCCTGAGTCAGAATTACCAGAAGGAAGCTGGACAGAAGAGCTATTTTCAGTGCCAACAAATCTGGAGAGCAGGTGAAACATCTCCACCTAAAATCTGGGCTCTGCATAGAAGTTTCTTCTTAGGCAAGAGAAAGGCCCAGATGTGCTGGGAGGGCAGGACACACTGCGCTCAGCCTGGGCAGGGGAAAGCTCCTGCAGGTCTGTCCTCGCATCAGGGAATGTTGGAAGGTACAAATCCCTGGAATCCCACTCAGCAACGTGGCTTTGGCACATGGTGTTTCACCCCGGGTGCCACCAAGGCAGTGACAGAAACCTTGGCTGTTTGGAGGACTGAAAAAACAACTGAAGATGAGAACAGGCCACGAGGGCCAGTCCAGGTGGGAGCAGGAGCTGTAGTGGGTGATGCAGCATTTTGCCTCAGGCTAAACTTGCGGAATTCCTTCCTATCTGCTGAGCTAGGAGAAGGGTGTTCACATTTTTAGTGTGGTGAATGAGTTAGACAGAAAAAACTACATTGGCAGCCCACAAAAATTCCAGCTGCAGCCTTCAGGGGCAGAGCTCTGCTTCCCCAATCTGAAGGGCACTGCAACTCATGAGATGGTTGTGAGAAAACACAGTGGATCACACAAACTATTTTTAAAAGGTATTTCACAAGTTCATTACAAATGAAGCAAGTGTGTTTCGCCCGCTAACCCCTGCAAATGCTGAACAGGGCAGCTCTTCCCTCCATGTCCTGAAATGATAACCAGAGCCAACATGTTCTATACAGCTCCTTTCTTCACAGATAAGGGCAGGGACACATGAGGCAGCTCTGAGCCCAGCTACCTCCTCCTCTCCATCACAAACACTCCCCCTAAAGCTGCAGCCCTGGGCACTTGAGATAAGGGTTTCTGAGTGAGCTGGAAACCTTCAGCCTTGGGCAGTCTCACTGGGATGCTTTTCTCCAGTTTTGATCTCTCTGTAAAACCCCTCTCTCTTTGTCCCCCTCTCTGTAAACCCAGTTCCCCAGTGCTAGTGACAGCTGAGAGAAAGAAGCAAAGCTAAAACATGGATGTAGTCTTTTCCAGACCGTATCTTCAAACTGCTGCATGACAGAAGACAGCTCATGATTTTGTAGTTTTTTAAAGACCACAAGCTGCACTTGCACCTGGGATCTCTACCTGTGGCTCTCACATCAGGTGCACCCAGGGTCACTCAGGAGTGTCCCACCATCAGAGCTGGTTAGAGCTGCTTCTGCTCCACTTGAACCTCCAAGACTGTAACCCTGGAAAACCTGCTGTCCTGCAGCACAGGGGCAGGCAAAGCCTGAGCCAGCTCCAGCTGATGGGATCTGCTGCACCAACACAGACAGGGCTGCACCTGCCTGGGTGACACACTGGGTAATGAGACCCACCTTCAGTTTGCTCCTGTGGCTCAGGAACTGCTCTGGCTACTCAAAAGCCAAAATTCCTGCAATTTTATGGAAAATGCTGGTGGTGTAATTATGTGGGAACAGACAGGGCAAGATTATCTAAACTGCTGGCACATTGGTGCAGAGTATCAGCAAAGTCTCCATCGTGTCTGAGTGTTTTAGTAAGAGGAGCCTTCTCTTTGGCACTGCCTTGAGATCATTTGTTTGCCTCCCTTAGCAGCAACAAAAAAAGCATACTTGGAATTCAGGCACTGACACAACTGACAATCATGAGTCAACCTGACGATCCATTTACCTGGTGTCCTGTGAGCTACCACCTCCCATGCAAGAGTGAAACTGAAATCTCCAGACTAGGATGTGCTTAACTGACCAGGAAATGTCAAAGAAATTTAAAGAAAAAAAAGAAACAAAACCAAAAACAACCTAACCAACCCCCCCCCCAGCCACCTTTGTATTCAGAAAACACACAGATAAGACAACGTTTAAAATAGCTAGAGATTCTTTTCAAAAGGAAGTCGTTAATAATCGGAATTCCAAGGAGTTAATTGGCCTTATCTGAACCTAAGTGTTCTGCAGGACAACAAGGGGCAGAGCAGGACGTGAAGAACAGCATGAAACAAGACCAGAGACAAGTCAGTCTCACACTTACATGACACATATTTGTTTCTGACTTGCATTTTTTACACTGGATTTAGAACAGCTTTCCCAGGAAGTTTCTTGCTGCACACTCCACAGACACAAGGCTACAAGCTTGTTTAGGCACCAAGTATCTCACCCACAGTTCACGTGCTTGGATACCACAGACTGAGTCCTGCAGTGATTTAGGCCACAATGTAAAACAACAACGGGAAATGAGGAGCAATAAAGCACAAGCCCTCTGCCTTGGGGGTTCTATCTGTTTTCTACCTTTTTAATCATCCAATTTACAAGTGCAGTCTTCAGCCATTTTTTTGGTCCAAGCAGTTCAGCTCTGTTCCTGCTGAGATGAAATCTCAGAGATTTCAGCAAGAGTTCAGGTGTCTGATTTGAGGATCTGCCTTAAGATCTCACAGAAAGCTCAAGGCAGGCAGGAGCTCTGATCTCCTAAGGCCAGGACTCTCACCACCAAGCCACATTCCCTCAATGCCAGCCTGTCCCTCAGCATTCCCAAGCAGAACTGCTTATTCCCAGGCTGTGACAAAAGCCAGTGCTCCTCATGGCAATGCAGACCCCACTGACTGCAAAATGCAGCCCCTGCACACCACAGAGCCTCAAAACACTGCAGGGCCTAAATTACAGCCAAGCCAGATTGGCTTCTGGGGCAGCCACATTCAATGTTTTCCCCCCATAATCTTCATAAGACAAAGACCTGCAAAGGAAACCTCCTGCACAGCCAGGCATCCCCTGCCAGGGCAGAGATCCAGGGATTCAGCAAATGTGCCTGATAACATTCCAGCACCACCCCAGCCGGTGGCTATCCCGTAGTGACTGACACCAGGTTGTGCAAGAGTGAGCAATCAGTCCCAAGAGATGAGGGAAAACAGATGGCAACAGGCTAGTAAAAATGCACAGAACCACATGTTGCCACGGGACTGCTGGGAGATCACACGCCCAGGAAAGCTCAGGGATGTAAAAGCTTGCAGGGACTTGGACTCACAAAGTAAACACAAATGGTTAGGCGTAACTTGAGACAGTTTGTTTTTTAGTCATTGTTACCAAAATATTTGCCACAGAGAACCTGTCCTTGTCTGGGTTCCTTCCTGCTTCCAGGAGACCAAAGTATGTGTGATCACTTCACCCCTTCCCTCCTCAGTGAAGCTGGCAATAGCCAAACACCATCACCCTGCAGCTCACCCCCTGCAGGGAACTGCGCTGGATCGTTAATTCCTTGGTGAAAACACTCAGGTTGAAGCCTGAGGTATTTACTGAGTGCTGGGGAGGATGTCAGAGGAGCAGCCCATACCTCTATCTGGTTCTGCTGTGGGGTGTTTACATCCCATAGTGTTGGCACGTGGCTCAGGCTGTCGGCAGGCAGGAAGTCCTTGGGATCCGCAATGTCCGAGAGGGAATCGGCAGGGGATGAAAAGAGGGAGTTGTTGTTGGAGAGCTCATCGAGGTATGAAGAATCCTGACATGGAGAAACGACCACAGTTAGAGGAGGCAGGCTGAGAACACCAGGGAGATCCTTTCTCACACCTACTCACCCAGCAGCCACCTCAACTTCGTATCTGATCACAGAGGCTGCCCAGGGGTGGGAAGTGCTCAGCCCAACACCCAGGTCTCCAGTGTTCTACGTGTGCACAGAAGCCCATGAGCACCAGCTACACCCACCAGTGACACTGGTGTTTGATTGTGATTAACAACACAACAATACCTGGAGGCTTTGGAAAAAATGAGTCTCCGCATGGGAGGTTCTGTGCAAAGGAGGCTGCCAGGAGCAGGGGGAAGGAGCACCAGTGTCATCTGGATTTGCGTCTAGATAAATCTTAGGAAAGCTACCAACCCTTTCCCAAGGGCACTCCTCAGCCCGGACACGACGGGAACGTGCTCCAGTGACGGGGACTGGGCTCTGCCCTTGCTCTTTTTCCGGTGCTTGTGCTCAGATGGATGACAATGCTTTTATTTTGTTCCAACCTGGTGGTGATGTTGGGTTGAGTCACATGGACTGTAGCTCAGAAAGAGCCTTCAATCCCCTCCTTATCATCACTTCCTTGTCTGGTGGCAGGGACTGGCAGCCAAAAAGCACTTCTTGCTCCGAGTCCTCGGCTCTGGCACAGATCATGGCACCTTCCCTGACTCCATCACAACACCTCAGCTCTCCTTCCACATCAAACGCCACTTTCCAACTTTTTCAAAGCAGAACAGCTTTGACTGCTGTTTACTGAAGTGCAAGGTACTTGAAACACCCTGCTCCGGCACACAGGGCCCACTGGAGCTGTGCCTCTGTCCCAGGGGACAGGCAGACAGAGCAGCAGGTCTCCCCTGGTGCCCCAGAGGACTCTGCCAACACCAGCCAGTTCTGTGGCTCCTCAGCAGGGCCAGCCCCAGCCCCCCACTAGGCCAGGTAACCAGAGGAGCATGGCAATGCCAGAAGAGCTGCACTGTCTGACACGAGGAGAAGGCACCGCTCATTTCCAGTTAAGGGCCAGTTTCTCACTACAAGGCAGAAAGGCAGCCAAAGGCTTTTGACAAGTCACTTAGCCCTGCCTGACATAAAATCATGAACAGTGGAGCTGCTTGAGCTTTCCTAAGGGCTTCAGGCCAAGAGCTGGGTCAGAGTCCCCCTGACTGCTAGCAGTTCTGGTTTTACAGTCTTTGAAGCCATCAGGACACGTTCCTTGCACTTGCTTCCCAGACGTGTCTGGTCCGGCACTGGGAGTCCCCGCTCCGCAGCCCCGGTGCGCTGCGTCAGGCACCGACAGGGACTGGGCACCACCTGCAAGGTCTGTGTTTGTCAAAAGCCAACTGGGGGACCCAAAGGCCCAAGGAGAAAGGGCTGTGCTGCTGTGTGGGACGCTCTCCTGCCAGCAGCAGGTCCTCGTGCTGGCGTGTGACAGGGCTGCCAGCCCCGGAGCAGCCGGGCAGCGCTTCCTGTGCGGCTCTTACTCTTGATAACGCTGTGGCTATTTTGGGATTACCCAGAAACCAAGAGACTGAAGTGGGCACTAGATTTATCGTCTGAGAATTAACTGATCCCTGGAAACATGGCTGTGTTTCACACTAGAGAAAGCAGAACACTTGGTTAAATACAGCATTTCTTGGCCAGAATAAGTGCCCTCTGTGTCCTGTAGGAACCTGCCTGTCCCTCCCACAGCTCCAGGTCCTGAGCACTGTGCTGGGATTCAACCCAACATTGCTCATGCTACTGAGATTCTTTTCCATTAACTCCCAGCTCCCAAGGTCTGTAGCCTCTCCAACCTTCCACACCCTCTGCAGAGACACTTGCTGATAACCTTGAACCACCTCAAACCAGCCATCATCTCCCCTTGCCCCATCACCACCTTTCTGCTTCCTCCTCTGGTCTCAAGATCCCAAGAACAGGCACTGCAGGAGTTCAACAGCCTCTGGACTGTCTCCACAGCCTGCACTCCTTTGCTACCAACACCCCTCCAGACCCACCTCCAGCACTTCCCTCCGCCCAGGGCACCAGGCTGAAACAGGGCAGAGGAAACCAACCTCCAAGTCAGAGGGAGGATAATGTCAGTCCTGGAAATGACCTTAGGGAGCCCATCCTCTTACAGGCATTAGCCACAAACTTTAGGAGTCTCCTATTTGTCTTAGCTCATTACGTTATCTAAAGAGCACTAAAAGGAGTAACGTGCTCGATCCCCACCCTTCAGGGCTCAGGGTACAACCCCAGTAAATCAGACCCCTGGCACATACACGGCAGCGGGGCTGGTTAATACCTACAGCCTGGGTCATTACAAACCCTGCCTTAACTAATTACTCCACCAGTTTGTATGGAGCAAACAGGAGGCGCTGCCTCAGTCTCCCTCAAGGGAAGGGAAGGATCATCACCTGCACCACCAGCCCACGACATAACGGGGTGAGCAGAAGGATTCATTTCCTCCACGGATAAAGCCAGTGTCAGACCCGTGGACACTCCAGCCCAGGGACAGCTGACCCCAGCCACAGGAGACCCTTGGCCAAAAGGTGCTGAGCCCCCAACACACGGATAGGAGAAGCTGAAAATGAGATGATGACATTGGGGGCAGAAGAGACGGACCAAGAAACCTTGAAGAGGGAGGTGGCTGCAGGGACAGGCAGCCTGGAGAGGGGCAGTGAGCCGAGCAGAGGGGCTGGAGAACAGCTCCCAGGGCTGGAAAGTGCTCCTGCTTCTTCAGTGGTCTGACGAGCTTGAGGAGCTGCTAAGGGAAGTCACTCCAGAGGGGTCACCCCACTTGGGCATCAGGATTTGAAGCAAATTATTCTGTCCCTGGTTAAGAATGATCCATAAGAATGTTAAAGTTTTCTCATTGCAAGTAAGAGGCTTTCACAGCAATGGCACCTATTTTATGCCTCAGTGGAAGCTGAATTTCTGCAACAGATGGAAGTTATCCCACAAGGTAGGATCTTTATTTCAAATGCTATTCTGCAACTATTCTCTAAGCAAATCTTATTTCTGGAATAGGAATATTTGGGGGGGAGTGTTGGTGGATTTTTCACATATTTTTTGTTGTTGTTTTTTTCCCCCTCCAGTTTAGCACAGCCTGCAAACAAAATCCAGACAGCACACTGCAGGTCACCACTGTTAGGAGAGCTTCCCCCTGGGGGGCTGGCAGGCCTGGCTCTTTTTTGCTCTGTTCAACACTCCTCTGCACCAGGGCAGTGAACGCCTGCATGAAGCACAAGCTGGAAGACCTCAGCCCTGGACTGACAGAAACAGCTTGAAGTCTGCTGTGAAACCAGGGTTCAGAACTACCTGCTGGGGTCAGAGATGAAGTTTGCAGAAGCCCTCTACAAAATGGCCAAGGGGCCATTCATCCCCTCACAGCAGCCTGACTGATGCAGAATTGTGTCCACCCAGAGGCCAGGCAGAGCTGCTGGCCAGGGCCTCACAGCATGTTCCTTTCTTACACTGATGTTGAATATCATCCACACACTAGAACAGGAGAGAGAGAATCACAAACCATTGTCTTGTCTTCAGCTCAGAAGATGCTCTAGAGAGTGACTTGATAAATCAATGATAATTATCTGCTGCATTTCTGAACTGCGAGTGCAAATGAATCGCCAGTTGGTGCCACCATGGGACACAGTATTTCTGTCATTGTCCCAAAACAGAGAAAGTTATAAACACCAAGAATCAGCTCCTCAGAAAAAAAATCAGGGTAAAGCAACCCAAACACTTAATCTGCTTCTCCCAGCCACTGGAAACAGCCCCATTCCTTAGTCAAAACAAGTTCTTTGTTAAAAATAATGAAAGAACAGGTGAAGTCTAAATACAGAGGGATCATGCATCCTATAAATATTTTTGGCCATGAAGGCATCAATATAAATGGTTTATTTGCTCACAATCCAGATAGAGAGGAAACAAATACTCCTTCTGCAGAGCAGCTAAGGATTACTGCACTGCACAGAGCTGTTCAGGGACTTTTAAAAAAAAAAAAAACATTTATACACACAGAAATACACACAGGAATAGTCACACAGCCAGACAGGCAAGAGCTGGTGTCTCAAAAATCACAGATTAAGCAAATTATATTTCAAGAAAGACAGAATCAAGAATTAACGGCTGAAATATAAGCAGTTGATCACTTAAAGAAAATATTTTAGCTGCCAAAACCCGAAGTCTTTCTAAATGGGGGGCAATAAACTTGCAGTCTGAAGGGTTCAGAGCTCTGGCTGGCAAGCGGTTCCCTTGCTTTTCTGCACACAGCATCTGGTTTAAAAATAAAGCTCCTGAAAGCCATTACAACTGCATAAACACCCCGATCACTTCTCCACACAGCTCCTCTTCCTTCAAGCTTCACAGTTAGAGACCAAGCTCTAACCCAGAGGAAGAGTCTCAAGTACCACAGAGTACAACACAAATCACAGCCCTGCTCCCTCACCCCCAAACTCTGCTGCCATCGCCAAAAACACGGGGGGGACACAAGCCTGGGGAGCAGCTGGAGCTCCCAACAAACCAACCTGGGAATTCTGAGGAGAAAAAAAAAAAAGAAGAAAAAAAAGGAAAATTAGGCATTACCTTGTAGAGAGATGGGAACTTTAGCCAGAACTGCATTTGGGACATTTTAAAGCAGCATTCAGTTTGCTGTCGGCAGAGCAGGAGGCAGATGAAGCAGAAAGGTGAGATTTTTCAGTGTATAATGGAGAAAGGTCCTCATTCATGACCGCGAGAGCAGCACCAGCCAGGGGGAGAGCTCAGCGAGGGTTGTAAAAAATTAACATGCAGAAGAAAGGAGTGAAAATGGAGGAAAAAAGGACAGCCATAGAGTGTGGCCGTCCTGAGCCTGTGGAAATTTGCATATAGTGTTTAGTCATGAAGGAGAGTGCTCCTACTTCCTCTAAGTACAAGGGCTGACTTTCAGGAAATGATGCCTGCTTGGTAAGTCAGTGAAATTACTGGCAATGCGATGAGAATTACTGTATGTGGTGTAATTCAACCACAGCTGCACTGTAAACAAAGCTGTGCTCCACGGCAGCGCCGCCAGACGCGGGGCAGGATCGGCCCGGGCAGGAGCCTGGTTCCCTCAGCTCTGCTCCCCCTCCAACCAAAGAAAACCTCAGTGTCCCCAGCACCTCCTGCTCCAGGGCTGGGGGCTCCTGCCCTCCTGCTTTCAGGGGCTCTGATGAAGGACTCAAACTGAAAAAGAGTATTACAAGTACTCACAAGGCTCTCCCCCCACAACAGCCATGTGCTCTTTTGTCTTTGCTGTCTGCCCCACCCCAAACATTGCCATTAGAAAATAAAAAGGAGTAGTCATTTTCTTAATTTTTTTTTTCTATATCATTGCTTTTGCCTCAGTGTCTGGACCACTGCCTTCTCCTTCGAAGACTTTCCCTTTTAACAGTCTCAGTAACTGAAATAAGCAAAATCCCTGGTGGGGAAGAGAAAAAAGGCACACAAAAAAAAGGGACATTTGAAAGGGATTCAGTTGTTTTAAGTTTAAGACAAGTCTGCTTCACACAGCCTGAGGCTGAAGGAGAAGTGAATTTGCCAGAGCACCCTGCAGAAAAACCATGAGACCTTCTCTGTTTGCTTTGTGGTTCTCCCCAGCTCCCCAGAGCTGGACTCTGGCCGTGGGCTGGTTCCCCCGGCCCCGCAGGCGCGATGGCTCCGGCTCAGCCCTGGGCTGGACTCTGCTCCTGCTCCGAGTCTTGTGCTCCCCAGTGTGGCCCTGAGCTACTGGTGACTGCTGTCACTGCTGGTGCCAGTGCCCCTGGGGCCTGGTGCCCAGAACTGCTGGAAAACCCCACGTTGGGGGGCACTTCCAAAGAAACAAAACTTTGGAGTGGCAGAAGACAGCAAAGGCCCTGCAGGCCTGCAAGGGGTGAGAGCAGAACATCAGGTGCTCTGCAACCCTGCTGAGAACCAGGGGACACAGACCAGACGGGTGTAGTTTTGCTTGATGACAACAGGTGAGGAGGGAGGACCAGCCCCTGCAAGGAAGGCACTGGATCCTGGCTGGAAAACCCCCCGCAGGAGGTCAGCCCTTCCAAGGGTGCAGGGCACAGCGCTCTGCAGCACAGCACTTCCACAGGGACTCACATGTTCACTGCCCTTAACAACGAGGATCCACGTTCTGTCATGCCAACACCATCCCGGGGAGTTTTTTCAATAAGCAAATGGGAAGGAAACCCACCCTTCCCCAGGTCCTGACTGCAGCCAGGGCAGCTGTGCCAAGCCAGAGGAGGTGAGGACAGGGCAGCCCGGGCCCCGGGGCTCCCCCTCTCCTCAGCACAGCCCCCCAGTGCTGCTGCAGAAGAGGCTCTGCAGGATCCGTGCTGAAAATGAAGCCTTTGGTTTCTGTGGGTAGCTGGTTTGGGATGGAAAAAGGCAGTGGGTTTCCAGAGCTGCTTTTATCTGAATTGGATTGTACTTAATTAGCTGGTAGTGCCCTGGAGCGTGGGATAGGTGCTTTAATGATATGTTTGAAGTGAAGAGACCAAATAAATTTTTTATATGTCTTAATTAGTGACTTGCTGGTGACTGCCTGGCTGTGTGACCTTGGTTAAACCACCAACTCTCACCTAAGACTGCCAAGGTGTTAAAAGCAGGTGGTTTATTTCCTCTTCCTTCTCAGTTAGTGGAGAAATGGGGCAAAATGTGGGCAACAAAACTGGAGTGCCAAACAGAAGCAAGATGTACGACATGGTTAGAGATAACCAGGACTGCTGAATTGATTTTGTGAGACCACAGTAATATAATCACAGAAGATAAACCCCCCTGCGAAACCACGACCTGGAACTGTAACAGCCTGTCCTTGGGGACACCTCTGCTCCCCTCAGCTCACTCATGCTGACAGACAGGGACAGGAAAGCAGATTTATTCCACTGTTCACACTCCTGTGATTTACTCTCTTCCAGCAAAACCTGAAACATGCAACTCAGTTGGTTTCTCTGCTGGTGACCTTCACAGCAGCTCCGACACCTCCTCATGGCAGACCTGCAGGACAGCTTCCTGACCAGGCTGATAGCTTCCTGAAAGCAGGTGCTGAACTTCTAGGAAAGTGCAGATGCAAACCAACCCTGCCCAACGCTGCTGCCCAGGAGGTCTGGCAGCTCATCACCCTCACACAACCAAAGAACTCAAGACTAAAGTTCCTGAAATACTTAGACAGTGTTTTCAGAAGCATCCAAGGACACTCCAGGCCCAGCTTCCTGACCCAGTGAGATCCCTGTGGAACCCATCCCCTGCAAACAGGCAGCTCCACACTCAGGAGGGACACCTGCACAAGGACCAGGATATGGTACCAGATGACAGCAACGTTGTCTTGGAAAAGTCTCAGAGAAGCTGCAGGATGGGGGAGCACCCAACACCTGCAGTTTGTCCTAAGGGGGCTGGGCGTTCTCAAGGGGGCAGCTGGGAGGGGATGGACTGTGCAGACCATGCCTTGTGTGGTTCCCATGGCATGGCTGGTTTCTCCCAGCTGGCTGCAAGGCTTTGCTTTGGGCTGTTCCAAGAGCCAAGAGCCATTCCTGCCAGGCACAGGGCAGCTCTGCTCCAGTTTCACAAGCGAGAAGCAGCAAGGTGTGTGGTGACTGCACCCAGAGCCCTTGACAAGCTGAAACCACAGAGGGGTTATTTTTAAAACAGACACTGAGAACAAGGATAACAAAGAAGCTGGTAGGGAGTTTATAACCAGAGCTGAAATTCAGTGTGTGAGAGGGTGGTGTTTGGATCAGCCAGCACGTGGCTCCCTTGAGGACTGGAAAATTGGAAGGCAATCAATGTTTGTTGAGGAATGGGGAGAGGACCAGGAGACAGCCTCTCCCCAAGGGAACTGCCAGGCTGGTCTTCCTCCCTAACACAGGGAGAAACCAGGAAAACTCCTGAGCCATAAAAAGGAACTCATGGGATAACAAACACATGAGGCCAGAGAAAGAAAACTGAAGGTGTTGGTGTCAGAAGCAGTTTGTGGTGGGACCACTGGTGCTGACCGTGCATTATGGATCAGGACATGCAAGGACCCCCAGCAGAACTGGAGAGGGGAAACTCACTCCATCAGTCTGACTCAGAGCAATTCTGCTTTGAATTAAAGCATCTATTTTAAAACATCTCCCAGTTGTCTGCTATTAAATTCCCAGCATTTCTCAAGAGCACTCGGCTTCAGAGCAAGACTTTTCCCGCTTCTGTTCATGTGATGAAGAGGAGGCAGAGGATGCTACTTGCCAAGCCCTTCAGAAGGCAGTTCTGTCACCTCCCCTGCCCTTTCTCCTGCCCAGAGGTGGACACCTCTGTTTCAAGGTAGCAATACAGATGAAAAATAAAAAGTTTGGAATGGAGAAGACACCAGAACCCTTGTACCCCCTCCCTAGGGCCAGGCACCTTGGCTGGTCACTGCAGCCCACAGCCAAGCAAAACTGACAGATTATGCCTCAAAAGCAGAATTACTCCCATTTAAGCACAGTTATCTCCACCTGAGTTATCAAGAGCTCCTTTGATACACAGAAGAGGAAGATTTACTCCTAAAGCACAGCTCATCCAACCAAAAGGAGATGCTGCAACCAGATGTATTCCTCTTTGGTGACCAGCTCGGGGTGGCTCAGAGGTCAGAGCAAACCAAGCATGTGATCAGTGAATCCTGTGCTGGTGTCCAAGTCCTGCAGCTCAGGGAAGGGCTGCAGCACCCACACACACCTGCCTGCCCTGGCCCTTCCCTGGGAACCCAGCCCAGGGCTGTGCCTGCTCCAGCACAGCTCCCAGCACAGGCAGACAAACCCCACACGTGCTAGGAGCCTGGGCTGAGGCCACTGCCCCCTGGTGCACCCAGGGCAGGGCTTGCTCAGCTCCCGTGGGCTGTGAGGTCACCTCCAAGTGCATCACCCCACGTCCACCACCCCCACGACCAGCACCCCCCGAGGGGGAGGCAGACATCCCCACACCATCCTGCCAGCAGCACCAGCACCATCTCACTGTAACTGGTGAGAAGAGCCCCTGTAACCACAACCTTCCTTTCACTAAACCAAGGCCTGAAGTCTTAGGCATCTCCCCAAAACTGTTTTTGAAGTGTAATTAAGTCAGCCAAAACCCCAACCCTGGAGTGCAAAAACAAAGACATGAGCATGTAAAGCAACTTGTTCACAAAACGCTTCAAAGGCACCAGAGCCAGTTAATTGTCTTCAGATTGATTTTAGTATCTGTATCCCCTGTAGACATAACTCCAGGACAGCAATACAAAGTTCCAGGATGTTTCTTATTCCAGGAAACTTCACTTCAGTCAGAACAAGTCTTTCATATAATTTAATAACTGTTACATTGATTTCTCTTAAATCACCGCAGCTCTGTGCACTGAAGCACTTTTAAAAATTAATACTTGTTTTAAGAGGAGGTTAATTTCAACCCCCTCTTTAACAGGGAAGATTAATAGGAGATTGCAAGGGGCTGGTAGTGAAAAGAGGGCTGGTTTATGATTAACACGTGCAGTGAAGAGCCCCCCTACACCAGGAGCAGATCAAACAAGGCTGTAACTGCATCTTTACAGCATTACTGCAAATTACCAAAGAGCAGCCAATTCCTCCCTGCCCCCACAAGGTAAATCAAGCTGCACTACCCTCCTTCCTCCAGCCCAAGCACAGCTCAGATTTTAAAAAAGGTGCCCGAGTTTCCTGCTAAAGCACTTAAGGGCAGAGCTGCTTCACTGAGGAGACAAGGAAGGAGCTTCTGCAGAGTCCCCTGCACCCCCATGTCCACACCTCCCACTGCTCCCCTCCCTCCAGAAAGATCTGGCTTATTTTTCAGGGTAACTTATGGGAAAGGAAGTCAGAAGAGGTAGTTTCTGTGTGTTCAGAAAAGTCCTGGTTTGGAAAGCCTCAATCAAATGAAGTTGAGCACAGGGAAGCACGGATTGACTATCGGAAACAGGCAGGATCGTTTTAGGTAACACGAGGCAGGAGGAAACGGGCAGTTCTGTCCTTGAAGTGACTCCACACAGAAGAGTGAAGTTTAAAGAAAAATCTGTGGTGGCTGAGAGCAAGTACTGAAGTGACAGGTATGCTTTTCTAGAGCAGGCTGCTGTGCTTTATGGGGAGGCTCTGGGGACAGTCCCCAGGTCCCCCAGCCCTGCTGAGGGACAGCAGATGCCAAAGCATAAGGTAAAAAAACCTCCTGGATTGAGAGTTTTGTGGTGGCAACAAACCACCAGTGACATGCGATAGCACTGATAGGATAAAAATGCCTTTGCAGCAGACTTACTGTACACAAGCACTGGATTCCAACTCACCAGCAGCTGAGGCTGGAAGACTGAGCAGGAAGAGAGGAACCCAAAATGTGCTTCTCTTCAGGGCTGTGATTGCTCAGGCAGTCAGTCCATGAGGAGACAACACCACAGGGTCTGGGCAAGACTTTGGCTTCAGACAAAAGTTCCCAGGAAATGCTACCAGAGCCCAACATGGCCTCACAGAACTATTTTCTAAACCTCAATTTAAGCCACTTGTTTATACAAAGAATGCCAATCGACTGGCAAGGATGAATCACCTGAGACCAAGCCAGAAAACACACAATACTGTGGAGGACAGAAGCTCAAGTTCACACGAGGCTGCTCTGACCATGCAAAGGAGGCACCTTCTCCAAGATGCAGCCAGTGTTTGGTGAGGCTGCTGCCACTGCAGGCAGGGCCCTTCGCAGACAAGCAGCAGCGAATGATTCAACTGAAAAGAACTTCCCAGAGCAATTAAGAAATGTGGCAACTCCCACTCACAGCATCCTCAGACCAGCAAAGGCTTTACACTCTGGAGTCCAGCTGAGGATCACCAAAAGAAAATAGAGGGAAGATGGGGGGAGCAAATGCCAGTGCTGGAGGGAAACACTTCAGCCCCCTCTCCCCAGAGTCCCCCAGACCTGAGGGCACACGAACAATCTCCCATCATCGCTACCAACAGAAAGTGTTTACTACACAAATACCTCTACAAAATCATGAGTCATTTGCTCTTAAGATCTTGAAATCCATTTTCAGTATTCCTGGAAAACTCATTAAGGAGACAAATTGCCCCGAGGCCAGGCAGCCCAGGGTGGCTGCGGGTGGGTTTGGGGAGGGGGTGTCAGATCACACAGGAACCACAAAACTTCACTCCAGAGCAGAGGTGATGCTTCCATCTCCTTCCTCTGCCCCACCAGGGCAGTGTGCAGAAATCAAGCACTGTCAGGCTGCTGAGATACACACAGGGCTGTAACCCAAGGGGTTCACAAGCTCTCCTGTGCTGCTGAGCTACCAGAGATGGGATTTTGGGATCCCAGAAAGACAAGAGCAGAGTCTGTACCCAGGTGTGAAGGCAGCACAAGCACCTGATCTCCCTTGTCTGTCCCATGACCACAGATTTAATCAAGGATCTCTTACCAAACCATGCAGCAAATTCCTCATCTTCTCTCTTGGGTTTCACTCCTCTCTTTGGCATGGTCATAACAGCACAAAGTCTAAGGGGACTTGCCACTCCTACCACCTTGCCTGGAAAACCTGGGTACTTTCCTACAGTCACCTGGAAAGATGTAACCTCCTAAGCTGCTCCCACACCTTCTGAATGGCATGCTCCAGCTTTCCAGGCAGACTGTTAATATTTAACAGTTTTGCATCTGGGATGGCAAGAAATCAGTAAAGTGGAAAATATTGCTGAAGCAAGGGATGGAAGAGCTCCAGGACACTCCCAGATGACTCCAGACTGGTGCCATTGTCTCCAGTTAAGTGCCTGCTGCTCTACCAGCTCCAGGCTCTCATTCTGACTCCTGTGAAAAAATCATCAGCTTTTCTTTGGATGAGCAATGTCAAGCAGTTCAGAAAGCCCTGGGTTTTATCAATGGATTTCCACATTGGTGCTTACTGCATTCCAGTACCTGAGAGCACCAGAGGCAAACCATGAAGAAACCTCAAAAGTCAAAAGCCAAGTCCTCAGCAAGGCTGATCTGGCTCCACACTTCAGCAGAACAAACCATTTGATCTGCTGGGAGACTGAAGAGTGAAACGCCTCTTCAAGAGACAGCAGAGCACAACATTAGTGTTGTTTCCCATTAGTAATGTCACACGAGACACCTGGTATCTGCTGCTCTGTGCCAGCTCTGGACAGACACCGTCCCTGTGAGGCACCAACTCCACCAGATCAGTTTCAGATTGGACAACAAAGGCCTAGCAAAGGTCCTACTCAGTGTTTCTCAGTTTCAGAGCACACAGGGTGACACAGCACTGCCCTGAGTTATCTGTGGGGATCTCCAGAAAGCCCCAAGCAGCAGTGCTCACTGCAAAGGCAGACAGAGAGACACCAAGCAGGACAGAAAAGCACCTGTAAAAATGCTCTGCTCCCTGTGGGAACACAGGGCAGTTCCTGCTATTACACGGAACACTACCCCAGTAAAAGAACTGGCTTGGCTGTGCTGGATTCAGAGAGGAGAAACTTATTGTTCCTATACTTGAAGCACATTGTAGAAGTGCAATCTCAACAGCTGGCCTGGAAAGAAAGAGTCCAAGTGGAAGCACAACTGCCCACAACCCCCTCACTCCCACCCACCTCTCCAAAAAGATGAGTGTGGCACAAGAATTATTTCTCCTCCTGGAAATCATTTGAGGTAATTTATGCCTGGTTTGTCTCAGAGCCCTCCTGCTCTTTTATCACCCAGCTGACACAGATGAGCATCTCTTTTTCACAAAGAATCTCCAAAAATCTGCTCTTCCAAGCTGGTTTACACTGACCTCTGCCCCTGCATGTGGGATTCTCCTGGGCACCTTCAGTGCTTGTGCTGAACAACACTTGAAAAGACAGAAGCAATTTCACCACAGATAAGCTCCTGCCAAGCCAACAGATAGTTTCTGAGTTGCTGTTGTCAGAGAACCTACCCCAACGGCACACAAATGTAAGATGCTGCCTGTCTCTCCCCTTCCTCTCAAGAAGGCAATGCTGAAACATGAAGCCCATCTACCATCAGGTCCCACGCTCCCCAAAGCCACCAGCAGCCATGTACTCACCTGAGGAAAATCACCATTTTTTGGTAAGAAGTCAGTGGGGTCCACAGATGCATAGTTTGCTTCCAAGAAATGTGGTCTGCTGATGGAATTCATATAAAAATCGTGAGGGGAATTAAAATATTGCCTGTAAGGAAATGGGAAAAGCAGTTACTTCCTGTCAGAATCGAGGACTTCTCAGGCTGCTTCAGACTCCATCCTCAGCAGTGAAGCTGCAACCCTGGGATGACACATGCAGGGGTCTGATAGTAAGAAAAGCTGAGTCTATCCAGGAGAGATGTCTCAGAAAAATCATACCTCTACCAGCTGTATTCTGCTTTCCAAACCAAGTAGTTCAAGAGCCTGGAAAGCTGTATTAAGACTTGAATTCTCAGCAATTTGTGTAAACCAGGAAGGATTTAGTAGATAAAAATGGCCTGTGGGAGTAAATCATATTTCAATCCTGACAAAAAAGCAAAATCAAGCCCCTGGGATGTCCCAGTGCCACGTTTGATGGGTGTGATGGAACCTGACAACCACACTTCATAAGGAAAAACATCAAGTTTCATGGAAATATCACACCAAAATGCTAGTTTGGGCCATAAAATGGAAACAGCCCCACAAGGGAGCAGAGAGTGGGAATGAAACCACCTCCCTGCACACCCCTGGCAGGGGGTTTACTGCTCAGAGGTCTTAGAGACAGAGAGAAGTGGCGGGGTTAGGGACATGCAACCCTAGACAGAGCTCTGAGCCCAGAGAGAGATGAATTATGGATGTCAGCAGCCATGCCTGGCTACAAAGCAAGTAACTGCTGAACTCACCAGTGGTCTGAATGATCCCTCCCTCCCAGGTGGGCACATGCCAGGATTGCTGCCTCCCAGGTGGGCACATGCCAGCACTTCCTCCTGCCTCCCTTCCCCCAGCTCTTCCTCCCGAGCAGGGAGGAGGTAGGAATTGCAAAAGAGCAGAGAATTCCCTTCCTCCTTCCCAGGCCTCTGGGCTGGATTACAGGACCTTCCTCCGGTTTTGCTATTACACACGCAAGCTTTTTCCCTCTCCTGCAGGAGCAAGGAATGTGCTTCGTAATCCTTCCCGGCAGGGCTCCTTGGGCAATCGCCACCCAGCGCTTCCCGCTGCAGCCCCGGGACGTTTCACCCCGGCTGGTTTCCCCTTGTGGCAAAAGTTGAACGTTCTTCATCGTGCCAGGGCTACAGAACCCACAGCAATAAACTTTAACAAGGCACTGGCGGGGGGAGGGACAAACAGAATGTAGAAAGAAATCCTTCCCAGGAGCAGAGCTGGGGAACGACTGCACTGCCAAAGGATTGTTAAGCAATTAAAGTGCCGTGTGTGGCTGCAGCTCGTTAATACACCAGCTCAACATTTGCATACGTGTTTATGTGCAAACACAGTTATCTCGCTCTGCTAAACACATTTTTCCTGCTCTTTTTTCATCACTAAAGATAACAACCTCAGAAAGGAGCAGCTGCCTCCCCTGCTTCTCCTTTTGTCCTTCTCTCCAGCCCTGCCTGCAGAGACCCTGAAACCCGGGCCCAGCCCCGGCAGCAGCACTGCCCCTCAGCCCCAGCACTGCCCCTCAGCCCCAGCACTGCCCCTCAGCCCCAGCACTGCCCCTCAGCCCCAGCACTGCCCCTCAGCCCCAGCACTGCCCCTCAGCCCCAGCACTGCCCCTCAGCCCCAGCACTGCCCCTCAGCCCCAGCACTGCCCAGGCAAACCAAAATCCGTGCATCATACATTCTGGGAATTAATGTATTTACACACATGGAAAGGCTTTTTAAACTGCTTTCAAGGTGAAGCTGCTCTGGTCTCTTGCACGAGGGAGGCCAGAGCTCAGCCAGAGCTAATGAACTCACAAAGGGAGGAAACACGGGAAGACTATTTTCAGCAGAAAAGTGAGCACTGCTGCTTCCCCAGCAGCTCCTGGGGCTGGACACAAGTCAGTTAAGGTAACGGGAAGGAGAGCAAGACAGCCCCAAACTCCCTGGCCTGAACTGCTGTGGAATGACCAGCTCTGGGATGTTATTTCCCTTCCCTTAGTCTTGGTTTTCAAACCTGTGCGTGTGAGATGCACTTTGTTCTGGCAGCACCACCTCAGCACCCTGCCTTGAGACCCTCCTAGGAAAGCCCCCAAGCACACAGCATCTGCCAAGGCCCTGTCAGAATCTCTGGTCCTGTGCTTTACCTTTTCTTCAATAAGAACTTTAAAGATATTCAGCCTCACTTGAAGAGCTGGCATAAAGCCACAAGTAGCTCGAGTTAAACTGCAACAAAAATAAAGTGCTAAATAGAAGAAACAAGTTGTGAACCTTGCTGAGCTGCCAGAGCAAAGGTGGGAAAACAGCCTCATAGCAAGACTGCCCTGCACAAACCTGCTCAGGACTTAGTTACTGGCCCTGAGAAATCCTTTCATCCCCGAGTTCCTACAACACCCTGAGCTGGGTGGGAAGCATCTCTGGATAACACCAGGTTCAGAGAACTGCTTTAAAGAGCACAATTGCTTTTTTTTGCTGCCACCCACTCCAAACATAGCAGCAGTGGAAGAGTTTGGTAGGAGGCAAACCTGAGCTGACATCTGACTCACCCAAACCATTTGATGTCAGTCCAGCCAGTGGGTCCCAGGGCAGGGCTACATCCCAGGCTCCAGCAGAATGTTGCTGGGTGGGGCTTTTTTTTTTGTTGTTGGCTTGCTTTGGTTTTGATTTTGTGGGGTTTTTAAAAGAATTTGATCATTTCCTCTAGTTTTCCTGAAGCTCAGGACTTTCAACAGCAGGAGCTAAAGGAGCTCACTGTGGACAGGCTTTTACAGGAACCCACATCCCAGAGGTGAGCAATGCAAGGCACATCCCTCCCAGGAGGTGGGTCTCCACACTCTACAGCCACAGCTTTCAGTGCCAACCCTTGTTCAGGCTGCTGTGACACTGTGCCTGCTTCCTGCCCGCTGCTCATCCACCCATCCCATGCATTTGAAGCCCTCTGGAGCCAGGCTGCAATCACTGGAGACCTCCTCTGTGTATTTTGGCCAGACTTCAGACTCTGCTGTTACAGCCCTTGATTCAGAGACACAGACTCCACATCTGACACCAGTGGAAGAGCAGGGACAGGCTGGCGAGGTCCCAGGCTGTCGAGGCATCAGCCTGGCACTCCTCTTCCCCATCCCTCGACCAATTCATGTGTTTCAAAGCCTACTTTACTATTTTAGCCAGCCATGCTCCTCCATAGGTAGGTGGCAAAGTGGAAAAAGGTGTGAAAGCAGCAGGAAAAGAGGAGGTTGTGTGGTTTGGAAACTGGGGATTAGAGGTTTGCTCCAGGTTTTGAGAAATACTTCTCTGCAGATGTGTGACACCACTTCCAGCAGCACAGCTGGACTGGCCCAGATGTCTCTGAAGCCAGGAATCCATTGAGCCATGAGCTGCAAAGGAAGCCCAGCTCTGCAGGGATAATTGCCTTTGAAATGAGCTGAGCTGCAGCTCTTCCCTACAGTGGATCTGAACCTCATTTATTCTTTCAGCAAGGTTCAACTCACTGTTTACATTTTTCAGGTTACGAGAATATGAAACAAAGAAGCAAACTCTGGTAGCTTTTAAATAAATTCTCTAGCATGAAAGTTAACTACTGAAAAGAAACAGGAAAAACCTGCTTCAGGACAGAGCTGCTGCTATGAGCATAAACCATGTTCAAACACAGCCACTTGGAAATGGGATTTCTTCTGCAAGGATTTTGAAGAGAAACTTGGACTAACTGATGCCATCTGCATTCTTCTGTTATACAACATGGACTACAATTACAACTGCCTTCAAAATCCCCTTTTTTCAATGTTTTCACCCCTCTGAGGATTCCTACCTGTAACATCCTAATCCTACATCCACCTAAAAAGATTCACATTTGCAGTTCTCAAATACAAAAGGACAGACTTGACTGGGTTTTGTGGAATACAGATATAGAAGATTTCCCCTGAAAGGTTATTTTTTACAATTACCAGACTATAAAAAACAGGAAGCTGAAGGTGCAGCCTTGGCTAAATCATCCTCTAGCAAATAATTGCTAGAATAAGCCTCATTTCCAAGTGTAACTATAGCAAAGTCAACAAGTTTACATTTGTGTTAAACACAGACATGTCTTTGCAGGATCAAGGCTGTTACTTTTCCAGCAGGGATGACATGAGCAGCACTAACCAGGAAGTGAGGGGCAAAACCAGAACAAATGGTCAAAGAAAAAAAAAAAAGCAAATCCCATAGATAAACACAATCTAATCTTGTGGTTCAATACAGCAAAACAGAAATTCTGTTACAGCTCTCCTGAGGCTTCACAAAGTGTAATTTACAGGAATCACACTCCAGAAGTACACCCTGTTCCAAGCAGAGCCAGGCTAGCTGAGAGCAGAGACCTGAACTGCTCTGGTGACTCTCTCCAATGCTCATGCAGGGAGGACCCAGCTAGGCTCTGTTCACCACCTGTAGGACAGCTTCTGGGCAAGCTCTGGTGGGAGCTGCCCTGTTCCAGCCAGCCTGTCAGTGCTGCCTGGCTCAGCCTGCAGACTGGGCACGTGAGGAGCAAGAACTAAAGCAGGGACAGAACAGCCTCATGTCCCCAAGCAGAGGAGCAGCCTCCCACTGCTGCCAGCCAGGCTGGAACAGGAGGATGAATCTCTGCTTTTCCACAAAGGAAGGAGGTTAAACTAAATCCTCAAGCACCTGGAACCCAGTTATTAGCTCAGGATATCAAGTTCTGTTTCTTTTCCTTTTCCTTCCTCCCACCTCTGACCTAAATAAAAACACATCCTGTGTATCTGTGCCACTCCCTGTACTCACCCAAAGAACAAAGCAGTAGCTGATCCACCTTCAAACCTTCTTCCAGCAACCAGCATCTCCCAGACCCAGTGAAGTTTTAATTCAAGTCACTCAGGGATGGCACAAGGCCACTTTTATGTTGTTCCAAACATCTCCTGTCTTATCCTACCTTCTGATTCAGGATGGAGGTTCATCACACGAGGGAGATGGAGGAACAATTTTATTGTTATGCAAAGATCCCTCAAGCATTTGGAGCATGTAAAAGTTTTTGCACTGGATCTAGAAAGCACATGGCCAATGTTCTCCTGTAAGACAGGGCCCCTGTTGCTATGCACAGGTGCTGAAACCCATCACAGCTCCTCTTTCCAGCTCTGAACTGTGCTGCACACTGGGCAGCTCTACTTAGGAGTCAGCCCCAGTTTCTCAGCCTGTTCTCATCACCTCACACCTTGTGGGATGAGGTTATCAGTGCAGAACATCAGTCACAACCAGAGGAAGAAGTCAGGACTCCTGATGAACTCTGGGCAGTGCAGTCAGGGGCTGTTTTGGGCGCAGACATGGGATGGAGCAACCAGGCAGCTTCCAGTCACCACAGAGCACCAGATTTTATCTTCACTTCTCCCATGATCTGCCACCTGGTACCAGCAACACCTTCTCCTTGCCTGCACGACCAGAGCTAGAGACTGCAGGATGAATTTGATTGTGCTAATAGGGTGTTTTTAAGAACTCCATCAATTTAACAAGTCCAGGACAAACCAAGGCTGTTTATCCCTTGCAGCAGCCTCCAGGTTTACCAGAAATCAAAGGTTTTCTTTTTCAAAAAAAAACTGTTTGCTGCTTTTCCCAAGATGTAGCAGTTTATGAAATGCCACAAGATCAGTGTGTGATGCAATTATTTCCCCATCACTCAGTGAAATAAAGTAAACAAGAAAAGCAGCAAAGAAACAGTTGAATCACGGGGTGTGCAAGAGCAGAGGGGAATTATAGAAGGGAGAAGAGCACTCACTGGTTTTCACTGAGGAAAGATGAGGTTGGGAAAGAGTCAGGGTAGCAGCTACTCCACGAGTCGGCGGCCAGCACGGAATTCTGAAAGGAGAAACCAGAACCATTATGGGACCAGCCCAACAGCCCTGATCCCTGAGCCCAGCTGGGGAAACCCAGTGCTACACCCCAGCTCCAGCCCTTAGAGCTCCTGTCCCTGTCCCCAGAGGACAACAGGGTTGGTCCCTTTTCCTGGCCCCTCAACTTTGGTCCCTGCAGAAACTGAGCACCAACACATTCCCTTGAAATCAGCCTGTGTAGGTGAACACCCCAAACGTGGCTCTTTTCCTTCTGTCTTCCCGCCCTCCTGGACAGTCTGACATTAACAGGCAGCTTTTAGCCCAGCCTGTACCAAGGCAATCCCAGAAAGATCACAGCATCTCTGGTAGGATCAGTCTCTCACCTGTCCTTACTTGTGTCCAAAGCACTGGTGCCTCATGCTTGAAGCAACATGCACTTGGTGAAATGACCCCCTTTTTTAACCTCTGTATTCCCACAGGTGACAAAACTCAAGAGTTATAAACAGAAAACTGCAGGGACATGAAAGGTATTTTGGGGTAGAGGTTTGGGTTTTGCCCTGTTGAGACTGTCAGAGACCCAGTCTTGTTTTAGCAGTCATACCAGGACAAATTCAACCCCAATTAATCTCTGCCACTCTCAAAAAAGGCACAGCTGGACCTGGCAATAACCTTAGCATGTCCCAAGGAGCCACACTGGGGCAGAAATAAAGTTTGCAATTCTGCCTAAACTCTTTAGTACCTTCTGGAGGAGCCTGGCACCCACCAGCTTCTGCAGAGGCATTGTTTTAATCACAGCCCTGCTTTCCTCCTCCCACTTGGAGGGCAGCAGCCAGCCAGCCCCTCCAGCATTCCCAATCAATACTTCATGCCCCTGGACAGCTGCCTAAAAAGTCTGTTAAAAGCTCCTGCAAACACACACCAAGATTCCCAGGGCTTGACAGGCTGGAGTGCCCTGCTCAGCCCCCTCTGGTGCCACCCCCAACCAGCCTCTCCCAACCCCCCCTGGGAAGCTCCTGGGCTCTCACCTCCATGGCTGGGGCTGCGAGCTGGGAGCGGAGCCCGGGGATGCTGTAGAGGGCACTGCCCTGGTGCTGGTGCTGGGGGAAGTCCTTCCCCCCATCCATGGCAGCGGGTGCTGAGGGCATCAGCCCGTGTCCTTGGGGCAGGTGGAACAGGCTATGGAGTGGTGGAAGGATCTTTATCTGTGCTCTTCACCCCGCACCATGTCCTGAGGTGGAAAAGAAACACACATTGCAATTTTATGAAAGGGCAGAAGAAAACAAACAAACAAACAAACTCACACTTCCAAGACAAATGTAGCCAAGAGATCAGTGAACAGATGTCAGCCTGCACAATGCTGCTGCCTCTTCATAAAAGAGAGGTTTTTATGGGAAACAGAGTTCTCAAATATCACCACACCTGGAACTCGCCCAGACCTGTGAACGCCCACCAAACACACCTCTCTGCCCACTGCAGGAGCCGGGTGGATCAGCCCAGCTGTGGCTCCTGCAGCAGACACTGCTGGGACTCAGCTTGAGGAAGTGTCTTGTCTAAGGTATGAGAAGATCCCGCGCTTCCGTGCAAACTCACGACAAACGGTTCCCCAAAATCCCTGGTTTTCATCCAAATATGCTCCATAGGTGGGACACAGTTCCAGGGAGCACTGAGGGACTCGCCCTGGGGTGGGAGGTCACCCACACCACCCACCCCCCCAGCCTCTGGTGTCCCCAGTGTCACAGCAGATGCTCAGTGTGCACCAATGCTCTTCACCACGGCTACAGACAAAGGTCAAACCAGAGAGTAAACTTCCAGCATTAATACTAGTAATCTAACAAATATTAGAACTTATCAGGTGTCTCACATTTCTCCCACTGCTGGCAAGATGGGAGTTCAGAATCATGCCTGCTGGAGCAAGAGTCCTGTTCTGGCAGGGATTAACCTCACGATAAGATGTTGCCTTCAGTGCAACTTCACTCAGAACCTCCACAGGCACCTCTCATTTTCTTATCACTACATTTTCCATAACCCCAAAGGACATCAATTTCCAATTGGATTTAATGGATTGGGGGGGGGGGGGGGGGGGGGGAAAAGAAGAGATGCTGAAAGCAAACTGTGCAACCAAGAGGAGCTAGAGAAAAGCATCCCTGAGGTCTTCACTTCCACTGCACTTTTCCGTGCCCACTTCTGCCCCCACAGCCGAGTGAATCCCACTGGCTGGTACATTCCACGGAGCAAGCTGGCCAAGTAGCAAAACCAGCACAAACCAAAGCTGCAATTTAAAAGACACCAGCTTTGATCACTTAGAAGATACTCTGTGCTACAAGGAGTATTTTTGAAAAGTCACTTCTGAGTCAGAGCCCCTTTAAAAATACGTGACCTTTCAGCAGACGTAATTATTTCTGCATTTGTAATGGAAAGCAAAATTAAAGTGACTCTTTCCTTCTCCCTGGTGGCAGCCACCAGGCCAGGAGAGCCCAGAGCAGGGCTCACAGGCACAGGCTGCAGAGCCCACAGGGCACCAAGGAGATTCCCACCAAGCCTGGGGCAGAGAGGCCAACACGGACCCCCTGGAAGAGTCACCAGGCCGAGGCAGGGGATTCGGGGCGCAGGGCAGAGCACCCGCTCCTCTGTCACACTGTGGGCACACAAGTGCCTTCACCAGATGTGGTCTTCCAGACTAAATGAAACCATTTTCCAGAGGCTGAGCACCACGAGGTTTACAAAAGCATTCCCTTCCTTTCAGCTGCAGAGGACACATGGGGCTCAGGGCTGCTCACCAGCCCAGCCTGGGGGTCGCAGCAGAAGCAGCTTCCCCAGGAGCAGCCTGGCCAGCCCTGCCTCTGAACAGGCCAGTTTGCTGCTCTCCAGCCTTTGCCTATTCCCACAGCCTGAGAAATGGTTACAAAAAACTACAAAACAGAGAGACTAAGTGACCAAGACCCAGGCATTTTCCCTAGGAAAGCACAAGGAACCATCTCCCCCAGAGAATTAAGCTCACACACCAACAGAAGGAACACCAGGCTACCTGAGATCACGAGGCTACCAACATCTCAGACCATTTTAATAAGTCAACAACAGAATAAATGCTCTTTACACAGGCCTGGGATCACCTAGATCTTTTTCACTGCCTTTATTTCACCAGAGATTTACTGCAGTCTCATTCTTTTATAAGTAGAAGTGTTTCTTTTTATTACACCATAAAATCCACACTCAGGCTTTACAGTCCATAAGCCCAGGAGCAAAAAACAGCTAAAAACACTTAGCTAGCACCCCAGCATCCTAATTAATATCGTTATACTGGCCTCAGGCCTCTCCATTTATTAGCCAAACGTTAGCAGCAGGGTTCCCACAACGCAGCCCGTCAACCACTTGGAGCCTCGTTAGAAGCTGCTTAATCAGGGCCCTCCTTGAAGGCCAGCCCAGCTGCAGAGGCAGCAGCACTGCTGGTGGGTGCTCTGGCCCCACTCAGCACAAATTAAGTGTTGATGCTGAAGTCCCATTATTTAAGCAAAACCAGCTTTGTGTTCTGTCTCCTGAGGACAAAGGACTGCAGATGAGTTTTCCTGGGCAGCCCAGGGCTCACGTCCCACCTATCAAGTGGCTGAGTGCACAAAAGACTGTGAAGGCACTAAAATATTCAAGGGCTCCTTTCTCCCAAGCCACGTGGCTTATTGGAAGGGAACTGGCGGACAGGGACATGTAACTGCAGACTTTGACCCCGAGCCCAGTGTGAAGAGATGCAGTAAGAGCTTCACCAGCAAGAGATGGAATAATCTGTGCTTCAGCACGTGGCTGCACGACCATCCCAGGGGCCCTCTCCTCCCAGGGCTGTACAGCTGCTTTCTTATTTTCCTTTAAAGTGTTTGCTGATCCCACTGGTGTCCACAAGGGATCCTGTGAAATTCTAAGTTACATCTACAGAAAAAAGTATTGAGAGACAAGACAAAAGGTTATCATGACTCCACTTAAATCTCCAGTGCACAAAAGAGGAAACTGAAGGGTTTGCTTTCAAAACAGCCTTGCCTCATTCCTCCTCCCAGTCACAACTTTCCCAGCTTTTCTTCTTGTCTTAGTGGATTTGACAAGATCTAGATTATAAATTCAGCCTGTGCTACAACATCCCAATCCCCAAGTGAAGCAGTGGGGAGCAGAGACCTACAACAAGGTTTGATTTCCACTTCCATCAACCTACTCCAAGCTCCTCCAGCTTTGCAACTCAAGACAGTCACTGGCAGCACAGACTGCCTTCCTGAACAGAGATGCTGAGGTTTGCTGATCTGAGGGTCAACATTACACACTGCTTTGGAGATACTGATATCCTCTGGTGCCTTTAAAATCCCGTGTCTGGTCTTTTCACCAGAGACTTCAGGTTTTTGCAGCTTTTTTTTTTTTTTTCCCTCTTTTAGCAGCTTTTGATAGGAAATCAGCAGTGGTTATTCCCATAAAAGCTGTAGCAAATATACAGCTTTACTTACACATCCAAAGTAACCTACAAAGGGTAAAATCAATATCAGAATTTGTCCCTGCCTGCTGTGCAGTACCTCGTGTCTTGGCAGCAGATTTCACTGGTGGTTCTCGGCAGAGCAGTGTCTTTCCCTACAACTGCTTCAGTTCCTTAGGGAAACTCTTGCACAACAGGTCATGCCCAATTAGAAGGAAAACTGCTTAAGGAACTGTAAAGGCTTGAGCAATGGTCAGCTGGTAAGAGAATGCATTGAATGTGCATGACATAATTCCTCTGAAGAGATCAAAGGGAGCAGCAGTCCAGCCCTATGGATGGGCAACCAAAAACTGGAGAACTTTTGCTTGGAGATGCCAAGAAAAAAAAATCAGTAACCTGGTTAAGGATGAAACCCAGATGTTCTGGGCTCCCAGCCTTGCCCTCTAGGCCAGGCCAAGAGGATGAGTCCCCTCAACTTTTCCTTGTTAACCCCAAAGAACAGTGCAGTGCTGAGGACACGTCTCTTGGGCACACAAGAGCTTGTGGCCACCCCAAGAGGCTGTGACCTGCCTGGGCAGCACCAGCCCATGCAGAACCAGCATCCTAAGGACACCATGGAAATAACAGACTGGAATGCTCCATTGCTGGAGACACCATCGGGGTGTCTCTGGCCAGTGTGTATTCCAAAATACACCCAAGCATCCATAAGAGTGGGAAGCAAGAGGCACCAAGAATTCTTCCTGCCCCCTTCCATCTGCTGCCTTGGTGCCAGGAGATGCCACAGGCACATCCTGTCCAACCAGGAGGGCACGAGTGACCTGGAGCAGAGCACGTGCTGGATCTCACCAGACCCAACCCTCTCCACCCCACCAAGGCTTCAGCACTGCAGAGTCACCTTCTCTTCTCCGTGCAGGAGGCACAGGGCTCCACCAGTTCCCAGGATGATTCACACGGTTGGCAGCAGCTCTGGCATGAGGCTGAACTCTGCCTCACGCGCTTGGATCCGGGAGAAATCTAAAGCAAGAACAGACTCAAGCCAGTTTCAGAGATCCATGAGAGCCAGAGGACAGCAGGACGGTCCCAGCATGGGAAGTGGAAGCAGCCTTGGGCACACCCTGGTCTCACCATCCTCCAGCAGCCTTGTCACAGAAACAGTGAAAATCAGCAAGTTGGTCACAAACCCAAGTGCCCTCATTTCCACCTCTCATCCTGTGCTCCCAACAATCCAAACGGACAGACACAACAGGCCCTTGGTTTGCAAGGGAAATGGAACAGCAAACCTTTCCTTAAGTGTTTCTCTACTTCTCTTCCCAAATAAACTCCAACCAAGTAAAAGCTCCCACTGGGAAGGCAAAGCAGAGCCCTCCAAGTTAAGATCATTTCTGTTACAGAAGCACAGAGGTGCTTTTATTTTTAAAAAATAAAAAGACTAGGGCACTATCAGCAACTAACTTGGCTTGGGAGCCCCAGAAACTTCAGGGCCAGCAGTGAAAAAATATTTAATTACTGATACCAACTTTTGATCTTAACAGTCATAAAATGTTCCACTTACACAGGTTAATACTTACTTTTTCTAAAGTTTCAGAATAACTTCTAGTACCACCTAAGATTCCAACCATAGAGTTAAAACTCTTCCATGAATCACAGACGAAAAAAAGCTGACCCCTCTGCCCTGTCAGCCTTGGACAACCAGATTTGGGGTGTTTGCCAATTATTCACCTTTTACATTTCTACTGGAGCACCACCACCAGATGCAGGGATTAAGAGCTGACTTTTTCACAGTGCTAGAAAACACAGAGATTCATGGAAAGCAGTGACCTTGCACTTGGTGGCAGAGTCACCTCAGGACATGGCAGGGACAGGAGCCCTGCGTGGCCACGTCACATCCCTGGAGTGCAGGAAAGGGGCACTGGGACCAGGAGGCTCTACACACTGACAGGGAGCTTCAAAAAGCCTCCCCAGTGGATCATGCTTCAAAATGTAACTGCAAAGGAATGAGACTGATTTTACAGGTGGGTCATTTGTCACAGAGTTAACTGCAGCTCTCCAGTGCCATGATGACTATGCAGGGAGCAATATGACCAGAAAAAAGACAAAACCCCAAGCCCACCCTCCCTCCCCCCCAACAGTGCCAGGATAACCCCCCTAAAACTCACTGGAATGGATTTTTTCATTTCCCTGCCACAAAACCTCTGTAATTATGGCAAATTATCTCAGGGCACAGTCTGTAAAGCTGCTCACTTGGAGGCAAGCAGAGAAGTTCTCCAGCCCCACAGGGATGAGGCTCCACAACAGCAGTTCTGACACAGTGCAATAAAGCCCCCTGACCAATTAGATTAAACCACAAGTTCCTCTGATGAGGCTGTAGGAACAGTTTCAATTTTAGTAACAGTTTGCTTCGGGGTTTGCTCTTCAGCCCAGGTGGCAAGGGGCAGCTTCAGCTTGGAATTCCTCTGGAATTCATCACACCTGGAGGTTACAGAGCACAAATTTCAACTTTTAACAGCTTGAGCTTCTTAGAAACGTACCAGAGCAGCACCCTGGCAGACATTCCAGCTTGAATGAACATAAAGACGTCCTGCAATGAGCAGGATGGACGGAGCTGCGGGAAGGGCTCACGAGTTCTGCGACCCAGAGGTGAAAACCCCCGGCAGGCTCAGCCAAGGCCGGCGCGTCCCCCGCTCTGCTCCCGGCTCCCCCCTGCGCCCTAAAGCGTCTCCACGCCAGGAAGAGCCGGGAAACCACAGGCACGCGGGGAACAGAGCTCGGCCCGCTGGGTGTGAATTCCCTCACGTCCCGGGAGCAGAACGGGAGCCCCAAGCCTCGTGTCCCGCCCGGCTCCAGCCTGGGCACCGCGGGAACTCCGCCAGCACCAGGCCGGCTGCAAGTTCCTCCTTAATGCTTCGTCCCACCACGCTTCTGGGCTCTTTAGGCCAAGCAAGATTTTGCCTGGAGGGGTGAGAAGGGAAGGGCTGGGACGCAGCGCCCGGCGCTGACTCAGCCCGGGCAGGAACAGCGGCGGGAGGGACCGGCCCTCGCAGGGGCTCCCGCCGCTCTAGAGCTGCAATTAGCAGACAAAAAATAAGAAAAATGTAGCATCTGAGGACACAAGCTCATCACAAACAGAAGCATCAGATCTCTGCCCTGGGGACAGGTCAGAGTATGAATGGTCTCCTTGCAGCTGAGCTCTTCGTTAGGCAAACCCAGCCCCCAGCAGAGCACAACCAAGTACAGCACCTACTGTTCGGGCGTCTGAAACACTCCTGGAAAAGGAGGTTCAAGTGAGTTTACAAAGAAGGCAGAAGTTAACACAGAATCAGAAAACACCGCGGGTGACTCAGGGCAGGTCTCCACTCCTAAGACCGGCGAATTTACATGTGAAAGCCAAAGAATCCAAAGTTTGTTCTTCACCAGGAAATGACTGAGAAGACAGACAGACATTTCCCTCGGTGAACACACAGAAAGGAAGGGCATGTGGGAAACAACCTGACAGATTCAGGACTGCAATTAGATAGCAGCAGAGCCAGCCCCCCTCAGGACAAGCTGGGACCATACAGGAAAAAAGATCAAAGACAGCTTTTCGGAGGGAAAAGTCCTCTAAAAAGACAGTATTAGTCCTCTTTACAGACATTAATTAATTGTCCCACACAAGAAGAGTTAAAGTCAGTCAGGCCTGTGCTGCTCCCTGAACTGCCCGTCCCTCTGACCCCCCGTGGTGCTGCCTGGAGACCCCCCAGAGCCACAGGGGCCTGCTCAGAAACGCAACACTAAATAATGGGGGGGAAAAAACTGAATTTGAACGTGCTCTCCTGCTCCCTGGACTCTCCCCCAGCAGAGCAGTCAGTCCCAGGTCCCAGTTACCTGCCCACACAGCCACTCCCCCCTGCAGGCAGCTCTCACCCTCAAGGTCTGTCTCCAGATTCAAATGTTCTGCTTTGAGTAACAGAATCTTGCTCTGAGAGGGGCCCAGACGAGGCAGCTGCTCAGAGCTGTGGCAGGGGTCCTGGTGAAGCAGCCCCAGGAGCTCCTCACCTGCACAGCAGGAAGGTGGTGTGAGAGTTTCACTAAAGGGAAGGAAAAGGGCACAAAGAACTGGGGTGACTCAGGTCAGAAGCCAAGAAAACAGAGGTCCCTGGTTCTCTCTGCTCTACCTCCAAGACACTCAGCACCTCTTCCAACTGGCCACCTTTCAGGCAGGCTCAACATCCACCTTCTATAGGAAAGAGGCCTGTGCCAGCCCCTTAATAGCTACATGTTTACAGACCCTGACTGTGTTATCAAGAGACTGAAGAGTTTGGGAGAATATTAAACTCCTAATGAAGCCTAGGAGGCTTTCCTGAGAAATCCAGACTCTCATGACCAAAAGCCACAGCACAGTGCTCAGTGACTGTACAGCCTGCCCTTCTCTGTGCAAAAAGCTTCAAACCTGTGTCAGCGTTTCTACTCCAGACCCTCTGCAGCAGAAATTTGTCACTTAACCATTAAAAAGGCCTTTTCAGTCAGGAAACACAACCCTCAAACACACCACATGCTTGGTAGTTTCAACAAACGAGTGAGCAAAAATTATAATATTCCTGTCCATGTTCACTTCAGTGTTAAAATCCTGCCCGGGAGGAGCTGCAGCCCCTCAGCCCTGCTGCTCAGCCCTGCTGCTCAGCCCCCCCGTGCTGGGCACATGACAAAACACAACGCTGGGTCCTGCTGGTTTTGTCCCAGAGTCAGGGGGGATTAGTGGGGGGACCCAGGGCGTGGAGAGCTCAGCAGGCACAAGCAAAACCAGCACTCAGCAGCAGGAAGCAGGCAGCTACAGGGAGGGACAAAAGACTTCCCAGGAGAAGTCTGTTCCCACGCAGGGGTGAGGATGTAAGACCCTGAAAAAGGTGAAGTCTGGGAGGAAATTGCCTGAGCAAGGCAGGAAGAACTTCTAGGGTTTTAAAAGGCGTGAGTTAGAAAAAGGTGAGAAAAGAAAAATCAATGTGGGACTGGGAGCAACCTCTGAGCAGGCTTTAGAGAGAACCCAACTGGAGATCTAATCCATAAAGACAAGTTGTGAAATGCACCAGCCAGGTCACCTCTGCAGTGATGCCACTGTCCTTCCTAAAGGAAAAATCCCTTCCCTCAGCTGCCCTGACAGCACAGGACTCCAGGAACAGGCAAAACACCAGCGAGGGAAGCACATCTTCCTTTTCCACCTTCAGCCCACCATCCTAGGGACTGTGTGAAACAGCCCAGATAAAAACACCAGTGGTCAATGAGACACAGACCCTCCAGCAGCCACCACAGCTGTCACCTCCAGCAGCCAGCACTGCCCAGGCTGGCAGGGCCCACACAGGGATGGCAGGATAATGGCAGCTTTGCACTGAGATCTCTGATCCTTGCAGGCTGCTACTCTGGCAATGACTAAAAACGTCCTGTAGAAGATCCAAGTGCTCTTCCTTAGAAGGAGCACCCACACCAAGGCTCAAACAGGACATTCCTCGTTGTTTTGGGAAAGAGCAGGAGCAAACCTCAAGCAAACGAACCTCCATCCAAGAAAAAGCAAGCAGCAGAGATAAGGACAGACTCCAGGCTTTCCAAGGCTCCAGCTGGCATCCTACCCCATGAACTCTGCCACAACTTCTCCTACTTTATGGGATGCACAGTGTCTCCTGAACTCAAAGCAAAAGCATCAGGACATTTTCCACAGCTCAGTCGTACCCACATGGGTCAGGGAGAGCCCAGGGCTCGGGTGACACGAGCTGACCTGCAGCAGACACAGCAGGGACCTTTCTGCCCACTAAATGCACCCCAGGAACAGCTCACAAACCAGGAACACCTTCCCGTGCCTCGGGATCCCTTCACTGAACCGGCAGAACTCGCCCTTCTGATTTTAATTGCAAATGCTGCCAGGCTAATTGCGGTTTCAGCTCTCACGCTGACATTTACGGTCACTTTGGAGAAGGCAGCTCTTGCTCAGTGTGTCATTCCGCGAGGAGCCGAGCAGCGGGTGCCGCGAGCGCGGGCTCCTCTCCAGAGACTGTGAATCGGGGCCACCGGGAGCTGCACCGCCCGGGCGGGCGCGGGGCGGTCGGGGCCGCGCGCGGGTTCCCGCTCACAGCGCCCGCTCCCCGCGCCGCAGGGAGGAGCGCGGGCACGCGCGGGTCCCGCCGCCCCCGGGGCCGCAGCTCCGGGTCCGGAGGGGTCGTGGGCAGAGGCAGAAGGGTCGAGTCTTTGCTGTGGACCGGGGCGAGCAGCGGGAGCGGCGCCGGTGGCCCCGCCCCACCCCGCGGACCGACGGACACGCGCGGGGAGACACCCGCGGCCCGCCCGGCCTCGCTCCCCGGCCCGAGCCCCGGTGGCCCGAGAGCCCCGCGCGGCACCGACCGCTCCCCCAGCCCGGCCCGGCCGCACCGAGCGGGGCCCGCAGCTCCCGGCCCGCTGAGGGACCGGGCCCTCTGCCCCCCCCCCGCCCCGCTCCCCGGGAGCGGGAAAAGCCGCCGCGGTGTCCGGGGCGCGGGCCGCGGGGGGCTCGGGCGGCGGGCGGCCCTTACCTGCGTCCCGGGGGGCTCAGGCTCCCGCCCGGCGGCCGCCGCCTCCCGGCACTTCCGTGTTCCGCGCGGCCGCCATCTTGGGGGGGACACGGACTTCCGGGCGGAAGTGGGCGTGGCCGGGGCGGGCCGGGGGGGCGGGGCCGCGGGGACCTCCCGCCGGGCCGGGCCGGGGCAGCTCCCGCGCTCCGGGGCTTAACTCGGGGCTGAAAACCAAACCGCTCGGGCCGCCCCCCCCGCCCGTTCTTGCCATCGCGTGTTTCCCGTTTCCCACCACTTGTGTTGGGCCTTTTCCCCTTTCGAGTCCCAGGATCAGAGGCGAAGCCCCGGCGGGGTCTGCTCTGGGCGGGATCCCCCGGTCGATCGGTGCCCGAGGAGGAGGGCGCCGCGGAGCAGCCCCGGTGCCCCGGCCCGGCCCGGGATCTGGCCCGGGCACCGTGGGCGGGAGGGGGACCTGGACCGGGGGGTCTGCGGCTGCAGCAGGGACGGAGGGAGCCCCGGGGAGCTGTCCCGGTGGCCACGGCGGGGCGGCCCGGCCGGAGCACCCGCGCCGGGACCGTCCCCATCCCCTCGGGCCCATTCGCCTCTCCCAGCCCGAGGCCGCCCTCCCCCCCAGGGGCTTCCCAAGAAAAAGCCTTTTCCGGGCACCGGGGTCCCTGGGGGGGCGATCCCAGGGAATCGGGGTCAGACCCGGGGGGAGCCCGCCCGCGGCCCCTGCCGCCGGTTCCTGTTTTTTTTCCCACGGGCTGGAAATCCCCGGGCTTTCCAGCGGGGTGGGGAGCGGGGGGCCCTGCCCCGGCTGGCCCGAGCCTCCCGCAGCTCCGGGAAGAGGCCGCGGGGACGGAGCAGCAGCCCCGCGGTGGGGCTGGAGCGGGCGAGGGGAGAGTCCTGCCTCAGAGGAGCAGCTCTTTCTTCTGGGGACTTAACACACCACTTGCTGCGGAGTTCAACACGAAGCAAATCACAGCTTATCCCAAGGGACCTGCCAGGGATGTTTTCTCCAGTGTTTTCTTCTCTTTTCGTAACACACTGACCAAAACCAAATGGCAGCAGCTGGAAATGGTGTCAAACAAATAACATGAGCCTTAAACAAACAAACAAGCCCAGGCAGCTACTCCAAAGCTGGTGCAAACCCCTCAGCTGCCTGGTTTCTCCCAGGTATAAACTTGCTTGTTGCAATAAAAGGGGAAATTAACAAGTTGTGTGCAGGTTTCAGCTGTGTCTGGCTCAAAGCAGCCCGAGGGATCTGTGTTCCTTCCTTCAAACGCCCCTAAACAGACACTGCTGGAAGCCCTGACACCAGCTGGGAGAGCAGCAGGAATGGGCCTGGTGGGACCTTCAGTGCTGCAGGGAGTGAGGAACCCGTGGAAACGCAGGATTTACAGCACCAAGACGTTTGCATCACGTTAGGAAAAATCTCCCTCCAGAGCCACAGGGCAGCACAGGTGCTGGGGTGGGAAGGGGGGGCTGGATGCTGGAGGTGATCCACATTGGAGGCCTCCTCGGGAGGGCTGGGGGGCTCCTGGCAGGATCTGCAAGCCCGGCTGTGCTGGAGGGGTGTCCCTGCCTGCCCTTTGGGCCAGGTTACCAGACCAGAAGCAGCAGAGCCGTGCTGGGCTGGATGGAAACCCTTCCCGGCCGTGCCTGCGATAGGACGCAGACCCCAGCGCCCGGCTGGCGGCCCAGGGCCCAGGGCAGAGGCTGCTCCCCGCCCAGCGCTGGCGCCGCAGCGTCCCCACATCCCCCCGGGCACGGACCCCCCTGTTCTGCTTTATTTACTGTCCGATATTTATTATTATCCTGGAGCGTGAACACGGGCGCTGCCTGTCCGCAGGGCACTCAGGCGCTCGGCAGCCGCCGGGAGCCTCCAGCAGGGGCGGGCCGGGACAGCGGGAGGGCGCGGGCAGCGCCGCAGGGAGCTCCTGCCGCAGAACCCCCGTTAAACGGAGCACGAGTGTCCGGGCGGGCGGAACAGGCTCCCAAGGAAGATGCGGTTTGGCCGCGGTGTGAGTGCCGGGCCCGGCGTTCCCGCTGGGAGGGCGGCGTCCCGGCCAGGCCGGCCCCGCGGGCCCGGCCCGCAGCGGCGGCGGGAGCAGGCCCCGCCCCCGCCCCGCGCGCCTGACGGACAGTTCCCTCGACCTATCGCAGCGCCCGATCGCCCGTCAGCGCGGGTGGGCGGGCCGGAGGCGCCGCGAGCCAACCGGAAGGGCAAGCCGCCCCGCCGGCCCCGCCCCCCGGGCCGTGCGGCCGCAGCCAACCGGCGCGCGAGGGCGCGGGGGCGGGGCCGGCGCGGCAGCCAATGGGAGCGCACGTCGGGGCCGGGGCGGCGCGCGGCCCGGCGGGGGGAGCGGCGCGCGGCGGGGCCGGGCGGGGGCGGGAGGTAAACAAAATGGCGGCGGCGCGCGCGCGGCGGCGGGGCTGAGCGGGGGGGGGGGCACCGGGCACCGGGCGGGGGGGGCACCGGGAGCACCGGGAGCGGGGCCCGGGCCAGGCCGCGGGGCGGGCGGCTGGCGGAGCTGCCCCTGAGGCGGGGGGGGGGGCGGCTGAGGGAGCGCGGCTCACGGGACCCGGCCCGGTTCCCGAGCCCGGCAGCGGGGAGGGGGGACCAGGCTGCCCGCCCCCCTCCCCCCGGCTCGGCGGCGGGGCGGCCGGCGGGGCTCGGCCCCGACCCGCGGGGCAAGGGCCCGGCCCAGGCGGCGGCGGCGGGAGCTCGGCTGCTCACCCGCCTCCCGGGGCGGCCCTTCCCTCTTGTCTGTCGCTGATTTGGTCGCACTTCAAGTGTTTTATCCCCGTCTCACCCCTTCCCTGCTCTGCCCGGGGGTGGCTGCCGTGCCCCGTGTTTTCCTCCCGCTGACACCGGGGGGGTCGCGGTTCCTCAGTGACCTCCTTGGCGGGAAAGGAAGGGGGGGCTGGGGGTCCTGGGCGGAGAGAATTACCTGCTTCTGCTTCTTCTCGTTCGAAGGGGGGTCTGTAGAGCTCTGGTAGGTTGGGTTTGTGGCAGCACTGACCCTGGAGCAGCGGGGGTGACACATCATGTGCCAGGCGGAACCCGAGTGGCTGAAGGATGCCCCTGGGAGCTCTCGATAGGCACCCGAGGCCTCAAACTTTTGTAGGCGTGAGAAGCGAAGACGTTAGAATTGTTTCTGAAAACTCCTGCGAGGAAACCTGGTTCCAGCTTCCAAACGGCTGAAAAAGCCCCTGCTCTGTGCCTGTAGCTGGACAGTGAGGACAGCAGGGCAGAAACCAACCCCTGCCAGCGCCGCGGAGCTGGGGGCCATGGGCTGCTAGGAATGGAAAGCCACGAGAGAGACTCGGCAGTTGTTTGTTTTTATGTGGTGGCCTGAAGTCCCAGAGGATGACCTAGCACTTAAGAATCAAACTGGGCCGAGTGAAAGGCCAAGTTGACTTGAAAGAACCCAGCAGTGGGACCAGGTCAGAAGCAAAGTGAGTTCCCAAACTGAGCGGATCTGGTCAGAGATACATATTCTTTTTAAAAGACACTGTGTTGCTGGAGCCAGGCCTGGATCTTTTAGCATCCAATTGAGCTGGAAGCAGCTCGTAGGGTTGTTTTCTTTTTGTTTTGTGTTTGTTTTTTTTTTTGTTTCATTTTTCTTTTTAAATTCATGTTTGTACAATCTTCTGGATATTATTTTTCAAGAAGGAGTAAAAGGGAGTGTTGGAAACTAACAAACAGGATTAAACCCCTGAGCGCTTAAGGAGAACAGGTTAAGGAACTTTAATCCAGGATGGATATGCAGGAGTCCCCGGAGCTGGGGATGTTTGCAGAGGGGGAGCTGATGTCTGTGGGGATGGACACGTTCATCCACCGCATCGACTCCACCGAGGTCATCTACCAGCCACGGCGCAAGAGGGCCAAGCTCATCGGCAAGTACCTGATGGGAGACTTGCTTGGAGAAGGGTCTTATGGCAAGGTCAAGGAGATGTTGGACTCTGAAACCCTCTGTAGGAGAGCTGTGAAAATACTGAAGAAGAAGAAGCTACGCAGGATTCCCAACGGGGAGGCCAACGTGAAAAAGTGAGTAAATGTTTCCAGGAGCTGGGAACTGGGGGGGTTAGTCTTTGCCATTCATTTCCAGATGAAGTTCTGTGTAATTCTGACCAAGCATATGTCTTGTTACTGTGGAGGTGCTTCCTAAACTGGAGGTGTTCAGGAATCCACCACTGAGCTACAGGCAGTGGTTGTGTGGAGGCTGGCAAAGGGGAAGGGAGCTGGTTCTTGAGGGTCTGTCTGCACAGCCAGCACCTAACACATACCACTCCTTTAATAGCATTGCTTAAAGAATAAAATAGTGTTTCTTAAAGAAGTTCCCTTGATTTCCCAGTGAGGAGGTGAGCTGTGCAGCTGTTGCCCAGGTGAGGTGCCAGGTGGTGCAGCTGGGGGTGTGGGAAGAGGCCTCGTGTTGGTACAGTCTGTGCTGCCTGTGCCCATCCAGGGCCGGGTAGCTCTGGGGCTCTCTGGGATGGCAACTGCTGCTCCCACCCACAGCCTGGGTGCCTGGAACGTGATCCAATGTGTTGTGCACCCAATGGGCATAGAAAGTCTTGGGATTCTTGCTTGGATTCATTTCTGACTAATGAGCCTGGGAAGTAATTCAAGGCTCTTTTCAGTTGGCTTTGCAGCTGTAAAATGGGACAAGGGTTGTCAACCTTTTGTATGTCAGTGACTCAAGATCAGTGCTTGGAAGCTCTCAAAGTGCCAGTTAGACGCTGATTAGCACAAGTAACTAATTAAAATTAGCAGTGGGAGCAGCCTGGTGTTTCACTCCATCCATAGGGCTGGGTGTGGGAGACTTTCCCTTTCGTGGGGCCGGGCAGCTGCCTGCCTGTCACAGCCCGGCCAGATAGTTGTTTATCTGCCGTGCAGGGGAGCCTTCTGCAGCCAAAACAAACCCTTTCCACGGGTTTATCTGGCAGTGGGGGGAAGACTTGGAGATGTTTAGGAAACTCTTGTGTCGCCTCTTCAGCTGCAGAGCCGTGACCTGGACGGGTCTTGTTGCTGTTCCTCAGTTGGGTTTGAGTTTCGCAGCTCAGCTCTGAGGTATTTCACATCCTGTACCAGGGTTCCTCTCAGGAGCTGGTTGCCCTCTAACCTTCAGCGACGGGCTGAGCTCCGGAGCAGTCAGGAATCCGGGACCTCCTTTTCTCTCCTCTGCTGGCTCGAGTTCAGAATCAGAGTGAACTGTTGGTTAATATGTAATAAACTGTTTCTTGTTTTTCTGGTAAAGGCATGAGTGCCTTTTTCCACCCTTGCCCCCTCCTTCAGTTACACCAAGAGCTCCTGCTGGAAAAGGAGGAGGTTGTTTCCTCCTTTGTGAAACTTCTACATTTAAATTTTTCTTCCTTGTAGTGAAAAAGGACTTGCCAGACACCAGGAGAGCTTCCTGGTGTCAGAACCATGGTACTGGTGCTGCGTCCTGACGTGAACTCTGTGGAAGCTTTATTCCTGCTCAGAGGCTGGCTGTGGGTGCCCTGTGGTTCGTTAGGGCCGGTAATTAAAGCAGGCAGGCTGGGCATGGGGCGGCTCTGGGTGTTTGTCTGGCTCAGCCGCACCTGCTCCGGCACACGGAGGCAGAGTTTAGATGTTGTCTTGTAACCAGGGTTTACTTCAGTTCAAGTTCCTATTTTCGTCACCTTGTCCTTTTCTCTTAGTCCCCTCTTCGTCTGCTTCGTCTCCTTCTTCAGTGGGGAGGTTTTTCTACGGCAAAATGTCACATTTTGTGGTACCCGCAGAAATCCCACCCAGCCAAACCCCCCTGGTGCTACCGCGACAGGCAGCAAAAACTGTTTGTGCTCTGAAAAAACCTGTTGTGGGGAGAAATGTCATCAAGCCTGTGTGGTTTGACTGGTCAGGGTGGAGGGGGGGAGCAAACCATGGCTGTGTTTCCAGGTACTGCTGGAAAGTGCTCTGCCAACACTGGGGGTTTTTTAATGACATTTACTGGCCAGACTCCATTAGCATTTCACTTTCTACGACTGCATTTGGGCAGCTTTGAGTGTGAGCAAACTGCTCATGTGTAATTAACAGCAGAAAATCAGCGTGTGGACTGAATCACACCAGTAGATTCTACTTTCTTTCTTGAAAGCTGCTACCAAGTGCAGTGATGAGTAAATAGGTAGTTCCTGTGCTGCAGTGAGATCTGCTTCCTGTCCCTTCTAGACAAGGGTGTCATGTCTGCAGCTCAGGACATGTGAGAGGTGGCTGTGAACAGTCGTCTGATCTTTGCAAACATCCCAACTTCAGCTGATGTCCTTTGAGATTAAAAACATCTCCTTTGCCACCAGAACTAGCCCAGCACTCGGAGCTCCTGCTCCCTGGCAATGCCTCTGGTGGGATGTGCAAGCAGAAGCTCCTCTGGAGCGTTTGCTGTTCATGGTAACTGGAATGGTCAGGAGTGAGAGGCTTCTGAGGCCCTCGGGAATTGTTTTCTCTGCTGTAGAATGACTGCTTGAAGTCTTAACTATTAGTCTGGGGGTTTATTTCTTCACACTGGAGCCCTGCAGAGGAGCTGAGCGGCTGGGGCCTGTGGTCAGGGTTGGTCTGGAAGCACCCATCTCTTGGAAGGGACTATTTGCTGTTTCAGTCTCAGAACACCTTGCTGTGCAGTTCTGGCTGCAGAGACAGAGCCTGTTCCTGCTCCCATGATCTCCAGCATCTCTTACCATACAGGAAGAAGCTGCGTGTGTGGCTGGGTTGTTGGACAGATAAACTGGGTTATTGCAGGGAGCTCGTGCTGTGGTGGAGATGGATCGATAGTGTGTCAAAGAAATTCTCTAGAAAACAGTTCCTGAGCTGCTGGACCTTGCGTGATAAATTACATGAGCAAGTAATAGACAAGGAGTAATGACAGAAGGGACAGGGATGAGGAGCCACAGAGGGTGGCACAGGTCACACCAAGCTCGGGGACCCTGGCATGTGTGGGGCTTGAGTTGCAGCTCAGGGAGCTCTGGCTGTTGGTGACATTTTTGTGTCACTTGCCCCTAACAGAGGCTGTGTCTGTGTCTGACTGCCCAGCCCTGCCCTCGGTGCATGAGCGGAGTTCTGGGACCTGGAAATTGTGACTGAAATGTGTTTGAGACTTATTCTATAAAACTGAACAGTTCTCTGTCCCAAAATACTCCAGTTCTGCCCCTGAAAAAGGAGCCCTTCAAGGATCTGTGAATCCTGGGGAGGATATTGAGGGTTTAAACTCTTAAGACACGTTTCCCTAAATCAGTCCAGGGAATCTTTGTTTCTCTTCAGTCACTTTAGAGAGAGGCTGGGTGGCTTAGCCAGGCAGTACTGTGGCTAATTACTGCTTCCTCTTAATACAAAAAATTAGATTAATAAGATTGCCAAAAAGATGAAGGAAAATTTGGAAGACTATTTATCTCTAGCAGCACAAGTTTTATTAAACTGTGTGCTAATAGCCTCACATTTTAATTAAGTTTTTGGGACTTTCTGAGTATCCCAAGTGTCTTGTACTGTACTTACCACGCTCGGTGATTACTTAGATTTGAATACATGCTCATTAGAATTCCTCAGAGGTTTAAAATATGTAGCAGGCCTGGGTTGGGACAGTTTGCTCCTTCGGTCTGCACATGGGGAGCCTTGCACCTCCAAAGATGGGCAGTTCTGCTGGAGGAAGGAGCTGCTGCAAGCTGCAGAGGTGTGTGCTTCAGGAGAAGCTGGGCCAAAGCTGACTCCGGGGGTGTCCTGTCCCTCCTGACCACAGGTCTGCCCTGCAGAATGGGGGCTCTGGCCCTGGCTTTGCTAGGCTGGATGTTTGCTTGGGTTCACTGGTGAAATGTTGGAAACTGGAACCCCCAGGAGAGCTGCACTGTGGTACATGTTGGGGTTGGAATGTCAGATGTCCCTCCTGGGAGTGTGGTGGTGTAAAGGGCTGGAGCTAGTGGAGAGGAAAAGTGACACTGGGAGCTTCACCTCCCTGAGCATCCCCCTGGGTTCAGACGTGGCTCTGGAGCAGGGACCTACCTGCGAGGTGAGAGCTGTGGGGTTCAGGTGGCCCTTTGGTGGCTGAGGATTCTCTCTGCTCTGCAGCTGCAGCTTTGAACATCTTGGGTTCTCCTGCGTGCACATCAAGGCAGAGGTGTGGTGAGGACAGGGAGTATTTCTGTTTCTGGATGTGATGTGGCCCTGGGGAGGGAGAGGCTGTGGAGATGCTGCAGTGCTTGAGATATTTAGGTAGTGGCTTCAGAACCATTCAGATGCTGACACTTGGAAAGTGCAGATCAGCACGATGCCAGCCCCCCTCAGACACGGCCAGACATGAAGCTGGGTTTGGAGGGGGAAGTCACGATGTGCTCTGCTCAGTCTCTTGTCTGCAGCATCACTCACAGTAGTGAGACCAAAGAGGTGCAGCTTCTGGTGTGTTGAAGATGACAAATTGCATCCTTGCAAGTGGAGGGCTTTCTTGGGTGAAATAAACAGTAAAATACTTTTCACAAGCAGGGCCTGGAGGAAGTTAAGCTGCTTTGTGATGTATCAGGGATACTAACTCATAATTAAAGTGTGCTTTGGTGATACAGGATTACCACATCCATGTAAGTACCTAATGTAGTTACTCAGTTGCATAAAGACCAAATGAATAATTCTGGACTCCTTTGTAGCAACCAGCAGGAAGGGCATTAATGGGTTGGTGGTAGTGCCAGAGCTGACATATGGAGCTGCTGTTCCCTGTGCATGTCCCAGCCCTTCACTGGGCCCTGGCATGGTGGAGATGTGCCAGTTCCTGTGCTGCTTCCTCAGTGCCACGTGCTCGAGATGAGCTATGGTTGTGTGCTGAGGAGTGGAGGAGAGGGTGAGGATGAGCTGCTCCCAGGCTGGAGGCTCTGCCTGCAGACCTGCTGCAAACCCTCCTTTCTGACAGGTGATCTGAGCTGGCAGGTAATGTGGAGAAGATTCTCTGTCATGTGTCTCCTGTAAAATCCTGAAAGCTTAGACCTGTGGAGGAACCTTGTTAGTCAAGGGAAGGGCATGAATCTTTTGGCTGTATTGCTTGTTTTGGGTTGAGCAAGGATGGCTTTGATGAAACTGAGGCTTGAAACAAGCTGTAGAAGGAGTCTTACAGTGAGGATGTGCTCCAGGAAAGAACGTTGCCTTTCCAGGCTGTCCTTGGCATCTTCTAGAACTGAGCAGCATGTGGTACCAGTGGGCAGCTTTGCTATATGCAGCTCTGAGCATCAGCAACACCTTGTGATTTGCACACAAGGCACCTTGCTGGGTGAGTCTTCATCTGTCAGAGTGAGCTTAGTGTGCCTGAGAGAACCACAGGGAAACCTTCCAGTTAGAAGGGCTTTTCTTCCTCCCAGGATAGTCATACTTGGAAACAGGCCCCAAACTCTGACAGTCCTGTCCCACGTTTGAGGGCTTCCTAGTCTGGAAAGCTAGGAACAGAATTCCATAATGGAGGCTGTTCCAGGCACGTGGTGCTGGGGTGGGTATGGAGGCAGTGACCACACTGCACAGAGCCCAGTCTTGCCCCTTGCTGGGGTTTTCCCTTTCCCCCAGTGTTGGGGGGAGGTCTCACCACAAAAGTGACCATTGTGATTGAAATTTCATGTTAAATTTTAGAGGTAGCAAGGAAGGGTGCAAAGCTGCAGCAGCTCAAGAGGCATCCTGACAATCTGAGCAGGCTCCCTAGGCTGGTGTGTGGGAAAGGCAACCAGTGGGCACACAAATCCCTGTCCTGGTGCTGTCAGTGTGAACACTGAAGTGTAGGCAAACCTCAAAGAAGGGCTGGACTGGCTTTTTTCTTGTTAATTTTGGAAAAAAAAAAAAAGGCAACTTAGACATGTTCTGATGAGGCAAGTGCCCATGGACACTTACTCAGTGAAGGCTGCAAACCAGAATGGGGTTGGAGGTGACTGTGGTCTGGCTGTCTGTTCCTCAGGCGTTCCAAAAGGCAAGAGGAGCTAAAAATAGAAGTCATCTTTTCTCAGGGAAACGGGCTGCTCGGCCTCTGCCCCAGAGGGGGGTGCACTTACTGCAGATCCCCTCACAAACTCCTTCTGGAGGGAAAAGAAAATTGTTACAGAAATATGAAATATTTATTATTCTGCTAAAGGAGGCAGGAATTAGTGTTTGTGCTTTCCAGCTGTGTTACAGGGAGTGAGCTGTTGGGATTGGGATGTTAAATGTTCCCAATGTTGGGAGCTTTCTCAGCCTTCACAGCAAAGTAGCCTCATTTCAACAAGTCTGTGCTCACTCCTCTCCCCGGCTTGGTCTGAGCACCCAGCCTGGCTCCCTTCATTATGCAGAAACTTCTCAGACCTCCGCTAATGCTGGCTGCAGTTCCTGTGCTAATTTAATCCACTTCAGCCTTTTGGTCATTGCTATAATTAGAGTGGCTGCATCACTTTGCACATCTGTCTGCCATTTAAACTAAATACTCTGAGCTTTGCCTTGTTGCCCGAGGTTTCTGTTCAGCTGTGGTAATTTGTTTAAAAGCCATATGTGACAAAGGCAGAGTGCCTGGCCTGAACTTTGGTGGTGACATCATTAACACTACTGCTCAGGGACCCTTAAAAGTTCTTTAAAAAAAAAAATATCTATATATATCTGCTTGCATTCCTGCATCTTGGGAGCCTTTGGAAGGAGCAGTTACTGGTTTGTTAATCAGATGTGATGCATCAACAAGCCTTTGTGCTGCCCACAGCCTGTGATTAGAGGCTGGCTAATTGTGCAGGCAGGGGTGAGTGTGTCATGTGTTTGGGCAGAGGCTCCTGCTTCCGAAGCTGTGCTCAGAATCCCTCCTGTTTTCAGGATCCTAACTGTTGGAGTAACTGTGCTGCCTCGGGCACCTCACCCATGGCAAGAGAAAAGAGGAGGCGATGTGCAGCTGAGCACAAGCCCAGGACTGAGCATCAGAGGAACAAAGCGAAGAGCAGGATCTGCTCTGACAGAACCACCCTGACCTGACTGTCCTGATCCTCTTGTTTCTCTTCACAGCTGGCATCCAGTGGGGTTTTGCAGGCTGAGTTTAATGCAAAAGATGCTGAAATGTGGTTTGGGGCACAGCACAAAATCCCAAGACAAAAGATCAGAACAGCTGATTGGAGGTGCTGTACAAGGGTCCATTTTCATAGCTGAGGGAAGAGGTCTCCCTGTTCAGTTTTACTTTATTCTCCACAAACAGAGGATTCAGTTCACATCTTGGAGCCATTCAGACAAGTTAGGACTAAGGTTTGGAAGTAATGGAGTTCCTGGCTGGTGCTCCCGTTTTCAACTCAGTCTTGAGACTAATGTTGCAAGTCCTGCATTAGAGACTTCATTTCAGAATCCTCCTGGAAACCAAGGCTGTAATAAAGGGCACTATGAAGCTGCCTCAGTGGTTGGCTGCTGCATCTGAGGAACTGGGGGTGTCCTCAGGATGGTTTCTTTACTGGGTCTCCTGTAAAGACTCTCAGACTGGTCACACTAGTGGACTGGCCAACTATGGGGTCTGTCCTGCAGCCCCAGCACTGAACAGCTGCTTGTACTTGATCATAGAATCATAGAATGGTTTGAGTTGGAAGGGACCTTCAAGATCATCTAGTTCCAGCCCCCCTGCATGGGCAGGGACACCTCCCACCAGCCCAGGTTGCTCCAAGCCCCATCCAACCTGCCCTTCAACACTTCCAGGGATGGGGCAGCTGCAGCTTCTCTGGGCAGCCTGGGCCAGGGTCTCACCACCCTCACAGTGAATAATTTCCTCCTAATGTCCAACCTAAATCTCCCCTCTTCCAGTATGAATCCATTCCCCCTTGTCCTCTCACTTCCTGCCCTTGGCCCAAGTCCCTCCCCAGCTTTCCTGGAGCCCCTTCAGGCACTGGAAGGTGCTCTAAGGTCTCCCTGGAGCCTTCTCTTCTCCAGGCTGAACGCCCCAACTCTCCCAGCCTGTCCTCACAGGAGAGGTGCTCAGCCTGTAGCTGTTAAACTGTGCATGGCTTCCATGACATTTTATTTCATTTTTGGCAAGTAGCTGATGTGAGTTGCTTCCCAGCTAAATCCCAGAGCTTGTGCAGCAACGGGCTGTGGTGGGTTCTGTTTGGCCCCAGGCGCTGCCGGCGACACGACGCTGCGTGTCCTGGCGGCTGTGGGGGCTGCTCGTGTCATGATGCTGATTAAACCAGACCCCAAAGTAGGAAGACTGAAAGCCCAAACAAATTTATTTCTGCTGTTGTAGCTGCAGATGACACTTAGGTATAACGAAGCAGAAAGTGTGAACATAAAAGCTTTGTCTTGGAAGTGACTGTCCTAGATACCAGGGTAAACACCAGTGTAGCACTTCTCCAGGGTTCAGGTGAAGAGACTGATAGAGAGCTGAGCTCCCAGCAGGCTGGTGCTGTTTGAAGGGCTTTAATTGGAGGGAAGCTGATAAAGCTGCTTCTTTTATTTGTCTGAGCAGGAACAGGGAAGGGTTTCAGTTACACCTTCAGTCAGCACTGGAGTGGACTGGGAATGGTGAGGTGTGTGCCCAGGGCTGGGAGACAGGATTGAGCTGAGGGGACTGCAGGGGACACTTGTGAGCCCTCTTGTGCAGAGAGAGGAGGAGGCTTGGCTGGCAGCACCCTGCTCTGGCAAGACCAGTGCTGCTCATGGAGGCAGAAGGTTTGTAGAGGCTCCTGAGGCTGCTTTTCCTTCCCACCCAGCCTGGTGCCTGAGCAGGATCTCACCAGGACTCTATTCCTTTGGGCTGGCTCAGCATGGTGCAGGTCAAGCTTGCCATTGTCTTGTTCCTGCTCACTCTGAATGGGGCTGTTCTGCTGTCAGCCTCCTGCTGCTGACCACTCAGGTAGCTAAAGGGGAGCAGTGCACAGATTTTATGGATAAAAATGGAATAAAGCTCACTTTAGAGTGCAGGGTGACACTGTTTCTTATGACCCATTTCATGTCCAGCACAAGGATAGGTCGCTCCTTGAGGGTAGTTCTCCTGCTGTTATTTACCACTGAGTTAAAATTCCTGCCCAGAGAAAACTGACTGGCTGTGTGGTGTGAACTGAGGGGTCCTTGTTTATAATCCTGGTCAGAGAAGATACTTCCTGGTCTAACCTGGGACTAGTGAATGGAAGAACACACAGACCTTCTGTCAAACAGCATGCTTAGTCTTAGGAGAAGCAGCTGGGGCTGTTACAGTTTGGAGTGTCTTTAAAATCTATGTGATTTAGAAATCATCAGTTTCATTCCACAGTGAGGAAATAAGATTTTTGAACATAACTTTTTTCCTTTTCTCTTCCTGCAGGGAAATTCAACTCCTGCGACGATTGCGGCACAAAAATGTCATCCAGTTGGTAGATGTGTTGTACAATGAAGAGAAGCAGAAAATATATCCTTTTTTTCACCCAGTTGTCAGTAAAGGTTTGAATTCTCATTCTTCTCTGCTATAGTGCTGAATCATTGTAGTTCTGCTCTTTGTTAAGGCCATTTTGAATGTTTCTTAAGCTTAAAACTGCTTTCGGTGGTATTAAACATACTGCATGTCTGGAATACTTTCCATACAACTATATTTTCTTAAGTTTCCCAGCTTCCCAGTTAGGAAACAAAATATTAAAATACTGTCCCAGGTTGCAGTTGCAGGGCTGGGGTAGGAGAGAACTGACCCTCAAATACTGCTTTTTTTTTTTGTGTGACCTTCAGCAACTCAGAGATGAAAGAAGAGCTGTGGATCTGTTGTTTGTAAGCTTCTCTCCCAGCTCTGGTGCATGTTAATGCTCTCTTTGCCTGAAGATGGACCTTTTATTGTCTCTGCTATGTGAAATCAATTTTTGTAATGCTTTTTCCTTCAAGTCCTTGGCAATGGTTTAGGGTTTGTTTTTTTTTATTTCCCTCAAAAGAATTAAAAAAGCCCTGCTTGTTCTCTGGGCCCTGGATGCCTGCAGCTCTGCCCGTGCCTGGGCAGGGTCTGCACTTCCCCTGGGCAGCTGGGAGCTTGGCTGCTGGTTCTCCTTAACAAGAGAAGATGAACTCCTGAGCCTCCTCTGTTCGGTTGTTTGTGTGAAGTCCCTTGTGATGGTGCTTTAAGTGACCTCCAGCTTGTAGCAGTCATAAGAGCATGAAAGCACATTGCCCCTGAGAGCTGCAGCTCAGCTTTTTGAGGCCGAACTTCAGTTCTTTATCCAGAGCTGAGCCTTGTCACCTCAGTGCATCTTTCACACTTTATCCTGTTGTTCCACAGTGTCCTGTGTCCCCCAGGTGTGCATGGACACTAACCCATGGAATTCTGTGCCTTAACTTGATAGTACAGCCTTTCTGATGAGCCTGGCACTCCCAAGTGCTCTATGACTGGAACCAGTTTGTGGGCTTACTGAGCTGATCTGCTCTAATACATGTTATAAATGGTTGCTTTTATTTTTGACAGTGTTTTCTAAACACTGCCTTGCAATTACAGTACTTCATAAAATGGGTAATTTAATTGTATGCTTTAATTAGATCACATACTATGCCACCAAATCATTAGTATAAAAACAAGCATGACAACTTTTCCTTGTTTTGTGTAGCCTCAGCAGACCAAAGGGGCTGTAATTCAATTACTGTCTATACACAAGATAGCATTTAATTAATAAGGAGCTGGGATGCTGAAGCATGAGGAAAAAGAGCCCGAGAGAGACCTCGTGTGTTGGCAGCAGGTGATGACAACCCAAAGTGGTTGGTCACATTCAGAAATGTAACCTCTCTGAGCCAGAAGGGGTGTTTCATGCTGGGCTTTCTCAAGTGTTTGGAAAAGAACAAATTGGGGTTTGATGCTTTTCCTTTGCAGGTATTGGCTGATTTCACTGTTTTCATCTCCTACACTCTTAGAAAGGTTGTTTCTCTAAGTGCTTATGGTGTGAGTGGCAATACCTGGAGGAGCTGGTTTCCACTGGGGCTGGGAGTGGGAATTCATCCCTGCTGGTGTTCTCAGCCTTCCCACAGCCTCTCGGTGCTGCCAGTGCCGGGTGTCCCAGGATGTGGCAGCTGCTGGTAAACAGGGTTGGGGACAGATCCTACTGAGAAGTAACTTTCTTTCTCTCAGGCTGGCTGCTCAGTAGGTCAGGTCTGTGCTCACTGTGCTGTGCAGTTGTGCACATGCCTGTGTTAGTGCCCTGCAGGGCAGAGGGTTATGTACAAGAGGAGTGTAGGGGAGGGATGTCAGCTTCCTTCTCACAAGTGAAAAAATAGTCCTCATCTCCAGAATGGCCAGTGTGGCACCTGAAGCTGGGCCTGGAGGAGGAGGAAGGATTCTGTTCTCACCTGAGTTTTCTGCTGCTGATGGAAGTGAACTGCAGGCTGCAGCCCTGCTTATTCTGGGGAGGACACGGTTTAGCAATTTGCCTGTCTAGTCAAAGCCTTCAATGATTTTCTCTGGTGAAAGGAAAGCTATGATGACTGGATTTAAAATATCAACTACATTTAGTATTTAACGGGCTGCTTGGATGACCTGCTGCGGCTGGGAATGCAGGGCTGGTGATGAATGGAGAGCTAATCCAGGCAGAAAATAAACCCAGTTCAATAGGCAGCATCCCAGCCCCCCCCAGCAGCTTCTGTTACCGGTGTGGGCAGTTGTGCTTGGGAGCAGAACCCTATTGATCAGAGGAACTGAGAGCCTCAGTCTTCTTGGGGCACCTGTAACAGATCTGCTGCAGACTGAAAGCTTGTACTCTAAGCTGACTGACCAGCCACAGGCAGCTCAGTTACAAGAGAAAGGGTGAAAAACAGTCTGGCAGCTGATGCAACCCAAAACAGGCTGTTCTTTGTAGATGGGAACCAGACCTGGGTTTGGCTTCCCAGGAGTTCATCTGTGTCATCCACTGTATTATTCTCTTGGAGGTAGGGGAGTTGATGTCTTTCACATCCCTGTGATATAAGGCATTCACAGATTTCTTCCAGAGTAAGAAATGGTAGTAAAGAATTTTGGGAGCTCTTCATGCTATTCTTTCTCTTACTGATTTACTGGGTGGCATCATGCCCATCACAAAATCTTTGTACTTCAGCCTCCCTCTGGAGAGCAGCTTGTTTGGGGAACGAAGCACCAATTTAATGAGTTTGCACCATCTTTGGAGCTCCTGGATGCAATGTGCTGCAAAAGACCAACACAATCTTTAGCACAGATCCCACTTAGGGCACAGGTCACCTCTTTAGCCTCTCCTGCCTCAAGAGTTAAGATGGCATCCTGGGACATAAGCAACTTATTTTAGGCTTAGGTTAAGAAGTCATTTGCCAGGAGTAATTAGAGTGACCAAAAGCATGCTGAGTGTTGCTGAAGCCCATGGCTGCTGGACAGCCCTGCTTGTCTGTGCTCTTGGTCTGCAGGGTGCACTCCCTTGGCAGAGCCACCAGATGTCTCAGGGTCTGTTCCTGCCAGCCTCTCTGCCACCGTCTGCCTGCAAAACCCATGGAGAGGAGGAAAACAGGCAGCTCCTGCTTTAGGAAGTTGTGTGGCTTCCATTGTTTGGCCCCAGCATTAAAGCTTAAGGAGATGAAAACAAGAACACGCTGCAAAGGAACAAATGCTGAAAAGTGCCACCAGTTCTTGGCATTCTGTTGTAACTTTTTTTATCCATGCAGTTTCAGAAAAGCTTCCTAGCTCTCTGGGGATCCTTCCTCCTGCTACTGAAATGCTGCCGTGGGGATGGGGTAGGCAGCAGCTGTGAAACACTGCAAACAGCTCTGTCGTTTTGGAACAGGAAACAAAGAGCAACCAACTCAGGGAAAGTGAGGGGAGCTCACGGGTATTGGAAGGACAAGCTGCAGCCTGCAGCTCCTCTGCCAGGGCTTTCCTAACTTTTTTGTAGCTGCTTCAGCGTATTATCCTATTTCTGCTGTTCTTGTGAGGTCTCCAACTTGATTTCTGTGAAGTTCATGCCTTCTTTCAGGTCTGGCCGCAGAGTTGGAGCTGGTCATCAAGCAGAGGAATTTTCTGGTGGGTTCTCTGCATCCTCCTGTCAGGCAGTTGGGGAAGCAGCTGCCTGGGGAGGTGCAGCTCAGCTCGGGCTGTGCCCTGGGGTGTGTGAGCAGGGAGCAGGGCTCCCCAGCTGCCCTGGCACGGGGCTGTGGTCCTTGCACCGCGCTCGTCTGAGCGCTTAACCTTGGAGCTTCCTTAACTGCCTTCACGTATATGGTGATGGAGTACTGTGTGTGTGGGATGCAGGAAATGCTGGACAGTGTCCCAGAAAAGAGGTTTCCAGTTTTTCAGGCTCACGGGTAAGTACAGTTTTGTGCTTTCGGCTGCATTAGCCTCTCACCACTGTGCTTTCTTGAAGTCAAGAGCACGTTCTAGTCTCTTGCTTTGACTGCTGGCTGCACTTGAAAGTAAAACTGGCTTTGTGTAATAACTGCATCCCCTACATCCATGGAAACTAATGAAGTGGTGGCAGGGACAGCCCTTACATTCTTGGACAAAAACCCATCTTTCTGTTGAATTTTCTGTTGCTCTTGTTTTGCTTCACAAGACACACGACAGCCCTTCCTGGCCCCGTTCCTGCTGCTCTGCACGGGCGGGTGCGACGGAGGAATCCCTGAGGACTTGCCCTCCCCAGAGGGAGGCCAGCCCCACAGGGCAGTGTCAGGAAAGAGATAAAAGGTCTTTGGATGGATTAAGGACTGGCAATATCCAGTGTGATCTGTTTAGTTAGTAGACAAGCTAATCTGAAGCCCTTTTCACCCTGTGAGTAAAGGAACATTAGAATTCTGAAAATAGATGCAAGAAGATTGTTGTGTGTATCAAACCAGTGCAGGCCAGCAGATCTGTGGTAACTGCATAGTTTTGTGGTCACATTCTCATTTTGCTTAAAAAAGGTGTTTGATTGTATATAGCCTAAATGAAACACAGACATTTTGAGTATTTTCACATGTTGTTAGTCTACGGAAGTGCTTGACTTTTCCTCTGACTCTCTCTGCAGGTACTTTTGTCAGCTTATAGATGGCTTAGAATACTTGCACAGCCAAGGGATTGTCCACAAGGATATCAAGCCGGGGAACCTCCTGCTCACAACCAATGGGACACTAAAAATATCTGATTTAGGCGTAGCAGAGGTATGTGAGAACTGCAGCAAGGTCAGGAATGTGGAAAGTGTGACACTCCAGATTTAGGTCACCTTTGTGGTGTCGATTGATTTATTGTGCATTTAGTTGTTTGCTCTGTTCAACTAGCAGAGTGCTTTGGAGTATTCTGAGCACAGAGTACTCAGAGTACAATAAATACTCAAGAGTATTTATAATTGGCAACAAATTTTTAATGACAGCACAACTTCCATCTGGGAAGCATATAGAGACAGTCATCACTCTTGGACAAACCCAAAAGTGATGTGAAATGGCAATAAGCTTTATCACCTTGTCCTTATTGTTGTGTGAAGACTGTCTGAGCTAGGTCAGAGAGGTGCAAGAACTGTCACTGTTGGCATGTGGTTGCTGTAGTGGCCTGTTCTGATGATATTTAAGTAGATTTTCAGTAGCAGATTCTTCCCTTTTTTTCCTCAGGTGTAACTTTTCTAACAGTTACCATTTGTCTGCCTTGTAAGTCTGAAGCTGATGTGTCTCTCCTGCTGCAGGCACTGCATCCGTTTGCAGAGGACGACACGTGCAGAACGAGCCAGGGGTCGCCAGCATTCCAGCCACCAGAAATTGCCAATGGCCTTGACACCTTTTCAGGCTTTAAAGTAGACATCTGGTCTGCAGGGGTCACGCTGTAAGTGCCTGTGCAGTCTCCAGGAACTGCAGTTAAAAAACTACAAGCCCCCAAAGAGCTTCATTTTGTGTTGTCACTGTCCCTGCTGCTCTTCTGTGTGTTGGGAGGAGCAGGGAGGGTGTGTGTGTTGCTCCCTCCTCTGGATGGGTGTGTGTGTTCCCTGGAGTGCTTGTAATGCTGGAGAAAGTCTTTACTCTCAGGGAGTAGCTGCCAGCCATTTCTCAGCATCTGAGATGTGCAGCTACTGTAATAATAGAAACCACAAATATCTGCAGTATTTATAAGTTTCTTCCATCCCAGCCTGGCAGGGAGACGCCTTGGTGGTTTTGACTCATGTGAATGAAGAGGCTGTGATAAAGGAAGGCTAAGTTTAAAGAGGCATTCCAAATACTGTCAAATATTCAGCTTCTAGTTTCCTCTTGGCTTCTCTTGGTTTACATAGTCACGTAAGAGCTGAACTCCTGTCTGTGCCTTTTCTCATGCAGCTTCTCCTTCTGCTGTTTCAGATACAACATTACAACGGGTCTGTACCCCTTCGAAGGGGATAACATCTATAAATTGTTTGAGAACATTGGGAAAGGTGACTACACAATTCCAGAGGATTGTGGCCCTCCACTCTCAGACTTATTGAGAGGTGAGTCTCCCAACTGACTTTAAAAGGGTAGGTGCAACAAATGTTCAGCTTGCGTTGTGCCAGGGGAGAGCTTCATTCCAAGTGAAGATTCAGGATCCTCTTAGAAAGGGAGGTTACACCTTGAAACGTATGATAAGACTTGGGAAGATCTTTAACACTGATGTTTTCCTGAGAAACACTAAACCCTGCATGGTTTGCAGTCACTAATAGAGTTGTTCCTCACGTCATGTTTCTTGTACTCTGAGGAGCTTTTAAATGTAAAGACAAAACCCACAAAAGGTTAAATTTAAATGGCATTGTAGCACTGACACAGGTTTTGCAAGTGAGAACATTCGTCAGACTTCTTCCCCAAGCTTTCTATGATGTGAAATACTGAGGTTCTGCTGTCTTTCCTTACCAACTTCTGCTCTGAAGTTACTTGCTTCAGTGCCAGTTGCTTCCTCCTTTCCTCCTTTCCCCCAGCTGCGGAGTTGCCAGGATATTGGAGCAAAGTGTCTGGTGCCCAGTGTCACAGCAGGGCTGTGGTGGGAACGGGAGCAGCACTTTCCGGGCAGAAGAGGGTTGTGGTTTTTGTTTGGTTTTTTTGTTGTTACTGTTCCAGTCACTGACTGCAATAGTTTGAGGTTTGACGTTGAACGGTCTCCACTTCTAAAAGCTGCCCAGGCAGGGCAGGAGCTGAGCAGAGCAGCCCACCTGGTGCTGCCCTTTTGGACATGGTTCTAGAGCTTGGGAGACCCTGCCCGAGGTGCTGTTCCTCCCTGCCAGGGCTCAGCACGGCCTTACTGGCTTTTTCTTCAGCTGTTTGTGAGAGTTCAGGCCTCAGACACGAAGTGACACCATCTGTTCGAGGTTCCATTCTGCTGGAGGGAGGCTGGGGCGGGTGAAGGGCTGGGGGGCACTGAGCTGCTCTCCTGTCAGCAGCATCTGGGCCGGCCCCTCGCAGGGGTCTTGCTGCACTGTCCCCCGGGGTGCGGGGGCAGATTGTGGCCGTTTGTGTCAGGGCACAGGTGGGCGGTGCTGGGGCAGTTCGGGGGCTCCTGTCGCCGGCGGCCCCAGCCTGGGCTTGGCTCTCGGCCCGTGGCGTCACCCCCGGTGCCCGGGACGGTGCCGGGGCTCGGTGTCCTGGGCTGCCCGCAGGTGGTGCTGTGTGTCCGAGCTCCGCGCAGCAGCTCCGGCACCACGGCCCCTGCAATCCCACCCGCCCTGGCCCCGTCCCGGGGGTGAGATCAGCTCCTCCCGCCGGGCCGGGGCCGCGTCTGCCCGGTTGAGCTTCACCCGCCTGCCCCGGGGAGCTGTGTCCTGGTCTACATGTGCTGTTTGATTTGTGGCTGCTGACTCAAAACAGCCTCTCTTACGAGCTCGGGAATTGCCCAGTGGTCCATCTAGGCTGGCAGCCAGTCTTCTAAAGCATCCAGCAGAAATCATTTGAGGTTTGTGATAAGCCTCTCAGCTGCACTTAGTGTTGTCCCCTGGGGAAAATGAGCGTGGCAGTTGTTTCTCTTTTTTTGTCCTGAGGATATTGATAGCTTCAAATCTTATGCTTCATTAGCAGAATAACTCCCATTTTAGTTCTCTTTCCATCCCCTGTATGAGGCCTTCAGCTAGAATCTCCTGCTTTTCCTTCTGCCTCATTTCAAATGGAAGAGCCTCACACCTGATACCTTTTTTTCCAAAACTGTCTATCTCTTCCAGCCTGAGCTGCTTCCTTCATCCTAGCTCCTGTCTATCTCCCTCCCTTCTGTGCTTGGACACTACAGAGATGCAAGTAGCTTCTTCCAGGGTGGTGGGAAGTCCTAAGAATTGCTTTTACTGTTCTCCCTCCATCCCACCAAAGAACATTCCCCCCCCCATCTCGTTGTGTGCACCTGTACACAGTAAAAGCTGCCAAAACCTTCCAGTGTTCCCCTTGTTTGGGTTGACACACTTTACTTTTTCCAGTAGCCAGAGTGCCTGGGGGACCTGAGGGGACTGAACTCTGGGTGTCCCCAGCTCCCTCCATGCTGTGGAGGCCTGAGTGTCTCTGCAGCCCAGCAGGGTGAGGCATCTGTCGAGGGTGGGCTGAGCCCTACGGTGCTGATACTACGTAGCTATGGTGACAGAACCCGAATGCTTTATTTAGTTCATGCTTTTCCTCCAGAACATCTGCATTTCCTGGTAGGTGCCTGCTACTTTGCAGCAGGCTGGAGCTGAATCAAAAGCCTGTGGATCAGGTATGGCTGATGCTTTTATGTGAGCAGCACAGACACCCACAGCTCAGCTCTGTCTCACTAGAGACTTTGTTTCGCCTTTGCATTGCTTTTAAAAGACTCTTAAAGCACTCTGCAGTGCTGGGAGCATTTGTGCTGGTTTCATTGTAAGGAAGATTTCAGAATGCTGCAAAGTGCTCGTTTCCTCTCTGGCTATAAGTGCTGTGTTGACCACAGGACTAGTCTGGCTGTGAAGCAAACACTAAAATACACTTTTTTTAAGGTCTTTCTGTTCTTCTGTTGACTACTTCTGTGTTGTTTTTTACTCACACCCCCTTGAGCTTGCTTTTATTTCTTTGTTCCTCTTTCCAGAAGAAGCAGAATTTAGAGGACCTAAAGATTCTGTGGAGTTTGATCTATGAAGAGACTTGCATGACAGTGTATTTCAACAGATTAGTTGGGATGCTGCTCCTCTTTTTGTCTCTCTAATCGGGGATGAAGCTTTATACTCTTTACTGATTGAAAAGAGAAGGGCTAGTGCTGTTCTGGCTTCTGCATGTGCAGTCAGTAAAGATGTGTCAGAGTGGAAGCATTTATAAATAGCCTTAAGGTTCTGCTGTCACCATCTGCACATGACTTATCAACTCATGCAGTTTGCTTCTGGACAGAGAAATGTACAAAGTCAGCTCTTCTCCCTCCTCTTCTGATGTACCTTTACTGGAAAAGAAAACTTGAAGACAAAAGAAAGCTCTGCACTAAGCATCTGGATTTATTTCCTGGCTCTGCTTTGTGAGCAGGGACAAGTTGGTTCATTTCTCAGCATTTTCTCACTTCTGTACAACCCTGACCTGTCGTTCCAGGGATGGTGAGAGCATGTGGATCCTGATGGCAGTGGGATGGTTTAGCTGTGTTGGAGCAGGGAGTCCTTGGGCAGGCTAGTGTCTGTGGCCCATCAGCAGCAGGTCTGCTCTGTGTGTTTGATCACTGAGTCGAGGTTTGCCTGCAGAGGGAGTTTTTGGTCAGAACTGGCTGTGCTGCTGGAGGATGGAGAGGGAACAAGTCCTGTCTGATTTTACAGATTGGACTGATACTGCATTTATATTGGTTGTTTTAAATGTTGGTCCGAGTTGGAGGCTCTGAAGTGAAATCCAGGCTGAGTTCATTAACTCTTGCTGTTAGATTTCTTCCTGCATCTCCAGCCTCCTGCCTCAGGCTGTGCTGCCTGATGGTCAGTCGTGTGACGTGGTGCTGTGCTGGGGCAGGATCACTGGGTGTGTGGGCTGGAGCCTAAGGAGCTCAGGGCAGGTTCGTGGTCTCCAGTTTCCAGATTGCCACTTGACATCACCTGGAGGGGTCTGAGACAGCCAGTGTGGACACAAGAGCCCGTGTGTGGGCACAGCAATCCCTGGATTGCCCAGGGAGCAGGGCTTGGCCACTCGGGCAGAGTCCTCCCCAGGACCTGTCCTGCTGCAGTGTCTCATCTCCTCTCACAGACACACTGCATGGAAACCTTTACCATAAATGGCAGAGCATGTGGTTCCTGTGGGCAGACACTCTTAGATGACTTGACTGGTGAATAGTACATGATGTTTTGGCTTGATGGAGGCTCTTCTCTGTGCAGGACTTCAGCCAGAGAGCTGCCACCAGTGACTCAGAGCTGAATGCCTGAATGCACATTTTTGGTAATTGGACTTCCCATTTTCTTTTAAACATAACCTAAAATACAGTCCTTTTTCATTAAAGTAAATATTCTTTTTGCTCAGTTACCTTTATGCCTTTTTAATTGCTTGGGAATGCTGCAGCTCCCTGCACCATAGCTATTTGTAACAGGTGCTTTTGGAACTTTATCCTCTGCTCACACTGGTTTCAGCTGGTAAATGCCTTAAATTTCTTAGCCCTGCTAGTCCTTTTTTCCTTTGGTTAAAGAGCTGCTTATGAGGGTGCTCCAGCTCCTGTTCTGCAGCACCCGAGGGCAGGTGATCACAAACTGAAAATGCAAGAGTTTGAGACAGTCCCACCGAGGAGATTCCAGTTGTATCTGCTTGGATGTGCGAAAGTTTATCCTGAGCTTGATGATAAGCTGGATTCCAAAAACACCTTGAAATATAGTCTATAAAGAAAAAAACTGAGGGTGAGGTGTCCTGACTTACCTGTTCCTGGTTATGTTAATGGGATAACCAAGGCAGTGCTTGCTTTCCTGTCCCCTGGACTTCATGTGAGATCTCTTTGCAGTCCTATTTCTTTAAAAAAAAAAAAAGGCAAACACATTTGGGCAGCTCAGCTGTGAAGCTACTGTCTAATAACTTTATTAATAGTCATTTAATTAGGTGTGGGACTTTTTTTCTCTGAACCACCTTCCCATCTTGTTTTCCAATTAATATTTCTTTTCTTGTAAGGTGAGGAGAAATTCCACCAGAATGTGAGAAAACTCCTTTGCTGTGAGGGTGATTGAGTTCTGGAACAGGCTGCTTAGAGGGGTTGTTGAGTTTCCACCCTTGGAGACACTCAAAACCCAACTGGAGCAGGAGGGGCTCTGGAGGATCTCCAGAAGCACCTCCATCCTCACCTGTTCCATGGAGAAAGTCCCTGATCAAGGCTGCTCAGGGTTAAAACTGCAACAGGTTGCCCAGGGAAGCTGTGGCTGCCCCATCCCTGGCAGTGTTGAAGGGCAGGTTGGATGGGTCTTGGAGCAACCTGGTCTGATGGGAGGTGTCCCTGCCCATGCAGGGGTTGGATCTGGATGATCTTTCAAGTCCCTTCCAACACAGACCATTCCATGGTTCTGTGAAATCTGAGCATTATTTACCATCTCTTTGCCCGTGTTCATGGCTGTTGGCAACGTGATACAAACTGAACTGACAAGGAAGATCTTCAGGATCAGCTTTTCCTACCACGTGTTCTTGGTGATTTCTCTCTCCATGACCTTCGTTCAGCAGCACTGCAGAAATTCAGCTGCAAAGACCCTGCAACTTCTCGAGCTACAATGTCTCTTTCCAGCTCTCCCTTCCTGTGTGTCCCTCCAGATCCATCTCCCATCCTTGTGTTTTCGCTGTGTGCTTACACGAGCTCTCCCTGCTATCCTGCTCTCTTAGCTCCTTTCCCTGACTTTTTAAACTCCTGTTGGACAGTCTTTTCTGTCTGCAGCTTTCCTTCTGCTTGCTGGACTTGGGGTCCTTCTCTTCTCTCACCCCTGTCTAAAATCTTACTCTTCATTCTGCCTGTACAAAACCCAGCAGTGCAACAGGGGGTGTCATTCAGTAAAAGCAAAACTCCCTGTAAGGTACAGCAGGGAGACTTTGTTAATACCCGTGAGATGAATATATATTCTGGGCACCTTTGCTGGAGAATATGCTGGATGAGACTTGTTAGGTCCCATTGGCCAATTTCTGAAGAATGTGGCAACATTTGCTACTTCCCTTTTGTTGAGTTTTGAAGCTTTCTAAAGACAGTGCAGCGGAGTGGGCACCTCATAAGTCTGTTTAAGGAATCCTCCCCCCTCTTCCCTAGAGAGAATACAGATAAGCTACTCTTCCTCTGCCTCCCTCTTCTCACCCCACCCCAGTTACCTAAGGAAATGATGCCAGAAATCCAACTCCTGGCTGGGGCAAACGGATGGACAGTAGAATGACTTTAGTTGGTTTGTGCCAGCTGTACTTCCAGAATAGGATTTCACTAGGCTTGAGTTCCTGGGATGCTGAGCAACTGGACATATGCTGTGCCTCAGGCTTTGGCTCTTCCATGGAGTAAGTTCAACAGCATTAGCTGTGAAATGACAAGTCTTGCTGTTCTTTGCCTGGAGACATACTTGGACTTGGATCCAGGGCTGTGAAGCCTGTGTCCCTGCAGCAGGAAGGAGGGAAAGGTCATATCCACTTTTCAGGAGGTGAAGCTGAGAGACAAACTGGCCCAGATAGTCAGCAGCGGGGTTGGGATTTGTGCTGAGCTTCCTGGGGCTGGTGCAGCAGATTCTTCCTGGAGGTCCAGGCTCCCTAAGCTGCCTGGAGGACTGGATACAGTGGCTGTTGGCGGAGGGAGGTGGGAGGGAAGGGCAGAGCTTTATGCTTCCTGTCTTCAACTTGGCTGAGAGCATCTGTGATCACACCTGGACTTTTTTTCCTTCTTTTCAGGGATGCTTGAATACGACCCAGCCAAGAGATTTTCAATACAGCAGATAAGGCAGCACAAGTGAGTGTTCAGCTTCTTCCTATTAGTCATTCTCTTTCTGCTTCTTATGCTAATGTACCTGTGCTATTGCTCTCAACTCATTTTTCCTTTTGACAGCAGACACATGGAAGTCACTAGATATCCTTCCTCCAGCTCTGCTGGAGCTCTGGCAACCCCTACTTGGCTTTTTTTCCTCCTATTAGAGCATCCGGTTAAAGCATTTGAATTGCTAACCAGTAAATAATGAATATGTTGAAAATATGTTTCTAGTGTGACTGGTTCTTGATAATTAAGGGTTCTGGATAATTTATTTTTTTTCAGAGGTCAGCTAGTACTAGTGGAGCAGAAGACCAGGGATTCCTTAAAGCTGGGTTATTGATCTAGGACTGGTTTGCAATGTGTTTCAGTTCTGGTTTTCTGGACAGGCTGGTCACAGAAATATCCCTTGGCATTTGCTCCATATGGAATCAGTATGTGGAGAAGTGCGCCAGGACAATAGGAAATTTTTTTTTCTTTCTCTTTAATGTCATACTCTTCCCTCCCCCATATCCTCCCCCTTTATCCTTGCCATTGTCTGAGGGGGGGAAAGGCCCCATTATCTCTGAGGGTTGTTTTTTTTTTTAAGGATCTGTTTGAACATGCTGCCTCTGAGCAGAGATTTCCTGGGCGGATAAAAGTACAAGAACAAAAAGCATCATAAGGATGCTTCATGGCAGAGGCTGCATTAGCTTATCTCCTCTTTGAGTAGGAAGTGCTTCTGAGGACACACAGAGCTGCCTGCTGGACCGCAGCTGCTCGGCGAGGCCCTGCCTGCAAGCCTGCCCAGAAAGCTTTTGGGAGCCTTGTAAAAACAAGGCTCTGATCCTGCAAGGTGATGGGCCAGCTTTGTGCTGCCTGCAGGCAGGAAAAACACTCTTTTCTTGTCATGTCTCTGAACAAAGCAGCAGCAGCAGCCATGTGCTGCCAGGGCATGGTCCCTGGGAGGTGTTACTGCATGGGAAGCATCTGCAGGAGCCTCAAACAAACCCTGACAGGCTGGAGCTGCACGGGCATCCTGCAGACCTGCCCCTGCCCCAGATCAAAGGGGCTGGGGAGGCAGGTCTTCTGCAGCTGCCTGGTCAATTAATTAAGCAGTCGGGCTGCCTCTTTTTAAATAGCAGCCAAGCACTGTGCATTGGTTGTTTCCCGGGTCTGGGAGATGATAGGAGCAGGCGTTTGCTTCTCAAGGCTGCCTTTCCCTGCACATGCCTCCCAGTAACAGCAGAGCCATAAAAGAGACCACTTGGGGCTGGACCCATCAGCCCTGCGAAGCACTTAAAGCACCATGTAGAGCTGGTCTTGGAAACAGCAGCTTCTGCTGTTCTTGACTGTCCTCCCATCCACCGTTGAAGTGCAGTGCTTCAAGCTAGGCAGCAAAGCACTGGATGCCTTTGTGCTTCCTAATGAAGTAGTTCTGCTCATTACAGCTCGTGGGGGTCAGCTTGCCAGGCAGGCAGACTCAGGCTTTGTTAGTGAGCAGGGCAAGGAGGCACGGCAGGAATGAAGTCTACAGAGTGTACGTGTGGGTGTTGGGAGGAGCACAGAGAGCACCTTCCCTCCTGCCCTGGGGCCCAAAGGCTGCAGGGAGCTGCCCCTCAGCACAGCGCGGTGTGGGCAGGGCTCGTGTGTCACTGACTGGTGTCTGAGCCAGTTATCCAGCTCTAGATACTCCATTTTATACTTCTCCCATGTGGCAGTGAGGTTTTGCGTCAGCTTTGCCCAGCTGGAAGCAAAGAGGTTTCTCTGGAGACCCTGCCTGTAGTTAGAAAGCAGAAGAAACTGGAGCAGGCATGGAGGGCAGCCAGAGTCCCCTGGGCTCTGTGGGCCCAGCCTGTTCCCCTCACTGGGCCCAGCTGCTGGGCTGGGGCTTTTCATCTCACTGCTGAGGAAAGACTCTGCCTGCAAACACAGGAGCGTTTCCAAGGCTTAGTCTCTTATTAGTTTTCTGTGAGCTTAGCCAGTGCTTCTTAACAGGCTTTTCTCCCCTATTAGTAATTGCCTCCTTCCTCCTGCTGTGGCATCCTAATAATTACATCAAGCACAGCAGAGCTGCAGCCTTTGGCTTTAGATGTATCTCTCCATCTCCTTTTAGCATTGTGCTAAAGGATCCAGCATTTGGTTCTCCTGGCTTTTCTTTAAATAGAAGAGAAGCTTAGCCCGTATGTTAACCTGCCCTGATTTTATTTTAAGTTGAACAAAGCAGTCAGAAGGGCAGCAGGTAGCCATTTAGATATTGTTGGAGGGTTTTTGGAAAGCATTTTACTAAGAAACTAGAATCCCTGGATTTCTAGCATGTGGGGGAGTAGCAGTCATTAATGATTTTGGGTTTCTCTGCACTCCTCCCACTAAAGCATGTGTCAAGGCACAGGAACTAGACTATAGAAACATCAAGCGACTTACCCAGGCTGCCCTGCTGAGATGGATACTGGCTCAAACCAGAATTACCCGGTGCCTTTCCGTGCTGCTGGAACTCTCCTTTGATGTCTCTGAGCTGATGTTACTGGTGGCTTGCTCACACAGACAGCTGATATTTTAAAAGTGTACTGAGAATCAACAGGAATAGCCCTGCACAGGTTTGTTCCCCAGTGAGGGCAATTCTGCCCTGCCTCCCTTATTCCATCAGCTCCTCCAAACGCTTCCCCCGGTCCTGGCAGCCCTGGCTGAAGGATGCTGTAGGGAGAATCTGCTTAGTTTTACTCTGCCAGCTGCCTTCCTCCTCTCCTCACCTCTGTAGCTAAACTCTTGCATCAGACTCACGTTGCTGTGCTTTGTTTTAGTCCAGCAGGATGAAGCTCTGCTCTCTTCTTTGCTTTCAGAGGCTTTTCCCACCTGCTCAGTCTGTGCAGTGCAGACCCACGAGCTGCAAATTGAACTGAATTAGAATTCCCTCAGCCTGTCAGCTGGGAGTTTATGAATTGCTGGGAACTGACCCCTGGATAACAATGAAAGAGCCTTGGAATCTGCTCTTCCCAGAAGGGTCTGGTTAGGATGTTGTTCAGTGGAAAAACGGACACGTTTAGTTCACCTCTGAATGTTTTGTACCCCTGGGGTGGGGGCCACGGGGCAGTGAAGAAGAGCTGCCAAGAGCCAGGCAGTCACCAACCTGCTTCCCACAGATTTTTCACCATCTCCTCTCTACTCTGGACTTTTGCTGAAGGGCTTAATACTCATACACTGCATTTTGTAACTAATTCACTGACCCTGCTGCAGCACTTAAAGTGATGAAGTGGATGCAGAATTCTACCTCTGTCCCTTGTTTCCAAGGCAACCATCTTGCCTTCCTTCTCCAGGAGCGTCACACTTAATTTGTTCAGTCATAGATGCCATTGCAAGAGTTTATAGCAAGAAGGGGAAGATACTTACACCTTTTATTAGTGGAGGTGCAAATTAACCTGTGGGGCTGGTGTCTCCCCCTGACCTGGAAGCTGCTGTGCAACCTTCTCAGGTGTTTTTGCTCACCCTAGAGTTCTCCCCAAGACATCTGGAGGGCTGCTGTTGGGTGTTGCTGTTGCCATGCTGTTCAAACCCTGGGTCTCTAAGCCCTTGGTGGGATGATGCGAAGGCTCCTCCTCTCCTTTCTTGCCCAGGCAGCTGGGTCTGTCCTTCCCTGTGGCAGAGACATGGAAAGACTCTTTGCTGGTTCTACCCATGTTCTGCAGGTCGGTTTCATAATGTGACAGTGTGTGATGTGTTAAAGGACCGTTGGTCCCACCTGTGCACAGAGCACCTCTCCCCATGGGAGTCTGAGCTGACACCTTTGCCCCTGGCAGCAGCTAAGGGACAGCTGCTGCTCTTTCTTACTCCTAGTTCTTTGTGAGCCTGACTTGAGAACTTGGCCGTCTCTTGACCTCAGGAGTGGGAGCAGTGACTGCAGGGGCAGTGCTGTATGTTTATTGCTGGCCTGAGTTGCCTCTCCCCAGGGCACACATCGTGTGCCTTCCACATTGGGCTGTGAGAGAGCTGAATGAAACAGGAATGCTCCTTGTGGTGACCATGACCTTCCAGCAAGCTTGAAACCCTTCCCTGGTATCATGGGAGGTGGAGAATTGTTCCTAACCCATCCTTGCTGGCAGGGTGGTGATCTGCAGCTTGGCATCTGGTTTCAGAGAAAATTGTCCGTATTCAAACAAGCAAACTGAAATATTTGTGACCTAGAATGGGAAGTGAACAAGCTGTAAGTATTTGGAAGCTGCAGCTGTGCTTACTGAGTCTTATTTTAACCTTGCTTATGCCAGAACTTGAAAAGAGCAGAGTGATGACTTCTGATATAAAATTAAAGCTTGGAAGCTGCAAACCAGACAGACTTATCAAGTACTGGTCGACCCAGATTCCCTTTTTCATTCAGTCCTTGACCCTTGCTGCCTTATCTCCCTGTAGACTGTGGCAACCCATCTGGACACCACTTCTGTGCTGGCAGGATCACAATTAATGCTCGTGCTGCTCTCTGGGGTTTCTGTGCTCCACAGGCATTCTCACCATGCTTGCAAAGTAGTAAGAAATTATCTCCTTACTACTGCTCCCTCCACTCTCTTCCAAAGGGCTGGGAGCGGCTCAGAAACACTTCACAGAGCAGGGAGGAATCTGCCTCTTCCAGCAGGTGTTCTGGAGAAGGGGCCCTTCTGAGATCTGCAGCAGCTTTGCTGTTCCCTTGGGACTAAAGCAGCAGTCTGTGAGCACCAGGTAGATGGTTATGTTTGTGCCAGGGCAGTTGGCTCAGAAAACATCTGTGAAAGGGGAATAAAAGCTGAAGCAGGGCCCTGTGTCAGCAGAACTGCAGTTACTGTCGTCCAGCCTGCGTTTTAGGGCCAGTGGTGAGGGCAGGTGAGGAAGGACTCTTGTCTGCACCACTGATCGATGGGAGAAGAACTACTCTCTGGCTGAGCCAGTGGCCAGCAGCTCCTTGAGCCAGATCAGGGCATTTGATGGAGCCAGTGGTCCTCAGCTGAAGAGCAGATCTTCACTAACAACATTTAGCACCAGCTCAGAGAGCAGAATCTCTGTCCCTGCTGGAAAATTGCTTGCCAGGAAATACTCTGCTACTCCATACAGAATTGCTTGAGGCTCCTTCCAAGAGGTCTTTGATTTTCTTAGAACTTCAATGAATTTCTCTTCTCACTCCATATCCTCATTACCATATATGCATATGCAAGTATTTGAAATCACCTCCCAGAGGATGGAATCATTATGACTAGAGTGCAGTGATTCAGATTTCTGCTGTAATAAAAACCTATTTTTACTCTCGTTGTAAGTAGGACAGAAGGAAAGAAAGAGGCAGAGCTGAAATACAGCAAAACAAAAACACTAGTTGCTGTGGACTTCCAGGCTTTCTCCCTTTAAAATACGACTTTGGATGGCAGTCCTGACCTCGTTTGTCTGGTGTGCTCCATTCTCCTTAGGTCCCTGTTTGGGTCTCTCCAGCTCCCAGTGCCCCTGGCCAGTTTCACTGGTGGCTGCACTGGGTCTTGTCCCTGTGCCCCATGGTCCCGCCAGGCTGGATCAGCCCAGGCTTCATTTGCTGCCTTGGCAATCAGTTCCTTGATGAGAGCAGCCTCCAAAGGAAGGGAAGTCAAGTGGTGGGATCAGGAGTGCCATGGACAGCACCAAGGAAGCCATCTGCAGGGTTTGCTACAGCTGTGAGCCACAATCTAGCTCTGTTGGACAGGAGCTGGGCTGGCCTTTCCTTCAGCTCTTTCCTAACTCACTGTGTTCGCTGCAGCTCCCAGCGTGGTCGTGGCTGTGGCAGAAGGGCCAGATCAGGAGCTGTGCATCACAGGCCTGACCTCGCTGGGAGCTGGGGGCTGTCTGTCCGTCCCTGCAGGCTGCCAGCACAGAGGGACAGGACAGTTCCTTGCATGATGTTGACGTGCTCTGTGATTAACCCAAACATGTTTCCTTTGAGAACCTCAGGCTCTAGGGGCTGCAAAGGGCAAGAAGCTGCGCTGCTCACGGAGCAGGAGCCTGGCTTTAAATCTCAGTCACCACAGAGAAAACAGCTTAAAGATGCTAACGGTGAAGCAGAGTTGCTGGATGAGGTTTCACTCCTCCTTTGAATCCTGGCTGATTTGTCCCAGCAGCTCCATTTTCACTTGTTTATCTCCTAACTCCTTGCTTTTGCTGGAAGGTTTGTTAGACTGCCACTTTTTTTTTTAAGCTACTGTCAAAGCAATATAAGACTAGAACAAAATTATAATTACAGTTCTGTGCAGGAGGTGCATCCAACCCTTTATTCCTAAAATGAATTTGGAACTGGAATGATAAAAAGCAGATGGCTCAGGTTTATAAGAGCTCTTTGGTGACTGGCTTCAGGCCCTCCTCAGTGATTATTGGCCAGAAGTTACTGGATGCCTCTAGAAACTGCAGAGAGGGAAGCACTCATGTCACATGGGGCACGTCTAGGGCAGCAGTCATCAGGCCAAGAAGAGCCATGAGAGGAGGTTGTTAGATCTTGCTCTGCTTCTGAGCTGTGTGGCAGTGGCATAAAACTGCCTGGGAAGTTGTCCACAAACAAGCTGCACAGACCTTTGAGTACTGGGGTGGAATGGGACCATCTCACAGTGTCAGGGATTGCTCCGTGCCCTCTGAAAAGGGAAGTTGTACTGATGAGGCTGCTCTTGGACTCTTTGCAGTTGGTTTCGTAAGAAACATGCTCAGGCAGAGGCTCTGGTGCCCATACCTCCCAGCCCAGAAACAAAGGACAGGTGGAGAAGTATGACGGCCGTGCCTTATCTGGAAGATCTGCACAGGTACAACGAGGAAGAAGACGATGACTTGTATGACATTGAAGATGATATCATCTACACTCAGGACTTCACAGTACCAGGTAGGAGAGGATGATCCTGGCATGCATAGGGCAGAAGTGGCTTTTTTTCTTTTTTGACTGTTTAGAGCTTTTTAGGAAAGGCCTCAAAGGTCTGATTATCCTTTCAGCAGAGGAGACTATTGATTGTGAAGTGCTGTGGGTGACGCACGCTGAGCCAGCCCTGCTCCGGATGCCTCGGTCCTTTATTTGATCAGCCAGGATGCCCCTTCCTGCATGTCACCCATATGCCCATTTCCTTCCTCCCTCCACTAACAGCTCGCTCCTGCTGGCCTCTGTTGTTTGGAACATTTAATTCTTTAGGCCAGTTTTGCCAGACAGTTATTTTGGAGCCAAGCCCTGAAGTGACTCAGTGTTCAGAGTAGATGGCACATCTGGGGAAGGAGCCTGTAGCTTTATGCTGAGACCTTTTTCTGTTCCAGTCTTGGTAACTATCTGGTTACAGAGCTGCTGCTTGCTTTAGTAGGGATTTCCTGTTGTTGAAGGTAAGCTAACCAGCACGCAGGGGGTGTGTGGTTTGACCACATGGTTCTTACAAAGTGGTGGTGATGCAGCAGCTTTCCCTCAGCCTCCTGTCCCCAGGAGCCTGAGCAGGGGCTGGGGGGCTGCTCAGGCCCTGCAGCCCCGTGCTGTGGGAGCAGGGCAGCAGGTTCTTTGTCTCACTGCCTGCATCCACAACATGAGTCTCCAGATTAATTGCTCCAGCCTGTTTAATTGCTTTGGAGGGAAGGTTTCAAGCACTGTTGGTAGGGATGCTGGTACACTTTACCACAGTGAGATGAGAGGTGCCCGTGACTTGTGACAGGTCCCAGTTTCTGGCGTTCAAGACTAACCAAACTGCTTTAGTTTTCCCTTAACCATGGCCTAGTGTGCTCTGTGGACCTGAGTAAAAGCAAGGTCTGGTTTTACCCAGTCTTGCACCTGAAGACCTTGTTTTTTTCTTTATTTCCTGGTTAGGTGGAAATTGTTTTTTTGAAGCACTGTCATGGAAGAATGAAGTGTCAGGCCTTGAATCCTAATAAGCCTCAAGTTGTACCCGATGCCCAAAATTCCATTGGGCAATGACTTGAAACAAGATTGGCTTCCCAGGCAGTGCCTTCCGTGGGAGGAGGGGGCTGCCTTGAGCCCAGCCCACTGAGCCAGCACCTGGTCCGTGCTGTGACATCCCTGGGGCAGGGTCCCCACCAGGGTGTCTTTTCAGATGTTCAGCCAAACTGATCTGTAGGTGGGTTGGAGGTGGAGCCTGCCAAGATGAAGGGATTCTCATCAAAGTGAAAGAGATTTATTTCCAAGTGCTGATTCACTGGTGGCAGTTGGGTAATTTATAACCTTTTCTAATAGAACTAATGTCCCAGTGCCAGCTGGGTGACCTGCAGAGCTCCGTCCTTTGCTCTCTTTTTACATCCCACAGACTTGTGCCAGAGTCTGACCAGGGCCTTGCCTTTCCTCAGAGCTCAGCAGAGCCTTTTTGAAAGGAGGGGCCCTCTTTGAAATGTGGTAGATGCACTCAAGCACCTACTTGATTGCTAGGGCCTTTCTAAGCACAGGGTTGAGAGGACAGTTGCCAGATGTATTCCCCGTGGTCAGAGGTCAGACATCTTCCTCTGTAAGTGCTCTTGGTGGGAACAGCCAATGTCTAAGTGCCCCAGATAGTTCTGCAGAAATGGTGGGGCTGGAAGCCCTGCTGCAGGCAGAGGGGGCTGAGCACAGTGAGGAAGCTGGCAGGATCAGAAATCTGTAAGCAGAATCACTTGCATCCCTCTCTAATTTTACATTTTCCTTTCTGAAGTGGTTTGCAGAGGAAGGTATGGTTGGTGTGTGTGTGTGTGTGTGTGTGTGTGCCCATAACCTCCCCTGGAGGGCCAGCCCTCCAGAGTGAGAACCTCTGTGAGAGCAAATCTGTTGCTCTCAATTCTTGAGTATCTTGCAGCCAATCCAAGAGCTCACAGGACAGTCTCTTACTGCTTTTCTGGTGCTGGGCTGGAGAATAAGAGCATGCAGGTCTCCAACAGTGCTCTGCTGCTTCTCTCTGCATCCCCAGCTGCTGAGGAGGAAGCTGAGGCAGGGCTTAGAGGACAGAGAGGAGCCCCGAGCAGTCACCACGAGCTCTTTGGAGAGGAAGCTGTGCTCCCATCACCCACAGGCACAGAAGAGGAGCACGAAGCTTGTCCTGGGCCCTGAAGCCACTGCTCTCCTGGGCCTCTCAGGGCCTGAGCTACTGGCAGTGGCTGGAGAATGCAGGATCATCTCTATGCCTTCCCCCAGGCTTCAGCAGGATCCTGCCTATCTCCAGGACAGTTGTATTGTTTCAAAAGCAGGTCACTTTGTTCTTCAAGGGAATAATTCTTCAGTTTTTGGTTTTGAATTTCAGAGGGCAGCTGTAGGGGTTCAGCACACTGCAGGGGGTGGTCTATGACCCCTCCCCAAGTGGGTCACTCAGCCTGTGCAGTCTGTGGGCAGCATCATTGCCCCTGCAGGCCCAGGGTGCTCCTTTGCTGCCATGCCCACCTGCCAGCTCAGCTGGATGTTCCCTGCACAGGCAGGTGACTCTGAGAGTGGGAGATCATCTCCAGAGCAGTAATACCAACTATTACACACTCCTAATGCAAAGAGCAGTATTTAAACCCAAATAAGAGCTGTCATTTCAGAAGATGACAGGCAAATTAATGGAAGATTTTTTTAATTCTCTTGTAATTCATGCTGTTTCAGAGGGGTTAGAGACCGAAAAGTTAGTTGTGGCCCCATCAACCAGCACTTGCTTTGTTACAGTTAGCCAGGGTGGGTGGGATGGACAGAAATCCCCTCCCCAGAAATGCAGCATAATGAGCTCAGGGTGAGGAGGAACCTGGTGTGGGACAGTCTGCTCTGGTTGGCAAAGGCAGGGGGGCAGCTGGCACAGGGGATAAACTGCCATCTTCTCTTACCCAAGTCTTCCTGCAGGATCCTTTTGAACTTGCAACTGTTACATTTCTAGCAGTGACACCATATTAAAATAAAAATTAAAAAAAAAACAACACCCAGTTTGTAAGTGACTGATGAATTCAGTTGTGGTTCTGCTGGGCAGCGAGAGCAGGAGAACAAGTGACTCATAGGTGGGAGTGGGTGTTCAGTTTGGGAGAGAGAAGAGGGAACCTCATTAAATCTTGCATTCTTCAGAGGGAGAAGGGGCTTTGAGAATGTGCTTTTATTTTTAAAGGGTTATTTAAAGATTTATGCAGATCTGTAGAGAGCCTTAAATGTTACATGCCCCTGGTTCAATCAGTGTTAAACATCTCATCCAAGGGAGGTGCTGAGGAGAGAGTAACTGGCACTGGGCACATGACAGAGCATCCTCTCCAGAGCTGCTGCTTTGGAGAGAGGCAGCATGTGCAGGAAAGGGATGGAAGCATCTTGCTTGTTGCTTTTGTGCTGCCTTTCAGATTTAGAAGGCTGTGCTCTGATTTATTCTCCCCTGCTGTTAACCCCTTCCTCCTCTCCAGCCCAGTGCTCCAACAGAGGCAAATGGCTGCTTAGCTTGAGGCTGGTTTTGGTGGTTGGTTTTTTTCCCATTTTCCTCCTTTAGCATTCAGTCTGAGGCTAGAAAATAAAGCCAGGATTGGAGTTTCAAAGCCTGGTGCTTGAAAAGGTGTAGTTTCTAGCCACAAATTATGTATGTGTGTTTGTGTCTGACAAACCCAGCAATTCAAAAGCTCTTCACCATTTTATTTTGAAACCTTTTTTTGTGCCTGAATGAGCTGGATGGAGCCATTAAGAAACGTAAGAGGTGGCAAGGGTGAACATGCACGTTTTCAGTGCCTCTCCCAGCCCTCCTTTTATTTATTTTATTTTTAGCCCAGCTCAGTGGCAGTGGTAAGGTAGGATGTAGCTGTTCGAACAGACACAGCGCTGGGTCACTGGCTTCCGTGTGGGCAGGCAGTTGCCAAGACTTCATCCCATGCTGAATTTTTATTTTCATTAATTTGAACGTCAGCAACTGTCATTGGTAAAGGAGGTAAAATTAGCTTGCAATTCCCCCTCCCTCCTTGCTATCCATAATAGACTCCTGGGACTGTGCTTTTAAAGCAGGGTGGGAGGAGGGAAGAGTCACACAAAAGACAAATTAACTGTTTGGATATTTTATTTTTTCCCTCCCCAGTCAGAAATGTTAATTGACTTGGCCTGAGTTCAGCTGAGGGAGGGGAAGGAGAAGTGTTCAGCTTTGCTCTGAATGGGGTTATTTGAGGCTTTTGCAGTTGGGGTGTAGGGAGAAGAGGAAAAGCCCTGAACCCTGGGGGTGGGTATGGCCAGGCTGTGATGCAGCCTTGACCCATGGTGAGCTGTCCTGGTCCCTGGGGAGAGCCCAGCTCTGGAGGGACTCTGGGGCTGCCACATCCCCATGGATTGGGGCCTCAGCCCTTCCCAGCAAGTCACCCCCTCTCAAGGGGTCAGGAGCTGGTGGGATTGATGTCAGGTCTGTATGTGCACAGCCAGGTAGGGCTGGTGAGTCTGCCTCGTGCACCTCAGCCCCTCACTGGGCCAGTTGTTTTCAGACAGTGTTGGAGGTGATGACACCTTCCCAGGGCACTCGTCCTTTGCTGGCAGTGGGTCTGTGTCTCTCAGGAGGTGCATGGCTGGGCAACCCCCCCAGGAGCACAGTGGGTGCTCAAAGCCAGGGGCTGTGCCAGGCCTGGTGGAGGGGCTGGAGGGGGAGGCAGGGGGCAGCTCACCGAGGCCACAGGGTCACCCTGCAGCAGGTGAGTTCCTCTCACCCTCTCTCTTCCACTGCTTTTGGGCCCCTGTCCCCAGCCCCTGGTGGACCAGCCGCACCTCACCCGCTCTGGTGTGCTGGAGTGTCCAAACCACAGCTCTGGGAAGGTGCTTCTGAGTTCCTTAGCAAGTTGGGAGCATAGCTGACTGGCTTGAAGAACTGCTTTGATCTCCAGATCAATTGTCAGGGTCATTTCTCCAGGTAATTCCTGGCGGAGCCCAGCTCAGCAGCTCAGGCTGCTTTCAGGGAGGAAATCCATCCTCCCTGGTCCTCGCAGCCTGTGCCAGGCCATGCTGGCTATGAAGCTGCTCAGTCTGCTCCCTGATTTCCAAGGGTATTTTTACCCTTCCTGCTGGGTGTTGCCCTGCTCCAGCCTGTGCTGTGCTTGGGTCTCTGCACCGGGGGGGGCTTCACCGGGGCTGCCCCCCCAGGCAGGGGCCATGCTCCTGCCACAAGTGTTCCAGGAGAGGAAGGTGGGTGCTGAAGGTGACTTTGTCTGAACAAGGTACCTCCGTGTCCTCTTTTGTTTCCCAAAGGACTCTTCACTTGCAGAGGATGTGGAGCTGCCTGGCTCCCTGTGGGACGTGCGGGGCTGGAGGATGGGAGCAGCGCGGGCCGGAGCCCGCAGCGGTGCCCGGGGAGGCTGCAGCAAGATGTAGGAGAGCATGGGGGTCTGAGATGGACCCCGATGCTCTCCTCCAGAGGAGCAGCAGCTCTTCCCCCACCCCTGTCCTCCCCATATGTCCCCCTCTTCCCCGGGTGCTGCGGCGGGGGGTGATGGCTGGCACAAGCAGAGGGGGATGACGTGCCGGTCGGCCTTGGCGGGGAAGGGATCGAGCATCCTTTAAAGAAAATTATACATAATCATCTTGCAGCCTTCGCTTCCACTCAAACCTCTGAGTCATAACTGAAGGGCCCTGGAGCGTGACGTTCCTGCTGGAAGGAAATTGCCTCTGCTGGATCCGGTGGGGGGGAGCTGGGAACCTGACGAATCCCCTCACCAGCCTCGCGTCTGGCCGGGGGATGCGCCGTGTTACTGGCAATGTCCCCTCCTGGGATGGGGGGACCCTTTGTCACCCCCTAGTTGAGTGGAGGTGACCCAAGCCCTGTCCAGCCATGGCAGCAGGCAGATGCCTCTGGAAATGGCTCCTTATCTGCTGTGCTGAGTCACACTGAGGTGGCCCATAGAGGAGGGGAGCGGGGCTGATCTGGAGCCATCCTCCCATCTGGGTGTCCCTGTTAGGGGACAGTGGCTGCTGCATCACTGCCTGGCAGTGCCCCCAGCCTTGTCTGCACTGTGGGGGGGCTGAAGCAGACCCTCCCTGGGCTGCAGGGGGTGAAGCAGACCCTCCCCTGGGCTGCAGAAGCAGCCAGGTGTTCACAGGGTGGCCGTTCTCAAGCCCTGGACCTGCCAGACCCTCGGTTCACTGCCTTAGTTTTTTGTGAGGTTTTTTTCTTATGTGCTGGAGCAGGATGGGTAAAACTGGCCCTGGTGGGTGCAAGATGCAGTCTGGGGCTCTCAGCCTTACCCATCCCCTGTTCATGCTGCCTCAGGTGGTCCTTGAAGGTGTAGAAATGGGCTCTGGTTCCCCCAGGAGCAGCAGCATTCCGGGCAAGGGGAAGGGTTGGTCCTGATGGAGAAGCTGCTGCGCGGGTGCTGCCCTCACCGTGTCCCTTCCCTTGCAGGACAGGTGCCTGAGGAGGAGGCAGGGCAGAACGGGCAGAGCCGCAGCAGGGGGCTGCCCAAGGCCGTCTGCATGAACGGGACGGAGCCGGGACAGCTGAGCAGCAAATCCAAGGCGGAGCGACGGGCCAGCGCCTCTTCCAACCCCTCCCGCAAGGCCTGCTCTGCCAGCAGCAAGATCCGCAAGCTCTCCACCTGCAAGCAGCAGTGAGAGGAGCCCGCGCTCTGCACAGGTACGGGCAGCCCGGCCCCGCGGGGTGGGGGGGCTGCCTGCTGTCTGCCCGGGGAAGGGAGATCATCTCAGCCTGGGAAGGGTGTGTGTGGTCCTGGATAGAGAGGGCAGAGGTCCGAGTCCTCAGCATCCCTTTGCCAGTGTCCCCAGAGCCTGGATCCCCCGTGGTGCTGGGGGGCTGCAGAGCACAGTGGGGACCCCCCCCATGCCCCTGCTGTGCTGCCCACACACCTCTGCTCTGCCCCCTCCTTGCAGGCTGCTGCCACGTCAGGAGAGAGCTGCTGTCATAATCCTTTCTCCCTCCTGGGCTGCAGTCAGGCTGTGTCGTGACAGCCCTTTCCCTGCCACCAGAGCCCCCCTCACTTTCTCCCCAGCTCTGCTCCCTCTGTGTGGAGCCCCCAGCCCCCTGGGCTGCCCTGGGGTGCTGAGCACCAGGATACTTCCAGAGGTGTCTCTGAGACAGTGTGTCCCCCCTCCTCACCCACTGCTATGCCCAAGCCCCTTCCTCTCCCCGGGGGAGCTCGGTGCCCTTCCTGCTCCCTCCTTCTTTCCTGCTCCCCCCTCCTCTTCCCGGCTCTTCCTGCCGCTCCGCAGCGCTGTCCCCCCTCCCACCCTCATTCATTCGGAGCCAGCAGTGACTCATGCTCTGCTCAGCCACCCCCGGCCTCACGCTTCTGCTCGTCACAGTGCTCTGTGGGGCTGAGGCTCTGTTATCTGTTTGGATCACGACCAGCTTTGTGGTGTGAAAAAAAGCCAGAAATAAAAGCCTGATCCTCCCCCTGCAGCTGTCAGACCCGCGCTCAGCCCCTCTGGCAGCTTTCATCTTTAATTCATGGCTGGGAGTGAGTCACCTGCATGGGGAGGCACTGGATGCCTCAGGGCTCCCCTGGGATCTGCTCCTCTTGCCCCGTCCCTCTTGGGGACCCAGCCCAGGGCTCTGGGGCAGCTGCCCAGTGGTTTTGGGAAGGAGCAGGTGCCTCCACTGTCCTCCCGTGGGCATTGTGGGACAGCCAGGTTGGGCATCACCCCCTCTTCCACTGCCCCCTGGAATCAGCATCTTCAAACCTTTGACAGCCAGAACATGCTCCTTGCCTTGGCATCACTGAGGGTCCTTGGCTGTTTTCCCCTGGCATTTTTGCTTCCTGGCTCCAGGGGCAGGTCTGGGGTTACCTGGCTGAAGGGCTGGTTGCTGGGCCAGAGCAGGGACCCCAGCCCCCTCCTGCCTCTTCGGGAAAGGGGGGGCAGGGTGTGACCTGCCCGTGGTGGCATCAGAGCAGGGGCAGAGCTGGGGTTTGCACCCCTGATTTGGCACCAGTCCCCAATCACTCCCTCCTCCCTGTTCTCCCACAGCGTCCCCGTCCTCCCCCCATCTCTGCCCCCCCCCCCCGGAGCGGGTTGTGCTTCCCATCCTAAAGGAAACCAGAGGAACCCGACCAAGGAGCCCTCCCCGCGGCCCCCGCTCCGGGCAGCGCCAGGAACCAGCAGCTGATGGTGGCCAGATCCCACTTACCACCTCGGAAGATGAAATCTCCAGCTGGGAAGATGCTGCCCCTCCTCCCAATCACTCTTTGCCAATCAAGACACTGATTCTGTTTTTAATTTTGCGATGGGAAGGGCGGGATGAGCGGGGCTGGGGGGGTGGGACCCGCGCCCCCCTCCCCGCCGGGCCCCCTGGCTGTGTAGAGTCGTGCAAAGCCATTGCCGTGCACTTTATGTTTTAGACTACTGTTATATATTATATATTTTCCTCTTTTTTTTTTTGGTTTTTTTTTGTTTGTTTATATTTGCGGTATATTTAGAGATTCCTACACATCGTGATGTGTTTAAAATAAACCAGATGAGGAAAAAAAAAAAAAACAACAAAAAAAAACCCCACAAAAAACCAAACCAAACAGGTATTAAGACAAAGCAAAACTTATTAAACCTGCATGCTGTAAAAGGGCTCGGAAAAGGGAATGGGTGCGCTCGTCTGTTTTCTTTTGGGTTGTTTGTTTGTTTTTTTTTTTAAGAAAAAAAAATAAAGTGAGAACAGCGAGGTGGGTTTCATGTCCTTCCTCCTGGAGCAGGTGGGGTGGGGGGGTCTGGATCCCCCCTCAGGCATACTCTGCTTTTCTGGGAGCAGCCACAGGGCGATGCTGGGCAGGAGCAGTTCCTGAGCCCCCCCAGCAGCTCCTGAGCAGGGCAGGACACTGTCCTGGGGCGGTGGGAGGTAAGAAGCAACTCAGAAAAGTCACAGTTGTTTGTTTGGTTTTTTTCTCCTTTGTTTATAGACTTAAAAAGGCTGAGTTGTAGTTAGTGCTTTGGACAGAGACTTGGCAGAGGGAAGGAGCGACCCGGCCTCTACTTGCATGCAATGGGGGGGCTGTGGAGGGGCACGGGGGGGCCCTGGGCTGGGCCCCACTGGCCCCCCCCGCCTGCCCCAACCCCCAGGTAACACATCTGGGGCTTTTTTTTTTTCCCCTTTTTTCAGCCATTGTTTGAAACACAAATAAAAACCCAATAAAAAGCAAAGCCCTCCCCTGGAGCAGCAGCATCCACCTCTGTAAAAATCAATAAATACCCTCTGAACACCTCGAGCCCTGCACTGAGCTCCCAGGGAGGGCAGGGGGTGCTCAGCACTTGGGGGTCACCACATGCTGACCCAGCCCCACACTCTGCTCTCCTCTGAACAGAGGGGACAGCACCGGGGGCAGGTGACAGGCAGCCCCCACCCCTATAGGGGCTACTTGCAGGGGATACCCAGGGTGGCCCTGCCTCCCCAGACCTCAGGATGCTGCTGTGGGGCCCAGGGCTCACCCCTGCCCCTGGGGGGGATGCATGAGCCCCTCAAGCATCCTCCTGCCCTGGCACAGCAGCTTCAGGCCCCTGCTTCCAGTTGAGATCCCAGGATCCTGCAGCACCGGCGGCTTTATGGGCTTGAGGAGGTGACTCCCTCTTCCCAAATAACTGTCCTCCCTCCAGGGTGGCACCACAGCATCCCCCAGCTCCGGCCCCTTCCTCACCAGGGTGTTCCCTGGCCGGACAGGGGGCATTATTGCTTGTAAAAAACCGGAGAGGGGGGAGAGCGTCTCTGCTACACGGCTCTGGTGAGGTAAGGATTAGGCCTCAGCTGGGCGGGGGGTCTATTAGCAAGTCCCTCGGCACTGACCTCCTGCCAAGGAGCTGCTGCATCTCTGCACCCCGGTCCTCTGGGACTCCCCCAGGCACCCCAGGCCTGGGCCCTCAGCCACCACCTGGCACCTCGCTCCCAGGAACGAGGGGGCTCGGCCACCCCACGCTACCGGACCCCGCGGGGGGGGGGGGTGCAGCCAGGGGACCCCCGGTGCCCTCCTGGCCTCCCCGTGCTGGGGCCACCCTTCCCGTGGTGCCCTGGGCTGGTCCCCACGCCAGCGGCAGGAGGGGATGGAGCCCCGAACCCCCCCACGCCGGGTCTCCCCTTACTCCAGGCCTAGACAGGGCTGTGGTCGGGGGGGGCATCGCTGGCCACGGCCACCGCGTGCTCGGCGCTCTCTGCCTCTTTCCTCAGGTGCCCATAGAGCCGCTCCTCGAGCCCGCCGGCGATTTTGTCCATCAGCTCCAAGCCGGAGCCCAGCCCCAGGCACCTCCCAGGGCCGGGGCAGTCGTCATCCCCGGGGGGCTCAGACCCAGCCTTGGGTTCTGGGGCCGCCTCTCCGGGCTCCTCCACAATCACCTGGATCTCAGGGTCGGGCAGTGCCGGGGCGGGGGGGACCCCGTCGGCCGCCTCTGCCGCCTCCTCGTCGCCGGCGCTGACGATGCGGGGCAGGGGGCTGTGGAAGCGGGTGTCCAGGGGGTAGTTGGCACTGTCCCCCCGGCGCAGGGGCGTGCGGTGCCGCTCCAGCGCCGGGTACCGCACGCCGGGGTCACTGTACTGCTTGGCGTGCTGCCACTGCTTGCGGAGGTGGGTGCGGGAGCGGTGCTTCCCCCGCAGCGGAGACTCGTCGAACTGAGGGTCGTGGCGCACGAAGGCGTTGAACAGCGCGTCTGTCTTCTCGTCAATGCTGTAGTCCCGCCGGGGCAGCGCGTCCCGCCCTGGGAACATCTGCCCGTACGGGGACCAGGCCAGGGGGCTGTGGGGACGAGGGGGTCCCCCGCCCACCGCGCCCCGGGCCGTGCTGCCCTCGTCTTCCTCCTCCTCCTCTTCTTCCTCTTCCTCCTCCTCTGGCTCCCGGCCCTCGAAGCTCTCGAAGATGGTGCCTTTTCGCCCCGCGCTGGTGAAGCAAATGCGCTTCTCAGAGGCCGTTTGGTCCTTGGGGGGCCCCTCCTCGCCCCCCCGGCTGGGCGCCTCGATGGAGGCGTAACCACTGTCCATCTGCAGCAGCTTGCGCGTGCCAGGCTCCGACTCCTCCGGCTTGGGACGACCCCAGAGCTTCTCCTCGGGGCCTTCAGCCTCATCCAGGGAGGAGGAGGGGCAGGGAGCCACGCCGCTGGCGGAGGAGACGCTGTCCCCGCCGTCGCTGCGCACCGAGTCCTGGTCGTTGCTCCGCTCGGAGGAGGCGTAAAGCTCCAGCGAGGCGCGCAGGCTCCAGATGTCGTGGTAGGCGCTGGGTGGCTCGGGGACACCGGCCTCGCCAGGGCTGCCTGTGCCCCCCTCGCTTGGCTCTAGCCTGCAGGCACCACCCCCACGTCATGATGGGGACAGAGGGACCCCGACCCGGCAAGCAGAGCACAGGGGAGGTGCCAGCCCAGCACCCGCAGGCGTCAGGGCGGTGCCGTGGTGCTACATGGTCCCCCATGCTGTCCCCACCACCCTGCCCATGCCCCGAGACACCTTCTCCATCACCAGCTCCCCCCCACACCCCTCATCCAAGACCCCCACCCCCCGGCTGCCCCACTAAAGCTGCACAAAGGTGGAAGTCCCCCATGCATGGGGCAGTGCAGGGTCCCTCGGTGCCTTCCCGGTGCCCAGCTCCCCCATCCCCTCTATCTACTGAAAAATACCTGCCGAGAGAGGGTGGGGGGCTGGCGGGGGAGGGCAGGAAGGGGCCGCTGGTGGGGTGAAAGGCCACGTCATCCGTGCGGGCGATGTACTGGATGATGTCGGTCTGGTGAGGGTCCCGGTCTTCCTGGTCCATGCTCTCGCTGGCCGCCCGCTGGCGCTGGAACTGCCGCCGCTTTGGGGACCCTGGAGGGGGCACAGGGCAGGGCTGGGGGGACAGTCCCCTCCCAGCACAGCGAGCCCCCTACCCACACATCCACCCACCTGGCACATCCCCGCAGGGCTGTGCCGGGGCCCCCCGCTGCCCCTCCTGCCCCCACCTCTCGTGTCCAGGCTGGACGCCCGCTGGGTGCTCTCCAGCTTCCACTTCTTGATCCTGAAGTAGGGGCTGGCCCCGTCCAGGCTGGCGTGGCGGCGCAGGCGGGTGAAGAACTGCAGGACCGTGCCCTGTGCGGGGGCCGGGGCGGGCTGGCCGGGGCTGCCACCGCCCACCCCAGCCGCCTTCCCACTCCTGGGCACTGCTGAGAACTGGGGAGGGTTGGGGGGGCCGTGAGTGCCCGCTTGGCTCCCTGGCCTCCCCCCACCACCCCAACCCCAGCTCGGTTCCTTTGTCCTGCTCCTGCCAAGCTCGACTGCAGCTGATGCACAAATGTCCCCCAGGGCAGGGGACAGAGCAGGGGGGCAGAGCTGCATGCCCACATCCCTTCTCAAGGTCCTGGCCCAGAACAGGGAGGGGGGGGCACGCAGTCCCCCTGCGGCCCGGGGCCATCCCTGTGCTGGGGATCATCGGGGCAGGGACAGGATCCCTGGGGCTGTGCAGGCTGCCGAGGCTGGAACGCCCCTTCCCCTGCCCGGTGCCGCCCCCCGCCCCGGCACTCACCGAGGGGCCCTCCCCGGAGTCAGAGGAGGCGGAGGCGGACGGGCTGGCCTCGGTGAAGCTGGTGTCCACGGTGGAGTTGTAGGTGTCCCCGGGCAGGGCAGAGCTGGGGCACATGGCATGGCTGAGGAGCACCGATTGGGGCAGGGTCCCCCCGGGGGTCTGCAAGGCAGAGCATGCTCAGGGAGCTTTGCATGAGGGTCAGGGACCAGGATGGGACCCACGGGAACCCCATCTCTGCATCCAGCAATGCCCTGAGAACCCCACCCCAGCTCCAGCAGTGCCTCCCTGGGGTGCTGCAGAACTACTGTCCCCCGGAGTCCCACCATGTCCCCCCAAGGTGCTGGGGGCTCACCTGGAAGATGGCGAGGCTGGGCTTCGGCGGGGGCAGGCGGGGGGTCATGGCCAGGCTGTTCTCACTGGACTCACATTCGTGGATGGTGACGATCTTGAGGGCGGGTGGCGGGAGGTGCAGGTGGGTCAGCCGGGCGTTCTTCAGGTGGTGGAAATCCCCTTCTGTCAGCGTGTACCTGCCAGGTGCGCCGGGTTAGGAGGGGTGGCTCCAGCCCCCCTGCCCCCCCAGCCCCCGAGCCTAGTGCTTCACCTCCTCCCCTTCTCCTGGGTCTTCTTGCCCTGGTCGAAGAGCGCGGCCTCGTTGAAGGAGACGCGGCGGGCGGTGGAGGAGCTGGAGGACAGGAACCGCTCGCTCTCTGCATCCCGGTAGCTGGAGGATGACAGGCACTCGGGGTCCTCCACTTTGATGGTGATATCTGTGGAGAGGGGGGATCAACAGCCTGGGGCTCCCTGCCCATGGGGCATGCCAGCTTCCCCAGCTGAGGCCTGGCAAACTTGTGGCACCCAGGGTCCTGATGCCAGCCTGGCAGTGCCTGCTTCTGGCAGTCTGTCCTGCTTGTGCAGCCAGGGCAGCACTGGGACAGATGATGGAGGGCACCCCCACCCCAGGGCTGGGGGCTGCACTCAGGAGAGAGGAGGGCCACGAGCCTCTTTGCCCCCCTTCACCGGAGAGCTGGGGTGCTGCTGGGCGTGCAGCTGGTGCTCCTGGTGGGCCATGGCTGGCAGGTCACAGCGGTCCCACCGCGGCACTCACCCTGCGCTGGCTGCGAGTCATCCAGGTAGGTGGTGTTGGTTTTCTCGGGGTCATCGCTGGCTCTGCGGGGGGACGAGGGTCAGCGGGGCCAGCGCTGGAGCCACACACCCCAGGGACAGCAGCATGGCCTGCCCCCCCCGTGGCCTGTCCCCACCTGGAGTGCCGGCGGTCGGCCTCGCAGCACCGGCGGCAGATGATCAGGACGCCGGAGAGCAGGACCAGGGTGCCCCCGATGAAGATGGAGAGGAGGGCGAGGAGCAGCACGTACCCATCCTGGGGGGACACCTCGCCGGGCACCGCCTGGGCAGGGTCGCAGGGCTGAGCCGGGGGGGGACACAGCCCAGCCCCACACCCGGGGTGCCGGGGCAGCCCCCCCACCCCACGCCGAGGCTGACGCCGAGCGCTGCTCCCAGAGACGCTCCCCCGCCGCCCCCGGGCCTGCTGCCGGCTCCGGGGACCTGCCTTCACCAAGGCAACCGCAGCAGCCCCCGCGCCGAGAGCGGGGACGGGACCCCAGCCCTCCCTCCCCCCCGCGGGGCCCGTGCTTGCACCCCAACTGAGGGAGAGGGGACTGATCCGGCAGCATCACCCGGGACCCCTTGGACCCTCAGCACCCGGAGCACCTCGGGCAGCCGCGCAGGGCACAGGGGGGGTAACACCCGCCCCCAGGGCCGGCAGAGCAGGGTGGGTGACAGTCGGGCAGGGAGGCCGCTGACACCCCCACCCAGGTGCAGCCCCCAGACCCACAGCAGCCGTGCAGTTCCCACGCCTCACGGGCACTGCCCCACACCGAGACCCGCGTCCCCCCTGCCGCGGGACCCCAAGAAGGGCAGCGTGGGTGGGGAAGCAGGGGAGGGCAGGGTGGCCCCGCTCACCGTGGCGCTCTCCGTCGCGTTGTCCCAGGGTGTCGGGTCATCGCTCATGGTCCGTCCCGGCCCGATCGCGTCCTGGGGCGGGGGGAGACAGAGGGAAGCGGCGGGGCCGGGCCGGGGACTGTGGCGGCGGCTCCTGCCCGGCCCCGGGCCCTGCCCGGCACCGCCGTGCGGAGCTGCCGGGAGGGACCGGGAGGGAGGGACCGGGATGGAGAGATGGAGGGAGGGACCGGGATGAAAGGATGGAGAGAGGGTGTGGTCAGGGGGGAGGATGGAGGCACGGTGGGATGGAGGGAGGGGCGGAGGGTGTGGTCAGGAGGGATGGAGGGAAGGTGGCTCCGAAGGGATGCGGGGATGGGGAGAAGGGGTCAGGGCCGCTGCCTCTCCGTGGGGAATCTCTTGCTCCCCGCCGGGCACAGAGTCAGGGTGGGATGGGCACTGCCACCACCCGACCCAGCCCCGAGGGTCGCGGGGGCCACTGAAGGGACAGGGCGACCAAGGGGACAGCAGCGGGGCTGTCGAGGGGCCCGCGGGTGATGGAGAGGGGTCCTGAGGAGCGAGAGCCACCAGGGCCAGGGGACAGACGGACGGACAGACGGACGCCTCCACACCCCGCTGCGGTGTGAAACCGGCGGCCTCTGGACACCCGACTGAGACCCCCCTCGCCCCCCCCCCGGGGGCTGCCGAGCTCCGGCTCCCGCCGCGGGTCCGTGTGTCCCCATCCGTGTGTCCCCACCTGCCGGAGGGGCCCGGGATTGAGCTGGGGTGGGCGATGCTGGTGTCGGGAAGCCCCCGGGGGCTGGTGGGGGGGCAGGGGTGGGCGTTGTGCCGGCCGGGACGCCCGGAAACTGCTCAAAATCAGGTCAGCAAAAAATGTGAATGAAGCCGGTGGCAAGAGCCGCTGGCAGGGACAGCGCGGGGCGGGGGGAACAGTGTCGCGGTCCGTCGCAGCCCTGGCACGTCCGGGGAGCGAACCCCTCGGGGCGATATCGGGGTCCTGGGACCCCCTGGGTCAGGCACGGCCCCCGCACCCGCCCTCGGACAGCTCTGAGCTGCTGGGACCAGCGGCTCCCCCCTCCCCGTGACCCCCAGGGGCAGGAGTGGGGGGGTCCCTTCTGTGTCCCCCGCTGTGCCGGGGGCGCTGGGGAACCCCAGGCTCAGGGGAGCAGGCGAGCGGGCCGCGGCTCCAGGCGGGACGGGCGCCCCACCGGCGGGGTCCCGAGGAGGGACCCCCGGGCAGGGGGCGCGAGGGGCCGGGTGGGCGGGAAGAATGTCCCTCCTGTTCCCCATCATGGAGGAATCCCGTCTCCATGGCGACCCGGCGGGAACAGGCCGGCCATTGTCTGGAGGAGGGGGCCGGTCCCCGCGGCCCCTGGACTGTCCCCGTGGGTGGGGACAAGGGGCCGGGACATGGGGCCACTGCCGGTGCCCGGGGCGGGGGGCTCGGAGTCGGGGGTCCCCGCTGCTGCCGCGCTCCTGCACGTGCGCGCCCAGGGGAGGGGGCGCGGGTGGGGGACAGGGGCGGGTCCGCGCCCCACGCGTGTGTTCGCCCCGTGGGGCTGGAGGCCAGGCCAGGGGGTGGAGGGAACCGCTCTGCTCCCCCCCCCTGCAACTGACCCCCGGACCAAGCCTGGTGACGGGGATGCAGGCAGGGATGCGGGCAGGGATGCGGGAGGTGGGCAGGGATGCGGGCAGGGATGGAGGGATGGGGCTGTGGGGCAGGGATGTGGGAGAGGGATGCAGGCAGGGTTGTGGGGCGGGGATGCAGGCAGGGATGGTGACAGCGAGGCAGGAGCCCCCGGGAACGTCCGCGCCCGGTGGGGCGCGATGGGCTCCCCTCGCCCGGCTCCGTCTGTCGCGATAGGGGTTGTCGCGAGGCGCCGGAGCCAGACACTCACCTACAACCGGGACCGGGGCTCCATCGCCGCCGCTGCGCTCGGTGCGGCGGGGCGGCCCCGGGATTTATGAATGAACCGGAGCCGCCCCCGCGCGGCGCGGGCGTCACGTGGGGACAGGGGCTGCCCCGAGCCCGGGCTGCACCGGCCCTGCCCGCACCGGCCCCGCAGCCCCAGGGGCGGTAGCAAACTGGGGCCCCTTCGGGACTCCCCGCGGTTCGGGCAGGGGTAGGCGGGGACGGGCAGGGCCCGGGTCGGGATGAACCCCCCGAGCCGGCGGGGCTGCGCTGCCGCCCCATGTCCCCGCAGCAGCAGGGGGCGGTGGTGCCGGGGCTGTGCGGGGCTGTGCGGGGCTGCGGGGGCTGCGGAGCCGTGCGGGGCTCTGCGGGGCTGCGGGGCTGCGCGGGGCTGCGCGGGGCCGTGCGGGGCCGTGGGGCCGCGGGGCTGTGCGGGGCTGCGCCCCCCGCCCCACCGAGCGCGGGGACAAACCGTGGGCGGGGCGGCGGGAACTACAATTCCCATGAGCACCCGCGGTCCCGCCCCGCGCGTCACTTCCTGCCGGCGCCCGGCGCCCCACGGGCCGTGTAGTCCCGCGCGGGGCACGCCGGGAGCCCCGCCGCCCCGCCGCGCCCGCCCGCCCTTGCCGCCGCTCCGGGGCTGCCGCCATGTTCCGCCGCCTCGCCCTGCGCCTCGCCGCCCGCCCGGCGCTGCTGCCGCCCCCCGCCCGCCGCTATGCCGACCCCGCCGCCGGCCCGACTCCCATGGCCTTCACCTTCGCCTCGCCCACGCAGGTAGGGCCGCGGGGCCGGCCTGACCACCGGGGGTCCGGCCCGGGGGGCGCGCGGCGCCGGCTGCGGGGGCTCCGGGAAGGAGCCTGAGCGGCCGCCCCCGCGGGGCTGTCTGTGCCCGGGGTTGGGGGGGAGCAAGCGCCGGGGGGGCGGCCCTGAGCGGGCTCGGGGGTCGGGGGCGGCTCCCGGGGCTGGGACCGAGCGCCGGGGTCGGTCAGAAGGAGCGGGGGGCGCTGGGTCCCCGGGGCTCCTGCCAGCGGCTCCGCCGGGCCTGACCTTGGCCTTGACCTCTGCCCCCCCCCCCCCCCGCCCCTTGGCTCCCCCTGCGGCTCTGCCGGGGACGCGGGACCTTCCTGCGCTCCCGGCCCGCGGGGCCCGCCCGCTCCCTGGGCTCCGGGTGCGGGGCGCGGCCCCCGAGGTGCTGGCGGCTGCGGGGTTGGGGTGTCCCAAGGCAGGGCTGGTTAGCGCAGCTCTGGCCGGGCTCGGGGACACCTGCTTGGCCTCAAGGACTCTTGTCAGCCTGCTCGCAGCTGCACCCTTTGCCCCTCGCCCACCTCCACCACCGCACCTCTCGGCAGGCTTGGAGCAGCATCCCCTGCTTGCCGGGACCTCCGGGGTCCGGCCCCGCTGCCCCCTGTGGCAGTTCAGGCCTTGCTGCCTGTTGAACCCCGCGGCCTGCCAGCTGCTGGCAGCAGGGCTGCTCCCCGGGGTGCTCCAGCAGGGCTGCCCGCTGCACCCCTGGGCTCTCTGGGGTCACAGGACCCCCCTTCCTGTCCCTCCACTCCTGGTGACCGACTGTCTGCCCTGCCCTCCCCGCCCAGGTGTTCTACAACGGTGCCAACGTGAAGCAGGTGGACGTGCCCACGCTGACCGGCTCCTTCGGCATCCTGGCCTCCCACGTCCCCACCCTGCAGGTCCTCAGGCCAGGAGTGGTGACAGTCTATGCTGAGGACGGCACGGCCACCAAATACTTCGGTGAGTGGAGCAGGAGGAGCTTGGGATGGACACGGTGTGCATGGGGGTGTTCCACAAGGCAGGCTCTGCTGATCCAGGTGTGCCTGGCTGCACTGCCAGGGGTTTCTGCCTTCCCTCTCTCCCGGGGCTGCCCTGGAAGTTGGGGCCCCATGTGAGGCCGTGCTCTGGGGTCAGGTGTTCTTGGTTCTGCTCAGACTCTCTGGGAGCATCCCCAGCTTTAGCTTCCTGTTTGGAAACGAGTCCTGTGGGCCCTGGGAATCATTACAGGAGGGCACTGAGGTTTTGTCCTGGCAGTGGGACGGTGGGGGTCCCAGGATCAGCTGCCTGGTGTGTGGGCCCCAGCGGGCCCTTGGGCATCCCTGCCTGTGCTGCCTGACGGGTCCCCGCTCCGTCCCCTCGCAGTGAGCAGCGGCTCCGTCACCGTCAACGCCGACTCCACCGTGCAGGTGCTGGCAGAGGAGGCAGTGACCATGGACATGCTGGACCTGGCGGTGAGTCCCCTGGCCCCTGCCTCTCTGCTGGAAGGGGGGCTGCTCCCCGCTTCACCTGGGGGGGTCTCGGGAGCTTCCTGTGGCTGTGGAAAGACCCTGGGCTGCACCTCCCCCCAGCTTCCCTGCCGCCCTCAGAGGGGGATCAGAGGGAGAGGAAGCTGAGCAGCCGTTCCCCCTTCTCCAGACACTCCCCTCCCCTCGGACAGATGCTGATCTTGCCCCTCCCACCCCTCTCAGGCTCGGGAGCAGCTTTTTCCCAGCGGGGCCTGTCGATAAGTGCCTGCTAAGTGCCTGCTGCCAGCGTGGCCTGCGAGCCGCTCTGTGGGGCCCCGTGTGTGAGGCCAACGACTGCAGCAAGGGGTGGGGGAGGGGTGTCTCAGGGCTGTAGGACAAGCCCCCTCTCCTGTGGTGGTCTTTTGATGACACATTCTTTGTGCTCTTGTGTCCAGACTGCAAAATCAAACCTGGAGAAAGCTGTTTCAGAGATGGCTGCAGCATCCGATGAAGCAGCTAAAGCAGAAGCTCAGATTAAAGTAGAAGCTAACGAAGCCCTTGTAAAAGCCCTGGAGTAATTAAGGTAAATGTCACCTACATCCTGGCTGAGATTTCCAGACCTGCACTGAAGACAAGTCCCTGCTCCTTGCTGCCCTTGGCAGCTTCCTGGCAGCAGCTTCCCTTGGGGGCAGCTGAGGGTTGTGCCAGGATTTCAGGGAGCAGTGGCATGAGAACTGTCCCTTTTGGTGCTGGGGCATCGGATCCAGGGGGTTGGCGGGGGGTCCCTGCCCGGAGCCACTAGATGGCAGCAGGGCCTGGTGACGCGGGAGCCCGCGGCGCTGCTGGGCCTGGTGGGACAGGCCGAGGCAGCTCCGGAGCAGCTGGATGCCTGTGGCCCCGGGGGAGAGCGACCTGTGGCCTCTGCTCCCTGTTCTTTGCCTTCCTCTGCAAACAAACAACTTCTGTCTCGGGGGAGGCAAGGCCAGGCTGTTACCCCGTGGCCCCTTTTCCCTCTCCCCTGCTGAGACTCTGCCTCATCCCTGCTCTTCCCACGTGCTGGGAGCCCGGCTGCGGTGCCGCGCGGGGCAGGTGAGTCACGCGCAGCCGCTCCCGGAGCCGGTGCAGCCGGAGCTGCTCCCACTATCTCCCTGATCTCTGCTCCCTCTGCTCTTTGGCCGGTGAGGTCAGGTCCCAGGGAGCTGGTGGTTCTTGTTTACTTGCAGCAGTGGAACAGCCAGAGCCAGGGCCAAGCCCTGGGAGCAGACCCCCCCGCGCTGCCGAGCCCACCCCCCTCGAACCCGTTCTGCTTGTGTGTGTTGCAGGAATCCCACTGCTGATGTGGAGGAACCCCAGAGTGTCCAGCTTGTCCTGGCTTCCCCAGTTGTACAGATGGTGCAGGACAAATGGAGGCAGAGAAAACGCTCTGATCAATTAAAGGGAAATGTGATCCCGTCTGGTAGCACGTCCCCTTCTTCTGAGGCAGCAAATTGCAGGCTGTGCTGCGCCGGTGGCCGGGCTCTGCCAGGCTGCAGCTGCACCTCCAGCACTGCCCTGGGCTTCAAGCTGGAGATTCCCGTGGGAGATTCACCTACGGGAGGCTTATCAGGCAGATTTTATAACCCCCTCCCTGTGCTGTCAGCCACCTCCACCCCCAGTAATCCACCTGGACAGCCGGATTATGGCAGCGCGGGAGGAGGCAACCACGGGGCAGTGCAGGCCTGTGCCAGAGGCTTCATGTCCCAATTCCCTGCCCTGTCCAACACTGGTGCTTGCTCAGCCTCCCAGCTCCACTGCCACAGGAATTCATGTCAGCTGGGCTGCTTCTTGGGCTGCTTCTTCACCGTGTTTCTTACAGCTGGATGGCAGCTGCCCAGGCTTTGACCCCTTCTCCTGCTGCTGCATTTCCAGCGTGCGTGTGGCACACAGAGCAGGGGAAATCTCCCCCTGCTCCCTGGAGACAGGCTCGGTGCAGAGAGGGAAGCAGATGCTGCATGTGGTGGGAGTCTTTCCTGCATCCATGTGCGGTGGGGGTGGCTGATGATGGTGCTCTGCTGACATTGCTGCTTGCCAGCCAGCAGCCCCATCCAAGGGGGCTGCCTCAGGGTCCTCACTACCAGCATCAAGAGGGAGGCCGAGTTTGTTGGTCCCCCTGTGCCTCCTGAAGCTGGGCAGGAGCAGGTTGGAGCGAGGAGCCGTCTCTGCCTGTGCCAGACACCCGAGGACGCGTCTTGCCAGCGGCACCATCTGCTGCTGGGCTCCTCTCTTGGCACCGTCCTCCCTGTGCCTCCCCGAGGGGTTTTGTTTCCCTCTGCTGCCCAACCCTCCCAGCAGTGCTTGGGGGAGGCGGGGGCAGCCCCTGGGCGCGGGGCTGCAGTCCCTCTGCCTTGCTCTAATCCCCTTTTCCCTGCACTCTGGCAGCCTGGGAAGGCAGGCTGGCTGCCTGTGTGGGCAGCTGCTCCAGCAAAGGTCGCAGGCAGCAGGTTGGGGCTCCTGCCTGCCCCCCCTGCCAGCTCAGCCCCCTGGAGCAGGGCATGGCTATTTTCAGTGCTGCCACCCAGGATGTAATCTTGGCTGCCTCCTCTTACCACCACCTCCTCCCCCTCCTCTCGCTCGCTCTGTCTTTCTCTCCCCCCCTCCACAAGTGATCAAAAATAGTGCCTGTGGTGTTAAATTTCTCACTCTGTAGCTTATTAAAAGCCTCAGAGTGCCTGACGCTGAGACTATTTGAAGCTCAGCCGACTTCCCAGTTCCTGACTTGCTCCAGTGCCTTTTTCTTCCCTTCTCTGCTCTTCCCTTTTCTTTTTTTCCCCCTTGTAAAGGTCATACGTTGTGCTGTGCATGAGCAAAGCCTCAAAGTCAGCGCGAGTGCTAATTAAAACGTCTTGGGAATAGCTGGGGAGGGGCGGCTGCGCTCCCTCTTCCGCTGCCTCGCTCTGCGCTGTCCCCGGTTGCTATTTGCGGCGCCGGGCGCACTCCCGACGCGCGGCCGCGCTCTTTCCGACGGGAGGTGGCTGGGATGGTTGTTGGGTTGGTGTTGTGTTGTGTTTTTTTTTCATCTAATGGAAGAGCGTTGGCGAGGCCGGGAAGCCGGGGAAACGGCCAGCTGCTATTTTTAGGATGGGAAAAAAGTGTCTCTGTCAGCGTCCTCTCACCAGCTCTTCCCACTGCCTCCTGCCAGCTCCCGGGGAGGACAGGGGGACAGCTGGGGTCCGGGCCTGCCCCCTCGCAAGGTGTCCTTGGCTGGGCTGTGCATGACGCCTGCCGGGACTTGTAGTCTCATTTGGGGAGGGCAGGGAGGGCAGCTCTGGCTCATGCTGTGCCTGAGGTGGCACAGACTCGGGACAGCTGTGAGCACAACTGCGCCCCTGCGGGCTGCTCTGCCCCTGGGCTGTGGGAAAGCGTTTAGTCTCAACCCTGCTATGGCTGGGCAGGACTGGGATGGTGTCGGCTGCCCCACAGTTTGGGGGTGCAAAGGGATGTGGGGGGACATTCCCAGGCTCCCCTTGCTCCCCCTTGCAGCCAGCCTGGACCCCACAAGGTCCCTCCACTGCAGCCTCAGCCCCTCGCAGGCCTCCAGCCTTTCCCATCACGGCTCCGTGCAGAGCAGCCTCCTCCTCCCCCAGCTCCCTCTGCCCACGCCGGAGCCGCCATCGCTCCCATCCCGCTGGATGCCACAAAAACGGTCTCTGACTCTGCCTGGCACTGGAGGCTGAACCGGAGGCGAAGCCCTTTCCTGCTCCCAGGGGGGTGCGGGTCAAGACCCAGAGCAGACTGTGCCGGACCCTCCCACTCCCCACCCCGGAGGTGCCATCCCCGGAGGTGCCATCCCTGCTGGTGGCACCAGCGCGGCGCTGGGCTGCCCTTGCAGCGCCGGCACCTGCCCTTGGGGACCGTGTCCTGTGACGGGGCCAAGAGGCCTTTCCCTGCTGCTTTTTGGGGTGCTGGGACAGCCCCTCACCCCTGCGAGGGGTCCCTGCTCCTGGCAGGGGGATGTGGGTTGTTATCACAGCTCCTCCAGGAACTGGGGTCTGTTTGTCTCGGGTTTTCGCCCGCCGCGGGGTGGGGTGGGCGGGAGGGAACCGTTCCCGTGCAGGAGGGAGGGGCTGCCTGGAACACAGGGTGAGCGGGGCGGGGGGGGGGGGGGCCGCACGGCGCCCTCCGCCTTCCTCCCCACCGGGGGCTTTTACCCATGACTCGCATCTTCTGCTGCCAGATGGAGGGTGGGGAGCCGGGCCGGGAGCGCTTGGAAAATGAAGCATCCCCGAGTCTTCTCATGGGGAATTATTTCCAAGAGGGGTTGGGCTTTACCAGGACAATCTCCCGGTGCTGGCGTCCCCTCCCCGATCTCGGCCACATGGCATTTCCACCGTCCCACCCAGATCCCGAATGCAGGGGAAAGGTTTGAGCTCTCATCTCTGCGGGGAAAAAACCCAAGCCCCAGAGCCCAGCGCAGCCGCAGGATCCCCCCCGTTCCCAGCCGGGCTGACTCATCCAGCAGAGCCGCCCCATTCCCTGCCCAAACCCGCCACACTCGGGATTCTGCCCGGCCCCTCACCCTGTTATTGCCCTGCATCCCCGCTGTCCCTCTTGTGGCACCGGGGGCTGCAAGGGCTGCCCCCCACCCCACGGCCCTGCCGGGGGCACCTGCTACCCAGGGGGTGCAGGAGGTGGAAGGCAGCTCCTCTCGCAGCCCCCCGGAAGCTTGAGGACCCTCGGGCAGCCCCTGCCCGGCATTGTGGCACCCGGGGCCAGATCTGGCTCTGTCTGAGCCCCCCCCCCCCGTGGCCCCTATGGCCATGGGCTGCTGCCCACGGCCCTGGTGCCCGTGTGGGAAGGTCAGCAGAGGCTCCGGGGGCTGCCAGGAGCCCAGCCTGTCCTTGGGCCGTGTTGCCCTTGGTGGCTCCAAGGCCGTGTCCTCGCAACTTCCTTCTCGGGGGGAGCGCTGCTATAATGATTAACCCACGCCGCGTTAGTCGTTCCGTGCAGCAGCCTTTTTCCTCTTGGTTTCCAGCACTGGAAAATGCTCCTTTTCCGCTGACCTCCCACGCACACGGCCCCCGTGGTGGGAGCATGGCAGAGCTCAGGGAAAATCCCTGCGGGAAGGACAGGCAGGAGCAGGGGACCTGGGCCATGGGCACGGGCAGGATCTGGCCCAGCTGTGGCCCTTGGTCCTGGCCCCTTTCTGGGGTGATCTGCCGGCAGATGGCAGCGGAGCTGTGGGGAGACGTCGCCCCACCAGCCTCACCCCCAAAATCCGGGCACAGGAGCGAGTGCTGACGGGCGCTGGAAGGGCGGGTGCTGCAGGATGGTGCTTGTCACACAGCTCCTGAGCCAACAGCCCCGGAGCGCTGCTGGCGAGTGCAGCAAACCCTTGGCCTGAGGCAGGTTCTCTCTTGGGGAAACTGAGGCACGGATGGGGAAAACTACTTGCAGGCTGGGGAGAGAGCAGGAACGGGACATGGGAATCCCAGCCCCTGCTCTGTGCTGCTCAGGGTCTCCCCTGGGAGCTGCTGGGGTCAGACAGGGGACAGTGGGGGTGGCGTGTTGCCCTGGGGTCCCAGGTGCCTTGGCAGGGGCTCGGTGGCCCCAGGGGCTGTGGGCACAGCCCTCGCTTGGGGCAGCCGTGGCAGCCGTTGGCACTTGCCTTCGCTGGAGCCAAAGCTGCGGGGCCACGGAGAGGGGCACAGGGCCCCGTGCTGGGGGTCCAAGCAGAGCCCCCTCCCGCCACCCCCTGGCCGGAGCCGTGACCGCGCGGGGCAGGGGGAGGCCGGGAGGAAGCGGCTGCCAGCTGGGCTCGATGCCGGCTACAAAGGCGGCCCAGAGAGCCCGAGCGGAATGAGGTGGCACCCGTCCAGGTTCCCACGGCGGCCCCGGTGCAGAACATACACCCGGAGCTGGTGGCGGTTGCCACAGCGATGGGCTGGGTGCCACGCCACGGGGGGGCACAGCCCCGGACCCAGGTGTGCCAGCACGGGACCCCAGCGTGGGGCGGTGGGAGCACCACGGGGCGGCCGAGCTGGGCGCTGGCGGGGACCAAAGGCTCCTGCCCTGGTTCCCGCTGCCCCCGCCTGCCTTTGATGTGCTGGGACTTCGCCCTTGGTAAAGCTGGGAGGTTCCCAAGGAGTTCCCGACTGGAGCCCAGCATCCAGCACCCAAGAGTCTTGTTGCAAGCCTCAGGGCTCCATCAGCTGCTCGGTTCCCCTGGCCCTGCTGCAGCTGGGGGCTCGGAATCCCCATTGGGTCCCCGGTTCCTGGCCAGAGGAAGCAGCTGCAGCTGGCCCCGGCCGTGGGGCTCTTCCTGGCGGGGCTGGCGCCGGGCTGGGGCCCAGGGTGGGGAGGGAACCGGGGGGGCCGGGACCGGCTGCCCTCGGGGATACCCCGGCATGCGGTGGGGAGGAGGGGATGGCAGCGCTTTCATCCCTGCTCCCTCAAAGGCTGCCTGTGTGCTGAACAGCCGCCCTCCGCCGGCTGTTAATAGCGGGGATTGAGGCCTGACGTGACACTGGAGTCACTTCTGCCACCGCCACCTTGGGTGCCCTCCCTCCCCCCACCCTACGGGACCTCAATGGGGTCATTGTGCACCGCAGCCCTGCAGGGCACGTCCCGAGCAGCTGCCGAGCCTGACCCCATCTGCTTCCCCCTGCGTGTCGGGGCCACCACAGGGCTTGAGGTGCCCCTGCAGGGTCCCCATGCAAGGAGGGACACTCGCCCTCCCACTCATCCCAACAGGCCAGGGCCATGCACGGGTAGGCGATGGCTTCTTGCCACCCTCATCCCCACCTGGCCATGCTGGCTCCTGTCCTCATCCCCACCTGGCTGTGCCACACCAGCTTGTCCCCCCACCACCCCCCTCTCCTTGCCCAGGCAGCGCCGGCAGCTGCTGTGGGGTGTAATGATGGGGTGTGCCTGCCTGCCTGCCCTGGGGTGGAGAGAGAGGCTGCTGCCACCCAGCAAGACGAGGCCAGCCGGGCGCGGAGCTTCCCTGCCTGCAGCCGGCGTGGCCACACCTATGTGGGCTGGAGCGGACCCTGCTCCCACCCCAATTCTTGGCACAACCAGCTCCTTCGCGTCCTGGCTGCCTGCGGACAGGCTGCTGCAGGCAGACCTGCCCCCCGCCCCCGGGCCAGGCAGGTGCAGGGTGTTGGGGTTCACCCAGTGCAGTGGGGGACCAGGAGGAGCTGGAGCCACAGCTTTGGTGGGGTCCCTCTGCCGCGGGTTTTCAGATGTCACTGCGGGATGCCCCTGTCACTTCTTGCCCCCTCGTTGCTTCCCCACATTGTCCCCCCCGCATCCGGCCCCGTATCCTTGTCTCAGCAGATGGGCTCTGACCCTGGCTGGCTGCAGCCCTGTGTCATGCACCCCATGTCCCCCCGTGGTCCATCAGTCCCCTGGGCTGCTTTACTGTCCCCAGCTCAGGGAGTGAGGGCTGGCTGTGCTGCAGCATCGCATGGGATCCCGTGGGGGTCTCACATCCTGGGGGCAATGGAGCAGCTCCATAGTGGTCCTGGCTGGGCAGGGAGGGACCATGACCTGGACAAGTCCATGTAGGCACAGGCTCCTTATTGCTCATGCCAAGGCTGTCCCATGAGCAAAATGTTGGAGAAGCAGAGCCAGGCCATGGTGGTCATTGCTATCTCACATTCAGCAAAAGGCTGTGGCTGGAGGAAAAGGGAAGGAATGGGCCTAGGGTCTTAACCAGCAGCCTTTTCCTTTGGAAATGCATCTCCTATAAAACGTGAGCTGATGGTTTTTGTTTTGAAGGCTGCCAGGAGCACCTGAGAAGGGTCCCGCAGTGCTGGGGCTGCCATGAAGTGAGTTTCTGTTTTGCTTTTGTTCAGCTCCTGTTTGGCCAAGCATCACCCCACACTGAGCACAGCCCCACTCCCACGGCTCTGGGTTCCCTCCAGGCAGCAGTGACACGGCAGCGTTTTTGGTTCCTCAGTGCTGAGGGGCTCAGCGTGGGGGGGGGCAGGGGGGCTGTGCTGCCTGGGGAGCCAGATGCTGGGCTGCAGAGGTTACACCAGAGCCCCGCTCTGCTGGTGCTCCCAAACCCACAGATGATCTAATCTCCAGCAGCATAACCTATCGCTGCCAGATCACGTTTCCCCTCTAAACCCAATCCTGCCCAGAGCACCCGACGCCGTCCCAGCCCTGCACGGCACCGACCCCGGAGCTGCTCGGTGCTGCCGCGCCCAGATACCGGCCTTGCTGGGGGGACTATCACGGCCTTGGTGCAAACCTCCCTATCGCAGCCCTCCCCGGGGGCCGAGTTCTGGGCACTAACTGCACCAGCAAGGGAGGGGGGTGGAGAGGGAAGCAAGAGGAAGGCCGGAGGAGCCCCGGCACGGCGCTTCCTTCCCTCTCCCCGTCACAAGTGGCCCCAGCTCGGCCACCATCGGGGAGCTCCGGTTCCTGTCCCCGGCACGACAGGCCCGGGAGCCCCGTGATTCCGTGCCTGCTGGAGGGGCTGACCTCCCAGCAGCATCCCGGGATGCTCTCGGCATCGTCCTGCAAGAGGCCGGAGAGGCAGTCAGCTCCAGGTTCTCCGAGCAGAGGGATCTGGCAGGGCTCGAGTACAGCCCCCACGGCCCCACTGGTGGCCGGGACGGCGCCTGCCCTAGCCGGGACGTGGGGTGCCGGGGCGTGCTCCCACCCGTGCCGCCCGTGGCGGATGTCAGCAGGCGTGCGTGGGGCAGGGCGGCCTCCACACCGAGCCAGCGCTGGCCCAGCGTGGCCACGATCTCCGTTGAGAGTTGAAGGCGCTATGGAAAGACAAACGTTTAATGAGGGGTTGTTGGGTTCTATCTGATCCTTCCGCCCATTATCTAATCAGAGGAGGGTACTTAAAGGGCCACGGTGCAGGGTGAGTCACTTCCCCGGCCGGTGCCTCAGTTTCCCCACAGGGAGCGCGCCGGGGATGAGCTGAGCCCGTCTCCCCACAGCGTGTCTGGGCGCTGGGGAATGCGGCGCAGTGGGTCCGGCCCATGGCTGGATCCCTCCTCTGCTCCTGGCTCCGCACTGACTCACCCCGACCCCGGGCACGGCACCTCCCTCCATCCCCGTGTTGCGGGGGGTTGGTGGGAGGGTCCAGCAGGAGGGAGGGCGAGCGCCAGCCCTGCACGGGGCTGCGGGGACATCCCGGTGCCAAGTGCCCGGCAGCACCCGGCAGGGACACCCGCATCAGTCGCTTCCCCGCCGCCCGGCCCGGTGGCGGTGCCGGTGGCACGCGGGGTCCGGCTCTCCTCCCCGCCAGGATTTCCTGCCACCATTCCCAGAATAGGCCGTGGCCCCGCATCTCTGCGCTCACTCAGCTACCGGCCGGGGTCCAGCCCCGCAGCGCCGGCACACGGGGTCAGGCTCGGGGGGAAGCGGCAGCACCGGCCTCCCACGGCCGGGGCCACACGGCGGAACCGGCAGCGGTGCCCCCCGCCCCGGCCAGCCCTGGGCAGGCGGCTCCATCCCCGTAAACAGGAACCGCGGCTGGGGGGAGCGTGTGTCCGTGGCGGGATGTGCGGATGGTGGGAACCAGGGGAGCGGGGCGGGGGGCACCCGCACCATCCCCGGGGGCTGCGGCCCCTCTGGCAGCCCCCCGGGGTGGTGGATCCCCCCACGCCCGGGTGAGGTTCTCACATTCCTGACGCGGCTCCAAGTGGAGCAGTGGGCAGGCACAGGGCGGGGATGCTGCTGTGCTGAGTCTGCTCCTGTGTGTCAGTGCGTGGGGCAGCCCTGGGGGACACGCCACCCGCGGCCTCCCCACGGCAGCCACCCCCACAACCCCCTACTCCCCGGCATTCTCCCCGGCCCTTGGCACAGCCTGGGCTCTGCAGGACCCTTCCCATGTGGCTGCTTTTTGTGCCAGCAGGATTTGGCAGCTGCTGTGGGGTTGGGCCCCATGGGGGCTCACTGCCTGTTGGTGCCCCCCCCAGGCTATGACCCGTGGGACCTCCCCAAGTGGGGGTACCCAGCTGTGCCCAGCCACGTGGTGGGGTAGAGGGGTGGGCACTGAGGATGCTGCACCCCAATTGTGTACCCCAAAGTGGGGCAGCTGAACTACATCCCCCACAATGCACTCAGGACACACTGGCCCCACCCACTCGGTGTGGCCACGGGTGTTGTCGGGTGGGTAGTCCCGGGGGCGATTGGGCTGTGGGGTCACCACAAACTGCCCCAACAGGCCCCCATGGTGAGAGCTGAGGACTGGACTGGGCTGGATTGTGGTGGGGTGGGCTGGGCTGGATTGTGGTGGGGTGGGATGGGACGGGACGGGATGAGATAGGATGGGATGGGATGGGGGGGTTTTGCTTTCCCTCTGATTTATGAGGCTGGGTCACTCACTCCAGGAACAAGGTTCAATGTGTACCCAAGGAGGCTCCCGAAATCCCTGTTCCTTCCCCTCCCCTGGGCTGGCAACTTATTTAAGCATTTATAATAATAATGGTGCTAATAACAATAATAATAACAACAACAAGCTGAGTTGTCAGCTGACTCCTGGAGCTGGTGGTTTAAAACAAACCAAGAAACGTCCTGGTGTCTGATGAACAACCACTCACAGGTGAGCAGAGACTGGGGCTGGGGCCAGCTGAGGTGCAGCCTGGCCAGGAAGGGGCTTCTCAAGGGAGAGGGGTGCAGGGTGTCAGGGCTCCAGCTCCTCTCAGCCATGATGGGTGGGGGGCAGTGCCCTGGGCACCGCTTCCCACCCTGGCAGGGGCTGACACCCAGATTTCCAGGGCTGCTCAGGAGCAGGAGGGACAGTCACAGCTCTGCTCCCACCCCAGCTGGGGGTGCTGGCAGGGAGGTGGTGGAGCAGAGGGCAGGGCCCCGCGTCAGCAGGGACAGAGAGCTCAGTGTCCCCACGGGGACTGTGAGCTCAGGGAGCCCAGAATAGCCCTGGCCTCACCACGGCCCAGCACAGCCAAGTATGGCCCCACACCTGGCCCTGCTGTGCTGCTTCATCCAGGGGGATTCACCATCCTTCCTGGGGCCGGGCTGTGGGTGGGAGGTGACTCCCCCTGCCCCAGCCCCACACGTCACAGCTGGGAAGTGCCTCATTCTGGGGTCCTGGCTGCCTGAGTCACTCAAGGGGTGACTTCATCTCTAGGGTTCTCCAAGCCTGAGGCTGGGGTGTTGGGCAAAGTCCTGTGGGGTGCCCTAAAGCCAGGGCATGACAGGCAGAGCCAGGCTGGGCCACCAGGTCTGGCTGCATTGGGCCGGCAGCTGAGGTGACCCCAGGCTGTGACGCCTGGACATGCTGCCAAGGGCCACCAGGACACGTCCCCGAGAGCCGTGAAACACACGGAGCTGATTGTGTTTCTAAGGACACGCCTTGGTGTTTACAGCCCCGCCAGCGTCACCAGCACTGCCGTCCTGCCCAAGGACACCCTGTGCCCTCCACGAGCAGCCCTGGGCTGGTGGGATGGGGGGGTCCAGCATGAGAGGGGGTCGTGCCTGACTCTGTGCCGGGAGGGTGAGGATGGGCAGTTCCTTACTCATGGCAGCAGGCGATGGCTCACCTGGGCGATGTGAGTCACCACTCACCACCGTGACTAAAGCTGAGCTGCCTCGGGGGGCTCAGGAGACAGGGAGGGGGAGCCGGGACCCCCAGAGCTGGCCCTGCACCTCCCCCACCACTGCAGTGCCTGACGGGCCGGACGGGGCGGGTGGAGGTGAAGCTGTTCGGCTGCTCCCTCCTGCCGGGGTGTGCCCGGTGCGAGCCCTGCCGCTGGCCCCGCGCCCGTGGGAACGCTCCCACTCGCTGCCGGCAGCTCCGTGGAGAGGCCTCGGCTGCCTGTGCCGGGCCCACCCGGGCCCACCCGCACCAGCTCCGCTCCCCGTGGGAATGGGATCACTCCCCTCCTCGGGCTGGGAGTCTACAGGGGGGGCCGTGAAGGAAAAGGGGCTGCAGCCCTGGAAGTGAGAACCCGCCCCCTTCTTCCCTCCTCTCCCCCTCTGTGCTGGAGCCCAGCCTCAGCTCTGCCCTCGTCCCATGACCCCGCGTCTGCCAGGGGAATGCAGAGACTTGTGATAAAATCCCCGTTTGCCAAAGCTGTGAAATCAGCCAGGAATTCAGTCCAAAAGGAAGGGGGGGGGGGGGAAAGAAAGGAGAAAAGCTGCTGCCTGGGGCTGATGGGGGATTTCCCCAAAGAAAGAGGGCTGGGAATTCCCTTCCTTCGAGAGACGGGACTTCCAAGAACAGACCCCCAAAAGATTCAGGTCTCCCAGCTGAAGCCGGGGCTGGCAGGATGGGGCACTCCTGCCCGAGCCCACCCTCACACCAGGACACACGGGCCAGCCCGGCCCTGTGGGCAGCGTCCCCACGGGACCCCAGGTAAGCCCCTCCCGGTGCTGCCGGCGCTGCCCGGTGCATGTGAGCGGCCGCGGGGGCTAATCCGCAGGGCCCGGGTCGAGTAAGCGGATTCCAGGAGCTGCGTGTGGCCTGCAGCAGGATTTGTGTAGGTATTTGCTTGTCTCTCCCCAAGGTGCTCAGCCATGCGGGGTTTGGAGAACGCTCCCTCTGGAGACGGCAGGAGCCTCTGATGCTGCACGGCAATTATGCCCAAGTCTGACTGTAATCTTTAACGATTTATTCCCAGGGCAACACAATAAGCTAAACACACAAAATCTGGGCTGGTGGGAATCCTGGGATCTCCTGGCTTGCATCTCTGGAGGTTCAGGATACCTTTAACCGAACAGAAAATCTGCACATGCTTCCTGAAGCACCAGCTCCTGGAGTCATGGGACTGCCGGAGGAGATGAGCTTCCTCCCAGGAAGGAGCTGGAGCCGTGCAGGGAGGGTGGTGACCAGGATCTGGGCTCCTCGGGGCCGTGAGGATGTGGGGAGATGCCCTGCCCTTGGGGCACGACACACTTTGCCAATGGACCCGCTGCTCTCAGCCAGCGCCGGAGCAGCCACCCCATGGCTGTGACATCCCTTTGTCCCCCCCTGCAGATCCTGGCTGGTGGCCGGGCCCTGCTCCCTGAGGAGGTGGCTCTGGGGTGATGCCTTGTCCCCATCACAGCCCCTCTCGGTGCACGTGGCAGAGCCAAACCTGCCAGGGCCCGGCTGCCCCCTCTGCTCGCTGTGCCGGGGGCCTCACCCCACACAGCAAGCAGGGGCCATGGCCCCCGGGGGGGGCGGCTTCGCAGGCCCGGGGCTCCACAGCTCCCGGGGAGAACAATGGCGTGTCCCTGCCCCGGCCCCTCTCCCAGGGACAACAATGGCAGGAGCCGGAGCTGGAGCCGCCTGAGCTCATCTCCCCCCTGAGAGCCCAGAGGGGACCGGGGTGGAGGCGGGGGGGGGCCGCGGGCTGTGCCACAAAGGCTCCCTCCCACCCTCCCTGCCTCCCCCGCAGCCCGGCTCTGCTCCATGCACATGGGGGGACCTCACTCCCACCCCAGCGTGGCTCCAGCATCGATCTGTGCCTCGGGGGGGCTTGGGAGCAAAGAAGCTGCAGCATTTTGGGGCTACACGGAGCCCCCCCCGGCTCTCACCGGGCCCCCTTGGCTGCTGCCTGGTGGATCGGGGATGTGTGGCCCCCTCCTCGCTGCAGCTCCAGCTGCTTTGTGTCTGGGAGTGCCAGGGCATTGTGTGAGGGACAGACCCGGCAGAGGCAGCCTGAGGTCATGCAGCCACCCGCCCGGCCCCGCAGACCCTGTCCCGGAGGGCAACCAGCTTCCACTCCAGGGCACCGGGGCATCACCCCCACAGCCCCCTTCTCCTCTGCTCCAAAAATTCTGTGGGGCTGATCCCTCGTCCTGGCTGTGAAGTAGGTGGTTGGGCAGAGGGAATCCCTAGGGGAGGGATGACCCAACCTTGCTATTAGACATCAGAGAGTCTCCACCGGGAGCCTCTTTGAAGCTCAGCTCCCCAGGAGAGCTCAGCCCAGCGGTTCCCCGTGCACGAACCGACTTTGACTCCAGCGACGGGGCAAGGTATCCGGGCCGTCCCCTCCCCACCGCCCGCGGGAGGCGGTTCCCCCTGCCCTGCCCGCAGCAGCCCCGTGGCAGCACTTGTGCCCAGCCAGAGCTGGGACTGGGACCCCCGGAGGGCCAGAGAGAGAGAGAGAGAGAACCCGAGAACCCCCCGGACGGCCGAGACCGGGAGCAGGGGGACGGCGAGCCGGGATCCCGGGAACAGGACTCGAGGCGGGGAGCAGAGACCCCCAGGGCAGGGCAGGGCCGGAGGGCAGGAGTGGGAACCCCTTCCGGGGGCAGGTGCGGGTCCTGCTGAGGCTGGTGCTGGGGCCGGTGCTGAGGCCGGTGCCGGGGCCAGGCCGGTCCCTGCCCCCGCCAGGCTCCACCCCGGGCGGTGCGGGATAAAACTTGGGGCACCTCCCCGGCAGCTCCGCGTCAGGACTGCGCTCGGACCGGCTCAAGGGCTCGCGAGGGGACAGGACAACACAGCATCGCGACCCCCTCCTGCCTCCACCCCCGGGAAGTTTTTGGGGTCTCTTTCTCCCTTCCTGCCGCCGGAGGCAGTTGAGCTCCAGCCTCGCCGGGGAACTGCGGGGCCGCGCTCCAGGCTCGGTGAGTGGGGCCGGGGCTGGCTGCGGACGGGCCGGGCCGACGGGGCCCGGACTAGGGTGGGGGGGATCCGTGGAACGGGGCTGCGCTCACTCGCTGTTCCCAGAGAGGCTCCGGAGCGGGCGAGGGGGCACACGGCAGAGTCCCCATGCTCGGGGTGCTCGGGCGCGCTTCCCACCCGCCGGGACCCTCCATATCCCCACTCACTCGGGGCTTTCCGGGCCGTCGGGGCACGGGTTCCCCTCGCTCCGGCTGCCGGGGACCCCCAGCGCTGCCTCGCGGGGGTTGGTGGGCAACCCCTGCCGCGTCCCGTGAAGCAGCCCCTCGCCCCCAGCCTCGGCGTGCCGCGGTGTGGGGTGGCTGCCTGACCTGGTTCTTTCCGTACCGGCGGGCGGGCAGCGGCCCCGAGGTGCACTGCGGCCGCGCTCCCCTGTGTCTCGGCAAGGGCTCCCCGGACCCCCCGGCCCCCCAGGGCGCAGGAGTCGTGGCGGGACCGGCAGAGGGCGCCCGCGCTTTGCTGACTCATAGCCCCCCCCCCTCCCCGAGCCCCCCGGGTGCCGGTACCGGGAACCCCGGTGTGTTCGTTCCACCTCCCGAGGCAGGCAGACCCACTGGGTCGGGGATCCCCGCTGCGGGATTTGGGGGCAGGGGAGTGACAGGAGCTCGCTGGGGCTCAGCCCCGTGTCCGGGCAATTCCCCGTAGCTGTAACGGCGTCACCGGCAGTGACCGGGTGGGTGCCTGTGACCGGGCGGGTGTGACCAGCCGCGAGTGACTGTGCGTGCGTGTGTCCCCCGCCCTTTCCGCCTCGGTGTCCCCGCGTCACTCGGCTCCGAGGGCTCCGGCTGCCGCCCGGCCCCGCGGGCTGTCCCCTCCCGCCGCGGCCTCCTCCGGTGCGGGGGCCGCTCCCCGCCCCCGCCGCAGAGCTCCCGCCCGTGTCCTGCATTCACCCCTCCGCGACGCCCGGGCTTCGCACCCCAACCCTGGCAGCCCGGACGCGGAGCTCGGTGCTGCCGGTGCTCAGGCCTCTTCCCCGCCCCCCGGGCCCCTTTGTTGTGCGCCCCGGGATTATGAATGGCTCCGGGCGCGAGGGCGCGCGGGGGGCGGCGAGGGGGGCGGGGCCGCGCGGCCGCGTGGGCGGGAGGAATCCGGCCGGGCCGCCCGCCCACCGGGGCACGTGGGGCGGCTGCGCCCGCTCCCCATTGGCTCCCAGCGCGGATGTCTGGGCGCTGGGCGCGCTCCCATTGGCCGCGGCTGCCGGAGGAGCCGGAGTGAATGAGGGCGAGGCCCCGCCCGCGGGACGTTGCTACATTGTAACTTCCCCCCGCGCCCCCCCCCCCGCACCCCCCGGTCGGCGCTTCCCGGCTGAGCGCGGCGGCGGCGGCGGCCGGTTCGGCGGGTCCGGCCCCACAGAAAAGGGGGGAGCGAAGCGTCCTCCGCACCTCCCCGCCCCTCGCCGCGGCCTCCGGGCCCGCACCCCGCCCCCAGAAACCCCGCACAGGGAGAGCGAGCGGCGGAGCGGAGAAAGAGCGAGGCGGCGAGCAGGGCAGGCAGCAGGCAGGGCAGGCAGCCCCGCTTCCACCGCCCCCCGCCCGCAGGCAGCCAGCGCCGCCTCCCCTCGCCCCGCGGCTCTGCCGGAGCACAACGGCAGATTCTTCTTTTTTCTTTTTATATTTTTTAAAACATATATTTATTTTTCCGGGGCCGCGGAAGGCCCGGCTGGTGCCAGCCCGGTTCGGGGATCGCTCCTCCTCACCCCGGCTCCTCCGGGAGGACTCGAAGCGGAGCCGGAGTTCCCGTGGGTACGGCCGGGGCGTGCGGTGGAGCGGGCCCTGCTCCCTCCTTTGTCCGCTCCCGCTCCCCCCTAGCCCCCCCGCGCGTTTCTGCGTCGCCCCCCGGCACCGACCGTCGCTTCCCCCACGCAGGTCGGCGGATGGACCCGCAGCCCGGCGCCAGGAGCTGCAGCCGCGGGGCTCCCGCCTGCGAGGTGGTCCCGAACGAGCCCCCCATGAACCTCTACATCAACACCACCACCGGGACCCGCTATGAGCTCTCCGTGCCCGCCGAGGAGACGGTGGAGGGGCTGAAGCGGCGGCTGTCCCAGCGGCTGAAGGTGCCCAAGGAGCGGCTGGCTCTGCTGCACAAAGAGAGGTAGGGCTCGGGGGGGCGGCCGGGATCCCATCCCCCCCGGCAGCGGGGTTGGGCGCGGGGGCGGCCCCCTCGCACCGGGCTCGGCACCGCACAAAGGCTCCCGCCCCCCTTCCCCCTGCCTGGCCCCATTCCTCCGCGGGTCGGGGCGGGGGGGTTGGGGGGGAAGCAGCCCGGGGGGCCGCGGGCGGGGGCGAGCCGGGGGCCGGGGCGGAGGGAGGAAGGGAAGCTCCGGGCCGTGGCGGGGACCGGAGCGCGGCCGCCGCCCCCTCGCTCGGCCCTTGCCGGGGCTCCTTTGTGGGCGGCGGGGCCCGGCCGAGCCCCGCGGGGGCCCGGCCCTTTGTTCTGGGCTCAACTTCGGCGGCGGCGCGGTCCGGCCCCTTCCCCCGAGCCCCCTGCGCTGGGAGGGCTGGGGGTGGGGGGGCTCCTTTGTCTGCCAAAGGGCCAGTCCGAGGGGGGGCTACTTCGCCCCCCCGGGTGGAGCGGGGCCCGAGTGGGGCTGGGCTACCCTACGGCGTGCTCAGTCCCGGTCGGTAGCAACTTCGAGATCCCCAGCTCGGAGAAGGGAAGTGGGGGGGACCCTTGTGCCACCTTCCCCATCCCATGCTGATCCCAGCTGCTCCCCCACTTCCCCCGTGGGCAGGTTTCCCGTGCCACGAAGCCCCGCGGCCCCTCTAGCCCGTGCCCCAGCTCCTCGCTGTCTCACTCCCCCGGGCATCGCATGGCCCTGCCCCGGGCCCCGTTTGCACCCTGCAGGGAGCGGGGACACCCCGTGCGGCCCCCCCCGGGGTGCAGGGAACAGATGGGGAAGAGGCAGCTAAGCAGCAGGCTGCTGGATTCACCTTTCTGCACGTCAGAGTCGGAAACGCTTGGGATGAGGGGTGCTTGGAGGGGAGCTGAGTCCCCTGGGATGGGGCTGGTGGTGGGTGTTCCCCCGCCCGGGGGCCTGCCCAGCCGGTGCTGACCTTGCCTTTGTTTCCTCTTCCCCCCCAAGTCGACTCAGCTCTGGAAAACTGCAGGACCTGGGGGTCGTGGAAGGAAGCAAGTTGACGCTGGTGCCCACCGTGGAGGCCGGTTTGATGGTAAGCGGCCTCTTCCTGCTGCTCCCTCCCACTCGTCGCCATCTATTATTAAAGCCCCGGGGGGGATGTGCTGGCAGCCCCGCGGCTCGGCTGCCCCAGCCCTCGCTGAGGAGGCAGCGCCGGGCTGGGCACGGCAGCGGGTTTAATATTTCACTGCTTTCTCAAGGCTTGTGTAGAAATAGTGGAAGTGACATGTCATCCCTCCCCTCCTGCTGCACGGACGCCCCCTCCTTCTCTGCATTTGTAATGTTAATTTCCCCCCCCTTTTTTTTCTTTTTTTTTTTTTTTTCTCCAGTCCCAGGCGTCCAGGCCAGAACAGTCGGTGATGCAAGCTCTGGAAAGCTTAACTGAAACTCAGGTGAGAGGCTCGATGCTGGGGCAGCAGTGGAGACAAAGGAGGGGCTGTGGGTTGGTGGGAGCCAAGGGACTTTTGCGACCTGACTCTTCCCCTCCCGGAAGGCTTCGGCGTTCGGTGGTTTCACCCTCAGAAGGGGTTGGGAACGCTGAGGGTGGTGCCCGGGGCAGGCACCGTCATCCTGTGCAGCACAGGGAGGTCCCACGCTGCAGCCCAAACAAGCCGGGAAGGGCAGAGGCCCTGGGAGGTGAAGTGACTCACCCAAGGTCACACAGCAGGTCGCTGGCAGAGCCTGGGGGTGCAGGGGTGCAGCCACCACCGCCCCCCCCGTCCATGGCATGCACTGAGGGGGCTGGCAGGGCTGTGCCTGGGACTTATGAAGGGGCTCACAGAGCTGCAGAGCCCGGCTGCTCCCAGCACCCGGAGGGCTCTTCCCCCTCTCCTTGGAGCCGACCTTGGGGACATCGCTGTCCTGGTGCTCACCACGTGCCGGAGCGGTGGCCTTGGGCTGGGGCACCGGGGAGGGGGCGCGGGCGGGGGCCGTGTTTAGAAGAGCTGTGAAGTTGGTCGGTGGCTGGTGGGGTGGCCTCCAGCACCGGAGGTGTCACAGGCAGGGGGGATGTTCCCAGGGCTGGGGGGGTCACCGCGGGTGCACGCGCAGCCTCCGGCCGCCAAGGTGGAATTTACCCCCAGCCGCGCAGGCCCCGGTGGCTTCTTTGTGTTCAGTCTCTATTATTGCTGTTAGACTCTTGCCTGCCTTTCCGGCCAGTGCTGCTGCTTATGGTTTCAAGGCTGCTCTTTTGTTTTGGGTTGTTGTTGTTGTTGTGTTTTTTTGTTTAACCAGCCTTGCTGAATTTGGAGATGGGGGCTGAGCCCCACACTGTGCCACAGTTTGCCAGGGTTGGGCTGGAGGGCTTGGTGGGGACAAGGCTGTGCCCCCCATGGGGATGTGACGAGGGCCAGGGCTGCTCGGTCATGGGGACCTTTGCTGACCCACGGTGCCCTTGGCTGCCTGGGGTGACCTTGACTTCTGGCAGCTGGTTTTAACCCTGTGTGGATAAGGAGGGGTGAGCTTGGATCAGGAGTTCTGTGCTAGGGGCTGGTTCCTGCCTCTCCCCCCTCCCCAGGGTCCCTGAGAGCCTGGTTTGCTCACCGGGTGCTGTAGGGTTGTGGGAGGGGGCTGCTTCTGGCAGCCCAACCTGGGGGTCCTGGTGCACAGCCCTGGCCTCAGGGCTGCAGCCATTTGTGATGGGGCTCCGCACTAGGGTGGATTATGAGGTGGGACGTACTGGGGAGCAGCAGGGCCATGGAACCCATGGAGCTCCCCAGAGGAAGGGGCTTGGGATACCTCTGGCATTGTGGGGGCAGTTGCTCCGACCTGGTAGTGCCCAGCATGGCTCCATCAGGGTGGGCAGCTGTGGTCCCTCCTGGCCAAGCACAGCAGGGACAAAGGGTAGGTGGGTGGGCTGTGGTTTGGTGGCCCACAGGGTCTCTGCTGGGTGGGCTGGGGGCCTGGCAGCCCCAGCAGGCGAGTGGTGCTGGCACTGGCTCTGCACCTCCCTGCCCACTGCAGGATCCTGCTGGGTCGGTGATTCAGGAAACTGGGACTGTGCAGGAGGAACCGCCAGCACCTGGGGGGGCGGAGGGGGGGCAGGAAACCACTCCTCTCATTCATGCTTTGCTCGGCTCTGCCTGCGTCACGCATCCTCCGGCAGCGCAGGCAGAGCAGCGCCGGCTTCCTCTGGGGGCGGCGGGGGGCCGGGGCGCTGCCACCCCCTCCTCGCCCAGGTGCCGTGGGGAAGGGGCTGCTGGGCAGGAGGTGACACTGGGCAGGAGGTGACGAGCGGCACGGGGCCTTCCTGGAAGGGTTCACCACGCTTCCTTCCGCCGGGCACGCTCGGCGGCTGCCCCCGCTTTCCAGGGAGCCTCGTGCCCACGGCAGCGCCCGGGCGGGCGTCGGATCCTGCAGCCGCAGCTCGTCCTTCCCCGGCCTCTGCCCCACTGCGGAGCGCTGGGGGGGAGAGGAATCTGGCTGGGGGGTTCTGGTCCCCTGCCCTCTTTGGCATGGAACCCCCCTGCACTGGGGCGGGGTGACCCAGCTGTTGGCTGCAGCTGCGCCTGGCTGGAGAGCATGTGGGGGGACCGGGGCGGGGGGGCCGCGTTTCCTGCTCCCCCCACCTTGTCCTCGCTCTGTGCTGGCCTTTCCCCTCCGGGTCTGCCGGGAACTGCAGGAGGGTGGCCTGTCTATGTGTTGGTGGGGGTGCTACCCCTCCCTGGCAGCCCAGGTGTGGGGGCCCGGGGGTGTGTGGGGCTGGGGGCCGGGGTGACACGGGGCCAGGCGCTGAAGTGGGGTGGGAATGCAGTGTTCTCTGAGTCATCTGTGTTTCTCAGAAGCAGCCGGGAGACACTTGCCCCATCCCTGCGGGCCCTGAGCCCAGCGTGGTGCAGCCGGACCCATTCCCAGGGCTTAGCAGGGTCCTGGGGGACCCCCTGGGCACGGGGGATATGGGGGACCCAGTGGACTCAGCTCCTTGTCCCCTCCCCCCCCGTGTCCCAGTCCCTGTGGTGGAGCTGACTGGGAGGGATGTGGTCCTCCCTGGCCGGCCGTGGGCGGCCAAGCAGGCGGCTGGGTGGGACGTGTTTGCATTGGAGCGGCCTGGTTTCGCCGGGGGGGGGGGGTTGGCAGCGGCGTGGGGGCGGGTGCTGGGAGCCCCAGAGCCGCGGTCCCGCCGGGCCAGCTGCCCTGCCCTGCCTGGGGCTCCGCGGGGGCTGAGCCGGCTCAGTGCCCCAGCTGAGCCCCTGGCCGCCCTGGGGCGGGGGGTGTGTGGCCATGGGACCCCCATGCTTGAGAAAAGAGGAGTTATTTTTAGAGCCAGTGGGAAGCGCCCAGCATCAGGGGCTCTGTGTGGGTTTGGGGTGCTCTGGTTTCTCCCAGTGCTGCCAAGGGGTCAGGCAGGGCGCAGGCAGCTGTGAGTCAGATGGAGCAGCGAGGCGGCCTCGGGTGCTGGCTGACGTCAGGGGCCCCGGGGGTGGGGGGGTGTGGGGCTCCCCTGGGCAGTTGGGGTGCTGGGGTTGGTGATGGGGTGACAGGAGCTGGTTTGGGGGTCTGTGGGCTCCCTGTGTTTGTGCCCCATGGGAAATGTCTCACCTGTGCTGGCTCCAAGGGCAGCAGCAGGGCCAGGGTGACCCAGTGGCCATGGGCAGCCACAGCCTGTCCTGGCAGTGCCACCTCAGAGGGCTCCATGTGGGAGCTGCCCTGGTGGTGCCAGAGGGGCTGTTGTGGCTGGAGCTGGCGGGTTGTGACTGAGCAGTGGGTCAAGGCGCCGGGTTTGTGGGGCTGGTGTGATGCCGTGGGGGGACAGAGCTGCCAGCCAGGCAGGTGTCCTTCCCCAGCTGCTGTGGGCAGGGAAACCAAGGCAGAGTCAGAGCCATGGGGCAGCATGGGGGCTGGGGTGATACTCTCCTGGGGCCAGGGTCTGTGTGCGTGCACACGCGTGTGCACACGCAGGCCCATGTGCCTGCCTGCCGTCCTCTCCTGCCCCCCCACCCCCTCGCCCCGTAACCCCCGTGTCCAGAGCTGCAGCGTCTCCTTCACGCCCACCCCTTCCTCTGCAGCCTCCGCCTGACACGCTCAGGGCTTTGCTGCTGGTATTTTTAAAGCTGCTTTTCCCACGGCTTCTCAGAACCGGCCCCCGCTGGAACGGGGCGCGGGGGAGCTGGGATGGGGCTGGGGGGGGGTGAGGGGCCGTGCTCTGCAGAGGCGCTGGCCCTTAGCTGCTGGGGGGGCCATGGGGTGACTGAGAGGTGGAGCCCTGGGGTCCCCCCAGCTCGTCCTGCCGCGGGTGACAGCTGTGCCCCGAAGGTGCTGGGGGGTGTGGGTGGGTGACGTCTGCCGGGAGCCGCACGTGACGGCCAGGGAAGCCAGTCCCTGCCGTGCCCTGGAATAGCTCGGCCAGGGGGGGTGGCAGTGGCGTCATCCCCATTAGCTGTGACCTGTTGTCCTGCCCACAGCCCTTCAGCCAAGCACGCTCGTGAGGGTGGGAGGCTCGATCTCCCCCTGCCCCCCCCGCCACAGCACACCAAAAGCATGGGGGGGCTCATGGCTGCCTCAGCGCCCCTCTCCTCTCCCCCCCCAAGGGATGTGGGGGGATGCTGAGCAGAGCTGGGGGGGGAGGTCCCCCTCCTCCCTAGCACAGATGTCGAGTGATTTATGCATCTGGGGGGGCTGAGTGGTGGGCTGGCGGGTGGGGGAGAAGCAGGTGTTGGGGATTGGAGGGCTCCCCCCTCCACAGTCTGGGCAGGGTCAGGCCCCTGCTCTTGTCTCTCTGCTGCAGCTGCTCCATCACCTGCCTGTGCCAGAGGCCTCAGGGCTGGGCTGGGGCAAATCCTGCCTGAGCAGCCACTCCTCCAGTTCCGACCCCCCCGCCCCAGGCTGCATCTGGGGAGGGCAGGGGGAGCTGGTAGGCTGCCCTCCCCTGTCTGATAGCCCCAAGTCACAGCGGTAGCACAGCACGGTCCCGGTGTGTCCTCACTTGCCCCCTCCCCATTCTCCTGCAAGGAGCTTGCTGGGGGGGAGGGGATGGGCAGCCCCGTCCCGTGCTGGCGCTGGGCTGGCCGGAGGAGCGGTGCTGGCCCGAGGGGTGGGTGCAGCTGCAGCAGCCCTGGCTGCAGCCCCTGCCTGGCCCTGCCCGCCGGGCACTGGCTGCAGCGGGTTGGCACACCACGGCGTGGCACAGCATGGCTGTTTTGTGCTGGGAGATAAAGTCGGGGAGGGCAGGAGGAAGAAAAATCTCCCCCCCCGGTGCTGTCAGCTGATGGAGCTGGCACCGGGCTGGGGTCGCACGGGGACGATGGCCGGGCTCGCCTGCCAGGCTGGCGCAGCCGAGGCCCCGGCAAAGGGCTGCAGGGACAGGTTGGTCCCTTCACTGCCCCAGTGACCCGTCCCACATCCCCATGGCCCCAGTGAGACCTGTGAGGGCAACATCTGGCCCCCTGCCCAGCACCAGGGGGGCTCCGTGCAGAGGGCTTGCTGCATGCCAGGCTGACGAGGGGCTCTTTCTCTCCCCAGGTCAACGATTTCTTGTCGGGACGGTCCCCGCTGACCCTGGCCCTGCGTGTGGGCGACCATATGATGTTTGTGCAGCTCCAGCTGGCAGCTCAGCAGAGCAGCGGGCAGCTCCAGCACCGGCACCTCATCGCCAGCCGGGGCGAGGCGGGGGCCGCCACCAGCCCCCACTGCCGGACGCTGCACGGCGCCACCGGCTCCAGCTTCGCCCGCATCCCCGTGGTGCCAACGTGCCAGCAGAGCCCGGCCCCCAGCCCCGCGCCTGCTGCGCCCGCCCCCCCCATGTACTGTAACGCCCCCCACTCCGCTCCCATCACCGCCGGGATGTTCCGGTCACACGGGGCCGGCACGCCGACGGTGAACAGCAGCGTCGTCTCCTCCTGCTCCGAGGTGAGTCCTGCCTTGGGGGGCTCCTAGGGCCTTTGGGGCAGGGGAGCAAAGTGGAGCACTTCCCAGCCCTGCTGTGGTGATGCCTTTCCCTGCCTCAGTTTCCCCACGCATGGAACAAGGGTGTTTCCCTGCCTGGTTTGCATAGTGCCCCCAGGTCCCAGGGAGGGGCTTGAGGACAGGGTATAATTCGGGCCCTGCCCATCTTCCATCCCTGCCTGTCCCCACGGCCAGGCAGGGGCTGCTGGCCAACACTTGCTGCTGCTGCTTCCCTTTGCCCCTCGTACAGCACGGCTGGCTGGGAGGTGACTGCCAGGACCCCCAGGGCTGGGGGCAGAGTGGTGGGACAGCCTTCATCCCTTGTGTCCCAGGAAAACCGGGGCTACTGTGGGGGTCTCCTAGATGGAGGGGGCTGGAGCAGGGCTGCGTGTCACTTTCCTGGGGTCCCCTGCCTGGAGGCTGATCTGTGTCTTTCCCCCCACCCAGGTGGACTGTGGCACCCGCAGTGGCAGCACCCCAGGCAGCAGCTCTGCCCCCACTGCCCGGTCCCGCAAACCCGGCGCTGTCATCGAGAGCTTCGTCAACCACGCGCCTGGGGTCTTCTCAGGGACCTTCTCCGGTGGGTGATACCGACCTCCCTTGGGGGCTGGGGGGGCTGCAGGGAGGGGCTGGGATGATGCGAGGGGTTGGTGATGAATGAGAGGGTGGGGGAGCTGCAGTGGAGGGGTTGGCGGTGATATGGGGGGCAAGGGGGCTGGGAGGGGGCAGCTCATCTCACGCCCCCCTCCTCCTCTCCCCCCAGGCACTTTGCACCCCAACTGCCAGGACAGCAGCGGGCGGCCGCGGCGGGACATCGGCACCATCCTGCAGATCCTGAACGACCTCCTCAGCGCCACGCGACACTACCAGGGCATGCCCCAGTCCCTGACACAGCTCCGCTGCCAGACGCAGTTCTCCTCTTCCTCCTCCTCATCCTCACCTCCTGCCTCCCCGGACCTCACCACCAAAACTACCTCAGAGCCGCTGCCGGTGGCCGCAGCCTCCCCGCCCCTGCACCCCGTCGTCCAGTGCCAAAGCCAGATCCGGATGTGCAAGCCCAGCGGTAAGTCCTGGCATGGGAGTGTGCTGGGGGGGCTGCAGTGTGCTGGGGGGGCTGCAGTGTGCTGGGGGGCTGCAGTGTGTTGGGGGGCCACCATGTGCCAGGGTCCTCCCTGACCAGCTGCGCTGCCCACATGCCATTGTCATGCCCAGTGCCTGGGCACTGGGGTTTGGCACCTCCGGTGTCCTCTGTCTGTGGGGGAGCAGAGAGGGGCTGGGGAGCCCCTGCAACCCCCCTGGCCAGTGCTGACCCCCTTTTCACCAGGTCATTCCCCACGGAGCCCAATGTCTTGGTCACCCTTTGGTGCTGCCCTGGTTTGCAGTGCAGGGGCAGGTGGCTGTGGTGTCCCCATCTCTGTCCCTGTTCCCCTGGGAGCTCTGGGCCTTTCCCTGCTGTCTGGGCAGAGGTTTGCGGGGGGGTGACTCCCAGCCCCTGGCTCCACATCCCTCTCCCCATTTGCAAATCCAGTGGGAGCAAGGGTGGGTTTGGCCAGGGGGTCCTGGACCCCTGCTGGGTGGCAGGGGTGGCTCCTGCAGCCCCCCCCGGCGGTTGTGGGGCACACACCTGCACTCCCTGGGGCCAGAAGGCACCCGGAGGCCCCCGCCCACCCCCCAGCCCTCCCCACCATTTGCTTAGAGAAAAGAAGTGAAACCGCCTGTGCCGGCGGGGGGGGCTCGCCCTCCCCTCTGGGTTTTCTCTTCCTTCTCTCCTGGCCTCCCCAAGGCAGCTCCGTGCCACCACCCAGCCCTCAGTGACGTGGTTGGGGTCCCCACAGGTCTGACCTCACCCCAGGGCCACCTGTGCCCCACGGTGGGGTGTGTTGGAGGGGCAAAACCTGCCCCCCTGCAATGTGACACGTTCTCCTGGCTTGGCTGGGCTCACCCTGCTTGGGTCGAGCCCCGAGAAAGCCCCCCTGGCCCCTTTTCATGTTTTTGCACCAGTGTGAAATTCCCAGCAAGGAGGAGAGACATTCCCAAACCTCCCTCCCACCAGTGTCCAGTCCTGGTGGCACTTGTGTCAGGGCCAGTGGTGTGGCTGGGACCCCTTTTCCCCCATCCATTCAATCCTGGGGGCTTTACAGAGGGGTTGTCCCCCTGTACCCTGCTCTGTCCCCCTGTTTCTGGCATGTGTTCCCTCACACGAGCTAGAGGTGGATGCTGGAGGATCTGCAGAGTTCCCGGGGGTCCCAGTGAGGCTGTGCAGGGCTGTCCCCTCCTATCTGTGTGCTGCCTGTGGATCCCTTTTGGGGTGTGGGTGCTGTGCCTTCCCCCCTGGGTGTGAGGAGGGGCCAGTGAGGTGTCTGAGCACCCACACTGGAGGGTGGGGGGGCTGCACCCCCCCCAGGGTGCCGGGAAGGGCAGCGGGATGTCCGCGCATCTGTGCCATGGGAGGGTTGGGGGGCTGCACCCTCTGTCGGGCGCGGGGAAGGGCAGCCCCCCGTGACCCCCGGTCCTGCTGCCTTGCAGGGGATCGCTTGCGGCAGACGGAGAACCGCGCCACGCGCTGCAAGGTGGAGCGGCTGCAGCTGCTGATGCAGCAGAAGCGGCTGCGCCGGAAGGCCCGGCGGGACGCGCGCGCCCCGTACCACTGGCTGCCCGGCCGCAAGCCCGGCCGCACCAACAGCAACAGCAGCGTCTCCAGCGAGGGCAGCCTGGACCTGGACTTCGAGGACTCGGTCTGGAAGCCGGAGGTCAAGGCGGACATGAAATCCGAATTTGTTGTAGCATAGAGCTGGTGCCCTGGGGGGGGAACCCGGGGCCGCGGACTCTGCCGGAGGGGGGGGGTTCTGCTCCCACCGCCCCGGCTGCTGGTGATGTCATTTCTGTTGTCATGGGCCAGATCTCCTCTAGATTTGCCATCTCCTGCGAGCGGACGCCTTGGAGCCAACCCTGCCAGCGCCGGGGAAAGCGTTTCAGTGGGGGGGGGGGGGGGCCGTGGCCGGGACAACCTCACTCCCCCAGAGCTGGGTTGGGTTTGGGGGGCCGGGGGGGTGGGGAGCAGGCAGGAGCTGCTGGCCCCTTCCCACATCCTCCCTGGCTGGGAGCGAACATTCTCAGTGCTGGGGGGTCCCTGGGGGATATCAAAGCTGCTGCTTTGCTGTGAAGAGGGGTGCAGCAGGGTGGGCTCTGCCCCCCCCCCCCGCGTCCCCCTTGGTGTGGGCAGGAGGAGATGAAGTCTCTTTCGGAGGTGCTGGGGCCCCCCTGGCTTTGGGGGCCGTTTGTTTTCCTTCCCTTCTATATGTAGCATTTGCTCAGCTGCGGGGCTGGGACCCCCCCCAGGCATTTGGGGGGGACACACGCGTGTGCCTGGGCGCCGCTGGCCCCGCTGCCACAGCCAGGGTTGGGCAGGGGTGGGTGGGGGGCTTTGTTTTGGGGTGGGTTCTAATTTTTGTTCTGGAGGGAAAAGAAATGGCACCTTCCCTCCGTGGCAGAGCCCAACTTCCGAGTCGCTGGACTCCTTCCCACCCGCCTCTTGGTTGGTTGGATTTTCTTTTTTAACTTAAAAAAAAAAGGAGAAGAAAACAAACAACAAAAAGTTTCAAAAAAATAACGAATAATAAACCCAGTACTCGGTCATGGCTGTCCATGAGCCATGGGGCTAATATTTATAGACATTAATTACCCGACTGAGCCAATACTGACATAGTCTTGCATAGGCCGTAGAAATCCTTTTTCTTGTCCGACTTTGATTTTTTTTTTTTTTTTTTGTCAGGAGATCTGTGCAAATAGAGAACCCATGTGATGTGTTTTTTGTCTGTAAAAGTCTTTTTTTTTGTGTGTGTTTCGGGGAGGGGAGGGGGGCGGGGGGGGAGAGCGAGGCTTTCGGTCTTTAATATTTTATTTTTTATTTTTGAAATAAATTTGGGCAGTCTGGATGCAACTGTGCCTGCTGTGGCCCTGGGTGTCGGGATGGGGTGTGGGCTGGGGCTGTGCTGGCAGGGGCAGCACTTGCACACGTGTGTGCACGCAGCTGTGCACGGATGCACACGCGCTCAGGTAGGACCAATGAGAAGCCAAAAGCTTGGGGAGAAGGTGCTGGAGCTGCCCCCTTCTCCCAGGGAGGGGGAGTGGGGCTGGGATCCCAGCTCCCCTCTGCAGGACTGGTCTGTACTGGCATTCCCAGCCCCGGCTGGACCCTGGGGGGGCAGGGTGGGCCCCGTCCCGTCCCCCCGCCCGCGCCGTGCCCAGGGAGCCGGGCCGGTTCCACCAGCCGCGCTGCCCGTTCCTGCGTCACCGCGGCCACGGGGCGGAGGGGCTGGTGGCCACCAACTCACTGCTGCCCCAACGCCCTGCTTCAGTCCCTGGGGCTTGGCTGTGCCTCAGTTTCCCCACCTGCAGGTTGGTTTCCCCATGGCTTTCCCACACCCCGGGGAAGGTGGCGGGATGGGGATTGCTGTGTGGACATGTCTCAGTGTCATCCCACCTGAGGGTGCCCCAGTCCCTGAGGTGCCCAGGAGGAAACTGAGGCTGGGGACGTTGCTGGCTGCCTGGTGCCAGGGCTGGGGACAGCATGGGCTGGAGCAGCCCCTGTGCTGCACATCTGTGGCACAGGGATCTGGTGACATGGTGGCCATTGTCACTCTCAGGTCTCCAGCACCCCTGAGGCTTGAGCAAAGCCTGCAGGGCTGAGCTGGGAACTGTGGTTTGGGGGAGGGGGAGTGTCACCCAACCTGTGGTCCTTTGTATCTGCCCACGTCCCCAGCCTTGTCCCTGTGCGTGTCCCTCCTGCCACAGCCCGGTCCCTGCCCCCCAGGGACTGGGAGGGGAGGATCCCGGGGGGGGGACCACGATCCGGAGCCCCGCGGGGACGCCGCAGCCAGGCTGGGATCGCCCAGCTGGGGCCGGTGGCTTCTTCCCATGTGGGAACACCTGGGGGGACCCGGCTGGGGGGGCCCTCGTCGGACCCCGAGCCCCGGGGCAGCCGAGCGCTGGAGGAAGCGGTGGCCGGGAGAGGAAGTGGCTCCGGTTCCTGCGGTGACACCGGGCGCCGCTGCCAGCGCCCCGCCTTGACGTCACTTCGGGTAGAGCGAGCCCCGGCCCCCCCGACATCCCCTCCGACATCCCCCCCGGCACCCCCGGCCCGCGCCGCTCGCGCCAAATTTGGCAAAGGGAAGAGGAGCCGCTGGCTGCGCCGGGCGGGCGGCAGAGGCCTTTTAAGGCAATGGCTGCCCGGGGGCACGCGCGGGGGCACACGCGTGTGCTCACGCTCACTCCTGGCTGCTCGTGTGCACAGGCATGTGAGCAGAGGGACACGCCTGGGACGGGGCAGGGGACACACACACACACACACACACACACACACAACCATGCTGCGGTTGTTCCCCGGGGGGCCCGACCTCCCCAAAACCAGTCTGGGGGCTCCCGGTGTCTGCTCCCACCCCCTGAGCCTCAGCCCTGGGTTTGGGGGAGTCCCAAGGGAACTGGGGGAGCTGCGGGGTGCAGGGGGTGGCCTGGGGTGCGAACTGGGCGAGGGAAAGGCTTGGCCCCAAAGCGCGGCACAGGCCGGCACGGCTCGGCACGGCTCGGCGTGGCCTGTCGTGGCGCGGGCGGCTCGGCAGGACCCGCCGCGGCGCGGGTGCCCGCGGGAGGTGTCTGCGGCGGGCGGGAGGCAAGCCGGGACACGGGGCGCAGCATCGCATCACGCCGCGCCACCGGGGTGACATCACGGCGCCCGGGGCCGGCAGATGCTGGTGATAAAGGGGGGGGGGGGAGTCGCTGGCGGCGGGGCGAGGCCGGGCAGAGCCGCATTCGCTGCCCAGCCCAGGTGCTTTGCACCCCCCTGCAAGTCCCCTCCTCCTCCTCGCTGCCCCCGGCCCAACCCCTCGCCCTGCCCCAGCCGCCCCCAGGCTGGGCTGCGCTCATCCCAGTCATCCCAGTCCTCCCACTATGGAGCAATCCCGCAGCGCCAGCGCCGTGCCTTTGGTGTGGTGCCCGCCGGGGGGGGGGGCAGCATGGGTGTCACCCCCGGGTGCGTGTCTGTGCTGGCGGGCGGGGGGTGCAGCGGGCAGGGGGCGCTGGGGGTGAGGGAGGTGCTCGCAGAGCTGTGCACACCCGAGAACAAGTGCGTGCTCCCAGCTCCCCCCCCCGCCAGGGAGTGACTGTGCCCCAGCCTCGGGTGTGCAGGGGAGTGGGTGCCCCACCAGAGCTCATGAGTGCAGCAAACACCCGGAAACACCCAGCGCGGCCTCAGCCACGGGCCTGGGGCAAGTATTTGCCACCAGTGATGAGCAGCCCCGCTGTGGCAAGAGGAGCTGAGCTGTGGCAGCTGCAGTGGACGCGGGTCCCCAGGGGTCCCCAGTCCCCCCCTCCCAGCCATGGCCGGCGGGTGTGGGCGCGGGTGCCCCCCCCCCCGGCTCCGCAGCAGAGGGTGTGACAGGAAACACCCAGGGCGGGGGGTGGCGGCTCCCACGGCCCTCCCGGCACACCCGTGGGCCCCAGAGCACACCCACGGCACCGGCCACAGCCCTGTGCTGCCCGGGGCACACGGTGGGCCCAGACACGCATGCAGGGAGGTGCACACCCCAACCCTTGCACACCCAGCCCTTGCACACCTGCCCACTGCACTATTGACACCTCCCACCCTTGCAGGCACGGCCCGGGCTCACCACGGCTTGTGCATGCAACCCTCCAGCCTGCAAACATGAGTGTGCACACGCGTGTGCGTGCACACACACCCCACCCACCGGGCACAGCAGTATGTGCCCGGCTTCTCAGCGTGCCCAGCCCCGTGCTCCCGTGGCAGTGGGACCCCCACAGTCACCTCCTGCTTGCCAGGCTTCAGCCCCTCGATGTGGGGTCAATCCCGGCTCAGATGGACCCCCAGCCCCGCAGACTCCCCCGCGCCTCCCCCCGCTGGCTGCTGCGAGCGCGGGCGCTGCTGCGGCTCTGCCAGACGCCGGGTGGGCGACGAGCTGCCAGCGTGTCCCTGCCAGGAGCCGGGAACACGGCGTCTGCCGGCAGCGGGGTCCCACCGCGGGGGCTGCGGGCCGCCTGCCCTCCGCCCGCCCCTGGGGCGCCCACCAGGGCCGGGGCACCCATGGGTGCACCCTGGGCATCTGCGGGGTGCAGAGCCTCCCCTACAGGCTGAGCCCTGGGGCTGCCGTGGGACTGGGCTGTGGGCAGGCATGGGGTGTGGGGGTGGCGAGGGGGGGCCGGGGAGGGCGCTGCCGGCGCAGGGACAGATCCTGGAATTAAAAACATTCCAGGAACTGACTTCGAACCAGATAAAATAACAAGAGCCGCAAGGAATGTCTCACCCCACCCCCCGGCCGGCCGCAGCCTCGGCCGTCCCAGCCCCACACCGCTCCCCTCTGCCCCACGGCTTTCCCCTCAGCCCCATAGTGTTCCATGGAGCCGCCCACCTCCCCACACGTGTCTCCGGGCCGTTGCACACGCGTGTGCACACAGAGGCTGCAGCCAGTGTGTGTGTGTGTGTGTGTGTGCAGCCCAGCTGTGGTGCAGGGACACAGGGAGGGACTGGGAGTTCCCGGGGGGAGGAGGGGGCGTGGGTGTGCAGCGAGGGGCTGGGGGTCCCCTGGATACGTGCAGCCTGTGTGCAAGGGCTGTGTGTGCACACGGCTTTGCACACATGGCTGTGTGGGTGGGCGTGTGCAGACCAGCCTTCCTGGCCCCCTCCTAGCCCTGCTGGGGTGCAGAGGGTCCCCCTTGCAGCCACAGGGCCTCCCAGGCCCCCCAGTCTGGCCCGTGGCCCATGGCCCGTGGCCAGAGGCAGCCCAGCGTGCCGGGGAGGTGATATCATGGGGAGCCACAGGACCAGGGGCACATCGCCCAGCCAGCCCCCCCCCGCGGACCCGCACAGGCTGGGCTGGGGGCTCAGTGAGGACAGAACAGCAGGAGCCCAGCCCACTGCTGGGTGCCCCAGCACCACACTGGGAACCAGCACTGGTCACACTGGGAGTCCCAGTTTGGCTGCCTGCCCTTGCCCCCAAATCTGCCCCCCACCCCATGGGTATCCCCAAAAGCATCTCCCACCTGGAGGTGTTGTGGGAGGGGGCATGGGCTCCCCTCCCCCGATTGGGTTCCACAAGGGACAATGCTTAAACGCCCCCAGTGATGCCAGTGCTGGTGAGGGGTGGGTCCACCCCAGCCCTGCGGCGGATGCTTTGGGGTTCCTGGCCGGGCACTGGCCAGGGGGTGGGCTGCAGGGACGGCACACGGTGGTCCCCAGGGCCGGCAGGGACACCGGGGCGGGGGGGGGGGGGGCGGAGGGCAGTGCCGGTGCGTCACCGTGTTTACAAGGACCTCGAGGAGCCCTGGTGACGTCCGTGCTGGCCCTGCCAGCCGGGACCCTGCCAGGTGGCTCCGTGCCACTGCCGCCACACTCCCCCCGGCCACCGCGGAGATTCTCGGGGCTGGCGTGGGGCCACTTGGCCCCTGGGGCCCGGTGGTACTGGGGGGCATGGAGAGGGGTGTCCCCCCCCCTTCGGCTGCCGTGCCGAGCGAGCAGATGGGGCGTGCGCGGGGCTATAAATAGCGGCGGGACCCACAGGTAGGGATGCGTCAGCGCCGTGACGCAGCCCCGGCGAGCAGGCGACGCTCGGCCGCGCGCCCCCGCACCGCTCCCCGGGGCACACGGTGGCCCCACCACCCCCCCGTCCTCTGGGAGCACCCGGGAGCTGGGGACACGCAGCCCCACGTGGCTGGTCACGGCTGGAGGATGCTCAGCCCTCAGCTGGGCTGCAGGAGGGTGCGTGGCAGGTGGCTCATGCCTGCACCCACCGTGTGCGTGTGTGAATGTGTGTGAATGTGTTCTCATGCATATGTATGCGGTTCCTGAGAGCGCGTGTTGCCGCTCTGCGCGGCCGGGGCTGCGTCACTGCACGTCCCGACACGCGTGGCCGTAGCCGTGTGTGTATGTGTCCCTGCACGCGCTGCTCTCTGTGTGTTCCCCTGTGCGGGGCTACGGCTGTGCTGCGTGGATCTGCAAGTGTGCTGCTGCCTTTGTGTGTACCCGCACGCGTGGCCACGCTACGCGCGCGCGCGCACTCTGCGTGTGTGGCCGTGGCGTGTGGCTGCGTGTGCGCGCGGTGGGAGGGGGGGGGCGTGGGGGGTGACTCAGCCCCCCGGCAGCCCAGGAATGCCCCTCCCCGCCTGTGCTGGGAACCGGGAACGGGCCGTTCTGGGGACGGTGGCACCCGGGGCTGACCCAGACCCTGCTGGGAAGATTCGGCCGTGCCCCCCACCTCCCCTTCTGGGAACCGCCTTATCCGGACAGAGGTGGGGGGCGGGAGGGGCTGGGCAGGGCTAGTCCGGCGGGTGGGGAGGTGGCCGGAGGGGTTGAGTCTCACCCGGGGAGCCCCCGCTCTGAGCGGTGCACCCCCCCTCCCACTCTCTACCGGGGGAGGGGAGCCGGGGGCGGGGGGTGTTCCCCCGGGACCCCGAGCAGTAGCTCCTTCCCATGAACAAGACCAGCCCTGGGAGTGCCCAGGCCAGGGTTGCATGAGGGGAGGGGGTGTCTAACTTTGGAGACCCCCAGCCAGACAGCCCTGGCGCTGCTGAGCTGCAGATAGCATGGGGGGGGCTCAGGGTGGACAGGGGTCTGCGGGGAGACCCGCCGTCCCGGCTGGGCGGTGGGGATAGGTTCCAGACTCCGCTCTAAATTCCGCTCCGGGATCCGGACTCCGCTCCGGGCTTTCCGCTCCGCCCGGCCCCGCTCGGTCCCGCGTGCTCATTCATTCATAGATCGCGCTGCGCGCTCCCGGCCCATTCATTCCCAGCGGCGCGAGGGAGGCCCGTTACCGTGGCAACCGCCCCGGATCCCCCCCCTTCCCCCACCCCGCGTCTCTGCAGCGCTGAACACCGCGGGGGGGCCGGGCCGGGGGACACTCGGGGGGCTCCGGGGGGGCTCCGCTCTGCGCACAGCTGGAGGGGGCTGGGACCCCCCGTGTGTCCGGCTGCGAGGTCCGGTGCGGGGGGGGCCGCGTGCCTGCGGGGGGCTGGGCGGGGGTCCCCGTCTTTGCACGGTTGCAGGGGGCCGGGGGCAGCCACCTCGGAGTTGGGGCAGTCCGAGCCCTCCTGCCCCCCCACGGGCGACTGCCACGTCGGCGGGGTGGGGGGGCTGTGGCAGGAACCCGGCGCTCGCCAGGCCCCGGCGGTCTCAGCCATGGGCTGGGCTTGGCGCAGCCTTAACCCACCACCCCCCCGCGCTGGGGTTGTGGCGCTGAGCTCCAGCTCTGCAGAGCAGAGCACAGACCCCCCCCGAACCCGCCCCGTCTGGCGAGGAGTCCCCCCAGGAAGGTGGCCGCGGTGGGTAGCACAGGTGGCTGCGCGGGGCGCGCAGGCATTCCCTGGGGTGTGGTGGCCACTGGCCGTGCAGGGGCCTGTGCGTGCGGTGGCAGAAAAGCCACCAGGGTGACAGGGTGAACTGGAGCTGGGCGAAGCGTCACGGGAGTCTCTTCTGCCTTTCCAGGGCACCTGGAGCGAGGAACCGCGGCCACGGGGCACGGGAGCTGCTGCTCGGTTCTCAGCTGTGGTACCAGCTCTGCGGGTGGGTCAGTGCCCCCCGCTGGGCACGGGGCTGGATGGGGGGGTCTCTTGCAGTTCAGGTTTGTACATGGCGAGGACACGGGCAGGCGTGTGCACATGCACACACGTGTTGGTGCTGACGTGCTCCAGGGCCACATGTGTGCCCCTGCCACCTCCTGTGGTCCCATGCTGGTGTCACCGTGTGTGTGCACACGCAGGCCGGGCCGTGCACGCGCGCGAGTGGCCGGTGCCCTCGCACCCGTGTGTGCCTTCGCCTCCATGGTGCCCGCGCGGGCCCCGCGTCTGGCGCTGCGGGGAGTGACTCACGGCGCGCAGCGGAAGCCGTGACTCAGTCCTGGATCGGCCTCCCCCTCCCCAGCCGGCCATCGCGGCCACGTGGAGCCTGCGTGATGGCCTGGCAGGACCCAGCCGGGTGCTGGGGCTCCCTGGCTGGGGGGACGTGCCCCTTCCTTGGGCCGCTGCAGGGCCGCGGGATCCCCGTGCAGCCATAAGGATCCCAGTGCCTCGGGCACGCAGGAGGAGGCAGCCCAGCCCACCCCACGGTGGGGCTCTGCTGACCCCCTCCTTCCCTTGGCCCCACAGACCGGTGCCCTCGGGGGGGCTGCAGGCCCCGGTGCAGCACCAGCTCCCAGTGCAGCAGGGCTGGGGCCGCTCCACCGGCCGTGGGTTTTCCCAGCAGGATCCACATGTCCCCGTGGTCCCCTCTGCAGGGACAGGGTCTGGCAGGTGGCAGCGGGGGGTCACAGCGAGCACCCGCGGAGCCGGGGTGAGTCAGTGTGGGCAGGTGGGGACGCGCGGGGACGCGCAGCGATCCGGGAATGACTCAGCTGCTGAACAAACAAACAGGCGAGTCTGGGTGAAGCTTCCCCCGCGCCCGGCAGTGCCCGGGGAGCCGCCGGTGCAGCGCGGCCACTGAGCCCCCCGGAGCAGCAGCGCCTTCGGGAGTAGCTGCGGGGCTGCAGCCGCACGCGGTGCTGCGTGCCCAGCCCCTGTCCCCAGCTGCTTCCCGCACCACTGACAGCAGCACAGGGGGGGCACCAGAGACAGTGGGTGGGGGGCTGCAACCTGAGCTACATTGATTAATGAAGTGCTGGAGTGCTCAGTGCAGCCCTGCTGCCAGCGTGCTGTCCCTGGGACCTGGGCTGAGGTTTTATTTCCAAAACCCATTTTCCAGAAGTCAGCAGGTTTCCAGGCACAGTGGAGATCTTTCCTGGGCCAGCAGCTGGGTGTCCTGGCTTTGTGGAAGAGGATATGCAGCTGATTCCCAGTGGGCACCGTGCCCTGCCTGCAGCCAGCAAAATAGTCTTGGGGGTCCCTGGGGTGTGTCAGGGTGCTGGTGGGGCTGTGGATCCCCAAACACCTGCCTTTGGCCCTGGGGTGAAGGTGCCCTTGCAGGAGCCGCGGTAGCCGCTGCTGGGCAGGCGCTTGGCTCCAGCAGCCGGGGATTTCCCGGGTCCAGGCTCACCTGGGCTGGGGCCGCGCGGCCTCTCCCTGGCCTGACAGGTTGTAAAACCCACCTGGAGGCAACGGCCTGGCCCACGCTGCAGCCGGCCTGCCCAGGCACCCCACAGCTCAGCTGCTCCCCCCATGCTGGCAGAGGGCTACCCCTGCAACCCCCAAGATGCAGCCTGAGCCCCTGACCTGCAGGCCCCATCTCTGCTCTGAGTTGTGTCTGTTCTCAGTCCCCAGGAGCATCCTCTGGGTCCTGCAGCAGCTGGGGCAGAGCCAGCATTGGGTGGGAGCTGCAGTGCTGTGCCCTGGCATGGGGTCCATGGCCCCAGCCCTCAGTGGGACTGTGCTGCCACTGCCACTGAGTCCCACGCATGACTTGGGGCCCCGTGACCCAAAATGTCAGGAACGTTTAGTGGTCAGGCTGGAAAAAGGGTAATTCTCTTACCGGACGTTTTTTTTTTCCTTTTTCCCTCTGTTTTGCCCTTTCCTGTGCTGTGTGTTGTGGGTTTGGCCGGGGCCCCGGGGCGGGCACGGGTGTGTGTGTGTGAGCAGGCGTGTGATGAGCCGGGTGTGATGGGGCTGGGGATGGCTCCAAAAGTGCTGAGCTGGTGTGAACCTGAGATCCTGCCTTCTCCTCTGTGGCCCTTCCTGGAAGCGGCTGCGGGGAAGGTCCCTGCGGGTGCGGTACGTGGGCAGCCCAGCCCATCCCCACGGCGTCTGAGCGCCTCGTACTGCAGGGCCCCAGGCAGGAGGCGGGGGGGCTTATGGGTGCCATGATGGGGAGAGGGAAGAATGGGGCAGTTCCCACCTGAGCGATGGGTTCATGCCAGTGGTGGGTGCCCTGGCTGGTGCAATCCTGGCACAGCTCCTGGGGGTGCCCAGCCTGCCTGTGCCATGGCGGGGCCGGGGCTGGCACCGCGGCACACGCCGGCAGCACGAGGGCAGCGGGTGCTGCCAGCAAAACCGTCTGGCTGCCGGAATTTCTGCTTAATTGGGCGCTCGTCTGCGAAGCCAGCGTCCAGCCATGCATGTGCCGAGCGGCTGCTCACATGTGCATTCATCATGTGGTCGTGCACAGACTGATCAGGTGGTCACGCGTGTGCGAGGCCACGCATGAACCGCTGGTGCCCTCGTGCAGGGGTTAATGGTCGTTCTTGCCTGGAGTGACTGTAGCTGCTGCCAGAGGGGCCTGGGCTGGGGGTTTGGGTACCCATGGGTGCCATCAGTGTCCCCTGGGGCTTGTGCCAGCACAGGGCCCTGTGCCAGGACACCCTTTGGTCTAAACAGCAAAGAGGCAAGAGGGAAACTGAGGCAGAGAGGCTCAGGGTCGCTGGTTAGATGCTCCCCAGGTGAGGAGGGACCTGCCAGGGCCCACTCGGGACTGCTCACCCTCCCTGCATCCAGCCTGTCCTCCTTGTGCCACAGCTTTGGGGCAAAACAGGGATTGTTTGGGGGCAGCAGCCCACCTGCCCTGTGAGTGCAGCCGGACACCATGGTGGGTCGAGATGCTCCTGCAGCCTGGCCCCCCCGACCACCCGTCTGTCCCTCCAGCTTCTGGCCAATCCCCTCTTCCTCCCGCCTCTCCAAGAGCGTTTTCCCGCAGTGTCTCCATTGATAAACCTGGAGCGTTGCCGTGGAGACGCTGCAGTGGGGCGGAGCGGGGGGTGCTGGGGGGCCCAGGTACACGGCGCGGGGCCGGGGGGCTTCCTGAGTGTATGTGTGTGATTGCACACGCGTGTGGTTGTACGGGTGTGCATGGTGGGTGCCACGTGCATGCCTGTGTGTGTGACGGCTGAGTGTGAGCTGTCCTTGTGCAGCGCATGCACGTGTGTCTGGGTGTGCACACGCACGTGGGACCTGGCATGTGTGCCCTGCCTGTGCATATGTGTGCAGAGCTGAGGACACGGATGGGGGGCAGGGCTTGGGGGCTCAGGGACCCCTGGCTGGGACAGACCCAGCCCTGGCACCGCCCAGCTCCTCTCCTGCAAAAGAGCCCGGGGCTACCAGGCCCGGTGGGGAAACTGAGGCACGGGGACAGCGTGTGACTCATCCCGAAGCAGACAGTCACTTGGGGACAGGGAGGAGGGCTCACTCTGCCACCACCCCTGCTGGCTGGCTGCGTGTCGGGGGTCTGGCAGCACTGTTGTGCACACATGTGTACGCCCTGTGCCACTGGCGTGTTCCTGGGTGTGTGCACGCCTGGTTCTGCAGGCAGGGATGAGGGAGAGTGTGAGCAGGTCCATGTGTGTCCCTGTACATGTGTGTGTGTTCCTGTGCACACGTGTCCACATGTGTGCATGAACATCTGCGTGCTCCCACGCAGGGCGCTGGGCCCCTCCCAGCTGCTGGGGGCCTGGCAGTGTTTTGAGATGTGGGGGTGAGGAGGGGGGAGCCCCCCCACCAGCCGTGGGACCTGCTGCGTTGGCTACAGAGGGTCTGGCGGGCGGGGGGGGGGTTCAGGCGTGTGAAGGGGGGGCTGGAGCTGGGCCCTGGGACCACCCACCACCTCCAGTGAGTCTGCAGACTCTGGCGACCACCCCTCATGCAGGGCTGGGGTGGGTGAGGGGAGCCAGGGGGCACTCGGGTCCCTCCGCTGCATCCCCACCACAACCACCCATGACCACCTCGCTTGGGGGTCCCCAGGGGGCCCCCATGTCCCTGCGCTGCCGTGGCCACGTGTTTGACCCTGGGGACAGGGGTGGACAACAGCCCGATGCTGGCGGTGGCCAAAGCCCCGAGCCGTCCTGTGGGGGCTGGGGGTGCTGAGGGGGGTGCTGGGCGCCAGGATCGGCCCCATTTGCAGCCGAGAGCTGGGGGTGCCCCTGGCCTTGCCCCTCACATCACCCGGGGGCTGTGGGGGGCAGACAGGACCTCGTGGCACGGGGGTGGCACTGAGCGTGGGCTGCGGGGACACGCGTGGTGTGCGGGGCAGGATGGGCGCCGTGCGTGTGACATGGCTGCCCTCTGCTGCCACGGCCACGGCACCGCACAGCGCCGGCACCCACGGGCGCGGGGGCCCACGGGGACGGACGGGCCGCCGGGGACAGGGTGGGCCACCCAGGACGGGGAGACACGGCCGAAGAGACGTGGCCGGGGCACCGGAGGGGCTGGTGGAGCATCGGGGGAGGCTGCGCGGGGTGGGGGGTCCACGGGGACACGGCGGTGACGGAGCAACCCGGCACCGGGGAACTGGGACACGCTGCTCCCCGCCCCCGTGGCTCCCGCGGCCGCCCGGGGGGAGCCGGGAGGGGGAAGGAAAAGCAGCCGCAGCCCTGTCCCCACCGCGCCGAGCCCCCCGCAGCTCGGGGCTGCCCCGGCACAGCCCCCCCCGCCTTGCAGGGGTCTGGTTTGGATCGGCCCCATCCTGCGGAGCGTGGAATTCAGTGGGGGTGGTGCAGACACCCCCGCGTGTGTTTCCCCCTCCCCTCCGGCTCCCCCCCCCTTTTGTGCGGAGCTGCTTGTGCCAAACAATAGCGCCCCCCGCCCCCCCTTCGGCAGCCCCCTCCCCAAGCCGGCGCCTTCCCAGCCACGCAAGGACAGAAGCTGCCAGGAGGTGCGCGACGGCAGGGGAGGGGCTACAGAAATGCTGGTAGAAACGAAATGGCCTCCCCCCCGAGCCCCCCGAGCAGGGCCGGGATTACCCGGCAGCTGGGAGGGAATTAACCGGCATCACTTGTGCTCGTTTGCGGGGATATTAAAGCAGCGGGGCGGGGGCTGCAGCCCTGGGAGGGCTCCTCGGTGGTCCCTGCGGCTCTCGGGGGTGTTGGCTGGTGTCGGCCCCATCCTCCATCTCGCTGCCTTGGGAAGCAGGTCACGTCCAGCGATGCCGGGAGGGAGCTCGGCTTTCTGGGGCAGCACCGGGTGTCTGCGGCTTTCCAGCGTTTTTGGGGCTTGTAGTGGCCTGGGGGGAAGATTTCCAGCGTGGGGAGGGGCCACATGTGGTGCTGATCATGTGGGGGGGGGGTGGCAGGGGGGGCTCCCAGGGGTGCTGCAACCCTGCCCTCCCTTTCAGCTGCCCTTGATGGGGGCTGAAGGTGCCCGGCTGCTCCTGGGGCAGGGGCACGGGGAGGGCTGGGGGGAAAAGGGCTGTTGTTTTTTTTCAGAGAAATTGGAGTGGTGGGCTACAGGGATGGGGGGGTTGCCTCCTTGCAGGAGTGTGAGGCTGGGGGTCCTGGCTGCTCCAGGGGGGGTGTTGCTGTGCCCCACGGTGGGGCTGGGGGTGAGCTTGGACCCACATCCCTGTGCAGAGCTACACCCTGCCCCACAGTGAGCCCCCAGCCCCACCATCTGCTGTGTGAGCAAACTCCTGCCCTGCTACAGGGAGGGGAGAGGTTCCCCTCCCACTCCGGGGCTGGTTGGCAGCCCCAGTCCTGGCTCATTTGACAGCAGGAGTTCAGGCTGACACAGGATGGGGCCAGAACTGCAAAGACAAAGGATGCTGGGTCTGCCGAGCTCCCCCCAAACGCTCCTGGCTGCAGGAATCGCTCCCCCAGCCCCGGAGGGCTGTGCTGGGCTGGCACCAGGCTCTGCAGTGCCAAGATGGGCCCTTTCCCTGCACCCACCCGGCTCCGTGGGCAGGCGTGGGGCTGCTGGAGGCACAGACCGTGCCTCGACCTGCCCTCAGATCAGCTCCCGGGGCAGAGCGAGTGAGGGAACTTTCCCGACTCGTTTCCCTGCCTTAAGGGGGGAGGGAAAAAAAAAAAAAGTAAAAAAAGTTGCATGACTTGGAGCTTCAGGAAAGGCGGCGGGGGGAGAAAGTGACCCAGACGGCCAAGAATCTGCTGGGCTGTTGTTTCTCATTCCTGCTCTGCGGCGCAGAGGGCTCGGGGAGAGGTTGTGTTACAGCCCGGGCGCTGCTGCGGGAGCGGGAGGCTCCGCAAGGGGATGAGCGGGATGAGCTCATGCGGGGCGGAGGCTGCTGGGCCGGCAGAAACGTTGATGCTGCAGTTCAGGGGTTGCTGCAGTGGCAGCAGCCGGGCTGGCTCCGCATGCCGGGGGCGATGGAGCCGCTCAGGAGGGGCCGCGTTGCTCCGCAGAGCTCGGGGAGATTTGCATTCCCTCGCCGGGAAATGCAGGGTGACTTGTGATTAGCAAAGAGGGAGGGAGAGGGGACGCCAGTGTCCTGGTGGGGGGCCCCGGGGCAGGGAGCTGGACCCAAGGCCACCCTGCACGGGCCTGGGGGGGCTGCAGCCCCCCAGTCCTGCTGCAGAGCAGTGCAGCAAACCCAGCCTGCCCAGGGTCCAGCAGCCCGAGGGGGGGGGTGTGTGGGGGGACAAGAGGTGTGGGAAAGCTCCGGTTTCCTCGGGCACCCGGGCTGGCTCACCTCGGTGTGGATTTCACCCCTTGCTGGGGAGAGGCACCGTGTTCTGGCAGCTTTTTCTCCCTACAGACTGTGGATAAAAACCTTCCTGCATCCCCAGCCCTCTGTCCTGCAAGGTCAGTCAGTGTTCACACAGTGGAAGTGTGTTTGTTGTGTCCTTGGGTAGCAGTTCCTGACCTTAGGGACTCCTGTGCTGCAAATACTCTTAGATGATGATTAATGAGAGCTTATATAACCAAGATGAGTCCTTAATGCAGCTGGTAGGTCGACAGGAGTGAAGGTGGGAGAGAGAAACACGTCTCTGGCTGCTGCTGCTGCCTTTTCCACAGCAGAAGTAGCTGCATTTTGCAGAGGGGCCACGGCACGGAGCAGTGCGGCTCTGCGGGAAGCCTGGCCCCTTCCAGATGTTCCTGAGGGCCCTGAAGGGGATCTGAAAACTGCAGATACCACAGAAGCAAAAGACAAGAGCTGGAGTGGTTCAGCCTCTGGAAGCCTGGGGACACAATTACAGGGGGCTGAGCTGTGCTGTTTGCAGGCCCCCGGGACCATGGCTGATCCGAGGCTGTTCCCAGTGTGGAGCTGCTGGTGGCAGGAGGTTTGAGCTGCCCTTTCAGCTCGGCCTGCAGCACAAATCCCTGTCTCTGGGCTGGTGTCAGGCCCCAGAGCTGGTTTGCTTTGTGGTCTGTGAGGTGTCAGCCAAAGGTCCTCAATGTGCATCTGGGGACAGAGCCAGGGCTGGGGTAGGTGGGCACCATCTGGGCTGTATTTGGGCAGGTGTTGATGGTGTGAGAACGGGGGATTTTGTTTTCCATAATCTGGCCAAGAAGCTCAGCATCAGTTCCTGATAAAACAGCTTCTTAGAGCCAAGACATTGACATGGTTGCCATGGTTACCACATGCTATTTTCACCATCTCCCTCACCTCAGCCTGGGTGCACGGGCATCCCTGGCCCCAAATCCTCCTTCACCTCAGCCCGGGTGCACCAAGCACCCAAGCCTCCCAGCCCTGTTCCCTGAGCTTGTTGGGGTCCTGCTTGTGTCCCTTCCTTGGAGCAGTGAGACCTCTCTGTACCCAGCTCTGGATTCCTTCTTTGCTGGTGTAAGAGACTGGGATGGAGTGATGGAGAAGCAGGGCCCTGGGGACCAGGTGGTCACTCCTTGCAAGGTCAGAAACGATGCAAAGCTGCACAAGGCAGAGATGAAGCTGGGGATGACAGAGGCTGAGCTCTCCCTGGGGTGGATTGGTGTTTCCTAATTGCCCAGTCCTCAGTTTTGGGTAACCCCACCCTGCTGTAACCCCCCAGTGCCTTACAGCCGTGTGTGCCAGCCCAGATTTCCTGCAGCGTTTTGCTCGCCCGGCTGTGGGTCTGTTCCCTTTGCTTGCCCTGCCTTTGTCCTACAACGTGGTAAATCCTGGTCGCAGTAACTCACAGAGGAAAATGCAGCAGCAACACTTCTTGCCATGGCAACAGCAGGATTGCGTCAGGGCTCTTTTTATTATTATTCAAACTGCAAAGCTGGATAAGCAACTCCCTCAGGGAAAGTAGTAAAACAGCAGGGATTTTTTTTTTTTTTTCCTGTAGGCTTTGGGATTGCCGGTTCCCAAATTCGGTGTTTCACTTGTTCCTGGGTGCAAGGCTGGTGCAGGGGGGGGCAGAGCCCCTCGGGTGCAGGGCAGAGCCCCCCTCTCCCGGTGCCGGGAAGCCTCTGGCTCCCTGGTGGGTGCTGACCTCGCAGGGAGCCCGGCATTGAGCTGGAGGTTTGGTGATGGAGGGGATGGAGGCCTGGGGGGAGGGAGCCCTGGTTCAGCCTCGCGTTCCCTCCTTCCCTGCAATCCCAGCAAAGACAAAGGGGCTGGAGGCGGCTGCGGTGCCGGGGGGGCTGGTCCCGGGACCTTCCCGGCGCCTCGGGGAGGAGCGCGGGGCTGGACACGGGAAATGCCGGCGACGTGGATGGGTTTGTGCCCTCCCCGGTCCTGCCGTTGTGGAGCCCGTGTAACCCGCGGCCCCGAGAGCAGCCCATGCCCCTGCCCCTCTGCTCTGTCCCACCCTGCTCTGCCTCCTCTCCCAGCCCTCGCCCGGGGCTGCCCTGGGCTTTGGGAGCCCCCAGAGCGCTGCCCGGGGCTCCCAGCGTGGGCTCCCCAGGGGCCGGGGCTGCCGAGCGGGTTTGGACTCGGCTCTGGATACTCCAGGCGGCTCTGCCCATGGCTCTGGGCAAGTGCCAAGTTGCTCTGTGCTGTGGGAAAGGGCTGTGAGTGCAGGGAGCTGGAGAAAGACCCCCCCGCAACACAGTGGGGACCCCCCAAGAAACCCGCTCGGCTGCAGGAATGCACCCGAGGCAAAACTCTTGGATGTGAAAGAGAGGCTTTGTATGGATCTGGGAATGCTGATGAAGGGCAGGAGGGCAGGTGTTCAGCACATCTCATCTATCAGTGCTCCCCAAATGTATTTTGGTGAGGCCCTAATCACTGATGTGCTGCTGGATGGGGGACTCTATCCAGAGAGAAGTACTTTAATTCATATGATGTTTAGTGCCATCATTTCTGTCACTGGAGGTTTAAATTAGACAAACATCTGTTTGGTGTGAGGTCGCTTGATTCAACAGAGGAGCTGATCCCTGAGATCCCTCCAGCCTGATGCAGGGTCCAGTGGTGCCTGCACACGTGGAGACACGGGCTCAAGGGGCCTCTCCTGCTGCTCGGTGAAGCTCCAGCTCTCTCACCATATTAGGGCACCACAGTCCCTGCTCGCAGCTGCAGGATGGACAGTGGGCTTTGGCCAGAGGAAACAAACCATCGAGTTTAGGCTCTGAAAATCACACCCCCCAGGGGTGTTTGGGCGCCCGGCAACAGGGCAAAGTTAACTCTGTGATCAACCGTGGGAGCTTTGGGACCCTCCTGCCCGGGGCTGCGTCGGTGCTGCTGCTGCAGGGAGGTTTGCTCTAGTGACGTTAATCATGGGCGTTATGTTTCCTTGCTTAATTAACTGCCTCAACGACTTGTGAAATCTGCAGGGTGTTACCAGCCGGGCTACTCCCCAGCGCTGGTTTCAGCCGGAGCCCCGTGGTACGTGTGGAGGTGCCCGTCGTGGAGCCCCCGGGGCAGGGCAGGACCCCCGGAGCAGGGCGGGGGGCAGGGGCTGCTGCAGCTGCCGGGGCTCGGGCTGGTGCTGGGCCGAGTGCCCTGGATCGGGCGGAGAGGAACGAGCAGATCTGGAGCAGACAAAACCTCCCGGGGGCTGCAGAACTGGGACGGGAGCAGGGGCAGCGCCGGCGGCCTCGGTGCTGCCTGGCTCTTGGTTTCTTTCAGAGCCACTCTGTCGGTGCCAAAGGCATCGATGTGCACCCGAGCAAGTCTGAAATCACACTTTTTGGGGACAAACCCGGGCAGAGCAGTGATTGCCATTCAGTGTCACAGGAGCTGTGCTGATCCTTTCACCCTGCTGGGGCTAGGATTCCTCTGGAGCAGCCCAGGAAGGCTATGGGTGCTGTTTGCAGAGCACCCGATCTGCGCTGGCTTTGCACGAGGAGTTAAAAACCCAGTGAAACCCGTTAACTGTCCCTTAGTTTTGGCAGTGCAGGGGAGCAGGCCAGCGCTGCTCCTCCCCTCCAGCACCCCGGGGCGCCGTCCTTCCTCTCACTTGGAAAATGGCTCCGTCAAGGTCGCTTTATCCGCCCGCATCGCGGACCAGAAGTGCTCCCGTTATCGCCTCTCTTAATTTAATCAAAATGCTCAGGGAGCTCAGGGCTGGGCTCTCGTCTTCCCTCTTGAAGGGCAAGAATCGATTTGCAGCCTCGGAGCCTCCTGGGCCACTGCTGGACCCAAGCAAAGTGAGGTAGGATTCCAAAATAACCCGGGCTGCTTCAATAATTCAAGCCCAGATATTAAAATTAAACTACCCTCCTCAAATCAGGAAACAGCCTTTTCATTTGCATAAAATATTGTGCTCCTTTATCCCACTATACAGTTCCATCCTGCTTTTAACTATTGGTCTGACGTTTCCCTAGTGTTGATCTTCTTGTACTGCAAAGCACATCACGTTGTTATTTTCACTATTCAGTGTTTTGTTGATTTGCTCCCGGGACTGAAAAGTTTAAACAAGTTTTTTTCATGGCTTTGCCAGTTAGAAAATAGACGGGTGCTTCATCAATACTGGCGTTTTCACATGCTTCTCTGGGCCGTCCATGCCAGCCCCACACGTTTGGTCAAGCTGTAGCACCATAAGACAAAACCCACTCCGGGGATTAACAAAACACCTACTTCTGTGTGTGCAGCAGCTGAACTTCGGGCAGAGCGCAGGACCCCGGTTCCTCAGTGTTTTGTAATTGCTCTACGTGCTTGTGTACAGAACAACCCTTTTCCTGCACTTCCCAGAAGGTACAATAACAAATCAGAGAGCAAGGTCCCAGTTTCCTGACCCCGGGAGGCAGAGAAGGGCCCCTCTTACAGAACAATAGCGGGCCAGAAGGCTTCTTCGCATTTGGTGGTGGTTTCTTTTTTCACTCCTCCTCAGCGCCGGGTTAGGAAATCACCCGCATTGTCTGCGAACAAGCAGCCCCGGTTTCAGGAGCTCCAGCGTGACCGTTCTGAGCGGTCCCGAGCGGGGGGACCGGAGCAGGGGGGACCCGAACAGGGGGACCCGAACAGGGGGGACCCGAGCGGGGGGACCCGAGCGGGGGGACCCGGGCAGGGGGGTCCCGAGCAGGGGGTCCCGAGCGGGGGGGTCCCGAGCAGGCTCCTCTCCCCGCGGGCGCAGACGAGGTGACTCCAGGGACTTCTCCCTCCTTCTCCTGCCCCCATTTCTCTCCAGCTCTTGCTGCGTTCTTTCCCTCCTGTGTCTCTTCTCCCTCACAGACGTTTAAACGTACTCTCCTGTGTTTTTCGATAAAATGGTAGTTATTGTATATATTAAAAAAAAAAAAAAAAGGGAAAATTACTGTGAGGGCTTTTTAAAACCTTCGCAGAAACACGTGTTTGTCAGTTTCCTCTTTCAATGAGGAAGTTTTTACTGCTGAGGACACACTTAACCAGGAAAACCCCCGGGTGGGCTTTGAAATGTCTCAGTTAAAAAAAGAGCGGAGCCAAGCGCTTCGATTCCTGCTCGGGGAACAGAAGGCTGCGTTGGAAGCAGCGCGGGGCCGGTTTTGCTGCCCGTTGTGCCTCGCTGTGCCCCGGGGCACCCGCAGACGCTGCCCAGGGACCGTCCCCCCGGCGCTGCCACCGGGGCCGGGAAGGCGGAGAGGCCGCTTGTCCCTGCGGGGGGATGAGGAAGTGACCGCGGGTCTGCCAGGGACCTGCGGGCAGGTCAGCGCTGCGGGACCGAGCGTGACGGCCCAGGGAGGGACACGCACACAATGAGCAGGACAGGCCGCCCCAGGGGAGCGGAGACAAGAGGCAGCGGGGCCGTGAGCGGCAGGCGAGGCGGCGGAGCGGGCCTGCCCGGCGGGGAGCGAGCCCCGGGGCGGGGAGCGAGCCCCGGAGCGGGCCCGGGGCAGCGCTCGGCAGCCAAGATGGCGGCGGCGCCTCAGGCCCCTTTGTCCGCAGCCGCCGCCGCATCCCGCGCAGGGCGCGAAACTGGGGCAGCGCGGCCACGCCCCCTGGGCGCGCGGCCCGCGGGGGGGCGGGGCCGGCGGGGCCTCCAGCCAATCAGCGGCCTCCACTTCCCCACTTCTCACAGGGGCTCTCCCGGCCGGCGGGCCTCGCGCTCCCGACCAATCCGCGCCGCGCGCCGCGCGCCGCCCCGCGCAGGGGGATGGGCGGCGGTGATGCGGCCGGGTTGTTGCCGCCCCCCCCCGCCCCTCGCCCCCCGGCGGGGCTCATGAATATTAATCAGGTCCCGCCCAATCAGGTTGCCCGGCGGCGGCAGCGCTTTGGTAGCGTCAGCCGCTCCGCCTTGCAGGGGGGTTGATCTGCATATTCATGAGATGGGCGGGGCTCAGCGCGGGCGTTTATAAGCCGCCGCCCCGCCAGCCTCAGCGTACATCGCGCCGAAGCTTTGAAGTGCTGTGTGAGCCCCGCACCTCCAGGGCAGCGGTAAGGCGCCTGGCGCGGTGCGCGGGCTGCGGCCCGGCGGGGCCAGGGGGGTTCGGAGCGCCGGAGCTGAAGGAAATGTGTCTTGGGAACCGCAGGGTTTGCTACCTCGGGGGAATGCGGGACGGGGTGCCCGTCTGGCGGGCACGGGTGTCCCCTGCGGCTGCGGGGGGGCTGTGGGAGCTGTTCTGACGGTTCGCCATGGGGGGCAGGGAAGGGGCCGCGGCAGGGGTGGACTGCGCCCTCGGAAACAAAATGGCGACGGGCCTGGGCCCTGTAAAATGGCGGCGGGCGGGAGGGCGGGGCCTGCGCGGGGGGGCGGGCCGCGGGGACGGGCCGCGCATGCGCGCTGAGCCGCGGGGGGGCGGGGCTTGCGCGGGTCCCTGGGCCCGGCCCCGCCGCCCGGGCCGTGTCCTGCCGTGACTTCAGCTCCCGTTATCTCCAGCTGTGTGCAAGAACGTGGGATTGTTTGAAACGTTAGGGCCCCATTTCGACTTAGGGGGAGTTTGTTTATTTTTTTGTGAGCAAATGTTGAGTGGGGATGTCTTGACTTCGCAGGTCAGAATGGCCTCAGATGAGGGAAAACTCTTTGTCGGTGGACTGAGTTTTGACACCAACGAACAGTCATTGGAACAAGTCTTCTCTAAATACGGACAGATCTCTGAAGGTAAGGTTGCGATGCCGAGCTGGGATGACTTTAATCAATCCTTTAGATTGCACAGGTGATGACTTTCTTTTTTTTTTTTCCCTGCTTCATAGTTGTTGTGGTGAAAGACAGAGAGACTCAGAGATCCAGAGGTTTTGGCTTTGTTACTTTTGAAAACATAGATGATGCTAAAGACGCGATGATGGCCATGAATGGAAAGGTAAGGAGGCTTTGGAGCAGCTTTCCTGATTTCCCTGAAACGTAGTAAGAGAAGCTTGAAAGATCTGTTAGTGCTGAATGCCATGGAGAAAAACAGTTTCTATTGTCGTTGAATTATTCTATAACCAGTAAAGAATATAAATGCTAAAGTTTTATTACTTCATCTGTGTGGCTGAGGAACAGTGATATTAGCCTGTACATCCTCTGCCTGCCCGTGTACTGTTGCAGTTGGTTTAGTAGTGATAGGAAGCACAGTGTGGGCTGTGAGAAGGGGCATGTTCTGCTCAGCTCCCAGGGAAGTGTGTGACTCATTCCACACACAAGCATTTTGTTGTTGAAATGTGTAAAAACCCAGCTGAGTTATGTTTTTTTTCTGTCTGTTAGTCTGTAGATGGACGTCAAATCAGAGTTGATCAGGCTGGAAAATCATCAGAGAACAGATCTCGTGGATACAGGGGGGGATCTTCTGGAGGCAGAGGCTTTTTCCGTGGCGGCAGAGGTCGGGGCCGTGGCTTCTCCAGAGGTGAGGGTGTGTAACTCCATTTTCAGTACTTTCTAAGGGGTGATGGTGTTGGTCAGAATACTTGAAAAACCTTGTGATCTGGTTTCTGTTCAAGGAGGTGGAGAGAGAGGCTATGGTGGAAGCAGATTTGATTCCAGAAGTGGAGGATACAATGGTTCCAGAGACTACTATAATAGCAGGTAAAGTCATTGTAATTGCTGCTAGGAAGCTCTTAAAGCCCCGTTGCCTCTTTGACATAAAGGGCAAAAGGCTCCAGAGCAGTTGAGCAAATACTAAAGCCAGGTGAACGTTTGTTACAGCAGGAGTCAAGGTGGCTATGGAGACAGGTCTTCAGGAGGGTCCTACAGAGACAGCTATGACAGTTACGGTAAGTCTTGGTTCAAACGGGAACCATGAGTATGTTTGTGTAGGAACTTCTAAACCTTCTGACCCTGTGCTGGAGTCTGGAAATACTGTAAGGCTCAGCTGGACTGTACCACTATTGCTGTTCTTGCCCCTAAGAACCAATCTGCCAGGCTTTGGACGTGGTTGTGCCGTTTTAAGTTTCTAATTTGTAATGCATGTGTAGGAGTTGCTTGGATCTAAGGCAAAGCAAGTGTTTAAAATAAGTTCCTCGAGCGTGAGGCTGAGACCAAACTCAGATGCCCTAACAAACATTAATCAAGGGTGGGGGAGTCCTCGTGCGGTGTAGCCATCTAGCACTAGCTTCTGAGATAATGCAAGGGACTAAAATGCTGGAACTTGTCTATGCTTCAGTGCCTTTACAATTGTGCCTGCTTCTTGTCCTCAGCTACACACAACGAGTAAAAATCCTTCCTGACTCAAGATCGTCCTTCCAATGGCTGTATTTATAAAGATTTTTGGAGCTTCGCTGAAATCGTTATTGTGTAGTACATCTCCTTGTATTTCCACTTTTGTAGTATTATCAGTTCTAATCTTGTCAAACACAGCCTGACAGCTTCTGATTACAATATGGCCTAATTAGACTTTTCTTTTAAGAAAGCTCTGCTTTCAAGTGTTTTTAATCTTTTTTGAAAGCACTTTGGATTTTATTTTATCCTTCATGACAAGCCAAGGTGTGTTGGTTTTGTTTTTGGTTTTTCTTTTTTTTTTTTTTTTTCTAAAGTTGTGAAGTTGGGGCCCCAATTCAGTTTCTTTTGAGATAGAAGGACCTTTAATTCAATGTTCACTGGAAGCTGAACAAGCTGTGGACTCTTATTTTTTTCTTTTTTCTTTTTTTTTAAGTGCATTACCTTCGTCTTTTGTAACATTCCTTTAGTGTAGCAAGGTAGGAATGCAGCCTGGGTACAAATTGGAAGGCAAACCACCTTGATATATCTAAAGAGAACGTGCTTGTATGTTCAACCTGCATAACGGTATTTTTACTGTTGTAATGATGTAAAATACCCAGAAATAGACTTGCAAACTTACCATAAAAGAGGTTCTTGAAAATGTTTATTTATATTGTCCTTTTTTACTGGAAGAAATATGCATATTCCATTGATATTGTATTTGAAGTGGTAAAGGATTCTTGTATACAGTTTTCTTTGGCTTTACGAAGCCTATTAAAAGACCGTCTGAAATGAACTCTGCTCCTGACATTTACATTTCATTGCACAACACAATCCTTGAAGATGAAGAACAGTCTGAGTATTAGAGGATGCCAGAGAAGACCAGAATAGTGTAAGAAAAGCCAGATTTATTGACTAGCTGCTAGAATTTAATCTGAATCGGTCTTGACATGTGAATCCGTCAATGCACTTTCACGTAAGAATAGTGAAACTTGTCTAGAGGCAGAGGACAAATTATTTACCTCAGGATGTTCCAGTACTAAAGCTGAAGCCAGAAGTCCAGGGAATGCTACTGTTAGGTAGAATAATGGATGTTTCCTTAAAATGCTGAAATAGCCTGCGTTGCACAGCTGCTGTAGTGAAGAACCAATCCTTTAGTAACGTAGTGCCTGGCTCGCCAGGGTGTGCACTGGTAGGTGAATGCCGTGATTAGCTAGCTTTGTCATTGCCTTACAAGTTCTAAGAATTCTTTGCTAGCATATGGAAACTGCAGTGTCCTTGGAGAAAAGAAGTGTTGTGCCTCCAACAGAAACCTCTGAGACGAAAGCTGCTCTCTTGGCTAGTTCATATGTGGAAATAGTCCTGTAATTCGAGGTAACTCCTTTTGCTCATGTCCGCATCCTTCCTCTTGTTGAGAGCTCATTTGAAAGTCTAATGTACCTGTGAAATATTCCTTTTGACAATTTTGGTCAACTGATGGAAAAATTTTAACCCATGCCGTATGCAACCTTTGGCTTGTGGCACAACTTGAGTTCCACAGATCAGAGTTGGGCATGCAGTCATGTCTTGCTAGTAGGTATGGAAGCAAGATGGGAAACGAATTCCCTGACTTGATATGTGTTCATCTATTGAGAATCTTCCTAGACTTCATTAAGTTGCTCACTTTAATTGTAGCTTTCTTTGCCATCCTACTTGTTGCCATTAACTTTTTCCCATAGCCCACACTTCCTAAGCAGCCATGTCAAAGTGGTTAACTCTCTGCTTAGGGATCAAATGATATTCTGGCTGGCGTTTCAAAGGCATCAGCCGGCCCTGGAACAGTTTTCCCAGACTGTGCTTCTGTGGTGTGATGGGTTCGGCTTGTGAAACCCTCGTATACAATGTGACTTGTCTTGGGGGAGGTGGGTGGCAATCTGAAGGCTCTGCTTGATATTTTTATTAATGCACCTCTGCTTTGGCAGGCTGAAGAGGACACTCCACACAGAAGCTGAACGGGGATCCTGAGGAAGGAGAGTTCTCATGCCAAGGAGGCAGGATCAAGGCACCAGTTTGCCAACCAGGTAACGTCTCAGCCCCCCACCCCTCTAATTCTTCCTGAGCCTAAAGGTTTGGCTCTTCTACAGTACTGTTCTGTAATTCATAGGTGAGATTTTTCTCTGCCTTCAAATTAACTCTCTTAATTTTATTTCAGCAATGAAATGCATCAGAGAAGACCAAGAAGGGATAGCCATTGACTGGAGTGCTGGAGAGGAAGAGCTTTGAGCAGTGGTGTTACTGATCTTACATAGCTCCATTGAACAAGAAAATCAGTCAATTAAGCTAGAATAAAATACTGAAATTTGGAAAAAAAAAAGAATCTGTAGTAATTTTGTGGGGGAACATAGGAATGTTGGACTGTGGCCAAGGTGTATAGTAGAAATGTAGTTACCTGGTGTATAATCCAGTTAAGTGCCAAATAAACCAGTGCTGCTCTGGCTGGGGAGGTGGGCAGAGTTACCTGTCTGGAAGGACAAGTTGGAGGCAGAAATTGCCTTTTGTCATTCCCTTCTTGTCACCTTGAATTAAGGGGCCTAATTAAGTTTCTGCATCTGCAGGACTTCAGTAGTGAAGCAGCTACACCTGAAGGGAATGGTGGGGTGAGCAGTTGCGTGAAGGAGTCAGTGTTTGTTCAGCACAGGATCTGCTTCTGCCACTTGAAGTGCTAGCAAGTACTAAAGTCTAACTTGCACTTAAATGCTGAACCTTTTTTGAGCTTGGGTAATGATTTATTTCCCTCCATACACATTAAAATAATGAAAATTGTTTTGCTGCTGCTCAGGAGTTGCTGCACTTTTCCAAAGGTTCACACGTTGCAGTTTGCAGGTGGGACAGGAGGTTTTCCCTGTCCTGCAACTGGTGGTGTCTGTGTTTGATCAGTTGGCTCAAGGTCGAGTTGCCCCATTTCCCGTTGCAGTGAAGTGGTTATTCTGTAACTCAAAAGCACGTGTTACTGTTTGGGGCTTAGTATGATTTATGTTAATTAATCTTAAGTGTGGAAGGTAACAATGCAGCCCAGGACGAAGGGAGAATGAGCCACCAGTTGCAGAGACTGCAGTTTTGCATTGATTCCTCAGCCTATGGAGTGGAACAGCTTGTAAAAGCCTTAGTGCCATCTTCCTTCATCAGCAGATGTTGCCTTTTCTTTGCAATGTCTCTGTGTTCTCCTGAGATGATTCTGTGCACCACTTGGGTTGTGTTGTTTAATTAAGGTTCTTGATTGCTGTGTTAACTAATTTTTGTTGGCCTGCCTTGCATCCAGACAACTTGTGGCTCTTCTTGACCTGCAGGGATCATCCCGTCTGAGTTACTGGGAGAATTCTCAGCCTTGTGTGTCCAAGAGCTCAGTCTTTGCTGGATTTGCATTTTCCTCTGTCTAGTTTCAGGTCCCGTTTTCAAAACTGAACCATCAGAAAGTTAAAGCTAGGCAGACAAACTGCCCTTTTCTTCCTCTTTGTAGAATAATGGTTTCTAATTTTTTAGTTTGCCTGGTCCCTGGCCTGTACAGAAGCCAGAGGAGTGCTGGCTGGTGCCTTCCTGCAGCTGGTCCTTGGCTCCATCCCTTGGATGCCACGAGCTGTAGGAGCTCTGGGGTAGTGGTGGATGTTTTCTGATACGTGACACTGGACTCAAACCTAAGTCCTTCCCCTTCAGGCTTTCATCTTTGATAAATTATGCCTGTGGTTTGCCGTGCTGCTGGGGAGAGGGGAAGCAGCTTTGATGACTTGATTTCCCCTGCCCTGCTGGTCTGACCAGTCTCTGCACGGGGCTCCAAGCGAGCGCTGCCCTGAAGCGGGAACCCCTGGCTCGGGTGAAATCCTTGCCTGTGCCTGCTGGTCATGGAAGAAGCTCTTGCTTACACCCTGCCATCGTGGCAGCTCAGTAACAAGGATTTATTCTGCTGGAGAAGCTGGCAGCTGTGAATATTCTTGGCAGCTTTGAAGAGGCTGCAGCTGGTCCGTGGCAGCAGCACGAGGGTTCCTGGTGTCTCAGAGCAGCACGTTATGCAAAGAAGTCTGCTCGTGCAGCCCAGGTGCCTGTGAAGACACGATGTGGGTATTGCACCCAGGAACAGTTCCCACTGGGGTGTGTTTGAAGGGCAGAATGGATTGTTTCCAGTCTGGGCTGTAGCCCTGGTGCTTTGCCAGCCAGCTGAGGTGCCCCTGCTCGTGAGCCTGCTCTGCAGGGCAGGAGGGTGGGACGGAGGCCAGGCACTTGGCTGGTGTTAATGAGCTAAATTAATGGGTCAAGCCACCTTTAAAAACTTGTCCTCTTATTAAGGGATGTTTTCTGTAGCTGGGGCAGCAGGATGCTTGTTTGTGAGCCCCTGGGGGTTGTGTCCTGAGAGCCATCACCACATCAGCCTTACTTCCTGAAACCTGCTTTTTCTTCTTTAACCTTTATTCAAATCACCAAGTGAACAGGGTTTAAAAAAAGAAATCAGCTGTTGCACTTTTGGGGGCTGTATCTAGCTACTCATTTTGCATGTTAATGAAGGATGATACTAAATTCAGGGCAGGAGGGTGAGAAACCTTTGCTGATAAACATGCGGTTGGGTGAGGCTTAAACAAATTCAAACTGCAAACACTGACGAAGCATTATTTGAACGACCTTCCTAAACAGGCTGCCCCTGTGCTTGAACAGGGAGAAATAATTAATAGGCACACACACACACAAAAAAAGGCCTAGTTTGAGGTGGTGTTATTTTGGTATTGCTAATTATGGCTCTGCATTAATGGTGTGTTGCTGGGCTGAGGGAATAACTAAGTGCAGGGGCTGGATGCAGAGCTGGTCAGGTCCCTGGGAGGTGCTGGGTGCCGTGGGTCTGGTGTATCGGGGGGAGACCCATTTTTAGCCAAAATGCCTTTTCCTTGGCTCCTGTGTGTTGGGGGAGCGGAGCTGTGACCCCTCCCGGGTCAGTCTGGGGCTCCTGGGGAGAAAAAAGGTGCTTGTTGCTCAGAAGAGTGCTCCCAGTGCTCCCAGTGCTCCCAGTGCTCCCAGTGCTCCCAGTGCTCCCAGTGCTCCCGCTTCGAGCGCTGCGAGCAGCTGGGCTGGGAAGGTCAGCCCTGCGGGGGGATGGCGGCCGCGACCTGGACATGGAGCCCAGGGGAGAGAAAGGGGCGGCCCTGAAGGGGAAAAGGCAGCGCTGAGGGGGGCCCTGCTGCAGCGGGGGGGCCGTGCCGGTGGGACCGGGGCCGTGCCGGGGGGTCGGGCCCGGAACGGCGCTGCCCCGGAACGCGCCGAGCTGCTCGGCCGGGCCCGCCCGGTGCCTGCTCCGCACGGACCGTCCCGGCGCTTCCTGCGCCCGCCCCGCCCGGCGCCTCGTCCCGCCCGGCCCGGCCCGGCCCGGCCCGGCCATGCTGCGGCCGCGGCCGCTCGGCCTCCTGCTGCTCCTGCTGCTCCTCCCGCTCCTCCCGCGCGGCGGCCGCGCCGCCTCCCCCGCCTCCCCCGCCGCCCCGAGCCCGCGCAACGGCTCGGAGCCTGCCCGGGCGGCCGCGGGGAACGGGACGCGGACGGAGCCGCCGCCGGGATCGCAGCGGCCGTCGGGCTCGGGGCTGCCGGTGCTGAAGCGGGCGGTGTACGTGCTGAGCGCCCTGTCGGTGCTGGCCGGGCTCTACTTCCTCCTGCGGGCGTTCCGGTGAGTGCGAGCGGCCCCGCGACCTGCCCCGCAACCGGCCCCGCAACCTGCCCCGCAACCTGCCCCGCAACCTGCCCCGCAACCGGCCCCGCGAGCTGCCCCGCAACCGGCCCCGCAACCTGCCCCGCAACCGGCCCCGCAACCTACCCCGCGAGCTGCCCCCCGGGCCCCGCAACCTGCCCCGCAACCTGCCCCGGGCCCCGCAACCTGCCCCGGGCCCTGCCCCGGTGTGCCCCCCGGGCCCTGCCCGTCCCGGTGTCCCTCCCCGGGGCTGTTCCCCGTTCGCCCCGGGTCCCCTTTCCCTCCTCCTGTGCGTCCCTTTGGGAAATGCTTCTCTAAGTCCGTCCCGCCGTTCGTGAACCGGGCGTCGTCAGCGGCCGTCAAACACCCCCGGGCCGGGCGCGGGCCCGTCTCACCCTGCGCTCTCTGTGCCCCCTCAGCCCTAGGTCGGAGGGACCCCGAAATGAGCGGAAAACTCGTTTCAGGTTGAAGAAGCCGCAGCGCAGGAAGTACGGGCTCCTGTCCAGCCACGACGAGAGCATCGAGATGGGCTCGCTGGACAGCGACGAGGACACGGTGTTTGAAAGCAGGAACCTCAGGCGGTAAAGGGGGTTGTGTGTCCTTCTCTTTTCCTCCAGGGGGACTGAGGCTTCTTGCAGAGATGGGGCAGCCTCGGCGGGGCTCCTGGGAGCAGAGCCACGTCAGGCGGCGGGTGCTGGGGGGTCTCTGGGAGCACTCGGGTCTGTCTCGTTTTCATTTCGCCGAGGGGGCCGAGCCCCGGGGGTTTGGAGCACCCTGTTGTGCCCTGTGCCTGCCGGGGGAGGGGCAGCCCTCCTGTCGGGTCTGAGCCTCCCTGTCTGAGGCAGGAAAACGTAAACTGCTGGTTTTGTGCAGTTTGGGGCTTGTTCCCAGGTCACATCGCAGCTCAAGCTCACGGTCCCCTTGGGGCACCTGTCCCTGCTGTCACCCAGGGGCCAGACTGCTTTGGTTTCTCTGGTGGATGTTGTTTTCAGGGATCTGTCACCCCACACGTGCTCACTCTGACATTGGGTGTTTTTCTTTTTTCCAGATGATTTGGGACCAGTGGCACCGACTGACCAAGGGGGTGCAAGTCCAGTGGAATCACCTGACTAGTGCTCAAGTCTTCTAATATTTGCTTATAATGACTCTTAATTAACAGTACAGGCACTTCCATAGCTGGGGCAGGGGAAAGGGGACTAAACCTGTTTTCTTCACACACATTTCTGGGGAGAGGCAGAGCTGCATTGGGTGCTGTGATTGCACAGGGAGGCAGTGAGGAAGAGGTGGCTCCTGGGTGGATGCTCAGCATGGAGATCTCGCTGCTCTGGTGCTGCAGCTGGATCCTCTGGCTTCTCCAGGGGCTCACACCTCTGCTGACTGGTGCTCAGCTGCAAGGCTCAGGCAAGTGGGTTCCTTTTGCAGGCTGATCCTCTTTCCTTCACACAGGTTCAGGTTACTTTAGGAAGCATCTCTGTCATCAGCTCTGATCTGGTAGGAGCTGGGAGAGCTCCTGCCTCTTCCCCTGCTGGTGGGTGGATGGTGCAGAGATAGACCAGGCAGAGAGGAGCTTTGGGAATGAGGTGAACACATGGATTTCAGTTGCAGGGTTAACATTTATGTGTCATGATACAGGTCACTACATGGGTTTACAGAGCAAAGACATGTTTAGAGATGAAAGCTGCCACTTGGCCCAAGGGGGCTCTTTGTGGTCTGGGGGGCTGCTCTGCCCAGCTCCCCTGGTGTGTCCACCTGGGAAATGTGTGACAGCTGCCAAGCTGCTGGATTTGGAGCTGCTGGCTCTGTCTGAGGGCACCTGAGGAAGAGCCAGAGCACTGCAGTGTGAGTTGGAGAACCTTGGAGACCTGCCTGAGCATCTGACGACAGGAAAAGGAGGATCCAGCCCCTCTGAACTGGGATTCTTAAATTGAATTAACGCTCGGAAATAACCTCTTGGTGAAGGGTCCTGGAGTTTGGCTCCATGTGCTGGTGCTCAAGCTGTGTCCCACTGTCAGCCCACTGGGATGTTTCTGTGCAGCCCATTGTGTTACGTGGGTTCTTTTTGTGTAGGACCAAATGTGAATGTGGTAGAAGGTTGTTGTTGGGTGGATCTGCTGCTAAAATGGTGAAAACTGCTTGCAAACTTCTGTTTACTTCAGCCTTGGAGGCAGGGCTGGTCTAGTGCAGACCTGTGTCTTCAAGTCCCAGTTCCACCCAAAACTGGTAGTGCCTTTGTTGGGAGAACCCGAGGGAGTGTCCTGCAGGCCAGGGAGCTCCCTGCCTGACCTTGCCTTTGAGATGGAGATTGGGAATGTCTGTGGAGTGAGGGCTCCTTTCATTTGGTTAGCAAATCCTCTAGATAAGGGGACAAAACTGAGACCTAACAACAAGGTGGGGCAGGAGGGGTGCCCTTATCAAAGAGCAAGGACAGATTTGCTGCAAGTCACCTGGGAGCTCTGGATTCCCTCGGGAGGCAGGAGAGGTCCTGGTCGGTGGGTGAAGTTTCCTGGAGAAATGTCACCCCGGGTGCTGGCAGCTCTGCCTTGCACATATGCAAAAGATTTTTAAAGATATATATATATTTTTAGTAATGCTGTCATGTGAACACAGCACCTGGATGTGCCCTAATTTCCTGTCATTTGTGTCCTTTCCTGCCTCTTTTAGGTCCCTCCTGCTTCTTTAGCTGACGCGGGGATGAACGTGTCCCCTGTGAGGAGCAGTGGTGGCCAAATCTGGCCCCTGCTGCCCGGGGGATGACCAGAGCTGGGCTGTTGGGCTCCTGATGGTGCCTCTTCCCTGATCCTGGCAAGGCTGGCAGGGTGCAACTCTCCTTGGCTCTTCAGCTCCCTCTGCAAAGTGGTCCCTTGCCTTGTGCCACAGCCAGGGGAGCCTGCGGGTGTTCCAGGTCACCACCCTGCCCTCAGTGCTGGGACTGACACCTTCCTTGGCCTTTCTGTGTCTGAGGTGATTAACTCATCATTCTCTGGGCTCTGCTCTTCCTTGGGCAGCTGCACTTTGCCATCTTTCAGTTTCTTACCTTGCAGGAGAGGGTGGTGATTTTTTTTGAATGTTAATGGTTGAATGGATTTGATCAAAGAGAGGACCTCGAGCTGCAGGTCCTGCCAGGAAAATAATTTTGATGGGATTTGATTTTGCTGCATTAGGTGTTTTGAATTTGAGCAGGGAAAGATGTGGAGGGATAGAGCCAGAGCACATGCTGGGGCTATGAAGGCAAACACCAAGGCCTGGAGCAGGTGCCAGTTTCTATGCACCTTGCACATGTTTTCACAGTCCTGCTGCCCATCTTTAGAGGAGTGAGTTTCATCATGTGGAGAATAAAAAGGTGGTTGTGGGGCTGTGTTGTAGTGTTGCTGCCAGTTTGATTCTGTTTTGGCTGGAGATAGGTTTGAGCTGGAATCCACAACCCTGAGTAACTAGTCCCATTTTCCCCTGAAGCATCCTTGGAAGCAGGCTGCAGGCTGGGTTTGCTCCCTGCAGGCCAAGACAGGACAGTCCTGCTCCATCTCAAATCATTGCTAAAGGCACCTTCTGAGGGGAGAAAATGAAGATGCTCATTACAGATCTGAGACTCCTTTGAGGACAAATCCCTTGCTCAGGGCTCCTGTTCCTGATCTCCATTTCTCCTGGCAGAACAAATTGGAGCTCTTGCAGCAGCTTCTCCTCACAGCAGTGGGACAGGCCAGCCCTGGGCAGGGCAGCCTTCTGGGGGGCAAATCCTGGTAATAAGAGCTTTTAAAAGCCTGGCATTGCATTTCTGCAAAAAGAGCAGTTAAGTAGTTACTTCAGTTACAGTTTTAGTTGCTTTATGTGTATTTGATGCCCACCTTGATAGCCTAGTAGATCTCTTTGCAACAGTTAGAACTTGTAGTTCTTCAGCATAGGTTTAAGTAGAAGGATGCAGACAGACACAGGTGTGCTCTGAGGGTGCAGGGCAGCACGGCCCTGCCAGGGAGTGTCTGTCTGTCTGTCCCTGGGCCAGGGCCTCCCCAGCAGCTGCTGCACTTTCCTTTCTCCAGAGTGAATCTGGGTGTTGGTGGGAGGCTGCGTGGGCTCCATGGGCTGCTGGGCTGGTCAGGGCTCCTGCTGATCCTCATTGAGGGGCTGCTGGAGCTGGTGGGCACGGGGTGATGGGGACCAAGAGTGGAGCTCGTGGTTCCCCACGGTGCTGCAGTCACCACAAGCAGCTGCCACAGAGTTTGCTTGGATCAGTCCCCGCTGTTGAAGACAAACCTGATTCCACAAGTTTGTGCCACGACCTCTGATCTTGAAGGGCCATACTGAGTCCTCTGCTGCTGGCACTGAGCTTCCAGGCACCTCGACAGGGCCTCTTGCTGAGGTGAGGAGATTGACTGGCAGCCAGATGAGCTGCAGCTCCCTGGTTAACAACGCGTCGCTGCTGTGATCTGTTGGTACCTGCGGCTGGAACGGGACCCGCGGAGCGCTGGGCTTGGACCCTGCTCTGAGCTGATTGCCAAGAAGTCAATAAACCAGCACTCGAGTGCCTTGTGTTGTCTGTGCCCTCAGAAGTGGAGGGGCTAGGGTTTCACCCTCCTGCTTCAACCGTTGATTTATTTTTAAATAGCAACCAGTCCCGCATCGATCGCGCTGCTTTTGTTTACAGCCTCCCTGAAACAAGTGGAATAAAACATTCCATCCCACCCGGTCTCCATGGCACTGTGCTTGGCCACTGGCACTCGGGGTTGTTTGGGGTGGCCTTGTGGGGCTGGATTGTGTCTGAGCCCACGGGACGGGGCTTTTCTGGAGTCTTTCCCAGCTCGGCTGCCCTGGCTGGGCTCAGGAACAGACCTGCACCCTCAGCCCTCGTGTGTCAGCTCCACGCTTCTCCTCCCTTTCCTTTCTCCCTGTTCTTATATTGATCCCTTTTTTTTTGTACAGAAGAGGAAGCAAAATACCTGCAAGGGTGATCCCAGCCTCTCCACAACAGAAGAACCAAGTTAATTTTCCTTGTTTGGGAGTTGGGAAGGGGAGGTTTACCCCCGGGTGGGACGTCCTGGCTCCTCAGCACAAAGAATTAGCACCTGCATTAAATTCAGGGTGTTCTTGGTACCAACACCTGCTCTTCATCCAGGGCAGGGGTGCAGTGTGATGAGAGAGACTGAAGAAACAAGAAGTTCCCCATGTCCCAGTCTGTCACCCTGCTCTCTTGGTTATGTCCCCATGTCCTGAGCAGAGGAGGCAGGAGGCTCCATTCCCATCCTGGAACACAGCACAGCCAGAGGCTTTTGCTCCATATTTTATCCCATCACAGAGAGGGAAAATGCAGGGAGGGCAGTCGGGGTGGGCAGGGAGCTGGCAGAGCAGGGGAACCCTGTAGATGGCACTCACAGACCAAACATGCAGCTGGTGGGGCACTGGCAGAGCCTGGAGAAGATCAAAATTAATCCTGATGCCTTAAAAGGGGAAATCTTCCCTCCAGCAGCTGCTGGGAATGAGGTGGAAGTGTCCTCTCCCCTTGGCTGTGGGACAGGGGAGCTGCAGGGTTTGGGGTGGCTCTCTGGGAGGTTTCTCCCAGCTGCAGGTGCTTCTCTAGCCCCCAGCTTTACCTGAGCCCTGTTAGTACTTGTTTGCAAGGGCTTTTGTGCGATTCTGGGGCAGGCAAAGTTTGAAGATGCCCTGATGTGATGGAAATCAGCTGCAGGCTCCTGGCATGGGAGCTCCCTGCTGCAGGGAAAGGCTTGTCTGTGCAGGGCTGTCCTGGGCTGGCCCAAGGTTGGCATCAACCCCAGCAGGACTAAAGCCCAGCCCAGAGTTTCCTCCCTTCTCCTTCAAGTTGTGCTTCCCAGCCCCTGGGCGAGGTGCTGGGAGCTGCCACGGGGTGATGCAAACCAACTGTTCCTGCGTTTTCAGGCTTGGAGGGGTGGGATCTGGTAGCCCTAATTAGCCCTGATGGCCGTGGCCTGTGCAGGTGGGACTAGCCCAGGTGGGTTGTTCTCCACACCATGTTCCTGGTCCTGTGCCCCCGGGCAGAGCTCTCCTCTCTGCAGGGAGAGGCTCCCACCGAGGTCTCCAGCTGGGGAGAAGCTGAGGCTGGTGCTGGCTGGGATTCCAGTCACAAACACAAGCTGGAGGTGTGGATCTGCTCTGAGCCTATTTTAAACTCCAGCTAAAGTGCTCTTGGTGCTTCGGATGCAGCTTTTCTACCTGGAACGGGAGCGTCAGGCCGTTTGCTGCGTGCTGGTGAGCTCCTCTGATTCCACTGCCCCTTCTTGCTGCTGTGGCCTCCAGCTCCGTGTGGTGCAAAACCACCTTCTGCTGGCAGAGACAGCACTCCTGCCCCTGTGCTCAGACCTGCTCTTGTAGTGACAGCTTGTGTGTAAAGCTGGGGGCTTGGGGGGGTGTGTGTGGGGGCAATAGTCTGCAAGTTTTCTGGTCGTTGTACAGCAGAAGAGAAGGTCCAAGTCCCTCCAGTTACCTGGGGAGGAAAAAAAGAGAGAAACACAGGATTTCCCTGTGAGTAAAGGATGTTTTGTTTGTGGATTTCAGAGCCCTTTGTCGAGGAGGTAGATTCCTGCAGAGAGGCTCATCTGTACTGGGTGGCATGGTCTGTGCTGGCAGATCTCCATCCCCTGGGACAGGGACCCGTGCATGGTCACCACTGCCACCCTGAAGGCACCAGGTGAGGGTCCCCCTCACTGAAGGGCAGTGCTGTGGGATCACTCCTGTGTTCTACTTCTTGCTCTGTCTGGCTGCACACAAGTCACCTCTGCTTTCAATTTCATGGTTGTAAAATAAGGAGAAGAGGAGGAATGCTCTTCCCAGCTGGCTTGAAACTTCAGCCTGGGGTGGGACCGGGGTGTGAGTAGCAAGAGGAGCAGCCCCGGGTGAGGAGGGAACGGGCGTAGCCAGGGCAAGATGCCACAAGTGTTGTGTTTGATTTGTTGCTAAAACGTTTGCTGAGCAGCTCTGGGGGCTTCAGGGGGACCGTGTCTGTTGGAAGTGCAACCCCTGCTCCCCCTCCCCCTGCACTCCTGGTGTGTCCAGGCCCCTCCAGCCCGGGGGGCTCTTTACATGGAATGTGTGGGGTAGTTTTCCTCACCAAATGCTGCAAACAAGATGGTCCTGCAGTGCTCTGTGGGCACAGGAGCTGCTGTGAAATCCTGTCTCTGTGTTGATTGTGGAGCACAGGCTGGGAGGGGAGCTGGAAATATTTGAAAACCTGCTGTAGTCTCCTCTGATGTCTTTTCTGTTCCACTCAACAAAGCTCCTCTACACAACTAGCAGGATTCTTCTGTATAAAAAATTAGCTTTACTTAGTTGGCTTTTTGTCTAAATCCTCCTTCTGATCTCTATTTTCTTCCCTTACAAGATGGAAAGGTGAATGGAAGTGGCACTTCAGCCACCAAAGCTTTTCCTTTACAAACACTGGTTGTTTTTGTTTTAAAAAAATTTTTAAAGGGGCTTTGCAGGGGAGAACGGAGAAGCACTTTCTTTTTCAGTTACTCTGGGGAATAAAAGTATAAAGCAAAGAAATGATCATAACTGTACTGGCAACAGAACAGTATTTTATTTTTTCGAGTACCAGAGCTAATTGAAGGAGGAATTCACACAACAATTTTTGCAATCTAAGGATGAGTAAACATGAAAGGCTGGTGCGTGCGGGTGTGTGGCTGCTCGGGAGAAGAGCTCCCTAAAATTAAATCTGAGATGAACATCTCAGATGTTACACTTCGGTATTTTCTCCTTTACGTTGCCAGATCAAAGGCACGAGCTGAATCCCTCGTCCAGGGACACCTGTTGAGAGCCTTGAAGCTTCAGTGCACCCAGGAGAGGAAGTGGCTGGAGCAGGGGCCGTGGGGCCCCGCTGGGTGGTGGGATCCCCGCGGGGCTGCCTGGCTCTGCTTTGCCTCCGCAGCATCTCTGGGGGGCTCGGAGAACCCAGCCCATGTAAAAGCTCTAGTAGATAATTACCAGCGGGTTTAATTAATGTCAGTTTCTGGGATGTGGGCAAACGGGGCGGGGGGTGTGTGACATGTTAGAGCCCATCGCCCGATTCCTGGTGGGGGGTTTGTGCTTCCACTGCCAGCAAATCTGACTGAAATGGCGCCATATCGTTGTGGGCACATGGTGCCACTGGCTGGTGCCCCCTCCCCTGTTGGAACTTCTGCTTTTGGTACATTTCCATGCTGCAAATTAAGAGTGACAGAGCCCTGGGACAGGCTGCCCAGAGAGGCTGTGGAGTCTCCTTGGCTGGAGACATTCAAACCCACCTGGACACGTTCCTGTGCGATGTGCTCTGGGTGATCCTGCTCTGGCAGGGGGGTTGGACTCGATGATCTTTCCAGGTCCCTTCCAACCCCTAAGATTCTGTGATTCTGTGAAACCACAGCAACTGTTGTCATGGGTGCTCAGGGACCCTTGCCCGTGGGACGTGAAGGTGTCGAGCTCTGCAGGTCCTGCAGCCAGAGCAGACCATGGTGTGGGGCTGGTTTGTCCTTTTTTTTTTTTTCCTGTGTGCTGAAACTGGGAGGTTTCTCTTGGAAAGGAGGAAGCATTTGCTGCATCCCTGATACGCTGCTGATACCTTCTGGTGGTTAATTACTCTTGCTCTTTTAAAGAAGAAAGCCCAGGTACTTCAGGTAATCCCGGCTGTTTCATTGTTCAGCCTGAGCTGAGCACACGCTCCCCCCTCTCTGGCAGGAGTGGTTTAAATGTTGTGAGAGTGAAAAACCCAGTGGGTGTTAACACCAGGAGCAACTGGTTGGGGGATTTGAGCCTCTGGGGGGGCCACGGTGCTGCTTTACCTGCAAACCCCCGGGCAGGGCCGTGGAGGGTTCCATCCTGGCCCTGCCTGGCAGTGGTGCCTTCTCCAAGGTTGACTCTTCCAACCAATACAATTCCCAGCTCTCCCTGCTGGCTGTTGGCTCAGTCTGGGACCATCCTGCTGGGGAGCAACACGGTCCCCTCCCCAGCTGCTGCCCGTGGGCAGTGCCTGGGCCTCAAGGACTCTCAGGGTGTTTTGCAGAGCTGTCCTGGCAGGTCCCATCGTGCCAAAATCCCACCCGTGGGTGGGTGGGAGGGCTGGCCCACCTCTGGCCAAGGACATCCCCAGGGAGCAGCTCCCAAGGGGATGTTTTCCTGGGGTGGAGGGTTGGCTGTGGCACCTCGTGGTACGAGAGGGACTCTCAGAGCAGAGGAGCAGTTTGGTGGCATCCTCTGCAGCTCAGGCACAGTGGGACCCGGGGCCGCGCTGGCTCCAGCCCCCGGTACCGCCTGATTCTGATCTCTCCTTTTGCCAGTGTTATTTTAATCTGCTTTTCTCTCACATCAAACTCCCTCTTTCTAAAGAATGCAGAGCGGTATTAGGCTTGTGCCCTTTGTGAGATGTAGCAAAGGTTTGAGATCTGCTTTCTTCTTTTAGAAGCAGAGGTTTTTATCCGTGTTATAACTTTAGCTGCTCCGCAGTCATTGGTTTGGCTTCTCGACTGGCTTGGATAAGTGCACTGAAAACGTTTTTATTGGAGGAAGGGAGGACTGTGTGTCCTTAACAAAGGCTCCCATCCCTGGCACACGTGGTGGTATTAACTGGTGGCTCAGGCCATTTTAGAAAGCGGCGTCCAAACCAAAATAACTTTCCTCCTCCATCTGAAGCTGGCAGGAATGTCCCCGTTGCCTTATCAGACTTCAGAGGGAGGTGTCCCTTATCCACCACTTCCAGGGTGGACATGTTTCCAGGACATATGAGGTCCCCAGGAGAAGGCTGGGTTTGCTGGGAGCTGTGCAGACACACAGGAGTAGCCATTTCCTGCCAAAGCATCTGTTTTCCACACAGAAAATAACATGTAGGGAACCTTTTTTTAAAAGGAGGAAGGATTAAGGCACAGTGAGAACTGATTTGCCAAAGGGCATCTAGGGAAGTGGTGGCAGATCAGAGAACTGAAGTGAGATCCTCAGGTCTCAGCCTGTCCCTGCCCACCACCATTTTTCTTCCCTCCTCTTCAGCTGCCCGCAGCGTCTTGGAGGATAACCAGGACTTGAATTTCCATCCTCTTAAAAGAGGCAATTTAAGGAGATTTCCAGGGGTGCAGAGCTGCCAGCACGCTCCTCATCCGCCTCCCCTTCCACTCCGTTTCCACAGGTCACCTCTTTGCCACTGAAGATGTTTTTCTCCCCCTTCCTCCATCCACCCGCGCTCCTTTTAGAGGCTCTTTGCTCTCCTCACTTTCCCACAGCTCAGAGCCATTCTCCCAGCTTCAAAAGGTTTACTAATTACCCTAATGAGGTCAGGAGAGACCAAACGCTTCTGTGACTTAAAGCAAGGGTGGGAGGGGCTTGGACGGGGCGGGGGGGGGGGGAAAAAACATCTTGACTTGTGCCCACACCGGGGTGTCTGCGGGAAGGGGGCGTCTCTGCCTCCCCTGGTTCTCCCCCACCTTCCCACCTGGAGCAGAAGAAACAAAAATGTGGACAGAAGGTCTCAAATGTATCAAACAGCTTTTAAAAATAAATTCCTTTTGCCTGTCAAAAGAACAAACAGATACACCAAAAACTGTCAGAATTAGTGTTGGAGTAATTGCAGAAGCTCTCCAAGGTTAATGCTCCATTAGCGAGCAGCTCTCACGCAGCTAAAAGCCGGGACGAGACAGGTTGTCAAAGGCTTGCGGGAGATTAAAGAGCTGTGTTCCCCGCCTAAACTCTCTTGTGGATGTTGTTTGGAAGGGGAGGGAAGGGGGGATGTTTGTGGGATGAAGCTAACACCAGCCACGGCTTGTGCTGCCGTGGCATCGATGGAGAAAAGTGACCCAGAGCTGGGGGAACGGTTTTCAGACCTGGGTGAGGTCCCTGCTCCCTGGGTCGTGGCGTTTTGGAGGGTTTGCTCTCGTTTTAAAGCTCCATTAATTCTTTAGCTGGTTTAGGCCAAGTTTAAAAGCAAAGCCTGAGGGCAGCACCTGGGTCTGCAGCAGGCTGGAAGGCAAGGGAACTATCAGGGTTTGTTCCGTGCTGGAGACACGGACAGGAGAGGGGCTGGGGGCACAGGGTGCTGCTGGCCCTGGCAGCTCCCACAGGAACTCTGCTTGGTATTGACTGCTCCAGGGGGTTTGTAGCAAGCAAGGCATCAGTTTTAAATTGATTTGGGGCCTGATGTTGTCTCCCAGGTCAGCAAAAGTCTGAATAATAGAATTGACCTTTTTTGATTGTGGAAGAAAGGAGAAACCCTTCCTAACTTTCAGTGGGGAGAACTCTCTGTGCCCCCAGCGTTTACTGGGGGAGTGTTTTAACAGCCCCTGGGAAGAGCCAGTAGCAGTGGTGGGATCACCTTCTCACGTGGATCTGGGTTTTCAGCATCTTCCAGCAGGGCAGGGACCTTTCCTGAAGTGTGTGGGTCTGAGCTCAGGTTTTCACTCCGTTCAGAGCGGGGCCTTGTCTCCAAGTGGTTCACCCATGGCAAAGGTGCCTTTAGAGACTCTGCAAAGGCAGTGAGACCCGTGCAGCCTTGGCAGTGCTGTGCTGAGGACCAGCCCCAGCCATTTCCATCAGACTTCCCTGCATGTAAACAAATACCCACTCAAAAGCAGCCAGCAGTTCCTGCTGCCGCTCTGGATCTGCCCGCGGACCAGGCTGGTGACTGTGCTCTTTGTCAGGGCTGTTGCTGCTTTAAAGCCATGATGATGGTGTAATGATAGTGCCTGCATCCCTGCCAGGAGCAGGGCTTTGTTGTGCTGGATGCTCAGTGCACAGTCCCCAAGACGAGCTGGTCCCCGGGCTGCGGAGCAGCAGCCTCGGCTGAAAAGGCTTCAGAGAGAATGGAAAAGGGGAGGAAAAAATAAATGTGTGTGAGGTGGAGGGGCTGGCTGCAGGGCAGGGTGCTCCCAGGGAGATGATGTGTCTCCTGTTCCCAAGGAGCAGCTGCACCCTCTGAACATGGATCTGGGGTCCTGAGCCTGGGATCTGGCCCTGGCAACAGGACCTGCCTGGTGATGGGCTGGTCTCTGGTCATAACACCTGGGAGTTAACTTGAGGGAGGTGAGTTTGCAGCTACTTGGGAAGGGTCGGTGTGAGGAGCCTCTTGAAAAGAGCAGCCGTGAGCAGGGGAAATGAACAATGTCACAATTAGAGAATTAAACCTTTCCCGTTCTTCTCTTTTCCTATCCTGATATAATTAGTAATGATTAGACCTGTGGTGCAGCACAACCAGGCAATGCCAGTTGTCTATACAAGAGCAAAACAAGACTCCTGCACAGACCCTGTCTCTTTATTAAGTTGATTTGCATTCATAATCTTCATTTGCCGTTATTATTTTCCCCCCTTGTGCTTAGTGAGTGATATTAGCATAAAGTCCCTTTTTTCTTGTTTTCTATTCACACTCAAGGTCAGAGACTTAGCGAGACACCGACGAAAACAATCTCTTCCTCACCCTCTTTTAATTCTTTGCAGAAACATGTCCTGGGGATTTTAACATAACAATTGCTGGAAGAGGAGGGGGGAGACCTGAACAGAGCCCTTTCTGTGCTGGAAATGGAGCTGCCCAAAAGAGAGATGCAAATCCACGAAAAGAAAGGAGGAGGGAAATGGATCCGGGGGCAGCACCGGCCCCTGCCTCGCTCCTCTTGAACGGGCGAGCGAACCGAGGGCGGGTGCGGGCTGAGCTCCCGGAGCGGCGCTTGGAGCGGGGGCTGCCGGGCTCTGCTGCTGCTCTGCCGACCTCTGGCGGGTCTCCCGGGGTCCCCAGGGACAGCCCAGCACTGAGCACCCCGCGGTCACCTTGTCACACCTTGCTGAGCTGGCAGCACCAGCTGGATTGCGCTGGCACACGCTCCTGCCTGCTCGGTGTGTCCCAGCCAGGGCAGCCGCTGCCCGGAGCGCTGTGCTGCCGGCTCCCAGCTGAGCTCATGCGAACGGTGCTTCCCGGGGTTCTCCAGCTCCTGTTTCCTCTTTCCAAAGCTCTGCAGCTGTAGGCATGCCCCCTTTGGGAACTGCACAGAGATGTAGATGGGAATAGTCAGAAGGGACCTTCAGCCAGGTCTGCAGCAGGGGCAGGGGATGCTCTGCGGGGGGACCAGGGGCTCCTGGGTCCCATTCGGAGCTTGGGAAGGGGGAGGGGTCCAGCAGAGAGCCCCAGGTCTCATTCCTGCTATGCCACCCTCTGCTTCCTCCCCCTGTGAGCCCGGAGGGCAGTTCCATGGCAGGGGGAACCAGCATCGCTCCCGTGGGGAGTTGTTGGGACCAGGAGGAGAACGGCAGAGTCAGAGTTCGGTTTCACTGTGGTTGGAGGTTTAAAGGAGGAGGAAGAATGAAAACCTCAAGTGATTGCTGAGGGACTTGCATGGAGCAGCCCCTGGGCAGCCCCTCTCCCAGCTGGTTTTTGGGCTGGTTTCCAGCTGCTGGAGCTGCCCATGGGTTGGATGCTGCATTCAGAGTCTGGCACATGGAACGGGACAAAGGGGGCACCCGAGCTCTGCTCTGTGTGAGTCGAGTTCTCTGACCCCTCCATTACATCCTGCAGCACAGAGGGAGAATCCCTCCTTGGTGTCTAAGGTCACTGTCAGCTTTGGGAGGGAGGAAGAGGAAGGAGTGGGTTCCTCCTTGAGTGCTCGAGCTGGGATGATTTTAATGTGACCCGACTCATGTGAATCTCTGGTCTTGGCCATGAGCTCCTGGAGGCAGGAGGTTTCCTGGGGAGGCTGGGGCTGGATGGTGGCAGATGGCAGCTGCTGCCACTAATGGCCCAAATGCTCCCGAGTGGCCTGGCCGGGAGCAGGGAGGGATTGTCTCCAGGAGCCATGAACTGTCTGATGGCCAGGCTGGGAATGGGGCTGGAAAGGCTGGCGATGGCTGCGATGGGGATGATGTCTGGCATCTGCTGTGCACAGAAATATGTCTCATTTTACAGAATTGGTAGGTTGCTTTTTTTTTTTTTTTTTTTTTTTCCTCAGGATGCTTCAGGGCTTTCAGTGCTCAGATGCAATGTGAGTGTTTTCATGCCCCTTTAATGCTTCACTAAACAGTTTGAGATGCTGCTTCTTAATGCCCCAGTAAAGCACAAAATGCTCTAGAGCGGAAAGAGCATGTGAGGGAAAGGAGGGTGATGGAAAAAGAGAAGAAAAGAGACTGTGAGGAGAGACAAAATCAGGGTGAAGTCACCCTTCCCTCCCTTTCTCTGCACATACCCAATCCTGGCTGCTGTGTAGGCAGCTGGATGCTGAGGGTCTCCCCAGCTTCTGCTGCTCCTCAGGGCAGAGCTGTGCTTTGCTCCCCCTTTCCCAGGCTCTGTCCTGCAGCTGAGGGCAGGTTGCAAGAGGAGAAGCTGGTTCCCAGTCCCTGGAGTGAGGCACAGGCTGTGGCTCTGCTCTGGACCTTGGGAGAGGGTTCTGGGGGTCAGATGCCCAGGCTCTACCAGCAGTTTCCTGACCTCTGTCTTTGTCTCTGGTGCACACAACAGGGCCAGTGTCCATGGGTCAGTGCCCCACAGCCCCCACTGGGGGTCCTGGCTGGCTGTCCCTGGGGTGTGTGGGTTTCCCAGACAGATGCTAAAATGAGGGAGAGGACAAGGGCAGGGGGAAGAGATGAGATTCAAAGTTTTATCCCCACCAGGCAAAGTTTGTGTCTCCTCCCGACCAGCGCCAAGGGGAGCCGCCAACTCTCCTGTTGTTAAATTCAAGTCATTAAATCTCCTGCACCCTGTGTATTCCTCCCCGTCACCGCTTGCCCTGCCTGTTTGATCTGTAAGTACCAAAAGTACCGCCTCGGGCTGCAACATCGGCATCCTCGGTCACCATAGGAACAGGAGCCGGGGGGGGTCCCCCGCGCCCCGCTCCCCCGGGGCCCCGCTCCGGGGGCTGCGCTCTAACGAGCCTCTGAAGTCGGGCTTATCAAGGCCGGGCTACACGGCCCCGGGGCCGCGGCTCCCCGGCAGGCTGCACCAGCCTGAAAGGGAGAGTTTTTGTCTGAGCTGGGAAGCACAAAGGCAGAGGTTATTGGTGTCACAGAACTTGCAGATTGAGAGGCTAAACTGCCATCGCGTTTTTCTTAGCAGAGGGGAGTGCAAAACCGGGAGGAGGGCAGGGGAAGGGGCAGGCTGGGAGCTGGAGGAGTTATTGCTGAGCAGGGAGGGGAGGAAGAGGAGGATGAGGATGGAGATGCAGGTAGGAAGGATTGGGGGCTGAGGCTCAGGGAGAGATTTGTCTCTCTGCCTCTGATAGAATCATAAAATCGTTTTGGTTGGAAAAGGCCTTTAAGATCATCAAATCCAACCGTTTGCCCAGCCCTGCTGAGGCCACCACTGGTGTGTGTTCGGGCTGTGGCGGGTGTCCCTGCCCTTGCAGGAGGTGATTGCCTGCACCAGAGCAGCTCCAGGGGCTGTCCAAAAATACTGCATTTGCAGCCCAGGCTCTGGGTGCAGCTTTCTACCAAAGCCCCCTCCCCGTGGTGGCCCTGGGCGCAGCCGCAGCAGCCGTGGTCCCTGCTGGGGAGTTGACCTTGACCACAGGCTGGGCCCTGGGCAAGCTGAGGTCTGATGGCAGCTCTGCCCTGGGGGGACACAGCCCTGGGGGGAACATGGCCCCGGGGCCACAGCTGGTGGGCCCTGCACCCCAGTGCCCATGATGGATGTGTCAGAGCTGCCTGGCTCCCCCGACACGTTCTAATTGCTGACAGTTATTTACTGTACAGGCAGGAGCGCACGCGCCGCCGCCTCTGACAACTCGTGTCAAAACCCCGCAAGAAACTATCTCTTTATGTCTTTATTTATTTCCCCTCTTTTCCTAAATGGATCTCTTTTCTCTCCCCTCTGGATGCTGCCTTCATGCTGGCAGACTTGGGGTGCCACAGGGCTCCCCAAACCCTGTCCTGGCAGCCCTGGGGGGAGCTGCCCTGGCCTCCCTCCCCTCGATCCATGCCTGGCTGGTCACTGACAGACGGGTGCAAACCTATGGACAGTGGATCCCCCCACACGCCTGCTTGTTTATTTGCTGTCTCTCAGCCCCTCGATGTTCAAACATAATTGGTTCTGCTCGGAGCAGTAAACAATGATGTGTGATGCATCAGTGAGCCCTGAACGGCACCTACACGCAATTAAAATAATTGGGCGCGTACCTAGCTCTGATTTCAACCCCCTCCACTGCTTTTTCTCCCTTCATCTGCTTTCCCTTCATCTTTTGTTTCATCTCAGCAGCCCATCACACACCTCCCTGCCTGTCTCCTCTCGGACCAGGTGCTAGATCCTTTCTGTGGCCAGTGTGGAGAGAGGTGATGCCCTTGGACCGGGGCCACTTGCCCTGGCCTCAGTACAAGTGCAGAATGAGTTCTCCAACATGTGAGTGAGATGATATTCCAGCCCAAGCCCATGAAATATAATGAAGGCCCAAGGGACTGTACCAGCTCCTTGGTTAAAAATGATGCTGTTATATTTAGACAAGGTAACTAGAGGCCCCTCCGGACAGCGAGGAGTACAATTTTTTGTTTAATGATTCCATAATCTGATATAATATCAGGCCTGTAAGACATAATGAAGACCTGGGGGAGTTTACATCTTTGCAGCATTAAAGGGCCTCTGCTCGGGGACACAGACAGGTGGAGGTTTGAACTTTGATGCAGTCAAACATGTTTTTCTCTGGATTTGTTTGACATGATTGAGAGGGAATCCAGCAGCCGCAGGGAAAGGAGAAAATGGTTGCAAATGCAGCAGTGCTGAAACCAAGCCCAGGAAGCTGGTTTGCTTGTGCTGAGGGTGGGTGCTGAGAGAGCCTGGGGGGTCCCATCCGGACTCTGCTGGGATGGACACGGTTGTGGTGGTCTTCATGCAGCAGTGATGCCTCTGGAAGGGGATGGCCGAGCCCCACTGTGAGCTGAGGCAGAGGATGGGGAGAGGCTCTGCCCGGTCTGGAGAGCAGACCCTTTCTTAACAGGGCAGTAACAGGGTGGGGGTTACTTGGTGACTGCCGGATGACAGGGGTGAAGTTTACCCCAAATGAACAGCAACAACACGTGTCCGTGAATCTCTCTCCCGTGTCCATTTTGGAGTGGATCCTCCTCTGGGGGGGTTTGTCCCCATTCCCGGGACTGGTGGCAATGCCTCTGTGGGTCCCCCCGTGTCTGGGTGAGGAGTAAACCCTCTGGTGAGAACCTGGTGAGGAGCTGGATGTGCCGGGCTCCTCCCCGGTGTCTGGGATGCGGTGCCAGGGGATGAAAACCTCATCCCACTGAGGCTTGGAGAGAGATGGTGGATTCCGCCCCTGGGAGCCCGTGAGCAGCAGGGGGTGCTTGGTAATGAATTCCTATCATTCCAGCACAAAGGTGGTTTACAGGAGCACTCGCTGCAGAAAATATGAAGGTCGCTGCCCTATCATCCCTCGGAGGCGTCCGTCGTAGCTCAGTGATTCCTGCCTGCTGACAGGAAGGCAGCCCTGGGAGGGCAGAGCCGGCCTCGCCTTCCCCGGCTCTTTCCAGGAAAATGCCTTTTTCTGCCAAACACGGAGTCTTCACGCCCTACTCGGGGCTGTGCTCACCCTTGATGCCCTCACGAGTGGGCACCTCTCTGTGCTGGGTCCCCTGTTTTGTTCTTTATCTGCATCTCAGCAGCTCCTCGGGGGTCGTGGCTCTGAGTCCTGCAGGAGTTGGGGCAGCTGTGACCTTGTGCTATGGATGGGAGCCTGGGGATGGTGCTCGGGGCGTCCCAGGGGAGCCCTGCAAACCCCTAGGACATGTTTGTGGGGTGGGAGCAGCCGTGCTTCCCACCCTGTGTGTGTGGAGTCACCCAGGGGGTGCCGGTGGCAGGGGGTCCCCAGAGCTGTGCCTCCTGCCGGGGCCCGTTCCAGCTCCCTGCTCTCCCTCCCTGCTCCCCTTTATTTGTTTGGTTTATTTCTCCACTGAGTAAAACCACGTAACAAAACCTGCCCTCTTCAAGACGGGCTTTATTACGGCTCCGTGGCTCGGGCCGGGCTGTTTCTCCTCGGGAGCTGCCAATCCGTCTCTGTCAAGCTGTCAGCCCTGATGTGTTTGCGTGTTGGCTGGAGCCACGCTGCAATTCAAAGTGGATTAACTCTTTGGGCTGCCCTCCCCTCCTCCCCCTCCCATTCCACTTGGGTGGGTTCAGGCCAAACAGAAAACGCTTTTCCCCCGTGGTTTCCATATTCAAAACCTCCTGAAGCGCAGCCCGGGCGTCCGTGGGGCCGGGATGGCAGCAGGGGCTGCACAGTGTGCTCCGTGCCGTGATGCCAGGGGGAGCGGGGCTTTGGGACCTGGGGGGGTCTGTGACAATGCTGGGACAGGGACCATGTGCCCAGGTGTGTGGCTGTGACACTGTGCTGTGTCTTTGCAACAGGGAGCTTCTGTGAAGGGTTCATGGGGGTGGATGGTCCCGGCCACGCACTCTCCGTCCTGGGCAGGGAAGGGGGCCGAGGGCTGCAGACCCCCTTGAAGCCCCCAGGCGTTTAGCTGAGCCACTGCTGCTCGTTCCCAGTTGGCTGTGGGGCTGGGGGCTGCAGGGCAGTGGGTCTGAGGGCTGTGGTTCTCTGGGCTGCAGGGCTAAAGGTCTGGGGTCTTCGCTTGTTTTCCCAGGTGACAAAACTTCCCCCAAACAAACCAACGGCGCTGGGAGTGGCTGGAGCTCCGCGGGGAGACCTGACTCCGCGGTGTCCCTGCCCGCGGGGCCGTGGCTCGGGGCTGGGCAGGATGCGGCCCCCGGCCCGGGCAGCCCGCGGAGGGCACCGGCACTAGGGGGGGGTGTTGGCTAAGCCATGAGGCTCCGCGTTGCTGCCGCTGCTGCCGCTGCTCACCCGGCCTCGGCTTTGGGGGAAAAACACGATTTCGAAGTTCTGGACCGCGGGGCTGGTCCCTGGACCGGGCACTTGTTGCTCATCCCCGCGGTGCTGCGGGATTCAGCTCAATCGTCCCGGGCAGAGCTGGGGGCACCTGGAGAAGGGTCTCAGGGGACCCTCAGCCATCCTGCTGCTCCTGGCAGTGCTGGCCCGGGCCACCCTGTCACCACGGCCTTCGTGCACGGCGCTGATCTTCATCTGGCTTAGAAAATTATTATTATGGGAAAATACTACTAGGACTGCTAGAAATCTCTGCTAGTGCGAGACCGACGGTTTTAGTGACGGCCCGGGTGGATCCGGTGTTGATCGAGTGTCGATCCAGTGTCCCGCTGTGTCGCGGTGCTGGTGGAGCCCCGTGGGAGCCACGGCGGGTGCCAGAGCCAGAGGTGTCCCTGCCGGGCAGGGCTCTGCCCGACGTGGCGGGGCTGGGTGTTCTTACACACGTCGGATGAGGCAGCCAAACGTGCCCGGTGCTGCTGGGGAAGCCTGAGCCTGCACCGGGACAGCCCCGGGCAAAGCGTGTCCGTGCGTGGAGGGTGCGGGAGAGGTCTGGGTGTTTCCCTCTGCCATGTTTCTATCCTGAGCAGAGCTTGGGGTTGTCCCACCCTTCCTGCCGGCGGGGACACAGTGTCTGGGGTCCCGGGGGGATCTGCGTAGGACTTCTGCAGCGATGGACGCCCCTGAGCAGCTCCAGGGCGGCTCTCACCGCCGGTGGGGGCTGGTGCGAGGCCCCCGGTGGACGGGGACGTGTCCCCGCCGGGCACTGCGGCGCTCGGCTGCGGCTGCCGCGGGTGATGGAGCAGCCTCCGCCGCAGCGGCTCCTCACCCTCACCGTGCGGCTGGTCCCCCGACCGGCGCCGACACGTCCCTGCCGGCCGGGGGCAGCCGCCGCGTCCCGGTGCCCGCGGTCACGGCTTTGCCGTCAGCGCCGGCGGGACTCGGGGGGAGCTGCGAGGCCCAAGTGACAGCGGCCACTAATGAACCAGCAGTAACGAGCTCGGGGCTGCTCATGGCTTTGGGGTCTCTGACACTGGGGTCGCTTAATGGATTTGTCTCGTCCTCCCCAGCCCAGGCCCAGCTCTAAATTAGCCCTCCATTTCCCACGTGTCTGTACTTACACAGCAAAGGTGCTAAACGGCAACAACCCCGGGGGTTTGGGGAGGGTGGATGCTGAAGGCACTGGAGCACCAGCACGACCCCCTGCCAGCTGGGATCCCCCTGCACCCTGTGTCTGCACCAGGTTTGTGTCGGGGCTGGGAAGCTCAGAGGGACCCTCCTGGGCCCCGTTTTTTTTTTTCCTGTTGTAGATAAATCATAAGCAGGCTTGGGGAGGGGGTGGGCTAGTACTGGCTCTGCCCAGGTCTTTCTGCTGCTGCTCTTCACCTTTTAAGTGGGAGTTTTTTCCTTTTGGTAGCAAATATTTTCCATAATTCCTAGGCTGGTATAATTAAAGCCAAAGAAGACGGGTGTAAATTATACCTCCCTGCAGCCAGTCTCACCCCCCTGGAGTAGCTAGGGGCTGGAAATAGGAGGATTTGCAGTAATTAAGGCAAATAGTTGTTTTTATTTAGTAAGAAAAACAACTCGGTGCTGTTAGAAAGGCAAGAGAACCCATAGAAAACGTTTTTCTTCCAATTATGAGGCAGAGGGGAAGAAAAAGTCATTACATGCAAAGCTGGTGCCAGGCTCTGGGCTGGGCAGAGACGTGTTGAAGCCAACCCTGGGCCTGGTGTCTCCTCCTGCTCCTGCTCTCCAGCCCTTTGCCAGGGAACATCACCTGGAACTGGGCTGGAGCTGAGCTGGGATGGGCTGGAACTGAGCTGGGATAAACTGGGCTGGGCTGGACTGTGCTGAAATGGCCTGGAACTGGGCTGGGTTGTGATGAACTGGACTGGAACTGGGCTGGGCTGGAGCTGAGTTGGGATAAACTGGGCTGAGCTGGAATTGGGCTGGGCTATGCTGACCTGGGCTGTTTCCTATGTGCCTCTGAGGACAGACATGCCAAGCTCTACACTGTTCCCGGGCATATCTCAGGTGCTTGGAAGCTGCTCTGCTCTTTGCAGCTCCATCCCTGGGTCTGTCACTGGTGCAGCCCCTCCGGGCCAGCCCTGCCAGGGGGGTCCCAGCCTGCTCCCCCAAGCCTGGGGCTTCAGCTCCTTGGCCTTGCTGTTAGGGCTGAATTTCCCAGTCTAGGTGTCTTTTCCTGTAATCTCAGCCAAATTTGTTTAGCCATTTCCAAGAACAAAGCTTTAGAAAAGGACATTTTTTTTTTCTTTTTTTTAAATTATGTTAAAATATTCTGGTGACCTTTTCTTTCAAAAGCCCAAATGCCCAGTGCCTGGGGGAAGGGACACGGAGCCTGGCACGGAGGGATGGCAGCTCTGGCCAGCTGCTGTCCTGGGGTCCAGCTGGGAGCCCAGACCAGGCAAGGGCTGGGCAGAAGCTGGGGGGGTCCATGGGGTGTCCTTCAGGGTGCCCCAGCACTGTCTGGCCAGAGCTGGGGGAAACCAGTGTTCCCAGTTTGGCAGCTGAACAGTTCAGCAGTCAAAATGAAGAGGAATAACCAAAATCTGGAGCCAGGGAGTGTCAGGAGAGCCCAGTCCTGAGCTCTTGTGTTTCTAGGGAGGAAGGTGATCACTTGTCCCCAATCCAGACCTTGGAGCCATAGAGCCTGGAGGTGATGGAAATCAGCTCCATGCCACAGCCTGAGCTGTCCCCTCCTGAGTCCTCACGGCTCCTTCTGGGTTACCTGCTGCTGTTTGGTCACTTCTCAAATGCCTGTGGAGGAGCAGGGTGGTGGGCTGGCAGCCTGCAGGGCTCTCCCATCTCCTCCATGTCCCAGGGTTACTCCTATGGGATCTTTGCCTTAATTTTTTGAGGTTCTGCCCCAGCACAGCCCTCTCTGTGAGCAAACCAGAGGCAGTCAGCACGTGTGTGAACCCCATGATGGCTGGGCCAGGGCAGGGTCCAGCTTTTCCAGCTGGATCCACCCCAGAGATGCTCTTCCAGCATCTGGGAGAAGGTTTTTCCCATCAGCTGCTGCAGCATCTCCTGGTGGTCCAGCACTGGGGGCTTCAAATCCTGAAATACCCCCATTGTGGGCGGTGTCTGCTCCAGTGTTTGCTCTCCCCCCTGGAATTCCCTCCTGGGTCTGCCCTCCTTGGACACAGGCTCCCGTTGCCGACCCCCGCGCCGGCTGCAGCCGCGTGCCCGGAAAGGCTTTTAGTGGCTTGAGAAATGAAAGCAAATAAACTTGATGGACAAGTGGACGGGTTTATGACGGTTTCCCTCTGACAGGGAGAAAGATTGGCTGTCGGGGGCTTGATAGAGAAATCGCTTGATGGGAGCAGGGTAAAGAGATGGATAACCTTGCTGGCGGAGGGCGCGGCGCTGGCTGCGGGGGAGGACGCCCCTGCAGCGTTATTCACAAATAATTCTGCCTTTATTTGTTTTGCTTTTTTGGCGAGGGGAGGGGGGCGCGGCCCCCGCGGGCCGCCGACTTCTGCAAAAATAGGTTTGCTAAATAAATAATGACGACGATCCATATTTTATTTATATCCCGCCCCTCTCGGCGCGGCGCGGGAGGTGTCGTGCGGTGGCCCCGCGGTCTCCCCGCCAGAGCCAACAAACTCCCAACTAAAAGCACATCAGACGGAGCAGATTTACAAGGAGATTTGGACGCCGCAGCATCGAGGCAGGCGGCTGCTCGCTCCTCTCGGCTTTCATGGGGACCTTGTTGCTATTGTGAATCCAGCTGGATAAGAATTTGCAGCTGGAGGCACCTGAGGAGCATCGGGAGCTGGTGCTGGTTTCGGGGGGCTCAGGGGAACGGCTCGGTGGCCTCAGCACCTGGGAGGGGCTGGGCAGGGTCCCTGGGAAGGGTGGGTCTGGCTCCTCTGTGCCTGCTTGTGCAGCGGCAGGGATTGCAATTTGAAGTTTTCTGAACTCGAGGAGGGGTCTGGGGGGTCCGGGGTGGGGCGGGTCCTGCCCTGGTGAGCCCCGGGAACGGCGTCCTCACCCGGGGCCGCAGCTCCTCGTGCTGTGGCCTCCAGAGCCACGCTGGGCATCCCTGCGACAGCAAATCCTGCCGGGATTCCCGCCTGTTCGTGCTCTGCGGTCAAGCTCTGTCCTGCCCGGGGCCGGCGCGGCCCCGCAGCCCCCCGGTGCTCTCCCCGGTGCTCTCCCGGTGTCCGCCCGTCCCGGGGGCCGCGCCACGCGGCGCTTCTGACCGGCGAGGACACGAGGCCCGGGGCTGGTGCCACGGCCGGTGCCGCAGCCTGCAATGCAGCCCCCCCAGCCCCCCCGCCAAGGGCTCCCGGTGCTGCCGGTGACCCCCCCCTCTTTGCAGCCCCCCCTCCCCGCCGGGGCCGGTGGCACGGGGGGGGGGGCCCGCCCTCAGACCGGGCCGGGCGCGCGGCCGCCGGTACCAACAACGTGTCAGAGGCGGCGGCGCGAGGCGGGGCGGGGGGCGCGAGGCGGGGGGGGATGGGGGAGGCGGAGCCGCGAGGGGCGGGGCCGGGGGCGGGCGGGGGGCGCCGGGCGGGGCGGGGGGGGCGGAGCGCGGCGGGGCGGGCGGGGGGCGGCGGGCGCAGCATGGCGCGGCGGCACTGAGGGAGCGGCGGCCTCCGCGGCCCGGCCTTTGTCTCTCCGGTCTCCCCGGAGCGGAGGAGCCCGCGGCGGGGCCCAGCCCGCTCCCTCCCGCTCCCGTCCCGCCGGTGCGGGGCTCGCTACCGGGGGCGGCGGCGCCCGCAGGAACTTGGCCGAAGTTCGGCGGCGGCGGGGAGGGGGGCGAGGTTCCCGGTGCCCCGGGGTGGGGGAGCTTATCCCGGGTGGCACCGCGGGAACCGGGCCGGTCCCCGCCGCCCGGGCGCGGGATGCGGCTGCCCCGGCTCCGCCGCACCGCGGCCGCCCCCCACTCCCCCCGCTGACGGGGCTCGGGGCCGCGGGCCATGGTGAGGGCTGGCCGCCCGCCCGCCGCCGCCCGCCGCCCGCCCGCCGCCCCCGGCCGGCCCCAGGGCTCCGCCGCCCCCCGCCCCGCCGCCCCCTGAAGCGGCCGGAGCCGCCCCCCCCGCCGCCGCCCGGGACGATGGTGCGCTGGGAGGCGGCCGCGCTGCTCGCCGCCCTGGTCGGGGTCTGCGTCTGGACCGACGAGACCGGGAAAGTTATCTCGGATCGCTACGCCGTCTACTGGAACCGGAGCAACCCCAGGTGAGGCCGGGAGCGCGGGGGAAGCCGGTCCCGGGGTGGGGGGGGGGTCCGCACCGCAGCGACGCCCAAGTTTTAATCTTTCTCCCCCCATCTCGGTGCCCCACAGCCCCCCGGTGACAGCGGCTCGGGTCCCTGCTCCAGTCTGTGGTTTGCTCCGGTAAACGGTGCGGGTGGCCCCGGGGGCTCAGCGCGGGTCCCCCCGGGTTTCCCCCCCGCCAAAGTTCTCCCGGTGCTCCGGGGGGTGCGGCAGCCTCGGGGCCGTCGCCCGCGGGCGGGTCGGGGTCCCCGGGGGGTGGGAGCGGGCCCGCGGGGGCTGCGGGTCGGCCCCCCCGCTCCCTCCGCGCCCAACTTTGGGGAAGTTCAAGTTCTTTCTCCCCGCCGGTCCCGTCCTCCCCACCCCCCCTCTCCCCCCGGTTCCGCTACCGGGGACTTCTCGGCGAAGCTACTGCCTAAAATCCCCGAAATACGGAAAAAGGCGGCTGGGGCGGGCGGGGGGGTGTCGAGCGATTTGGGGGTGAAACGGGCCGGGGTGGGAGCCGCGTGGGCGTTGGGGCTGCCCGGCCGAGGGGTGCGGGTGCCCGGCGCTTGAGGCAGCCTGGTCCTGCTCCCCATTTTATTTCCATCCTGGAAAAGCCATCCTGCTGGGCCGGGTTGGTTTGGTTTCTCTCGGTCTGTCTGTGAATTCAGACTTTTGTTGAAATATACACAGTTATTTTTTTTCCAAGCATCTATATTTTTTTTATTTTTATTATTTTTTTTTTCCCTGGCGACAGTTTAATTTCTGTTGTATTTCTTTGTTCGTAATTTTGAAGAACCAAAAAACTGTTGGGAGAGTTGGAAGCCAGGAGGAATTCTGCTTGTGGCTCAGGTGGCTGGGACCCTCAGACCCCTGCCCCCTTCTTGGCCTCAGACCCAAACCACGGGGGTGTGAATGGGGCGATTCGGGGGGGGCTCTGGTAAAAGACCAAAAAAACTCCACAAACCAAAACCCCCAAACCCACATTCTTCCCCCCGGTTAATGGAAGTTAAGCAGGCCCTGGCAGTGTCCCTGCTGTGCCAGGGGCTGTGGGGCGACGCTTGGTTCATGGCTGTTCTGGAGGATGCTGCTCCTGCTGCCTCCAGGTTTGGGCTGTTCTGGTTTTGGGGTAAGAGGGGGGTTTCTTTGTCCCCTGCAGGGCGAGGGGCGCAGCGTGGCCTGGCCCTCGTCCCCACGGCACGGCTGGGGCAGAGCAGGCAGGAGCCAGGGCAGTTGGCACGGCTGCTCTGGCACTGCTGGGCTGTGCCCCTCCAGCAGTGGGAGAGCTGGGAGGTGACCCTTGGTGGCACCTTCTCCTCTCCTGGCAGCGTCCTGGTGCCACCAGCGCAGTTCGCTGAAGTTCCCGGCTGCGTTTCGGCAGGCACCGGCAGCCGGTGGGACGCGCGCGGGGCCGAGGACCCTCGTGGTGGTCTTCGTTGTCCGGCAGGTCGTTGTGCCCCCTTGGAGGGACTGTCCGGGCACTGTCACTCCCAGCCTTGTACCATTGTGCCCCAAAATCGGGGCAATCCCCATCCCTTTGTGCGCGGCGGTGCCTTCGCTGCGGGCCGCCCGTGGTGCATATGGATTTTATTATCTCCCTCACATTTTTGTGGGGGATTGTAAGAGGCAGCGATTTCTTTTTTTTAATTTTTTTTTTTTTTTTTTTTTGCCCACTGCAGAGTTTTTGGTTACAGTTCCTGGTCCTCCCCAGCTCCAACATTTTGGGCTCTTTTTCTTTTGTTCTCCCAAATGCCAAATGTGCACGATGATCCCCCCGGTCAAACTCCGGCATCCCGGTGGCTGAGGGGACCAGGGCGGCATCGCCGGGTGGTCATAGCTGCAGCTGAGGTTTGGCACTCAAGGGTTCCTGTGGTGGTCCTGATGGCCAAAAGTGGCCCCTGGTCGTTGGGTGATGGGTACGCTGGGAGCTGGTGTGGGACCTGGTGTCGGTGGTGGCTCCGGCTCAGCCGCCCGCGTCCCGTCGCCGGGATGGGCGCCGCGGAGAAGGCGGTGGAGAAATTCTCCTCGAAAATAGGTGGTTTCCTATGAAATGTGTAGATATTTTAAATCTGATGTTGGCAGGGAAGACATTTTTGAGGGGGGGAAATAAAATAGGGCAAAGGAAGTGGGAAGGGATAGGAGGGAAGAGCAGACAATGGCTGGTGGGTTTAGCAGGCACGTCCGCAGCGCCTGGCTCGGGGATGTGACCCAAATTTCCCCAATGTGGGAGCACCCCGTGTCGCCGTCGGGCCCCTCGCTCCCTGCCTCTGCCTTCAGATCTTGGAATTCGAGGCAATTTATCAGACCTTGCAAATACAGAAATTGTCATTGAGTTTTCTGCTTATTTTCCTTTTTGAACCCGGCGGTGTTTTTATTTTGGGTCTCTGGAGTTACGAGAAGACTATCTCGTCCTTAAAAATGAAGAGCAATGTGTAGATGCGTTTTCTGGTCCCTTGTTTTCTGTCTTTTTTTTTTTCCACCTACCATCTCATTTAGCAAGAGGGAAATCAGAAGGAATTTAAAAAAAAAAAGGTAAAAAAAAAAAAGGTTGAGATGCCCAGTGCTTTTTTGAACCCACCGACCTTATCTGATGATAAATATTTTTCTTCAGGTTTATAGTGCAATCTATATTTTATAAAAGCCAGTAATAAATCTCATAGTCAATATGATTTGCCCAGGTTAGAATAATTCTATATTTCATAATTGGGTCTAAATTAAAAATAAGTGGTACCTCGGGATGCTGCAATTTGCTTGTTCTGTGGAGGTATTTAGCCACTTGCTGTGGATTTACAGGTTTTTTACTTGACGGTTGTGTTTTTTTTTTTTCTTTTTTCTCTTCCCCAAACGATGTTGTGAGCGTGCATTTCGAAAAGGTTGCTCGGGTTTGGCTGGATGTAACTGCCGGGTTGTCCTGGAAATTGCCGACGGAGGAAGGACGGATCTGCCTGTAACAATGCGCTGTTCCCGGCCCCGTGTGTCACTCTGGATTTTTGCTCCCTGGCACGTACAGACTGAGCTGGTTTCCTCTCCCCGGGTGCGGGAGGCGCTGGCCGTGCCCGGGCACATCCAGGGCCGGGTGTGGGTGCTGCGTCCGGGTGATGCGCCGGTGAGTGGGACCCCAGGGCTCTTCCTGGGTCCCGCATTGTGGGCAGCGGTCTGGCCTCACAGGCAGGGGTCGGGCGTTGTGGGCAGGGGTCTTCCCTCCATGGGATCTTGGGGAGACCGTGCGGTCAATCCGTGTTTTCCGGCTGGTGAGGCGGGAGCCGCTCACCCAAAGGGTCCTTGGGTGGATTTGCAGCCTTGGGACCCACGGCCAGTCGAGCCGGGCGTCCCGGAGCATCCGCCGGTGAGTCGGGGTCTTGCCCAGGTGGGTTGGGGTCTCTGGCTTCGGCCCCCTGTGCTGCAGCAGGATTTGGGGTGAACGTCTCGGAGCGCGACAGTGAATTGTGCAGCACAAAAAATTGGGAGTCTGGGAAGCCTCTACAGGGGGAAAAGGTCTGTGGGAAGGAGCAACCTGTCCTCAGAGGGTCCCTGATCCCAGGACCTGCGACCTCGGGGCTGCCAGTGGAAGACTCTGGAAGGCCAGAGGGTTTGAGATGTGTTTCCAACCCCCGCTCTGCCCACAGCTGGGTGCTGGGCCGGTGCTGGGAATTCCAGGCTGCCGTGCTCCTGCAGCTCCCCGCGGCCGCGTGTCCCTGGCTCTGTGGTGGGGGAGATGTGCAAAGTACTGGATATTTTCCTCTCCCTGTTTACAGTACAGACACAAATGCTGTAAATGGTCTAGATTTTACCCGTGGCCTATATTTAACTGTGAAGTCATTTCTTTCCCTTGGAAGGCTTATTTTCTGGTCCTTCTCTTTCCTTCTTTTTTTTTTTTTCTTTTTTTTTTTTTCCCCCTTTTTCTTTTGGTTTTGTTTTGAGAGCACAGCTGGGATTTCTGTTCTGCTCCTCTGCTCTCCCAGTCCCAGCATTGGGAAGCTGGAGAAATGGTTTCTAGCAGAGGGATTTACTGGGGCTGGCGGGAGCCCAGGTGACACTCAAACAGTGATGATGGCAGAGCTAGACTTTCGGGGGGTCCTTTTGTCCTTCAGGACTGGACAAGGGGTCCATGCTGCAGGCTTGGTGGAGTTGGGGTGATCAGGGCTTGTCCTGGGGTGTCTGGATCATGCTCCCTGGTTTCTGTGCCCCTTTTCTCCTGCTTTGCTGTCTCCCAGAGCCACAGCCCTGGCTTTGTCGGAGAGCTGGGTGGGTGGCAGCCAGGGCAGTGTCCCCTTGACTGCCCCAGCCTGGGGAAATTTGTGCCCCCCTGTGGGTCACAAGGGCTCGTGGCCAGGATGGTGGCAGCCCGTGTGTGCCAGCTGTCCTTCGAGGGAGCGAAGCCAACGCGTTTGTCTTTTCCAGGGGAGCCTGCTGCTGAAGAGGGGTGGCTGAGCAGGAGGGCTCAGCTCTGGGGAGCGTGCCTGGTGCTGGATGTGCCCCTCATGCCTTGGTGCTGGGGGGGTTGGTGCCAGCCCTGCCATGGGCTGCTTCCCAAATCCTCCATGTCCTGGCTCTGTCTGGGGCTGCCTGGGCCGAGACCTTCAGGTTCGGCTCCCATCCCTATGTACCCCCATCCTTGCTCCTGTCTGCACCACCCTTTGCAAGAAATGCTCCCCATTCCCCCCTCAGAACAATTTTAACATTAATTTTAACTCTGGTGCTCGGGTGGTTCCCGAATCCCAGCAGGTTGAGCCCCCACACCGGGATTGGGGTACCAGGAGCCGTGCTGGAGTGGTTGGGGATGCTGGTGCTTGGCCACCTCCTGCATCCTGCACAATTACTGCTCTTTTAGTTTTCATCTGTTCCCTTCTCCCTTTGTGCCGAGATCATTTGCAGCCCTTCCCACCCCTCTTTTCCAGCCCGTTAAGCCGTGTTAGCTATTCTTCACCAGCCCAGGTCTGCGGCGAGCGCCGTTAATGGAGAGCAGATACAAACAGGTCCAGCGTCTCTGACAAGATTTTCTCTCCCTGCCCGTCGCTGTCTCTCTGCCTGTCCCTTTCCAGGGACCGCAATTACATTCCCTGCTGGTTGCCCATTTGGTATCCAAATGCTGCCATGCTCCGCATCCTAATGGGGGCTGGGGCTGGGGGTGCTGCCGGCCGCTCCCCAGCCCGGCGGGCCCTGGAGAACGGTCTGGAGGTGCCTTCAGTTACCACTGGAGAGCTTTACGAGTCCTTTTTCTTATATATATATATGTTTACACACACATATACATTATATATATGCATACAGACGCATATATATATATATATATATATAGGAGGGGGGTGTGTGCATATATGCACATATCTACACTTCACACACAATGCAGGTGCCCCAACACCCTTCCAGCGCCTGGCGTGGGAGGCAGCGCCTGCCTGGAGCCATCCTTGGGTTACACACATGTCACGTCGACCCGCGGGCTGAGGAACAGAAACAGGTTTGTTTTTACATGTCTCTGAACACAGACCTCTGCACCCCGGCCCGCTCTCGCCCAGCTGTCCGTCTGTCTGTCTCGCCGCATACGCACGTACATCCCACGTGCCCGGCTGTGGCTCCGGATCCGGATCCGTACCTGCCTGCATCTGACGAGGTTCATCTGTTGGCTTGTCTGTAAAATTGCTGCAATTGTTCTTTAAATAGCTCCTTGTTCCTGATGGGGAAAATTTCGGTTCTTTTGTGTTAGATATTAATCATGATTTTAGAGGCTTGTTTTTTATCCGAGGTGGATTTCCCCACGCAGGGCAGAGATCTTGCCCCGCTCCGTTGGGTTTAATGGGCTTTGCGGAAGGTGAGCAGGTCGTGGTGTGGTTACCTTCAGCCCCCACGAGGAGTTTCAGTGTTTTCCCCCTTCACCATGACCCACCTCAGCCCAGTCTGCTCCAGCCCAACGTTGGGCCATTTCCCTGTGAAACCACGACCGACCCGGCGCTGCCTCTGAGCGCAGGGCTGAGCTTGGTGTCCCCATTGCTGTTCCCACCAAGCTGTGTTGGGGTGGCAGCGCCCGTGGGGCCACTTGGGCTCCCCCAGCCCCCGCGATGCGCCAGGGCTGTTTAACCCCAGCAGGAAAGTGGGGCAAGGACGAGGCCGTGCGATGGGGCAACCGGGAGGGAGCCCGTTCAGCTTGTGCTGTGTCACGTCGTGCCACCATCCGGGCCAGGTGCTGCCACCCCACACAGCCCAGCTCGCTCCTGGGCGGTCAGAGTGGTGTTATTTATTTATTTCTCCTCCCTCCTCTCCTCCTTTGCTTGTTGATGCTGCTGTGGCTGGGCTGCTAAATAGCTTCCCATTGTTCGAGAGCTAATTACCTCTTAATGAGGCTCCTTGCTCAAAAGCCAAGCAAGAGAGAGAGAGAGAGGAGGCTGTGGGGTGGGCTGTGACAGGGCTGGCAGGGCACCGGGGTGATGGGGAATGATGGGCTCATGGGGGACTGTGGGCTCTTGGGGTCTGATATGGGCTCACAGGGGGCAATGGGGGGCTCACCAGACCCTCCTGGGGGCAGCAGTTGGGTTTGGCTCTGCCGCACCGACGGTGGGACACCAGGACATCCTTGGCTGGCTGTGGTGAGAGCCATGACCAGGGGCTTTGTCCCGAAGGGTGGCTGGGAATGGTCTTGCTGAAAGTCCCATTTTGAGCTCCAAACCTGGTCACTGCCAGGGAGAAATGGCAACCCCATGTGTGGGGTTTGCTGGGGTGGATCCGAGATGGTGCTCAGCAGAGTTCCCGGCAGCACGGTCGCCCATGTCCCCACCAGTGTGACATTCCTCCACCAGCCCTGTCTGAGGGGAGGTCGGAAACCCTCAGGGGAATCAGCACTTAATCCAGGGCTGCTCTGAGCTCATCCCTCGCATGCGTGCGCCCTTGGCTCCCCTTTCCAAGCCTTACTTGGATCCAAGAGCTGTTTTCCTGCGGGTTGTTAAAGGAGGAAGAGGGATGCAGAAACAGGGATCAAGACTTCCTTTTTGTTATTATTTTTTTAAATTTTCTTCCTCCCCCTTTTAAATTTTTCCTTTCTTCTTGTGTTTGCTTTCCAAGATGTGGTCGTTAGGACAGAGGGCCAGGGGTGTTGCCACTGCTGCCTGAGGGACGGCCACGGCAGCGCTGTGCCAGAGGGGCAGCCATGCTGGCATCCTGCAGGATGCAGCCGTGGCTCCCTCGGCATGTTAGCTTTTCCCAACCCTCCAATTTTCTGCTCTTCTTGGCGTTTTTCACCCCTCCTCTTGGCTTTTGCATTTGGGGGGTTTTCCATTTTCTTCCTGCAGCTGTGACCCCCACGTGTGCCGGTGCCGGGGGGGCTGCTGGTGTAGGGTTGGTCCCACCAAACCAGCCTGGACCCGCCAGCATCTGCCTGGGCACCGCCAGGATTCCCACAGCATTCCCAGAATCTGCCGAGCTTCAAACCATCCCTCAATGCTTGTTATTCGAATATAGGAACGTGCTTTTATTTAAGCTCCTTCCCCGCCCCACCCTGAATCTCCCCAAGAATTAAAATGGGTGTTTCAGATCTTTTGTACAAAAGGTGAATCTCCCCTGGCTCCCTTCCCTGGGGCCACTGGATTTGGCAAAAAGGCTCATAAATTCCAACGGGGGTTTGTAAGGACGGGAGCTGGGAAAGGCCCTGTTAGATCCCCCAGCCTCTTCCTCCTCCTGCTGCATCTGGGTTGTCTCCTCCATCGATGTGATTAGCGTGGTGCTCAGCCTGATTCCAGTGGAAGGATTTGCTGTTTCCCCTGGTGCGTCTGCATCCAAGTTTTGTAGGATTTTTTTTTTCTATTTTTATTTTCCTGCAGAAGAGGAGAAATTATTTGTATCGGTTTATTTTTTTTCTTTAACATTACATGGAGAGCAAAACTCTCCCATGTGCTGGGAAACAGATAAAGTGTTTAGACAGCAAATACAAATATTTCTGAGCGCTCAGCCTGGCTACAGATATTTCTGCCTGTTTTCCAGCAGGATTTCTTACTGTGTCGTCTGGTGGGTTTTTATTTAGGCTGGCTGGATTTTTTTTTTTTCCTAAAAGCCTTATTTATATTTGCAGTAAAATAAAATCAGCCAAGCCTGACCCTGTAGAGAACTTGAAAAATCCCAATTCTTCCTTTTTCCAGTCGCGTTTCTACTGAGAAAAAAAGCCCCTGAACCTCATGCCCCACACAAAATTCAACCGCGACGGGATTATCCCGGCGGCTGAGCTTCCTGCCGGCACTGGGATGTGGGGATGGAGCTGGGGTCCCTGGGTGCTTCTGTGGGACACAGGGGCTACAGGGCACTGGTCGGGTCCCTTGTGCTGCAGCTACCAGCTGTGGAGCCAAAAAGGGTTGTATTGTTTTGATAGATATATATGTTTTTTTAACTAGAAATTATCTGGTGCTGCTCCCTGGCTGCGTCCTGGCCTCGCCGTGCCCAGCAGCCATCCCAGTCCCACTGGTGACCCCACTGGTGTCATTGCCACCCTGTGCTGGTGTGGTCAGGAACAGCCCAAGCATCTGCCAGGAGCTGGGAAGCTCTTTCCCAGCCAGCTCGATAATCCCAATTATTATCTGTTTTCTCCATCAGGGTTGCTTATTAAACTTGGCACCACTGGCTTCGCCGTTCCGGCCGCCTGCCTCGGCAGAGGGATTTATCTGCTGCCGGCTCGGGGAGGAAATTGAGTGGAAAAATGTGGGGCAGAGCCCCCCGGGCTGGGGTGGGGACACCGGCCCCAGCAGCAGATGCTGCTCCGGCAGGACACGGGAGCAATGCCGCGGGTGGGATGTGCCGCCGTGTCCGTCTGTCCGTCCTTCCCCCGCGGCGCCGCGCTCGGGGTGGCTGGAAGGGCCGTGGTGCCCGGTGCTTTTATTTCAGCGTATTTTGAAATAGTCGGGTTTTGTTTTGTTTTTAAAGAATGGATAAATATCTGCTAAATATTTCTTACTTTGCCCTTGCCCTGAAATTAAAGGGAACCTTTAGCAGCCTCCTCTCCCCTTCGTACCAGGAATCTGTATGTCTATATTCGGGCCTTCCAGCGGGAATTCCCCTGCTTCCCATCACACTGACGTTCTCGGTGTTCTTGCTGACTGATGCTTCCTCTTGCATTTCTGTTGCAAATTGTATTTTATTTTTACCAAGACAATTTGCCTGACACTGCGCCGGAGCTGCCCACGGGAAGGGGCTTTTCACAAATCCCAGACAAATTCTCAGCGTGGCCACGGTGGCTGGGCAAGTGGGGCTGGAGGTGGGAGACGCTGCTGCCGGTGAAGATGCTCTCCCGAAGGGTTTTCCCTCCTGGTGTTTGGGTGTTCACTGAAATTTCCCGTTGCTCTGCTGGAAAACTGGGAGCCAGGGTTCTGCGCTGGGGCATCAAATCCCGCCGGAGCCTCTCGGGAGGCTGCGGTTGGCCCCTCGCTGCTTCACGGCATCATGTCCATCTTGGAAATCCAAACTCTCTCCTTGGGTTTCCTGAGATTCCTCATGCCTGGTGTTCAGGAGGACCCGATGGTCCCCCAGCTCACGGGGGGGCCGTCCTGCTGCCACGGGCACCATGTTGTGGGATGCAGCACCAGCACGCAGTGTTTCTGGCTCCAGTCAAAATGGTGGCTCCCCGTTTGGTTTCCAACAGAGCATCCAAACCGCCATCCAGAATAGAAATGGCTTTTGGCTCTAAGCCTTGTCCAACACCATCCCTGTTGGATCGTCTCGGGTTCACAGGTCTTGGTCCCCCTGCACCACACCCTGGCATCGCTGCCTGGCCCCGCCAGATGGAATTAAAAGCTAAAACCAGGGATGGGATCAGGGATCATCCTCTGTGGTGGGATGTGTGCTTGGGATGTGGCATCCAGCCTGCCCGGTGCTGGCGAGCCTCGTGTTCATCACCATGGATTGCCCTTGCCTCGGAGCGGGACTTGGCTCCCAGCTTCCCTGGCCAGTGCTTCCCAGCTTTCCCTGCCTGTGCTCCCTGTCTGTGCCGGTTCTCAGGGTTGATGTTTCTGAGGTCCAGCCAGGCTGGTCCCCACCTTTTCCAGTTGTCCATTTTGTGCCTTGGTTCCTTCCTGGATCTCCCTCTGGTGTTTGGATGTGCAGCTCCGCGGGGCTGAGGGGCAGCAGGGGCTGTTGTGCGCTCGGTGTGGCCGGACGGCAGCGGGAATCGCCTCCAGAAAACATTTCAGAGCTGATTAATAATAATAAATCATAATGTTGTCTTTTAAGATAGAAATCTTTTGGATAAGGTGGAGGGATACTGCCATCAGTGAGACAGTGAGCTGGGGTGTGAGTCCTGGATCCAGTTTCCAGCTCATTACACAGAGACAAATGGCTTCCAGTCTCCCAGCCTCAGTTTCTCTGCTCTTAAGGTGAGGATTGCTGCCAGAGGCTAAATTAAGCATCAATTTAAGGCTAAATTAATTTTTGTAGAGTGTGTGGAGAGATTGAGAAGGACATGGCTCTGTCAGCACCATACCCCACTGCACAGCATGTCCTCCTCTGATTGCAGATTAGGAATTTCGGCTGGGAGCTGGAGTGTCCCCTCGGCAGCTCCATGAATGCCGCACGCAGAGGCTGCAAAGCCCCTTCTCTGTGCCCACAGACCCCGGGCACAGGAGGGGCTGCACCCCCAGCCCCGACAGGGCAGATCTGGGGACACGGTTCCCCTGTGCCGGGGCTGTGGTGGCTCAGAGCTGCAGCTGCTCCTGCCGGCACCGCGCGGCCAAGCGTATTTGGCAGCGCTGGAGCCCCAACTTCATCTGGGCATCCCGTGGACACGGCCCTTCACCAGGGCTGCCCCGGGCACCTGGTGTCACCAAGGGTCCCCAGTATACCCTGGGAGTCCCGTCCCTGGCAGGAGGGCAGCCCAGCTGGGCAGGTTTTTGTTGTTTTTTTTCTCTTAAACATCGTATTTCTTGTTTCACCCTATAAATCACCCGAGCTGGGCTGCCTGGTGAGAGAGGATTTATGGTGCAGGTGGAGCTGCTGCCGTTCCCAGGGCACGACCTGGGTTAATGTTTGTCTGGTGCCGACGTTGCTGCACCGATCCTGGTGGGGGAGAGGGGTTGCCTGGCTGGAAATCCTGCTGGGGGCTGTGGCTGGAGCAGGAATTGGTCCCCAGGGTGGGATGGACCCGGCTGGGATCTGTGGTGCCACTCAGGGTTTGCTCCGTGCTGGGTGGGGTGGCAGTGCTGGCAGCACCCTGGGGGCAGGTGGCCCACCACCTCTGAGCAGCTAAATGGACCTCGTGGCCCGTTCAGCCACACTTGACCTTCACACCTTGGTCTGCTCCGGCACCTGGGAACGGGGGTCTCTGCACTTCCCGGCTCTGTCGTCTGGGTGGCAGCAGCCCCAGCCATGGGGATATTTGTAACTTGGTGTGGGGACACTTGAGGTGCCCAACCAGGGGAGAGTTTGGTTGTGTGGCTGGTGGAAAACAGGGGATTCAACGTGACCCTCAAAGGATGGTTTAAATCCCAGGAAGGTTTCGCTTTCCCGCCACAGCAGTGCTGGTGTCACACTGGGGACAAGGGAAAGCCATTAGCCAGCTGGTAACGAACATGGCGCTGGGGGTGAGGATGGGCCTGGGGATACTTGGTGCTGGAAGTGCCGGGGGGACCCTGCCTGGGTTCCCTAGGGGCCGGGGCAGCTCCTGCAGGATTTTCCCAGCGCTGGCGCTGCCCGCAGCAGCACAAACGAACCAAGTAATTGGCAACATGGAAATATTTTGTGCTCATTAAGCAGTGGGAAGCGGCGGGTGAGGAAGCGCCGTTCCCTGGCGCGGGCAGGGGCTGCAGGCAGCCCGAACCCACCGGCCTCCGGCTGGAGAGCGGGGACGGCGATTGATGGTGGAGCCGGGACAGGGGCTGTGGCTGCTGCTGGGGCACAAAGCACCCCGGTGTTGGGGGGCTGGCAGTGGCAAGCCTGGGGGGGTCCTGGCACTGTGTGGTTAGGGACCCCATATTTGTGAGAGCAAACCTGGGGGCATCACTGTGCATTTTCTTCTGGCTACGGTAAATCCCACGGATTAAGACTTGAAACGGCAAATCTCGGCGTCTGCCTTTGAGCCTCCCTGACCCCAGCACCGTGTGCTACAAGTTCCCAGCAGGGATGTCAGGGGGAGCCCAGGGACCTCAGTGTCCCCTCCCACTGCTCTCCACTCCTACCACAGCAAAGGAGAGCAGCAGAGGTCAGGGATGATCCCCAGAGGACGGGGACCGTGCCAGGTGGCCTTTTTCCTGCAAGGGTCAGTGTCCCAGGGATGGCTGCTCCCTCGCATCCTGCACAGAGACGAGCACGTGCTCGCAGTGCTCGATGCCCCCATGAGGTTTGCCCCCCAGCAAGGTGTGGGTCTTTGCCCCCTGTCCCCCTGGTGCAGGGCTTTGCCCCCCATCCCTCACAGGGCCCGTGCGGTGCGGGCAGCGCCCAGTGGTGCCGCAGGCGGGGGAAGCTTTATGGCTGTGGTTAAAGTGACTTTATGATATTGTATCTGAACAATTGCCGGCTATTATCCGGATCGATGCCGTGTGATGGAGACACCGGTTGATAACGCAGCCGGGGCCTTGCGGCGCTTGCAGACCGCGCGGGGTCCTCGGTGCTTTCACTCAAGCCCCTCAGCATCTTCTGCTCTAACCCTGCCCCAGGCTCCGGTGGGTTTTGCCAGGGCTCTGCCCACCCCCTGGGTCAGGGCTGGGGGGACCACAGCAGGTCCTTGTGCCACAGCCCCATCTCCAGCCCCTCCAACTGGCTGGGTGGGGACCAGGGTGCTGGGACCCAGCTCAGGGCAGTGGGATGCACAGGATGTGGGGGGATTTGGGGAGCGTGGTACTGCTCAGGAGGCATGGGATGTGTGTGTGGGATTTCAGGGTCCCTGTCCCACCTTAGCCAGCTGGCAGTGACCTTGGGTGGTCACCTCACCTCTGTGTGCTTCATTTTCTGCAGCTGTAAAATGAGGACAATGGTACCTTTCCCACCTCGCAGAGGGGTTAGGAGGCTTAATTAGTTAATGTTCCTGAAGTGCATTGAGGATTAATTAATATTGTGACTCTAATTTTTTCCAATGGTAAAACGCCGCTTAAATATCTCTGTGCTGGTCCCTTCCTCCATCACCCTATAAAGTGAATCCACCCAGGACGTTGCTGGTCCCCACAGGCACCTGGTGGCCCCAGATCATCCCACTGCTGAACTAGGAGGCAGCTGGTGTCAGGAGCTCAGCAGGAGGCCCTGGGATTGGTGCCTTCCATGGTGTACACCCCACCAGGGCTGCCCTGGAGCTTGGGGTGCAGCCCAGCCCTGCTGCATCCTCCTGGACCTGATCCTTCTTCTCTGCCATGCTTTCCCCGCTGGAAGTGGTGCGTGTGTTGGGATTACACCGCTGTCACCTCCCTGTGACGCTGCTCATCCCTGCTTGGGCACCCCTGGCATCCCCCATTCCCTGTGGGCTCAACCAGCCTGGAGGCTCTGGTACCACCCTGCACTCCCAGCAAATCCCACATCCCAGCTCTGGCATTCTGGACACAGAATCCCAGGGCTGGAGCAGGGCTGTGGGGACAGGGGAGATTGGGGATGCTGTGCTGGGAGAGGTGTGAGCTGAAGTGCCGAGCAGATGTCAATGGTTTTCCTCAGGAAAACACGTTGGGATCAGATGTGCCTGGGTGGCCACGGCCAGGACAGCGTTTCTGGGGATCCCGGTTCCCGTGTGCCAGTCGGGCCTCAGGCTGCCAGGGTTTGTGTCCTCAGAGATGGTTTCTCAGCAGCAGCTCCGCCATGTGCTCCTGTCTCCCTCCTGCTCTGCCGCTGGGAGCCGTGGGGATGGAGCCACCAGGAATGGCGCTGGGATCCCCACAGTGTCGTCCCTGGGGGGTCTTCGAGGTGTCGGGGGTGAGGCCCAGGGTTAGCTCCAGGGCATCTCTGCTCCAGGAGGTTTCCTGCATGGAGCAGCCAAGGCAAAAGCTGTGTTCCCAGCTCCTGAGGAGCTATGGCACAACATGGGGGTGTTCGCAGGTTCCAGGAGGGGCTGGAGGGGACTGCAGGGGGACACCACAGTCCTGGGCAGGACGGGCTGATGGGGTGTGATGGAGCCCTGGGGCTGAAGAATTGGTGATGGCGAGAGCATCCCCAGTTACAGAGACTGGAGGGGACTGGGATCTGTGGTGTGGAGCAAAGAGGAAGAGGGAGGAGCTGGAGTCAGCCAGCACTGCTCCCTGGTGCTGAATGGAGCTGGAGAAGGTGTGTCCGGGAGAGGAGGAGCTGGGAGGCTCCATCGCTGGTCCCTGGCTCCTGTCCCTGGGGGTCACGGAGCAGAGCGTGGAGCCGCGGTGGTGCGAGGGGCAGCACGTGCTGCTGGGGGGTCTGGGGCAGGACAGATGGACAGCAGCGTGCCCCCCATCCCCTCTGCTCAGGGCACTCCATAACATCCCAGCAATTAATCTGGAACTACCACAAGGATAAAACCAGCCTCCCGTCCTTCCGCAGCGGGCTGCAGCCCCTGCGCTCGGGGGGTTAGGAACCCACTTAAAGGCAGATCCTGCTGCCGGGCGGGGGTGAGGGCAGCACCGGCCTGGGGTCGGGGTTTCCAGCCCTGACCATCTCCCCCTTTCCGCAAGCTGGGAACGGCCCCAGTTTCCTCCAGTCAAGAAACTGGCTTGCCAAGTGCCAGGTTTTAAAGAATAGAAATTATATGATTTTTTAAAAATTTTTCTTCTTTCTAGAGTTGTTTAATCCCCAGGGTGGGTTTTCAGGCTTTTTTTCTGTAACGTGCAGCGTGGAAACGTGTTCTTTTAGTGGTAATTGAGATTCTTGCGTCGTTCCAGGACTTGGGCTTCATGTTCTGGCTGTTCGTGTAGGTTTCTGAGGTTTGCTCGTGGTTTTTGTTGCTCTGCTCTGAGGCTGGAGGGGTCAGAAAGCTGCATCCATGTCCTGTGTGGGGACACACTGCCCTGGGCACCGTCCCTGGAGCAGGATGTGTTGGCATGTCCTTCGGGAGTGGCACTGGTGGGGACCTGCAGCTGGCACTGTCTGGAGCCGTGGGATGTGCAGCCAGGGATCCTGCAGCTGCGAGACCGAAACCCCGTGTGCGGGTTGGGGTTGTGGCAGAGCTGGTGTTGCTGCATCTGTGCCCAGCCCAGCCGTGGTGACTCCCTGCCCTGGCACACGGCAGCACCAGCAGCACACGGCTCGCCTGCACTGCCCATCCCCACCAAAGGCAGTGTGGGGCAGTGGAAGGGGCTGCCCAGCACTTTCCGGATGGGGGAAGTGGTTTCCGGCTGCTGGGGGAAACATCTGGATCCAATTGCTGGATCCATGTGCAGCTGGCCAGGCTGGACCCGCTCCTCCCACGCAGCATGTTGGGAGTCACTTTGCTGAGAGACCCGCCGTGTCCCCATCCCACTGGGAGCCCCACTGTGTCCCTGTTCCATGGCTGGGAAGCCTCCCATGTCCCCATCCGATGGTTGGGAGCTCTGCCATGTTCCTTTTCCCTGGCTGGGAGTCTTGCTGTGTCCCTGTCTCATGTCAGGGAGCCCCACCATGTCCCCGTCCCACTGGGAACTGCACAGTGTCCCTATCCAACTGGAGCCCTGCCCTGTCCCTGTTCCATGGCTGGGAACCTCACCACGTCCCCATCTCATGGTTGGGAATCCTGCTGTGTTCCCATCCCGTGGTTGGGAGCACTGCTGTGTCCCCATCCCACCGGGAGTCCCACCATCCTGCCCTGGAGGTCCCCTTGGCCAGGTGACGACACCCAGGGGGCTGCGGGTGCTGTTCCCCAGTGCCCTGCCACCCTGCCCCATCCCAGGCCGTGCCAGGGGGGCCGCTGCCCGGCGGTGCCTTTTGTCAGCCTCAGGAAAATTGACCTTGAAGCGGCGGCAGCCCCTGCAGCCGAGCGTGCAGGAGGTGTCTGACTGCGGCTCTACCTGAGCGGCATCAGCAAGGGGGACGTGGCGGGTTCGCCGCGCCCCGGCTCAATAATTGATGCGTTTTTCTCAGCTCCCCCTTCCGTGAAAGGAAACCCAAGTGCAGGGAGGATGGTGGGGACGGGGGGAGCGGCCAGGAGCCAGGCGTGATGCTGGGGGCCACCGTGCTGGGGACAGTGGTAGATGGGGGTGTGCTGAGGGGGCTCTGCAGTCCAGGGAGACCCACTGAGGTCAGGGTAGCCCCCAATGCCCCCTGCCTGGCCTTGTCCCTGCCCAGCCTTGTCCCTGCCCTCTCCTTTTGGGAATCCCTGTGGTATCCCTCAAACCCTGCATTCCCATGGGAGCACCAGGCATCTCCCGTTACTCCGCAGCACCTCCCGCCCTCCCCGCCCTGGCACGGCCATCCTGACCTCTCCTGCTCCCACCATCACCCTTGGCCACCCTGGAACCCAGGGAGGGGGACATTGTCCCCAGGTGCCCCCCAGCTTGGCAGAGCTGCTTTGCCTCGATGTAAACCCCCCTCCCCTCTGCTTCTTTTTTTCCTTCCCCCCCACCCCCTCTCCCCCCTTAGAACAGCGCGCAGGGAAGGGGAGAGATTTTAACCTTCTGCCTGGAACCAATTAAAAAGGTCTTTCCACAGAGACGAAAGTGCTTGTGCACCTTTGTGTGCTGTGAACGGGGGGAAGAAAGCGGAGGCGGCCTTTGAAGGGGGAGATGGAGGTCCCTCCGCTGGGACCCCTCCGGGCTTTCAAAGCCTCTGTTATTTCTTTATTTTTAAATAGCCAAATTAAAGTGACTCCCGCTTCCTTTCCTCCCCGTTCGCACGTCGTGCGCTGAGCACGTGGCCCCCGCCTGCAGGGAGTGGGGATGCGGCCGATGGGGCTGCTGGCTGGTCCCAGACCAGGCACTGGTGGGCCTGGGGGGCTGTGGGCACCCCAAAACCCAGCAGGGCCCTGCGGGACCCCTCAGGGATAGGGCAGAGCATCCCTCCTTCTCCCTGGGTTTGCAAAGTCCATGGGTGGGAGGCAGAGATGGCCCTGGCATGGGGGAGCTGAGAGGGTGCCAGGGGGGTCCTGGCTGAGTCAGGGCAGGGACACACTGCCCCCTACTCCTGGGACAACCCCCAGGGCAGCCCCCTGCTCCCCCAGTCCTCAGCCTCCCTGCCCCTCTGCTCCCCCCCAGCCCCCTGCTCGCCCCAGCACGCTGCCCCTTCAACTCAACCAGCCGAACGGATGAGTGGGTTTCTTCAAAGGGCCCCCCCCAGCCGGCCGTGCCCCCTCCCCAGCGCGGCGAGGGGCGGGTGAAAGGCAGCAGAACAAAGCACAGGAAGGATTTGAGGTGGTTTCCACACAGACCTGAATGTCGAGTTGCTCAATGGAAGAGGAGCTGCCGCCGCTTTCATCCTGCACCCGAGTTTGGCCAAGGGGCGAGAGCTGCCTCCTCGCACCCCCAGCCTCCCTTTTCTTTCTCTCTCTTTTTTTTTTTTTTTTTTATATAGTCTCAGATTTATTTTTCCACAGTATAATTCTGAAAGACAGCAGAGTATGAATTATTCATTGACCCCTAACTGCCTTTGCATACAATCCTGGCGGGGGGAGAGTGTCCGTGTCGAATGCATTTGTGTGCGGAGCTGGGCCGAAGTGAATTGAAATCAATTTTTAAGGCTTAGTGGGGGGAATTTGGTGATTTTGTGGCTGGAGCACGTGGGGAGGTGAGCGGGATGGGGCTGGAAAGTTTCCAGCGGGGAAAGAATCCTTTTCCAGAGCTGCAGAGGAGCGAGGCTGGGCTGTGTGGTGCTGCTGGTGGTGACGGGACAGGGCGTGGGTGCTGCTGCGTGGCCCAGGTGGGTCCAGATCTCGTGTGTGTCCGGGGGTCTCTGAGTCAGAGCTGGGGTCCCAGCCTCGTGTCTGGCTGCCCACGGGCAGGCTGAGCATCTTGCTTCCCGGTCCTTGGTGAAAGGGCAGCAGGCATGGAGCAGCACTGGAGCACGTGGCTCCTGGGTGAAAAGAAGGGGAAAAAAATTATAAAAATACCTTTGTTACTAAATTTATCCTGTTCTGAGATGCGCCTTTAGCCTGACTTGAAATGCGAGGCCTGGCTGAGAGGGGGAGGGATTCCCCAAAGAGCAGGATGGCTTTGGTGGGGAGAGCTGCTGCTGCTGCCATCATCCCCACCCCTCTGGCCCCTGTTGCTCCCTCTCCCCCTGCAGCTGCCCACTGCCACCACCCCGGCGTGGCAATGACCTGACCCCCGAGGCAGGTGCCAAAACCCACCAGGGGCAAAGGGGCTGAAGCAGGGGGGGCACCCTGGGCCAGGCTTTAATCTGATTAGTCTTGGAGTGACTGGAAAAAGCGAAAAGGCTGAAACCCCAGTGAAAGGGGCGGGGGGGCTGCCCTGTCTCCTCGGCGGGGGTGGCCGCCCTCCCCTCCGTCCTCTGCTCCATTGGATCGATCCCTGCCTGGATCGATGGGCTTCCCTGCGGGCCTGGGGCGGCACAGCCCGGCGGGGCAGGGCAGGAGAAGCAGCTTTTTGCAGAGCCTGGAGCGGGTTCCAGCATCGATCTCCTGGCGAGGAGCAGAGCCTCGGCACAGATCAATTAGACCAGGCATTAGATGTGCCCAGAGCACAGCGCGAGGCTGGGAGGGCAGCGGGGGAGTTGCCGGCCTGGGAGGAGGTGCCCACCCAGCACTGCCCTGGGAAGGCTGAAGGGTCCCTTGAGCCCCCGGGATGGGGACATCCCGGCCCTGGTGCTCTTCCCAGCAGGATCAAGAGTCTGGTGTTGGTTGCAGGGGCTGTGAGAGCCTCGTGGCAGCCCCGTGGCCGGGGTTGTCCCCAGCTGTGAGGCAGCAGCATCCTCCTGGCTAGGAATGTTTGTTTATAAAGGACTTTGAAGGCTGTTGGTGTGGCCAGAGCTGCCCCAAGGGGACAGGGAGGAGCGTGGCCAGGGACACTGTGGCTGTCCTGGAGCTGAGAAGTGCTGCCTGGGCTCGTGTCCATCCTGGCTTAGGGACAAGAGCCCATGGGAGGCCCCGCAGGGACCAGCCTGTGAAGGAGCAGGACACTGCAGGGCCAAGTGGTGGGGCCAGGCCCACCCAGGCAGGGCTGGACGGGACCCCTGGCTCAGCCCTGGGAATGGGAGAGCCTGGGGAGCCCCATGGGAGGGTGTGGGAGCACGGGGAAAATGAAAGGGTGATGTCGCGTGGAGGGGAGCAGATTGAATGTCACCTCTCTTTGCTTGAGTGTTTGAGCCTATTAAGGTCCTTGTCATCTGTGCAGGGACACGTTGAGTGACTCTGGGGACCAGAGGGGACCTTGGGGTGTCTGAACTGAGACCCCCAGACCCAGCACCCCCCAGCCATGCCCCAGCCTCATCCTTTGCCCGTTTCTCCCACAAACTCCCGGGATTCTGCCAGGCCAGGAGCATGGCAGAGGGAACAGCCTGGCAGTGTTTGCCATCCCTCCCTCGTGCCTCTTCCCCGCTTCTATCCACCAAAACGCAGCTGGAGAGCGAAGCCAAGCCCTGCAGACCTGTGGGTTAGGGGAGGAATGACCTAGAGCAGGTACCCCCTGCAGCAGCCACCTCTGCCCAGGAGCTGCAGCTTCTAAGAAACAGAAAATGTGGGTTTAAGAAAAAAAAAAAAAAAAAAAAAAAAGAGAGAGAAAAAAGTTCCCCGATTACATCTGGTGAAGTGACAAATCTGCCAGGCAAGTGATTATTCTGTGTACGGACGTGCTGAACACAGATGCCGATAGGATTAAAGGGGAAGGGGAAGGGGGGGAGCTCACCCTGTTAAACCAACACCTGATAAAAGAATAAACCAACCAGAGGAATAAATTGCCTGCGCTGCCAAGGTCGTGCGCTGCCCGGCCCAGCTCCTGGGTGAACCAGCTGGCAAGGAGCTGCCCATGCCCCGGTACCACCACAGCCCCCGGTACCACCAGAGACCCGCAGCACCTCTGCAGCTCCCCGGTACCACCACAGCCCCTGGTACCACTAGAGACCCCCAGCACCTCTGCAGCTCCCCGGTACCACCACAGCCGCTGGTACCACTAGAGACCCCCAGCACCTCTGCAGCTCCCCGGTACCACCACAGCCCCCGGTACCGCCGCAGCTCCCGGTACCGCCGCAGCCCCGCTCCCCGCCACGCCCGTACCCGGCATGCCCTCGGCTGCCTGGTTGCTTTCCAGGCACGTCCTGGGCATCCCCTTGGGATGGCGCAGAAAATTAACAGCAGTTCAGATCTGAGGAACTTTATGACACGTGTATGATAGGACTGAACCAGGGCGTAATTGAATGACGGATGAGCTTCCAAGAGCCACATTTCCAGGGAGTAATGAAAAATAGAAGTGCTATTGACTAAAGGAGCTTTCGGCGGCCGGGCGGCACGGCGCGGGATGAGCCGCTGCCGGCAGGGGGAATGCATCAATACGGCAAGTAATAGCTCAGTTATTATAACTCTGGAAATGTCATTCAGGCCTAACCAGAGAACACTAGCTATTAACTAGCCTTAAACAGAAAGCACCAGGCGGGGAGGCCAAGCTGGGAGCTCCCGATAATTATTTTGCTTCTTTTCATGGCTCTGTCGCTTTTTCCGTTGCGGGGGGCTGGCCTGAGCACAGCTCCCTGCCAGTGGTACCTCGGGGGTCCCTGTGCCTGCCTGTCTGTGCCTGCACCTGCTTGTGTCTGCCTGCGCCTCCCTGTGTCTGCCTGTGTGTGTCTGCCTGTACCTGCCTGCACCCGCTGCCCTGCCCGTGCTGCAGCGCTGCGTGAGGCTGAGCTCCGCAGGAGCTGCTCCAGGGCAGGGTCCCCCTTGCACCCCCAGAGCATGCCCCTGCCTGCTGCTGCCTGTCCCTCGCAGGGCAGCGGGCAGTGGATGCTGGTGTTGCTTTTGCCGCCTGCAGCCTTGAGCTTGGGGCTGAAGCCCTCGAGCACGTGTCCTTCCCCACGTGCACATTCCTCCCTGCGTGCACATCCCTCCCTGGATCCCTCCCTGCACAGAATCACAGGATCCCAGACTGGTTTGGGTTAGAAGTGACCTTAAAGCTCATCTAGTTCTAACCCCCTGCTATGGGCAGGGACATCTTCCACTAGACCAGGTTGCTCCAAGCCCCATCCCTCCCTGCATCCCTCTCCACATCCCTTCCACATCCCCCCTGGAGACAGTGGAGCAGCCACTGTTCTCCAGGCTGGCAGTGTGGTGGTGTTGGGGCCTAGCACCCCATGGCCCCCCGAGATGTGATATCAGCCCAGGAGGGGAAGGATGGAGTGAATCTAAATGGATTTTCTCCATTCCTGCCGAGCCAGCGGCGCTGGGGCTGCAGTCACTGGCCTTTCAAGTGCTGCCTCCGGCACAGCCGACATCTCCTGCCACAGCACTGTTGTCCCAGTGCTCCCTCTGCCTCTGGACTGACACTTTTCTTCTCTCTGGGGCCACCTGGTGTCAGGGTGCCCTTCTGGGGACATGTACCCACGGGAAAGATGCTGAGGTGCGGGGGTCTTCCAGAGCCCAGCCTTGCCCCAGCTGCCCCAGCCCACCATGAGGGTCCTGCAGTGGGGAGGGGGCACAGGAGGGCAGGGAGTGGCTCTCGTTCCTGCACACAGCCGCTACCTGCTTTGCAAGTCAGAGTTCATCATTAGCCAGGAAATAATTAATTGCTGGGCAGACAAAAGGCATTGCTTGGTCCCCCCAGGGACCCTGTCAGAGGGAGCTGTCAGGGGCTGGTGTGATAAATTGCGGCTCCGCAGCCCATCACCGTCGGGGTGGGGCAGGGGGGACAGAGTCCCGCCTTGTTCTGCCGACCGGGGGTCACCGCGGGGCTGTGCCCTGCCTGGCGTGCCCCGGGGTGGCACGGGGCAGAGGGGTCCCTGCCCAGGGCCGCCGCTGCGCCCGTCCTTCCACGCCGTGTCCTTCTGCCCACCCCCGAGCCTGTCCCCGGGTCCTGCTGGGCAGCCGGCAGCCCCTCGGGTGGCCGATTTCCACCTCGTCGGCGTTTTCGCGGTGATTGCGGGGCCGTGGAGCTCCCGCCTCCCGCCGCTCAAATTACCGCGGCCGCGCTCGCCGCAAACGCGCTCGGAAAATCGCTCCCGCCGCTGGCGTGAAATTTCCTGCAAATTCAAGTGTTGCAAGGTTAAAGAGTCGCCCGCTGCCCCCCCTGGTCCCCCCTCGGGGACCCAGTCGCTGCCGGAAAATGAAGCGGCCGATGACCGAAATAATGTGATAATACGTGTTTATCTGTATTAATTTGTGTGTCTTACACAAAGTGGGGTGGGGAGGGCTCTCCTGGTTTGCTGCTCGCGCTGCTGGACCCGGGCTGGGCAGGATGGTCCAGCCCTGGGACAGGGACAGCGAGGCAGGAGGCAGTGGCTGCCGCGCCGCTGTCACCACAGGTCTGGGCTTTGGGGTGGGACCAAAGGAAACGGCCCCGGGGAGCATGGGGGCAGTGGCAGGTTTGGCTGAGAGACCCAAGGTGGACGCCCCAAGGAAGGACTGTCCCTCGTCCCTGCGATGGCACCGCTGGACAGCGCGGAGGTGACAGCAGATGGGGCAAGAGGCTGGCACGGTGCCGCTGCCCGTGCCGTGGGGCCGCGGTGCTGGCGAATCAGCTTGCCAGGCCCAGCCATAATGAGTGCTGGGGCTCGGCGGTGCTAACGAGGTCACCTCAGGGGCTGTTTTCCCTGTCCCCTGCAGGAGACCCCCAAAACAGGGGCCTTGATCCAGCCGTCCCGGCGGGCTGCGGCACAGAGCCGGCGGCGGGGGGCCCGGCTGCCTCCGGCAGATAACCCCCAGCCGCTCCGTCCCGCGCCCGTTATCAGCGCCCACCCGCCTCGCCAGACGTGTTAATTAGGGCGCTCAGCGTGAGCAGCCGGAGCACGTATGAGCACGCGTGGCCTCGTGCACGGGCTGGCACGTGTCTGGCGTCTGGCTGGGAGCGACGTGCTGGGCCCGATGGCTTCTGGAGCTTCTTTGCAGCTCTGGGGACTTGAGCGGGACAACAGCAACATGGAGGGAACCCTGTCAGGCTGGGGGGATGTGGGACAGGGGGGCATGGGGCTGGCTGTGCGTGGGTGCAAGTGTTGGGCCGGGTGTTCATGAGTGCACGTGTGCCAGCCCATGGCACAATCTGGGGGTGGCCTCTCCTCCCCTCGCCGCTGCCCCTCTCACCTTTGCTGCCGCTCTCACCTCTGCTGTTGCTGCCACCACAAACACCTTCCGCTGTGCTCAGCATCCCTAGAGCCATCTGGTGCCTCTTTGGCAGACCATGATGGCTCCCTCCAGTACTCCCAGTCCTCCTGCCTATCCCCCACCAGGACCAGGGGGCTTTGGGCCCTCATGAGCCCCCTGCCCCGGTGTTGCTGTGCCCACCTCACTGTGGCTCTGCAGACACTGTGGCGAGCTGAGGGCACGGGACCGCTGGCACTGGCACCGTCTCCGTTACACTTCCCAGCCACCATCTCTCCACTGATGAGCTTCTGATCTGATTCAATTTGTGCAGCCCTCAGCCCTAGCCACGGTGTCTGCCGCCGCGCTGGAGCCGGGCGGGCGCCGGCGTTCCCCAGGGAGGGCGAGGGGCAGCCTGAGCCCCCCCAGTGCCATCCTGCTGGAGGAGCCAGGTGGGCACCACTTCCATGTCGAGTGCTGGTGGCAGGAGGTGCCACCACCTTCGTGGCTCCGTGGGTCTCGTGCGGTGGCCCCTGTGGCGATGCCCGGTGCTGCCGCCAGCCCAGCCGAGCGGGGGTCAGCCCAGTGCTGCCCGGTGCTCCCCGGCAGTGTGGGCAGGGATGGGGAAGGGATGCGGGAAGGGATGTGGGCAGGGATGCAAGAAGGATGCAGGCAGCGTGCCGGCCTGGTGCCGAGCAGGGGAGTTGGGAAGTGGTGCCAGACTGTGGATCCAACAGGCTGAGGGAGCTGGTGCCGGCATGAGGGGGGCACAGAGGAGCATCCGGGCAGGGTGAGGGTCCTGGGGTGCAGCGAGGGGCAGTGGGGCCGATCCCCCACGTCTCACCCTGTGGCTCTCCGTGGCCGTGGGCTCGTGGCCAGCGCGGCGCGGTGGGGCTGGGCTGCGGGAGGGGGAGCGGAGCGGGAACCTCTGCGCCGCCGCTTTATTATTGAGTTTAACCTACAGCCTTCCTACATGCCACGGTGCCAGCACAGTGCAGAGCCCGCTTTTATGTGCAAATGAGCCTTTTTTTTTTTTTAATCTTTGACAGCGAATGTGCTGTGTTTACATAACAGAGGGCCCGGGGACTCTGGAGAGGGCCACTGACAGCCTGGCAGGAGATGTTAAGGAAGATCTAACATTTCTGATCTCTGTTTAGCCAGAGGCACTGCGGGAGCAGGAGGGGAGGGTGGCTCTGGGGTGCCTGGGGAAGATCTGCTCTGGGGGCTGCGGCCACGGGGCCGGGGACCTGCAGCAGCTGCAATGGACCAGACTGGGTTGATGCTGCAGGGATGTGGTGACACCCAAGGGTCAAGGACCCCATGCTGGGATAGAGGCCCCAGAGCCCTCTGTGGGGTTCCCAGCCATGGGGCGGATGTTGCCCTCCCCTTGGTTTGATGATGCTCCTGGAGGTTCAGCAGCATCTGGTGACCACGGACTGACCAAAAGCTGGTGGCAAAGCCCAAAGCTGGCAGCAAAGTGCTGCCTTCAGCGGCAGCCCCGGGAGTAAAGGGCTCCTGGTGCAGTTTCCTCCAGTCTCAGAAGCAGCTGCCCCCTGTGGGACTCCTGAGCAGGGGTCCTGCTCCTCATGAGCAGCATCAAGGGGCAACAGGTCTGGTTGGGATAAGCTGTCCCTCCCTGAGCCGGGCACTGCAATGGGAAGAACTCTTGCCAGGTTAAGTGGAAAAATGGCCAATATCCTGAGGCCTGCCAGGTCAAAACGCATTAATTCAGGGTAGGCCATTAACAGCCGTATTGATTAGGCTCAGTGCTGGGCTAACGAGCATCCATGTTAATGAGGGGTGTGGATGGCAGCAGCTGGTGCGGTTGGGGAGCTTTGGTCGGGGGCTGATGGTAGAGCCCCCCACCCAAAAGGGCCTGCCTGGCTGGCTCCTCCACTGGGGTGGTAGGACCAGGGGAGGATGGGGCTGGTGTACAGAAATGGAGAATTGGTGTGCCAAAAAGATGAATTTTTCTGGGCAAGTGAGTGACCTTGTGAGCCTGAAGAAAACCTGTAGGCTCCGTGCTGGTCTCACGGGAGCAGTGTATGGGTCTGAGCCCTGAGATGGTCCTGGATGTGGCCACCTCGGAGCAGCCACCCCGCTCACACCAGCGCTGGTGGCCAAAGCTCTTCCATGGCTGCTCAGATTTGGTCCCAAACACTTGTGGTGCTGCCAGCAGCTCTGGCGTCCCCTCTAATGGGGTGTTGGGGCTGGGAGGGACCTCGGGAGGCAGAAAGGAAAATGTTCCCATTCCCGGGCACGGGGAAGCGCAGCCTGGAGCCGGCACGGGGCCGCGGGGGCGCAGCAGCCCTGCCTCTCTCCTGAAAAGCTTCTCATTTATTTGAACTCCTTTCCTTTTTTCTTTTTTTTCTTTTTTCTCTCCTTGAATATACTTGAAAGACCAAGTTTCTTCCCCCTCCACTTTTTCTAGCAGCTCTCCCTTGCTCTACCCCTCCTGGTCCCTGTGCGGTGCAGGGGGAGGAACGATGCTCAGGTTTGGCTTTTCTTTTTCTTCCTGCAACTTTGCAAAATAAGCCGGGGGGGGAGAAGAAACTTGGTCTTTCAAGGATCAAGAACAGTTTTGCTTTGAGGTGCCTGTGAGTTCCCTTGGGGGTGATCCCATAAGGGGGTACTAGCCCCACAGTGGGACCAGGTAGGGAGATTGGGGCTGATTTTTGGTACTGATTTGGTGGGAAAGCTCATGGATGTGCCGTGTGACCAGGGAGTGGCTGCGGGACGTGGTGCCAGCTCTTTGCCACCCGCTGCCACCAGTTTGGCAGCCTGGTGCTTGCATTTAAACAAATTTTGTTTTCTTCTCCATGATAAAACCTCCCTGTAGCCCGGGGGAGCGGGGATTGCTGCTCTTTTTCTAGATCTGCAAACAGGCTGAAATAATAGCTCCGGGTGTACCCATTTATCTCCGTGTCTATCTCGTTGTGCATCCCATCTCATCCCACTCTGTCACCCCGTCCTGTAATATCTCAGCATCTCCCTAAAGCAAAAGATGACAATAAAGTGTAAATGGGGAGTGTTGGCTCTGGAGCATAATGGTGGCAATTTAGAAGCCAGCCATAATTTCCCCGCTGTTGCCCCAGGTAACACGAGCCGTTGTCTCCCGTGGGAGCGCGGCCGAGCCGGGATGAGGTTCACTGTACCCATGTGGTGCTGGTGGCTTCTGCTGCACCCCCAGAAAGTTGGGAGAGAGCTGGTTTTAGAGGGAGTGAGTTTGGGGTTCACGGCAGAGCCGGCCCTGCGGTGCTTGCCGGGGAACTGCTGGTGCTGTGACACGGCAGCTCAGCGAAACCGTGGCCGGGGCTGCAGCCAGTGCCCGGGGCGGGGGTCTCAGCCTGTAGTCACCAGGTTTTTGAGGATGAAAAGAAGTACCACAAAGTCCTGGTTTACAGGGTCCCTCCCTGCCAGGATGTGATGGTGAATCCAGTGAGGGTTTGCCGATGGCTGCATGGGAGGCGGCTGAGGGGGACGTGGGGAGGCAGATGCTGAAGCCGAGCTGGGCCAATGCTGTTGACTGAGGAGGTGAGAGTGGGTTGGGAAAGGAGCATGGAAACATGTTGGAGCGGGCAGGTCAGGCAGCCAGACAGAATGGGTGCCAAGGGGGCACGTCCCACTAGAGCCAAGGGGACACGTCCCACTGGTGCCATGGGGACACGTCCCACTAGAGCCAAGGGGACATGTCCCACTGGTGCCACGGGGACACGTCCCACTAGAGCCAAGGGGACACGTCCCACTGGTGCCACGGGGACACATCCCCCTGCCAGCACGGCAGCTCTGGGCACGGTTCGGCTGCCGGCCGCGGCTGCGCCGGGGCTGTCAAATGGCATTAAGCCCAAACTAACCTCCCGTCTGTGGGAGCCGTCACCGTCATTCCAGATAACTGTAATCGAGGTGCTGAATATGTAGCTGGGCTGGGAGTTCTGTAGTTGAGATAAATATGGATATTAGAGCTGTCAGGGCCAGCGAGGAGACACTGACACCCGCGCCGCTGGTATCTCCCTGCCCGACCCGTCGGCTCTGCCTGGCCCCGGCTCCCACTGGCAGCCCCAGGGACTCATCCCCTCCTGTTACTTCGGTGTTCTCATGGGGCGTTGTGGCTGGAAAACTCCTGGATGTGCTCGTGGTTTATTGCTTAGGGGAAAAAAGAGGAAAAAACGGGGGGCAGCAGGTGTGCTGCAGCCCATGGGTGGCACCTGCAGCCCAGCTGGAGCAGCAGCCAGTGGGCCCAGGGCTCAAAAATTTGGGAAACACAAAAGAAATTAATCCCTGGGCTGCCGTCCCTGCCTTTTGGGTTGTTCCTGCCAGATTTCACTTCATGCCGCCTTTCCCGCTCTGCCAGGCCGGCTGCTCAGCCGCCAGGGCGTGTGTTGAGAGACGAGACCCTCCCATCCCGGGGGAAAAATCCAACAGGCATCCCAAAACTACCCCCTGTGCCCATCACCGCCCAGCTGGGGCGGGGGAACCCGGCTGCCAGGGGCCCCCACCCATGCCCGTCCCCCCTCCCGTCCCATCGCGCTCCCGCTCGCTCCTTCTTTATTTTTTTAATTAGCTGATTCGCTATCTGGCACCCAAGTGCGTTTCCAACCACCGCACTCAGGAAACCTCATTAACACAGATCAAAAGGAGCTTTTAATGATTTATAAAGGTGCAGCAGTTTGGAGAAATTAAATAATTTAGGTGGTGTGTGTACGGCGGGTCCCTCCGGACCACATTACAGGCGTTCCGTGAGCTGCTGGGGACGGTGCCCGAGCGCGCGGTGCTGCTGGCCCCGCTGGGACCGGGAGAGGCGAGGCTGGGGCGGCTCCTGCCGGAACCTTGGGCGTCGCCTGGATCCCACGAGGGGCTGGGCTGGGCTGGGCTGGGCCGGGATGCCGGGATGCTGGGCTGCTGGGCTGCTGGGCTGCTCCGGCACAGAGTGTGCTGGAGGGCCGGTGCCAGCGCCAGGGTAGCCACGCTCCCTCTCCAGCTGCGCAGAACGTTTTACCAACGTGGTTAAAATAAACCGCGGCACTGGCAGGGTGGGGGGACGGGACAGGGGGACCCCGGACCCTGCTGGACCAAAACCAAATGGACCCAAGTGTCCAGATGCACCCAGCTCTGGCCCTTCTGGGATCCCACAAGTGGCTTTTGCCTCTGGGGTGGGGAGATGGAGCCTGTGACCAAGACAGAGCCTGTCCTGGTTCTCCTGTCAGTGTCTGGTGGGATGGTGCTGGGCTCCAGGTGCCTGTCCGAGGGGAAGGAAACCAATGGGGAAAACAAGCTGAGATGGTCCTGGCATCAAGTCCATTGCTGACTGTGGACATGCCAGAAACCAGCCGAGCAACAGGATTAATGCAGAGAAGAACTGGAACACTGCGGTGCGGTGCCGGGCGGGGGTCTCCTCCGGTGGGGGCCATTCCCCCTGCTCCCCCCCCTGTTCCCAGGAGCTGCTTTGTGCCCATTTCCCAGGGGATGGACCACGCTGAAGCTGGCGGGGGGCTGGTGCAGCCCAATTTCCATCAGGTTGTGTTGAAGCAGCGAGCGGGTGGCGGGCGAGGCTGGGGGCTTGTGGGGGGAGGGCTGGGGGGGCGGCTGCTGTGTTTTATTTTGCTCTGTAATAGGCTTATTACTCCTGATCACGCTGTGACTATTTGAATGAAGGAGATTTTGGGAGATGAAAGCGTACGGGAGATTTGGAGTGTCCCTGCCAGGACGGGTGTCCCTGCAGCCAGGGGACCCCGCGCCCGGCCCCCTGCCCCTGCAGCCCCCTGCCCCCAGTCCCCTCCTCCCGCTGCCCCCACCAGCCCCTCACTCCTCCAGTGGTTACAAATCTCCTAATTTCCAGCCTCAATTTATTCATGGCCAGTTTATACCCATTTGTTTATGTGCCAGCCCTGTTCTTCAGCTTAAATAGCTCTTTTCCATCCATAATATCTACCCCCCCCCCCCCGTATTTCAGCGAGCGCAATCATATCTCTTTTCAAGCTGTTCAGGAAAGAAAAATCTGAATTATTTAACCCTTGGGACACTGGCTGGGCTTGCAGGCTGTAGCCAGAGAGAAATGTGCTTTGTTCCTGCTCCAGGTCACTGCCCTTCTTTGGGAATTTCAGGGGGAGCTGCTGCTACCTGGAGGGGAAACTGAGGCACCGGCAACAATGAGAGGGGAACAGGACCAGGGTTGGGGTCTCGTGACACCCAGACCTGGGGCCAGGAGAGCTGCAGGGGTTTGGCATGGCCAGGGTTTGCTCTCCTGGGTCTTAGATGCCTCCACCATGTGAGTTTGCCAGGCAGGCTCTCCAAAGGGTTTTTCCCTCCATGGTGCATATCCAGGACGTGAAAATTTGGGAAGCCAACAGGCTCCTGGCATGGAGATGCTGCCCTGGCTGGTGCTGGGACACGGGCAGGGTTTGGTGCTGCTGCAGTGTGGCAGGAGGGGAGGGCACGGGAGCTGCCTCATGAGTCCGGGATCTTATTCCAGGGAATCCAAAGGATATTTTATTCCAGGGAATCCAAGGGTTTCCCACTCTTCTCACGTAGAGGCAGACACATGATGGCACTGGGGAAGTTACCAATTAACCCAAACCAAACTGGAGAGTGGGGCAGCTGCTGGTGGTGCCAGGCTTGGGGGGTCCTGGTGCTGGTCCCCGTGGTGCTGGGGTACCTGTGCCCCCCTGCATGGGCAGCCCTGCTGGTGGCACAGCCCCATCCCGTGGCACCATCCTGAAGTGGCTGCTCTGGGCTCACATGCAGCAGTGTTTGGTGGAGCCTCCAGGAGGGGAATATTTGATTAGGCAGAGATAGAACATTTCTAGAAGGGGGTGAATCAGCAGAGGGAAACAGGGACAGAGGCAGAGATTTGCCAGCAAGGAAAAGCCAAGGCAGAGCCAAGGCAAAGTCACCTGGCACCTGGGGATATGTGGCTCCAGGGGTGGCAGTGCTAAACAAGGGGTCTGGGGTCACTCCTGGTGCTCAAGAGGATGCAGGAGGGTCTGGGCTGTGGATAGGGTTGAGATGGGGATGGGGACAAGGACAGGTCACTGCTGCTGCAGCCCAGTGTGCTGAGTGCCACCATCCCTCAGCCAGTCCCAGGTGGGCATGTGCAGGAACATGGGAGTCTGTCCCATGCTCAGTGGGGCTGGGGTCAGCCCAGGACCTGCTGCAGGCTTGAGGTGCCCCATGCAGGGATCCCCACAGCTTCCCTGCACCCACCACCCCCTCAGCAGAGGGTGACCCTCCTCCCCATCAGTGCCATTTGTCACAGCTAATCAGCTTTAATTCAGCAATTTGTCAGTCCGGGGAAGGCCCAGGCACTTAGTTGATTTTTTTTTCTCCCCCCAAAATATAATTATTATTGTTATTATTCCCCTGATAAGCACGAGCCCTCCCGCTACAGTCGCCTTTTAATAACCATCATTAAAATAAATAATTTTTTAAAAAATAAAAGGCAGAGAGAAGAGGCTTTTTGTAATTTTTTTGGTATTGTTTTGTGCGCGTTTGAAAATTGTTTCTCCGTAAATCCTGGCCCTTTGTGTTAATTTCCCCTTGTGCAGCGTTACCTTGCCAGGGGCAGGGTTGGCACAACTGACTGGGGGAAGGAGAGAGAAGGAGAGAGAGAAAAGCCCTTCTCCTTAATGAGCGCCGGGCCCCGGGGGAGCCGAGTAATGAGCTGGATGGGGGCTGGTGGCCACCATCCCCCCCTGCCTCCCATCCTGGGCCCTCCTTCCCTTTTTGGGGTGTGTTTGGGTCACCCTTCACCACTGCCAGCCCTTTGCTGCCATCCCTGTGTCCCCTTCAGCGCTCGGCTGCCCCAGGCTGTGATGAGTTTGAGCCAGTCTCAGCCCCACTCGCAGCTGCTGGAGGCTCAGACGGGGCAGGGGGTGTCCAAGAGCCCCAAGATTCCGCTTTGGGGTGGCTGGGGGGGCCGTGGCCCCTATCCCCATCCCACCCAGGCCTGTGCTGGCCCCTGTGGCCACCAACCACCCTGGGGCCAAGCCACAGGGATGCACAATGCTGCTCCTTTGGGTGCTGGGGCTGAGGGGTGTCCCTGGCCACGCCAGGGCAGTGGACACACAGTGTGGGAGCTTTTAATTAATTAGCAAAGAGAACGTGCTCAACCAGGCTGCCCGGTTGGCTCTCGGTGAGCTGGGGAGTTTGGCCAGAACTTCATCGGCTGCGGTGCTGGTAGCACTGGGGGTTTGCAGTGTCCCCCGTGGGGACGGTCAGGGGACAGGGGGGATGTGGCTGCTGGTGTGCACTGCGGGTTCTCCAGCGCTGGTAATCCCTTAATCTCTCAGATAATTAGTGCCAGAAACACAAATTATGCCAGGAATAACACGGGTTTTGTGGCTCAGTGGTGCTGGTTTATCGAGCGTAAACCCAAGAGGCTCTGGGTTAATGTCAAAGGTTACTGGGGGTGTTGGGGTGGGCCAGGGGGGTCATGGGGAGAGGAGGGGGAGCAAGGCTGGGCTGGGCTGGCCTTGGGTCATAGTCCAGCCAGGGTTTTGGCTGTGGCATCTGGGGAGATACAGTGAAACATGGGGAGATGTGACACTTGGTTTCTCCCACAGGTTCCAGCGTGGGGACTACACGGTGGAGGTGAGCATCAACGACTACCTGGACATCTACTGCCCGCACTACGAGGAGCCGCTGCCCGAGCGCATGGAGCGCTACGTGCTCTACATGGTCAACTACGAGGGGCACGTCTCCTGCGACCACCGGCAGCGCGGCTTCAAGCGCTGGGAGTGCAACCGGCCCGACTCCCCCAGCGGGCCCCTCAAGTTCTCCGAGAAGTTCCAGCTCTTCACCCCCTTCTCACTGGGCTTTGAGTTCCGGCCTGGCCACGAGTACTACTACATCTGTGAGTGGGGGCTGTGGGGAGGGTACTGGGGGTGGCAGGGATGTCCCTGCCACCGCCCCACGGTGACATTGAGCTGCGGCTCGGTTGGCTTTGGTGACCCAAAGCCCTGCAGAGCCCCCCAGCCCCAGCTGTGCCCCAGCTCTGCCAGCAGCTCCAGTTCCAGGTGACCGTCCCAGCTGGCACACTCACCAGGGCTGGGTCGTGGCCATGGGCACAGGGTGGCCACGAGGGTGACCAGGACTTTCCAGGGACCGCAGTGGCCTCGTGTGCTTCTGTGTGTTCTTGAGCCCTCCCATGTATTCCCGTGTGCTCCCGTGTGTTCCTGCACATTCCCGTGTGTTCCTGCACACTCCCCCACGCTCCTGCACTATTCCCACATGCTCCTGTGCATTCCTGGCTCTCCTGGGGCTCCACTCCCCTCTCCCTGCCCATCAGATGAAGGCCAAATGGAGCCCCCCTGCTTCCCCCCACACCAGCTCCAGGAGAAACGTCTCTCCCAGCACCCAGTGCTGGGTGCAGGGTCAGATCCCATGGGATAAGACAGATCAGGCCCCTCCATAAATTTCCTCCTCTGGTGCAGGCAGGCAGAGGGGCCAGGGCAGGGGAGGGGGGAGAGGAGCCGGCCCGGCTGCCTCGGGAGCCTGGAGCCGTGGAAAAATAAGTTAATGGGGCTCGGAGCAGGCGCTGGGAGCCTGGTAACCAGAAAAGGGTAAAAAGCCACTCAAAACAAATGAGCAAGGGTGACCCCGAGCGCTGCGGGTGTCACAGGGAGCCGGGGCCCCGCGCAGGACCAGCCGCACGCTCGTCTTCCTTAGTATTTCTCCCCCTTTTTCCTAAAGCATCTGTTTTCAGCCCACTTAATTTGTTCCTTTTATCTATATTAAATTACCATTTCCCCCCCACTTCTCCCTCTCCCCCTGCAAAATGTCACTGGCGGAATAACCGCATCGACAGCTCTCTCTTCCCCCCCCGCCCCGTTTTATTTTATGTATTTTTTTTTATTATTTTTTAATGTCGTTAGGGAGAGATTACACAGAAGTAAATGGTGAAGCTGATCATTGCTAAACCGGTTAGAATTCCCGTCATGCGGAACATTAGAAATTATGCCTCTTTGAGGCACCGTATTTAGCAGACATGAAAGAAAAGAAATTACCTCCTCCTCGAGCTGGCAAATTGGAATGTCATTAACCCCGCGGGCACGGGGACAGCGCGGGCTGCCCGCGCCGGGTCAAGGGCACCGGCTGCCCGGGGGTGGGGCTGCTGGGGGATGGCCACGGGTGGCTTGGCATGGCATGGCATGGCATGGCATGGCATGGCATGGCATGGCTTGTTATGGCACAGCCTGGCATGTTATGTCACAGCTTGGCATGGCACAGCTTGGCATGGCATGTTATGGCACAGCATGGCACGGCATGCCATGGCATCCCAGCAGGGCCACGGCGGGTGGGGGTCCCTGCCCCCAGCTGGGCTCCGCTCAAGGCCCATGGGGGTTTCAAGCTGCTGCCCCCCAACTCCTAATCCTCCCTCTCTTGTGCTTCTCTGCAGCCGCGTCCCCCCCGAACGTGGTGGACAAGCCCTGCCTGAAGCTGAAGGTTTACGTTCGGCCAACAAGTGAGTGATGGGGGACATGGAGGGGGGCAATCCTGTCCATGCGGGGCAAGGGAGGTGTTCCTGATGACCCCAGATGAGCTGAGGAGGCTGTGGGGGAGTGATCCTGCCCCATGGAGTGAGGGGGACACTCCCAGTGGTTCCCTGGGGGGAGCAATCCTGCCCCATGGGGCAGGGGGAGATGCTCCTGGTGGTCCTGGGTGACCATGGAGGGGGACAGGGTGTCCCATGTCCCACCTTGGGGCCACCCCAATGGGGACAGTGCCTGCAGCCAGTGCTGGGGGGGGTCCCGTGGGCACGTCGCTGCCGTGGACGTTTGCTGCTGAGTTTCAGATAGGAAAAAAAAATTAATAATAATAATAATCTCTGCACAGTGGCTACTTTTTGGAATCAAATAACTCAGCCATTTAAAAAAACAAATTAATAATTTTCTTCTCCTGTTAACGTGTAATTAGCAAATGGCAGCAGCTCTCCCTGGGGAAGGGCTGAGTGCTGGTGAAATGTCACCATTTAAAAGGATGTCTTTCTTTTTTTTTATTTGCATGGCTGTAAAATAAAACCCAATATAATGAAACCATCTGTAAAAAATCATTCTGTTTTGTGCAGGACTAGGGTATAATAGGAGGGGGGTGGAAATCCTCTCCTGAGACCTTTTTTCAGTGTTTCAGTGATAGTGGGATGCTGCTCAGCCGTGCCTGGGGGAGAGGAGGAGCTGCCCTGGCGTGGCTGGGGGGGGGGGTTCTGCCCAGGGGGTGCCGGGGTCCTGAGGTCCTTTAATTTTTTAAGATCCCATCGATCTAAAGATGGTGCTGGGGGTTGGGGCAGTTGCTGTGTGTGACCAGACCTCAACCCGGGGGTGTCCAGCATCACCCCCGTTCCGCCAGGGCAGGATGGGTCCTTCCTGTACCTGCTGCCACCTCACGCCTCCTCCTCTTCCTCCCTTTCCACAGACGATTCCCTCTACGAGTCCCCGGAGCCCATTTTCACCAGCAACAACTCGTGCTGCAGCCTCAGGGTCCCGCACGCCGCGCTGGCGGTGGTGCCGGTCTTCTGGACGCTCCTGGCATCGTAGCGGCCGCACCGACCTGCGGGAGCAGCTCCGGGGGCGGGAGCAGCTCCGGGGGCAGGAGCCGCCGGGGATCGTGGCCACCCCGCCCCGGGGCCGGGGCCGAGGGGCTCGCCCGTGCCAGGACATCGCGCCGGGAACAGGAATCGCTGCGGATCCTGCGGCTCGCCGGGCGCCGCCCTCCCCCTCGGATGTTGCTTTTTACATTTCTAGACCAAATACCGAGTCCTCGTTTGGTGCTTTGTGGTTTTGTTTTGGGTTTATTTTTTTCCTTTTTCCTTTTTTTTTTTTTTTTTTTTTTTTAAAAAAAGATTTTTTGGTTTTTATTCCTCGGGTTGTTTCAGCCCGGGCGGCCCCGTGTCAGACTGACCCGAGGGGGCCGGGCTCAGCCCCCTCCCGCCGAGCCCCCCGACCCGGGCGGCACCGGGACAGCGGGAGGGGCCCCGGGAGGGCCGGACGGGCGCGGCGGTGCCGATGGCTGCGCGGGCACTGCCCCCTCCCCCGCCGGGCCGCGGTGCCGGCAGCAGGACGTTGTGGTGCCCCCCCTGACCCCCCCTGCCGCGGGGGCGCGGGGCCGGGGGGCTCGGCTGGACACAAACCCCCGCTGAGCGCCCGGAGGGGCCACCCCGGCCCCGCCGCTCGTGCCACGGATGTCACCGCTGTCCCGGAGGGACCCTGGGGAGGCTCGGCAAGCGGCAGAGCAACGTGGACGTACCCAAAGGGAGCTCTGGGAATGGCCAGCAGGCTCCAGGAGCACCGGGAATGGCCAGCAGAGAGAGCAACAGGAATGTCCAGCAGGCACCAGCAGCACCGGGAATGGCCAGCACTGGGAGCACCGGGAATGGCCAGCACTGGGAGCACCGGGAATGGCCAGCACTGGGAGCCCCGCCGGGCGCTGGGAGCCGGCGGGCCGGGCTTGCCCAGCAGCCGGGGCCGCTCCGAGGGCGTTGGGCTGGAGCCGGGAGCGGTGTGCCGGGGTCCTGGCACTGCTGGCACAGCAGGATTTCCTCCTCTGCAGCCTCTGCTCTGCGCCGTGTCTCCCCTGTGCCTTGGGGGGTGCCAGAGACCCCCAGGGACCATCGTGGCGCTCCCCGGGGTCACCCCCTGGGGCTCCAGGCTGGGCTTGGGAATTTTTTTCCTTTTCCTTCTTTGCATTAATGAGCAAAACTCACCCAAAGCCCCGAGCCAAGGTTGGCCACAAGCCTGGGGCTGGCAGGTGCCCAGGGAGGGGTCTCTCCACAGCCTTGACCCCTCCTCGCCTTAAATCTGGGGCCATCCCACCAGGGGGGATCCCCCAGGGCCCCCCCCCCCCCACACCCCGGGGGTCAGTGGTCCGGGGGGGGAGATGAGGATGGTGGGCTTGGACTGGCCAAAGCCCCTCCTTGCAGGTGCTTTTCTGAGTGTCCCCCAGACCCCTCCAGAGCCAGGAGGGCGGGGGTCCCGTCCCTGTACATACAGCGCTAAACTGTGAGCGTTTGGTTTGGTTGGTTTTGGTTGGTTTTTTTTTTTTTATGTATTGTTGAGAATGAATTTTATGGAAGGGTTTATTTTATTTTTATTTTTTAGACTAGGAAGCTGAACTCTCGCAATAAGCTCATCTCGACCATCCAAAAAATTAAAAAAAAAAAAAAAACAACACACAAAAAAACAAACAAACAAACAAAACAGTAAAAAAATTCGCACCCCTGCTGTCCTGTCCCTCCTGTCCCCTCCCTGTCCCCTTGTGTCCCAGGCCAGGTTGTGGTTCTTGAAGGTGACCGAAAGCATCGTGTCGACCCAGGGGATGGGGGGAACCCACCCAGCCGGGCGCTGAGCACCCACCGGGCTCGGCCGCCGCGCCGCACAACCCGGCCTTCGGTCTGTGTTTTATATATATATAGATTATATATATAAATATCTATATTGTGTACAGCGACTGTGGGAGAGTGGAGAAGCGAGGCGGGGTTGGGGGGGGCTGTGCTGGGGCTGGGTAACCCCCCCCGGAGCCGCTCAGTCCCGTCCTGTCCCGCCTCCCTTCGCCCGCAGACACGCGCTTCCGTCCTCGACGTCGTGCTGATGGTCCCCGGATCCTGCCCCCACCCCCGCCCCCCCCGTCGGGAGTCTGTATTTTTTTATAATAAAATAAAAATCCATGTCGTGTGAGAGGAGTGTCTGTCCCTCCCCGCGCCGCCCCGCCCTGAACCGCCCCTGCCCCTGGGGAGGGGATCAGGGGGACACTGGAGTGACCCGGGGGGTGATGCGGGCACTGGGAGGGTCACACCCGCACGGGGGGGTCACACCCGCACGGGGGGGCCGTGCTCGGCTCCATCCCCTCTCCCTGTGCATCTCTCTCCTCTGGTGCCACAGGGCTGAGCCGCCAGACCGCTCTGCTGGGTGGTGTGTTAATTACGGGAAGGATTTAATTACCACGTTAATGAATAATAATGGATATTAAATTAATTAATATGCAATTGTTGATAGTAATTAATTATTGGAGGCACTGCAGCCCGGCGGGGGGGGCGCTCGGGGCTGGGATGCTCTGGTGTCTCCTGGGTGCTGCTGCAGCCCCAGCTGCTTTCCTGCCTCTGCCTCAGTTTCCCCCGTGCTGGGACAGGATCGAGCCACCAACAGATGACATCCTGGGAGGCCGCTGGGACCTGGCATCACAAGCATCCCGTGCCAGCCTCAGTCACAACCCTCACACCGTGTGAAAGACCCCAAAACCTCCCTCTGCCCCCCAGCTCTTTTTGTCCTCAAGTACTAAAGAACTTTCCTGGGCAGCCCGGCCTCAATCCCAGCCTTTAATGCCTATTTCAGCTTAATTAGCAGAATAGGAACAATCTGCTATTAATTAATCCAAGGCTCTGAAGTTTGTCACGAGAGGGTGAAAGACTAATTTGGCTTTTTAATAAGGACCTTCTGTGTGCCAGGAGTGGGGGGGAACTGTCAGGATCAATGGCCAGGGAGGCTGGTGCTGTGTTGAGCTCTGGTCACTGCTGGCTCTGCTAGCACTGGGGAAAGAGTCTGGAAGGGACTTGCCAGAAAAAAAAAAAAAGATTTTTTTTTTTTTACAGATCCACTCAGTCAGTTTTTTTGAGGTCTGACTCATGATTTTTTTAACATGGGGGGTTGGAAATATGGTGTTAAAAATAGCAAACTGGCAGGCGGGAGGCTGAGACCCATCATCTCTGGTAATTAATGGATGGAGTCGGGGAGTTTCAAGGCCTGGAAGGGATCACAGAGCTCAGGCAGCCCGTGATGAGATTGGATTTGGAGACTCTTGGGGATGGAGACCTGGCCCAGCCTGGGAATGCAGGAGTTTCCACTCTGGGAATCACCATCAAGGTACCACCACCCCCAGAAGTGGGGACAGGGTCATTCCCATCCTGAGCATCCCTGTGTCTCACCTGCTATCCTGTCAGGGGAGCCTGTGGTATCTCCTGCCATGCTGGAGGCTGCAGCAATGCTGGGGGGAAGGGGGGGAAGAATAACCCACCCCAGGCTGTGGGGGAACGGGAACAGCTTTCCCATCTCTTTCCTGATTTGAAGTGTCTGGCACTGCTGGATAACAGGGATTTCCTCTGCATGCTGACCCGGAGAAATGAAACACGTCTTAAATCTCTTCAGAAGGAAACAGCCTCCAGCCCCAGGGGGTTCCCCCCAGCCCCATGACCCCCCAATATCCGTAGTCCCAGCTGCAATCGGGATTTTGCTGGCAGCTGGGGGGAGGACGTGAGGGGTCCTGAGCCCCTGTCAGGGGGTGCAGCTCTCCTAGCAGAGCAGCTCCTGCAGCACCGGGTGCTGCTTCTGGCTCCACTGCAGCATTTCAGCCTTAATAGTTTTTTTTTTCTTCTAATCCCATGGAGCACCGTGCTCCGCTGGCCCGTGGAATATCCCTCCCGGCACCGCGTTCCGGCTGCTGCCCCCAGGCTGCCCCGGGGGTGCAGCCCCAGCCCCGCTGACACCGTCCAGGCTCCCCCCGCGCTGGGGTCCAGGTCAGGCTGGCAGCTCAGCCGCCCCCCGCCCCAGCACCTCTTCAGCTCCCTCCTCCGGGAGGGCAGAAAACTATTCTTTCCACAGAAGCTGCAAATTTCTTGACCTTCCCGGGGCTCTGACCCTGCTCTGGCCAGACCACCCCCTGAAACCCCACCCCTGCCCTCCGGGCTCTGTCCCTGCCAGCTGCCCCATGTCTCCTGCCCAGCATCAGTCTCCCATTTTCTCCACTCAGATGGATTCCCAGAGGTCAGGCACCGTGTTCCCCGCGGCTTCGTGCCTGTGCTCATGGCTTGGGAATGCTGCCGGGCTCAGACTCCTGGATGCACCAGTTTGGTGCCACCGATGTTTGCACGGTGGGTGGTGCTGGCACCGCTGCTCCCGGCTGGTTGGGACGCGGGGCTGGGCCGGGTGGTGTGTGGGGCAGGAAGGAGTCTGGGGAGGGGGGGTGCAGCTCACCCACATCCCGAGGACCTTCAGAGAGTCACTGAACCGTCTGGGTTGGAAAAAAACACCTTCAAGATCAGCGAATCCAGCGTTTGCCCAACACCGCCAAGGCCACGACTAAACTGTGATCCTAACCCCCCCTCAGCCCCCCCGGCTCGGCCATCCGAGGGGCGAAGCAGGCTCCGAGCATCACCCCCTGCCCCTGGCAGCCCCCAGAGCTTTGCTCGGGAGCGATTCCCCCCCCCGGCACGGAGCAGCATCCATCCCCCTCGGCCAGCTCCGCTCTCGCCAGGTAACCGGCATTATATTCGGCCCGATTGCTCCAGCATGATCCTCCTGAACAGTGCACAGCGGGGACACGGCGTCTTATGTAAAATACATGCCCCTGGGTGAGCCTTTTAATAGCAATGGCTCCTGCCTGGGGGGCGGGGGGGCCGCTCGCCACGCCGGTGCCAAGAAATGATTGAAAAGTTGGGGCTCGCTGTAGGAAACACCCCGCTGGGGGGAACAACGTGTTTTCATTCCCCTGCCAGGTAACAAATGAAAAGAATTGCAATGAATGCTAATGGGGTGGGGAGGAGGAGGCTGCGGGGCTGGATCTGGGGCTGGGGGGAGCAGGGATGTGGGGGGGCCCGGCCCTGGGAACGCCGGAGCTGCCGGGGGACCCTGGTTTTGGAAGCTGGAGCCGGCCCTGCTGTGCATGGCTCACCCCAGCACGGGGCTGCTGGGTGCTGTGGGGAGCTTGCTCTGGGGCGCTGTGCCAAAAATCACTGCTTTCTACACCAAAACGAGTCTGGGGAAATGTGTCGGCCCCACAAAATTCCCCTCGCCGGGAGCTGCCATCCCCAGGGATGTGCCACGGTCCAGCTCCCCTTGAACCGGGGCCTCCCCGGCTGAGCGGGATGGAAACGCAGCCGGTTGGGAAGCGGGAGGGTAAACACGGGTGAAGAGCCCTCACCCACCCCGTGAATATTTTATATCACACACCAAGAAAAGACACTTGGATTTCAATGATTTATAAAGGAAGATCATGGAGAGGTTTCTATAAAATATGTAGGGCTCCTAATCCCGACATCATCAAGCAAAGAGGACTGAAATCATATATTACCTCTTCAACAGCCTCGCCGGCTGCAGGGACACAACTGACAAATAAAAGTGTGTTTACAGCTCTGGGCTCCTCTCGGGAGAGGTAAATCACGGCGGGGGGTGGGGAGGGGAAAGGGAGCCGGAAATTAAGTGGCAATTTCTGTCCGTCAGGGCAGCGGGGGACGGGAGCCGTGTCCCCGTCCCGCAGGGACGCTCTGGGTGCAGGGATGCTCATCCTGTGGTGGGACCCTGGGGGTGGCCATAGTGTCCCAACCCCTCAGGGACACCCTCAGGGGTGCCCAGAGCCACGATGGGCGGGCGCACATCGAGCCGTGCCCTGCACCGCCCTGCAGCGGGACCGGCCCCGTCGGGGATGGGTTCCCAGCAGCGTCCGGATCGGGCCCACAGGGATACAGCCCGTTTAAGCTTGGGGGCAGCATCTGGCCCTTCCACTGTGCCCCTTGGGACAGGCCAGATCCCCATCCCCTCCCCGCATCCTTTGAGGTGGGTTATTTACGGGGGTTTTTCCCCCGGCAGACGGCGCTGACCGGGCGAGGGGCAGGAGCAGCTTCTGGCAGCGGCGGCGGCGATTTGGCTTGTGGCGGAGCGAGGCGGCAGCCGATGGGGCCCCGGCCGCCGCGTTATTAAGGGATTAGCAAGTTGTCTTGGCGCTCAATTGTAGATAAGTGCCGCATTTTGTATTATCTTTTCACGCTGCACCGCGAAGGATGACAAAGAGACAACATGGGTGTCATGGCCTTCAGCATATCATTAAGGGTAATTTGTCTTGCGGGGAGGGGGAGGGCGAAGGGAGAGAGGGAAGGAGCGGAGGCGAGGGAGGAGAGGGAAAGGCAGCCCGGGAGGAGAGAGGGGATTAAAAACTAAGGAGAGGAGATTAGGAGCGAAACGCGAACTGTATTCAGAGGCAGCCAGGCAGGGAGAAGCAAATAGCCGAGGAGGGGGCGGCCGTGCCGGGGGGGCTCAGCCCGGCAGCAGGGGCAGGGCCGGCCGGAGAAATCCTCAGGGCTGGGAGAGGGGAGGCAGGAGGGTGGGGGAGGCGTGGGGGAGGATTCAGAGACCCTCCCCTCTTCATTTCCAGCCCCGAATCTGTCCCCAGCCTGGATCACAGCATTAATGTGTAATAAGGAGCCGCCATCCAGCCCAGGGTCACAGGCAATAAGATGCACACGGGGGAGTCCAGGGAATCCATTTCACGACTGAATAACCATTGGCATCAGCTTGGGGGGCTCCTGGGGGCGCTGGGGACACAGGGGCGGGGCTGGGGCATAGTGACAGCTCCTCGGTGCAACCTGCTGCTCTGTGCAACCTCCTCCTTGGTGCAACCTGCTTCTGGTGCAACCTGCTCCTGTTGCAGCCCCATACCCCAGGGGCTTTGCAGCTCCCCCAGCCCCTTTCTGTCTCATCCTTTCCTGGCACACGGCAGTGAAGCCCGTCAGGAGCGAGCATCGTGCACCAGGGTCTGCTCCCTCCTCCCTGGGAAAAAAAGAGCAGGAAAAAAACAGAAAAGTGTGGCGGTGACCCAGGCAAGTCCCCAGGTGGTTTGCTCTATCAGTCAGTCAATCAATCAATCAATCAATCAATCAGGACTCAGGGTGGAGATTGATCGGGGCAGGTGGCTTCTCAGGGGCTGGGGAATAGAAATATCTGGGGACCGGCAAATGGGGTGGTCGCTGCCACCAGGAGATGCTGATCTGACCTGTGGGAGGAGACATCCTCGCCTGGGAGCCAGGGACATCCAGGTACCACCGCGGTCCCTCAGCCCCTTCCTGCAGGGACCGGGGCTGCCTGGGATGGGGACAGGGATGGGGCATCCTCCCTCACTCCCTCCCTCCCCTTCTGATAATCCTATTTTTGAACCAGGGGATTAGGATCAATACCTCCCTCCTAATGCTGTGGTAATGCAGTGTTTCACCGCCAGCGCCAGTTCCCTGCTGAAACACTTAAGGTAGTTTAAACCCATTTGTGCCGGGGAGTGCCGTGAATCCACAACGAGCTCCTCGCCCGGCCGGGCGGCACGTTGGGTGCCAGCCTGGCGGCTGCTGGCCACATCCAGCCCCGGGTGGCCACAGCCAGAGAGGGCACGGTGGCCCTTGGAGCCTGGGGGTCTCCTGGACCCCGAGGGGGCTGTGTTGAGAAGGGGGTTGTGTGCACCGGGGCCACGGCTGTGTTCCCTGCAGCCTCGTGGGCACCTGAGCCCTTGTGCAAGAGCCCCTCGAGCAATCGAGCCCTTGTGCAAATGGTTGTGGCCTCTGGGTTTGGGGTGACCCCATGAAGCCCCTCACTGATGCCAGAGCTGGGCTGGGGGGAACTGTCCATCTCTTGCTCCAAACTGGCTGAGAGGTTTGGAGACAAACTCCCAGGGAATAGAAATACAAATATTTCCAGCCGGTGCTATAATTATGAATTAGAGCAAAGCTCTGTCTTTATTAGGTGCTAATAGAGATAAAGGGGGTTTTGAAATGCAAGGCACAGCCAGAGAAATGCTAATTCACACCGAGACCTTCCTGGCTCCCCACACCAGAGAACTGAGGTTTCAAGGCAACTTGTCTCCAAAAAAAACCCAACTCAGTGGAGCAAACTCTGAGAACCCATCTCAGGGGGTGAATGGAGCTGGAGGAGAGAGGCAGCAGGTCCCCTGGGCCGGGGACTGGCCATGCCCAGCAAACTCCAGCCCTGGATTTGGAGATCAGGGGTGTCTGTTACCCCAAATCTCATTTTTTCCATTTTCTCCTGCATTGATTTTCAATCAGGTGCAGAGAAACAAGGCAATCCTGGCTGAGCCAGCCTCGCTGCTGCTGCTGCTCGGCTGAAAAGTCAGAGAAATGTCAGAAAAGTCAGAAAAGTCATCCCTGTTATGCTTGGCTGTGCTCAGGGGTGGCTGTGGGGTGGGGGGCTGTGCAGGGGGGGTCTCCCTTCTGGCCATCCTTGCCATCTCTTTCCCACCTTGGTGTGAGGGGCATGGTGGGCACCAGATCCACCAGGGTGGAGGGACCCTGGGGGTCCCTAGACAGGCTGGTCCTGCCACACTCAGTGCAATTTTGGGAATGCTGAGTTCCCCATCCTGGGAGCACCAAAGAGGCCTGGGTGGGATCTGGCAGGACAGGCCAGATCCTGCACCCCCATCCTGGGCTTATCCCTGTGCTGGGTTGCACCACTGAGGATGTGGCCCTCTCTGCTTAGGGTGGTTTTCAATTAAAACAAAAATATCCTGTAATAACCCTCAGAAGGCTTTTTATTTCCTTCCTTTTTTTTTTTTTTTCTAATAAATCTATTATGAGGAGCTTAGAGCTGGATGTAACCCGGCAAGGGACGATTTGGGGATTAGGGGATCGGCGCTGTCCTGGTGTGAGGAGCAAAGAGAAGAAAATCCAGGCAGGGCCAGGCAGGGAATGTGGATCCAGCCGGGCAGCAGGGATGGCTGCAGGAGCAGCAGGGAGACCCCAGTGCTGGTGAAGGGGTCCCGGAGCAGACCCCTGTGCCTGCCCATGCTCTTGCCATGCTCCCCCCCTGCTCTCTGCCCGCCTGCCTCCAGTTTAGCATAAAAGTAATTTTGGTTCCCCCCCCCGATCTGTTCCCTCATTTCCAGGCAGCTGATAACAGTGCTGGAGGGATGGGATGGCTCCGCCAGGGATAATCGGCATGTTTGCCATGTTCCTGACCCCAAAACGACAACGAAATTGTGCACGAAACCAATAGATTTTAGCCACACGCCTGTGGAGAGATATAAATAAAACCCAGACAGGGATTCGTGTGTGGAGACAGGGAATGGATTCAGAACATGAGCAGGGATGGTGACCGGATGGGATGACCCCCCTGGTGCCTCACAGTGAGGCTCGGGGTGGATTTTTGGGGACAAATTTTGGCTTTTCTGGAAATGGACCCGTCTAACTGGCCAGTCTGTGCTGTGGTGCAGAGCGTGGTTTGCTGAGTAGCTTTGGGTGGAAAACCCACGCTCTGAGGAAAAACCTCCACAGGTGAGAGTGGCCACGGGGCTGGAGCAGCCACAGGCCTGGAGGACACTCCAGGTGTGGGGACACGGATACCTGGAGCATCCCCAGGATGGCTCATCCCACAACCCTGCTGCCCTACTCTGGCACCCCCAGAGACCCTGCTCACCCTCCTGTTTTCTCACCCCACCTCTATTTATTCTGCTCCTGTAACTGTAAAATTGATTTCCTCGCAACAAGCCGCTCGTCTTCCACTGCCGAACGCGCCGACATAAGACACTGGCAATTTTTAATTAGTTTCCTTTATACCTCCTGCCTCCCCGAGCAGGGATGTGGAACCGGAACAGGGGAACCCAAAAGGGAGCAGGATCCAGAGGTGACAAAGCCCTTTTTATTCTTGATATGATTATTAATAATACACATAATTTAGCTAATGAGGCAGGAACGTGGGAGGATGGGGTGATCGGTGCTGTGGGGTTCAAGGAGCAGCTTGTGAGCATTAAATGTTCTCTGAGAGCAGCTCCTGGCCCAGCCCCCTCCCATGACCCCCCCTCCCCCCAACCCACCCCACTTTGCCTGCACCCTGGTCCCTCCTGGCCTAGAGCCCCCAGGAAGGGGTGTGGATGTGAAGGTGTCAGAGCCCCTCGATGGCTGCAACACACGTGGCTGGTTCTGGCAAAGGACTTATTTGAACTGCCCCTTTCCCATCAGGCCCCTGATAATGAGCCCGTGGGCATTAGAGCCCTAATGGGTGGGGTGAGGGGAGCCTTGGGCCCGGCCAGACCCCCCAGCCTGGTAAGGGATTCAGCAGCTCTGGGAGGGTCCTACAGCTGCCCCCTGCCCCCCAGGCCCCAGGGAGCCTTGGCTGATGCTCTGGGGACATGTGCAGGGGAGGTGCCAGTGCTGTGTGGCTTTCCCCAGGGACAGAGGTGACTGCCAACCTGCTCCCAGCCAGAGGGTCCCCGGGGCACCCCTGGACTCCCCGGGGCACTTGCTGCTGTTCCTCCAGAGACTATGGGTGGGGGAGCCAGCTGGACCCCCAGCATTCCCAGGGTTGGGTGAGGTCCCAGGAGTGGGGTGAGGTCAGGGGGGTCCTTTTGGCCATAAGGAGGGAGCAGAACCCCTCTGCCCCCTCCAGCAGGGCAGGAGCCTGTGTGAGCACAGACAACACAGGTGAGCACACACACAGGTGAGCACACAAGTGCAGACGCGTGTGCGCCAAAAAATAAGAGTTACCGAGGGGGGGGGAGGTGGAAAAAAGAGGAGGGAAAACAGAGGGGTGGGGGGGGGAAGAAAGAAAGAAAGAAAAGCAGGGAAAACAAAAAGCAAAGGAAAGTCCTGCAGCCTTTTGCCTTGTCAGTTCTCCGTCTGCTGTCACTCAGCCGCCGAATTCTCCTTCAAGTTGTCATAGCGAGGCTGGCGGGGATTATGCCGCTGCTCTGTCCAGAGCTGATTCATGTGGAACGCGTGCTTGACGGGCGGAACCGCGGGGCTGAGCGGGAGCCGCTGAGACCCCCGATTTTCCCACCTTCCTCACACAATCTGGTATTGTTTGGCCGCAGCCTTAGTGATCCCTGCGCCGGGGCTGTGACTGACACAGCTTTGAGGCTCTAAGGCGTATTTTGAATTTCTAAAACCTCTCAGGAAGTCCCCGGGGTGCCTTCTGCCATTGTCTTGTTTCTCCTTTCGCCTTTTTCCCTTTCCACCCCGAACCCCTCCCGCCTCCCCCACCGCCTCCTCCTTCTTTTTTTCCCCCTCCTCCCTCTTTTTTTTCCCCTTCCTCCCTCTTTTTTTTCCCCTTCCACCCCCTAATTCCAGGCCCTACCGTCCCTAACACAGCCCAGTTTACACTTTCCCCCCCGTGTTTACACTCGGACTCTTCCCCAGAGCAGCTCAACCAGTTCGCAAACACGATTTAAAAAAAAAAAAAAAAAAAATCAGAAAGAAAAACTAGATAAAGCTCTAAAAGTTCCCAAGTCCTTGATCCGCTGTGGAGAAGAAGGGCTTTACTTGTTTGCTTTTAATCATCTGACACAAACCCTGGGATGTGTTGAAAAATAATAGTAGAAATAAATCTTTCACCTAATCTACCGCTCGCATCCGTCCCGCTGTGCTGGGGCCGCCCCCTCCTCGTCCCCCTCGTCGTCGCCCTCCTCATCCACACCCAGCCCCGCGGAGGGACCGTGCTGAAGAGTCTGGCTGAGGAGTTTCCATCCCAGGCGAAGTGTTTCCACCTGGAGCCCCTGGCCCAGGTCTGCTCTGTGCCCACCCGGGGACCAGGCTGTCCCACAGCAGGGTCCAGGCTCTGCTGCTCCTTCCTCGGGCTCCGATGTGCCGGGACCACCGAGCCGGCGCTGCCCGTCCCCGCGGCCCCTGGGCTCGGCTCTATAGAACCATTTCCCATTTCCAGTCTTAATCTTATAAGAATGAATTGAGAATGACCAGCGTAAATACACGGGTGCCACTGGGAGCAGAAACCACTCTTTAATCTCAGATATGAAAACAATTCCCTGCTCCGCTCGCTGGCAATCAGCAAGTGCTATCAGTGCCGAGCTCTCCCCGGGAACGGGAGAGCTTATAAATATGAATTAGTGCAGAGAAAATCTACTCTCTTACCTAAAGCTAAATGTTATCTGGGTCCCTTTCCAGCAGTGGCTGACATTTCCAGAGTGCTTTTAGTCACATCTGCGGGAAGACAACTCATTTCTTGTTTAAAAAAAAAAAAAAAAAAAAAAGCACAACAAAACGGGAGAGAGGGAGAAAGAGGAGGAGGAGGATGAGGAGGACGCGGGAGGAGGAGGGCGGCGGCGCTGGGAGATGCCGCCTTTGTTTGAAGAGGGGAATGTGGGATGCTGAGTGTCCCCTGGGAGAGGGGACGTGCCAGGGGGCTCTGCCCTGGCACCCGGCGAGGAGGGGGCAGCCAAAGCCCCGGGGCAGCAGCACGAGGTGCTCCTGGCCAAGCCAGGCCTGGGAATGTGGGTGCTCAAACGGTGGCTCTGAGCGCCACCGCCCATCTGCCCTGGGGTCCCGCTGGGGGGGACACGTGGGGAGCAGGGACCCCAGGTCAGCGTGCAGCACCGAGCACAGCCAGGGCTGTGTGTCCCGTGGGGATGGGTGCCCCGGGCCTGGCGTGGAGCTGGCAGGGGGAGCCCAGGAGGTGGGGGTCCTGCAGGGATGGGGGGCAGTGGTTCTGTCCAGAGCCTTGGTGAGCTGTGACTGGGTCAGCGCTGGGGGGACACGTGTGGAGCATGGAAAGCAGTGGGGTCTGGCCCAAGAGGAGGGGTCACGGCCCCAGGCAGAGCCTTGAGCATCCCCAGGGAGCCCTGACGATGGGGAGGATCAGCCTCTGAAGGGTGGGCTGTGCCAGAGCCAGGGAAACTGAGGCAGAGTGTGGGAAACGTTCCCACAACCCTGGCCGAGGGAATCCCACTGAAGAGTGGGAAGAGAGTGAGGAAGTTGACGGGACAGGAGCTCAGCCCTGGCAGCACATCCCAGCACATCCCGGGGCTTGCTCTGCTCTGGCAGGGTCCCAGCACCTCTCCTGCCGCCGACTCGGGGTGCTGGAGGGGCCCCCACACGCTGCCTCTGCACCCCACGAGCCCTGCACCTCCACGGGTGACAAATCCCCTCCCTCCTCCTCCTCCCTCCCAGTGCCCTGCCCTGTTCCCCGCTCCCTGGTCCCACGGGCCCCTCGGAAGGACGGACCCCAGGGGCTCTCCCGGGACGCTCCAACCGGCTCTTCGGTTTGTTAATGAACGGTTCCTGGCAGGAATGCTAAACATCTGCAGGTAGACAGACCTGTCTGCTGCCAGGCGGTGTGTTCCTGTGTCCTTGTCTGGCTTAAGTGAGCTCTGACCTCATTTGCTTCGTGCCATTCAATTAAGACGCGGGGCGGGGGGCGGGGGGCGGGGGTGCCGGGGGGAGTTTCACCGTATGTGTTAATTTCCATTTTATGTTCCGAACAATTATGCTTCGCTCGGTGGCAACGGGCGTGGGGACTGTCCCCAGCCACTGCCCTGCCTGGGCTGCGCTTTGCTGGCGACCCCCCAGCCCAGGGCTGGGGATTGGGGGAACCTCGGGGGTCCCCACTCTGGCCTCGCTTTGTGTCCTGTGCCCAGGGATGATCCGCACCCCCTCAGCGGCCCGGTTAATGCCCCCCCCTCCCCCATCTTGTGCTTCATCCCCAGCCCCGATGGCTGCACAGGAAGACAGAAATGATTTGGAAAAGGGCAAGGGAGGGAGAGAAATGTTTCCTGGGATGTTAAAAAAAGCGACTTTCAGGCACCTAAATTTATGCTGCTCTAAAATGGATTTTATTCCAGTGTAACGAGAGAACAAAATAATTAATTCCTCTCCCACAGACAAAAGGCTGGAGGTTTTCCTGCAGCCCCAGCTCCACAGACTGCCCGCAGGAGGGGTCCCGGGACAGCCAGCCCGGGGATGGGGCCGGATTCTGGAGGTGCAGCAGGTGGGGGGGCTGCACCCCGGGTGCGTGTCCTGCTGGGGATGGGGGGGCTACAAAGGGCAGCCCCCCCTTCCTGGGCTACTGTGCTCCTGGGATGTGGGGGGACACTCAGGGCACTGGGGCTGCCCAGATGGCACCACAGCCCCATCCCACCTCCCACTGACCAGGCTGGATCCAGCCCCACCCATGGGTGGGTGTTTGTGGGCACCACGGGGGGGCTGCAGCCCCCTCACTGAGAGGCCTGTTATCAGCTTTCCCAAGGGAAGGGGCTGCCTCCAAGCTTCAAACGCAGCCCACTGCTCTTTTTGGGGATGAGCAGGGGAATTGTGCTTGTTCAGGGTGAAGTGATAAATATTAATTATGCAAACCAGCCTCTTCCAGCCCCCCCTTACATACCAGGATGGGGAGAGATGGAGGCAGAGCCAATTTATTCACTGAGCAGGTCACTCCCTTTAAGAACATCCCTTTCAAAAGACAGTTGCAACTGGAGTAGATCAGTCAGGGCTGAGTCTGCCTCCCTCAGATATGATAAAATATTCTAATAAACACTTGGGAAGCCCATCACAAGGAGAACATTTCCTGCCAGAGAGACCTCTGCGGTGGGTCCTTCCATGTGTCTCTTGTCCAATCCATGGCAGTGGGGACCCCAGTGTCCCCAGGGCCCTGCTGGCATCTGCAGCCATCGCTCCCACACGGAAGGTCGTTGTCCCACGGGACATTCTTCCTGTTTCCAGTTTTTAATAGCAAAACAGAAAGACCTGCCCCTGGCTGGCAGCTCTGCCGAGGAGGGCTGGGAAAGGAGCCCTTCCCACAGGCCATGGATGACTGGGAGTTGGGGTGTGTTGCTGAACCCCCCATGCTCGGGTGTGTTGGGTGTCGGAGCTGACCCTGGTGTGACCCGTCGGCCGGGATTTGTTTGTTCCCCCTTCCTGAGGGAAACACAAACCCCCACGGGGCTCTGGGAGGGACAGCGAGGGCAGCCCCCGCCACGGGGCCAACAGCCCCTGATCCCACCCCTATTCCCATCCTGGCCCCACCTCAACCCTATCCCCATTCCCATCCTGTTCCTGCCTCCAGCCCACCACATCCCCAGTCCCAACTCCAATCCCACCCCATCCCAGGCCCCATCCCACCCCGCCCTCTATTCCACCCAGACCCCACCTCGAATCCGCCCCCTTCCAATCTCCGCAGCCCAATCCCGCCCCAATTCCAGCCTCAGCCCCTCCCACCCCCTTCCCGCCCCTATTTACCCCCCACCCCCGCTCCCATCCGCCGGCCGGTGGCGTCACCGTGCGGCCGCGCCTGGCAGCGCCCGGGCGGGGCAGGATCGGGCCCCCGGGACCCGGGTGGGGGGTGCCGGCCTCGGGGTACCCCCCCGGGCAGCGGGGCAGTGTCGGGACTCCGGGGAGGGGGATGCCGGGCTGCGGGTGCTCCCCGGGGATGCGGGGCAGGATCCGACCCCCCGTACCCGAGGAGGTGTCGGGCGGGGCCCGATCCTGGGGCCGGGCTGGGGGTCCCGGGGAGCGGCTGCTCCGTGGGGCGGGGGCCGGGGCCGCCCCTGGCAGAGCCCGGACCCCCGGGGCGCGGTGCAGTGGCGGGCGCGGGCCGGGGGGGGGCACGGCCGAGCCGCCGGAGAGCGGAGCCGGGCGGTGATGCTGCCTGGGAGGGTCCCGTCCCGCATCCCCCCCCGCCTTCCGCTCTCCCTGCCTTCCCGCATCCCTGCAGCCTCGCGCTCCTGCGTCCCGCCTCCCTCCGTCTCCCATCCCCGCACCCCAGCCCTGCTCGGCACCGCCGAGGAGCTGAGCCCTGAGCTTCCCCGCCCCCCGGTGGGGAGCCGCGGGGGGCCCTGCCCGCCGGTGGGCAGCACAGGCCCGGGGGGGCTGCAGCGGCAGCGCCCAGGAGTCAGGGGGCTGAGCGGCCCCCGCACCCAGCGCCCACCCCCGCGCCGGGGATGAGGCACCGCCCGGGGGGGACACGGCTCCGTCCCGCAGCCGCGCCGCAGCTACCGGTATGTGCGGGTCCCCAGAGCCCACCCCGACCTCAGGGGGCTGCAAAGAGGCGTGTGGAGTCCCGGGAGGGGGGGAGAAAGAGGGGGCGGATTGATGTCGGGGGAGGGTTTGGGGGTGTAAATTGGGGTGCAAAGACCCCAACGTGCCGCTCCCTGTGGCACAGCTGGGGCTCCGGGTGCCGGGTCGTGCCGGAAGGGTGGGGATGGGGTGGGAGCCGGGGAGAGCGTGGGGGCCTGGTGTGAAAAGCGGGGGGGCACGACATAGGCGGGGGGTGTTATCTCCGAAAAGGCAGCGTACGTGCCTGGTGGGAAGGGGATTTGTGGCTGCGGCTCCATCGCGCTCGATAATCCCGAGCTGGGCGGGGGCGGCCGGGGGGCGTGGGGCGGTGGGGGGGGACACGGCCTCGCTTCAGGCTCCTGGTCCCAGCAGCTGGCGGGAGCCGGCGGCCCCCGGCCCACCATGCCCTCCTCCAACACCGGCACCGAGTACTGGATCGACGGCTCCCGACGGGAGGCGGCCCTGGAGGAGTTCTACGTCGTGGGCCCTGAGCTGGGACGGTACCGGCCGGCGGGGGGCGAGGGGGGGTCGGCAGGGATTGGCGGGGAGGGAAGGAGCCCTCAGTGCAGGGGAGTGTGTCCTGAGCAGGGCAGGGAATGGCCTGGTGGGGAGAGGGGTGGGGGGGATTAATGGAGATGAGGGAAGGGGATAAAGGGTGATGGAGAGAGGGATGCAGGGGGGAATGGAGGGATGGATAAGGGTGGGAATGGTGGGAGATCCTGCCCTCCCATGTAAGCTGGGGCTTAGGATCTGTAGGGATGCTGTAGCAGTTTTGGAAGTGCTAATTGGGGGTTGGCCAGTTGTTCCCAGGCTCCCTGTGCCCAGGGAGCTCTGTTTTTCATTCCTAGGGTGGGGAGCAGGCTTGTGGAAACACCCATCCCCCTCTGAGCAGCCCAAGGTTTTGGGAAGGTGGACAGCAAGCCTGGCAGTGTGTGGGGTCAGGGTGGGTCCCCCCTAGAGCAGCCCCCCACAAAGGACAGGCAGTCTGAGACCCTGCAACAGGACACAGATGCTGGGGGTTTGTTCCGAGATCTGGATTTGTCCCCCTGGGTCAGAAAGCCCTTCCAAGGGTACCAGCTGTGTCCTCATGTTTGGTGGCTCAGGGAGCTGCCTCAGTGGAGGCTCCACCTGTTTGGCAGAGACTGTCCTAATGTATTTATTGAAGGCCCTTCTGAAAAGCCTCATGGGCAGGGGACATCAGAGCTGGTGTCCCAGGTTCCACAGATGCCATGTGCTGCTTCCCAGGGCTGCCTGGAGACATGTGATTTAACCCTTCCCCATTGGCAGAGGAGCCTTTGAGCCTGAAAACCAGCAGTTCGGGTAAAACCTGGTGTTTAAGGCCTCCTCCTGAGGTGTGGCCAGTGCCAGTCTGGCACGTGCCCCTGCCCCCTGCTCAGCCTCTCCCATTGTTCGACATTTTCCAGATCATCTATAAAGCAAATGAAATTAACTCCTCCTGCAGCCAAGGCTGAGGGTGGATGTTTATTTGAGGCCTTGAGCAGCAGCTGCCAGGGCGAGGGGCTGGGCTCTGGCACATCCAGTGGGGCTGCAGCAGCAGCAGCAGCAGAGATGCCATTTTGGGTTCAAATTGCAGGCTTCTGCCCATTTTTCTGAGCTGGAGAAGAAGGTGGTGACAGGCACTTCTCCCACACCAAGCCTGAGCTGCTTGTTTCCAAATTGCTCTTTATTTGCAAAATGAAACATCACTGAAAATGTTGAGCAAAGAGAGGAAAATGTTTGGAAAATGGCCAAGGTCTGGAAGGGCTAGGTTTTGCATCCCCCAGCCCCGTGGTACCCAGCTCTGCTGTTGCCATGGGAACACGATTCCCAAGCTCAGCCAGATGAGTTGCAAAATCCGCCCTGGTTTTTGAAGCAAATCTTCTGTGGGAGCACCGGGGCAGCCGGCACGTGGTCACTGCCAGCCACGCCAGGGGCTGGTCTTGGGGGAGGTTTTGGTGTGAAAGTTGGAGTTTGGGTGCACGGGGCCGGGCTCTGGGGTCGGTGCTGGGCTGGGCAACTCCGGGCAGAGCCTGAGCTCAGTCCCAGAAGATGGAGAAGCCAAAGAGCAACAAACATGGTTGATTACTTGGGGGGGGTGAGAATGAATCTTCTCTGAGGAGCCAGGCAGGGGAGATGACACTGTCAACAAGCCCTGTAACACCTGGCAGCCACAGGCTGGTTTCACTGGCTGGGGTTGGGAAACGTTATTGTCTCAACCTAAAATGCCTGGGAGCTGTGGGCAATGGGAACCATCCTCCTCCTGACCTGGAGCAGGTTAAGCTGGTGGGGGGGCTGTGGCAGCACGGGATCTCAGCAGCCTTGGCGGGGATGCAGCTGGGATGGGGACCCTGTGGTCCCCACTGGGGTCATCCTTGGCCACAAGCAGGGATGGGGAAGCCCCATTCTGTCGTGAAAGATGCTTAATGATTTAACCCCCCTGCAGAACTTGGTGGTCATTAAAATGGCTTTACTAGGGAAAGCTGGAGATGATGCAGGGAGGGGGATGCACTGTGGGGGGATGCACACTGAGGTCCTCAGGCCTGGCACTGGCACAGGTTGTGGTGGGGGTGTGGGGTGAGAAGGACCCCCCCTCTGTCCCAGCCACTTCACACACCTCTGCCCTCCTCAGGGGAGCCACCTCAGTGGTGTTCAGCTGCGAGGAGAAGAGCACTGGAGCCCCATATGCTGCCAAGATACTGAAGAAGACAGTGAGTGTTGAGGGTGGGGGGCTCTGATCCACTCCCAAAGCACCTTGGCACCAGTGGGACAGGGGGATGGGCACGGGGCTGTTGGTCAGGCACTCGTCTGGGGGTCCTGGATGGACAAAAACACTGGGGGTGCAACGGGGGGCGGGGGGACTGGGTGCATTTTGCTGCTGGAATGGGCCCTGGGACAGACATGGGAGCCTTAAAGGAGCAATGGGATGGGGGTGTGTCTGACCCAGGCCCAGGTAACACCCCCTCCGTGGGGGCTCTGCTTTCCAGATCGACAAAAAGATCGTGAGGACAGAGATCGGGGTCCTGCTGCGGCTCTCGCACCCCAACATCGTGAGTGTGACCCCCCCCGGGGAGCCCTGCCCCGTGTCCCCTCCCTGCCTTGCAGACAGGTCACCCGTGCCAGGTCCTTGCCAGGGTGACTCTCTCCCTGCAGCACCGCTGAGCTTCCCAGCTCTGACATCCATGGACAGACCCCCCCGCCCTCCCCACTCTCTCCCCCCGCTCCCCCCCGCCGCGTCCCCTGCCCTGAGATTTCAATTCGGGAGCAATTTCCATCCAGGAGATCAAATGAACACCGCAGCAACTCGCCCGCCTGTAATGAGTCCTGCAAGGGGAGATAAAGGGCTGCGGGGCCGGGGCCGCTCCCGCCGCCCGGCGCCCCGGGGATAACGGCAGCGCGGCCGGAACGATTCGCAACGCCCGGGAGCGGAGCTAATCACCGGCAGCCTGGGCAGCGCCGGGGCTGCCCTGCCGGCCCCTCGGCAGGGCCTGGGGGGCTCCGTGACATCCCCCCAAATCCCTGCGCCTGCCAAAAAGGCTTATTCCCGGCTGCTTAGTTCCGCCGGCAAATGGCAGAAGCATCTTGGGACAAGCTGAGCTAAAGAGGTGACACAAAAAGCCACCGGGCAGCTGCTGCCACCGCGGGGCTGGGGGCTGGCGCTGTGACAGGCCCTGCTCCGAGGGACTTTGTGGCTGGGACATCCCCAGGACATGGCCAGGACATCACCTCGATCCTGGCAGCTGCTGCCCAAGCTGCCAGTTTTTGCAGTTGTGGCTCCAGCCCCTGGGGACATCCTGCCCACCCCCCAGCCCCCCTAACCTTGGCACAAAGAGATGAAACCAAGAAACATCCTAAAAACAGGGCTGAGGGAGAGCCTGCCTGGAGCCAGGGCATCCCGAGGAGCTTCCCACGGACCTGCCTTGGCTGTTGGGGGTGTTCCAGAATTTTGGGGCTTCTGCCTTTTCCAGAGAGATGTTTCCCCTGCCCCAGGATGTTCAGGCAGATGCAGGGACAACAGCCAGGACGGGGATCACTTGCTCCTTGGGGGGACACTCAAGTGGTATCAGCCGTGATGGGCAGAGGCTCCTCTGATGTGTCATCAGAAAATCCCACTCCTGCCTCCCTCCTCCTGCCCTCCCCAGGCAGCAGCACCACGGAGGCTCCGAGCAGGAACCAGCAGGACAGTTTTAATATTTAAATCACCGAGTTTTCTGCAGGGTTCTGCTCACTCCCCAGTTCCAGTGATGTTTGAAGAAGAGCTGCTCCGTCTCGCGCCGGCGCCGCTATCGTGCAGCACCAACCTCAACAGCAGATGATAATAGGATTGTAAACTTTTGAAGTTAATAGGAAAATTATAGTGCTTCCGTGTATTATTATAATGCAATAAGCTGCCACATAGTGTCTCTCACCCCGCGGGGTAGCACGGCTTGTCACCCAGCCTGTGAAGGTAATGATTAAAGCCCCATGAAATTCGCAGTGTCACAAAAGTCTTAAGCAGCATGAATTTCCCTGTTTTCCATTTGGGGGGGAAAAAAAAATAAGTTAAAAAAATTGCAATTTGTCATATTTTTGAAGAGAGACCTGGTAATTCCAGATCTGCTGCAGTGGCACAAAGGTCTCATGCAGACAAGCCCACCTCGCATGGGAGCTAAAGACCAAAAATCAGGAGAAAACCAGTCCCAGGGTCCTGGTCCCAGGAGTGGATTTGGCTCCTCAGGGCTCCGTGTGTCTTTCCTGCAACCCTCAAGTGCAGGATCTAGCCCGGGATGGACGAGGGCTCTGCTGGGCTGACCCCCCAGGGCTGGATGCAGACACCCGAGGTGCCTGCGTGGCCAAAGAAGCTGTGAAATTAAAAAGCTTTCCCTGATCTTCTGGTCCAGCTGACGAGCCTGGAGACATGAGGAGGTTAAAGGCACCACGTGCCTTCTCTTCCCATTCCCAGCGTCCTCTTTAAGGCACGATTAAGTGAGCCGGGCTGTTCCAAACAGCTGAAGAAAAATAATGTTCAAACCAGTGAAAGGGAAGGAGGGAAACGTGGCTGCCCCGATGAAGTCCTGACCCTGCGGTCGAGAGCTCCTCCCGGCACAGCCCGGCTCTGCATCCCAAATCCACATCCCTCCTGTCTCTCCTTGCAGATCAAGCTGAAGGAGATCTTCGAGACTGCCTCCGAGATCGCCCTCGTCCTGGAGCTGGTGACAGGAGGAGAGCTCTTCGACAGGTACAGCTGGTGCCCCCATCCCGTCCCACCCCATCCCTGCTCCACCTCCAGCCCTGCCCCTCGGGCGCGGGGACAAACCTCCCTCCGATGTTGGGGGAGGATGAGGATGGAGGGGGCTGATGCACACCAGGGCTGGGGGACGGGGGTGAGGGGGTCTGTGGGGGGGCAGGGCACTGCCACCCTGACCCCGTGTGCCCGCAGGATCGTGGAGAGGGGCTTCTACAGCGAGCGGGACGCGGCCCACGTCGTCAAGCAGATCCTGGAGGCTGTTTCGGTAACATTTTCCCCCCCGGAGCCCCTGAGGTCAGGTCAGGAGGTCCCGTGAGAGCTTCAGGGGTGTCACTGAGGGGGCTGCACCCTCCCGAAGACCCCCAGGAGAGGCATTGGGAGCTGCAGCATCCCAAAGACCCCCGGGGAGAGATGTTTGCCCCCTCGGCCCTCCGAAGCCGTTGCTGGCCGAGGAGCCTCTTCCCATCCCGGTTCGGGGGGGATGAAGGAGCGGAGGGAGGGAGGTCAGGGCTGCTCTGCACCCGGGGCTGCTGGAGACGGGGTTTCTATGGCAACGGGAGGGTTTTAAATGGAAATTCAATAACCAGAAATGTCCTCACTGTGCCCCGGCGGCCACGCCGGCAGCTCCGGCACCGCGGGTGTTCCCAAAGGAACGGTCAGATGAGTTGGTCCCGTGTTTGTGCCGGTCCCGAATCCCTGCTGCCTCTTCCCGAATCCCTGCTGCCTCTTCCCGAATCCCTGCTGCCTCTTCCCGAATCCCTGCTGCCTCTTCCCGAATCCCTGCTGCCTCTTCCCCAGTCCTGTCCGAGCCAGACGGGGCTTCCCTGCCCCTTCCCACATCCCCACTGTCTCTCTGTAGTATCTGCATGAAAACGGAGTCGTCCACCGGGACCTGAAGCCGGAGAACCTGCTCTACGCAGACCTGTCCCCCGACGCTCCCCTTAAAATCGGTGGGTTTCTGGGCAGCCCCCCCGGAGGGGGGTGGGCACCGGGGGGTTCATGGTGCCTCGCTCTGACGGCAGCGCCGCTCCTCCCTGTGTCCCTCCAAGGTGACTTCGGGCTCTCCAAGATCGTGGATGAACAGGACACCATGAAAACCGTCTGCGGGACGCCGGGGTACTGCGGTGAGCGGGAGGGAGGAGCTGGGGGGTCCCGGGGGGGCTGTTCCCTGCCTGAGGCCGCGCCCAGCTCGGTGCAGGGATGGCTGGAGCTGCTCCCGCGCTGCCGGGATCTCCCCACAACCCCACGGGTGAACCCCAACCTCTGCTTCCAGCCCCCGAAATCCTCCACGGGTGCCCGTACGGCCCCGAAGTCGACATGTGGTCCGTGGGCGTCATCACCTACATCCTGTGAGTCGCGGTGCCCGGACCCTCCCCTGCCCCTCGACCCCCCCTGTGCGGGGGAAGCACCGGCACACGCGGCGGGGCCCGGGCGGGTCGCAGCTCCTCCCTCCCGTCCCCGCAGGCTCTGCGGCTTCGAGCCCTTCTTCGACCCCCGCGGGGACCAGTACATGTACGGCCGCATCCTCACCTGCGACTACGAGTTTGTGTCCCCGTGGTGGGACGAGGTTTCCCTCAACGCCAAGGACCTGGTGAGCGGGGGGGGGGGGGGCTGGGAGGCTTCAGAGCGGTGCCTGTCAACCAACCTGCCCTTTTGTGTGTGTCTGTGTGTGTGTGAAATTGGTTACAGGTGAGAAAATTGATCGTCTTGGACCCCCAGAAGAGACTGACTGTCCACCAGGCTCTGGAGCACCCCTGGGTCACTGGGAAGGCTGTGAAGTTTGCTCACATGGACAGCACGCAGAAGAAACTGCAGGAATTTAACGCCCGGCGGAAGCTGAAGGTGAGGGGGGAGAGCCCTGTTAGCCCTGGGGGTGCTTCCTGCTCCTGCCCCCCTGTGAACGTGGCTGGAGCCACCCAGAGCTGCTGGGAGTTCAGGATCCCCTGCCCCGAGCAGGTCAACGTTCAGTGCAGCAGCCGGGGGGGCTGGCCTGGGAGGGGGGTGACAGCTCCTTGTGCCCTGCACCCCTGGGGAGCCCTGCCCGAGGGGAAGGGCTGTGCAGGAGCAGGAACCATCTCCCCTTCTGCTGGCTCCGGGGACTCAGGCACCTCAGGAAGGGCCCTGGGGGGGACAGCAGCCCCTGCTAACAGCCCCCCCTGTGCTCTGCCACAGGCTGCCATGAAAGCCGTGGTGGCCTCCAGCCGCCTGGGCAACCACGGCCACCACGACTGCTCCCGCAGCGGGCGCAGCCAGCAGGGGGGTCCCCCTGGCACCCGCCTGTCCCAGGGGACAGGGACCACCAGCCCTGAAGCCACCACCACCCCCGAGGAGCTCGAGGCCTTCCGGAGCGACGTCCCCGCTGTGCCCAAGGTGCCCGTGCCCGGTGCCGGCGGCAGGAGCTGATGTGCTGGGCTGGGCACGGTGCCCACATCCCACTGACCCTCCCAGCTGGCACGGGGAGAGGGGGGGGCACACCAGAGCCCCCCGGGTGTGGGTGTGCATGGGGAGCCCGGGGCTGTGGGGTGTGGTGTCCTGTGCTGTCCTTCCCGCTCGCCGTGTGTCCGGGCGGGCCCCGCTGAGCAGCCCAGGCTGGGGACTCTGCCCACAGATCCAGTCTTGGCCACTGCAGCTGGGAAAGGCCCCACCTGGCTTAAAACCACGGAGCAAACAGCAGAAAAAAGGATTTCTTTCTCCTTCCCTCCAAAGGCAGTGAGTTGTCGTGGTGACTGAGTTTTGTAAGTTCCTGTTATTAGTCCTGAGGGGTTTATTGGCTGAGGGGAGAGGGATCCCCCTCCGGGTCCCCCTCTGGATCCCACCAGGATCATCACTGGCCACCAAGGTCCCACCTGCAGTCCTGTCCCCTGGGCTGTGTCTGGCAGCGTTTGCAGGAGCCTCTGAACCAGCTGCTTGATCCTCTCTGGAGAAACAGCATTTCCCTGTGGCCCTTCCATGGTCTCTGGAAGGTTGAGGACCTCCACTCTGAGCTTTGGTTCCAGTTTCATTTGCTCCCACGTTCAGTCCTGCTCTGGATCCCTGGTGGCACTGGGATTGTCACGACTCCTCTGGCCTCTGGTGACGTTTCCAGCTACAATTGACACCACAAATTTTTAAGGAAGAACAACCAGCTCTTTGTTGCCAGCCTCTAACACACGATGGTGCTGCTGTTTCCTGAGTGAAGACAACAAGTTGACACAGGTTTTGGTGTGAAATCTGCTGACAAACTTCTTGAAAAGCCATGATTTGTAGGCAGTTCCTTGCCCAGCCCCAGGGTAAGGGTGTGTGGATTTTAGTCCAGAACAAGTGATGGGACAGGAAAAGCCCCACGGACACGGGGGGATGACAGGAGTCTGGGCAGTTGCTCCATGGATCTCAGCTGGTGGGATCCACCTCGCGGTGTGCTGAGCTGAGAGGATGACCATGACCTGCAGCCCTCCAGGTCTGTGCCTAGAACAGCCGTGTTGGGCCCAAAATCTCAACTGGAGGAGACCAGAAATTGTTCCCGAGGTTCATCTTCCCAGGATGAGGACAGAACTGAGGAGCTGATACAGGAGGGGAGGGAAACAAGTGCTGCTGAGCTGGAAGGCACCATCCCCACAGAGGAAAGACCAGGTGTCCGAGGGATTTTTTTGTTTTTAATTTGGAAAAATATTGTCAGGACCAGAACTGTGTTGTTTTTTCCATCTCATGGTCACACCTTGAAGGGGAAGCAGCTGCACAGCCAGATCTCACTTTGGAGCAAGCAAACGCTGCTTCCATGGGAGGATGTTGTGGCCAGGGGACTGGTTTGGCTCTTCCTGGGCGTTTTGCAGGCAGGGCAGCTGGTTCCTCTCCTTTTCTTGGCGGGCTCAGCCCTGTGTGCTGGGCTCTGCCCCGAGGGTGACCCGTGCTGTCCTTCAGGCTCCGTGGCTCCAGCTGCAACCTTGTTCTCTACTAACCCAGGTCTTAAAGGACCATTTCATAACCTTTGACATGAAATACGAAGCTCCTGATCCTGGAAGGGGCTGAGGCATCAACAGCGGGTAACGAAGCGTCCGCAGCGGCAGAAAGCACGGGAGGGAAAACAGCAGGAAGAGCTTTTCCTCGTGTCAACAAAGTTATTCCCCAGCTCGCAGTGTTGAAAGGCAGGAAACCCATGTGCTCCCGGGGGTGGGGCTGAGAGGAGACCCCCTGGGTCCGTGTGCGGCTCTCGGGGCGTGTTTCAAGAACCGCGGCCCGCGGGGACGTTTGACGCGGCGGGGGCTGGTACCGGAGCGCAGACACCAATAAAGGACCAACCTCCCTTCCGGGGCCTGCGTTTGTGCTGCTGCTCTCACGCCACGGGGGCAGCCCCTGCCGGGGCCGATCGGCGGCTCCGCCGGGGGCGGGTTCGGAGCTTTCGGCCCATTTTCCTACAATGGTTCGTCTGGAGGCGCCGGCCCCGCCAGGCCCGGGGCCTGTTGCCATGACGACAGAGCGGGGAGGGGCTCGCGCTGACGTCACAACCAACCCTCCAATAGCCGGCGGAGCTGGGGGCGGAGCGATGGGAGGGGCGGGAGCTCTGATTGGCTGGAGCGCGCGTGTGTTTTGGCGGCGGGAGGGCAGGGACCCAGGCTCCCGCGGGGCCCGCTGATTGGCTGCGGCCGGTCCGAGGGGGCGGGACGCACATGCGCGAAGCTCGATGATTGGCTGCGGCGGGACCCGGGGGGGGCGGGACGCACATGCGCGGGGCGGGGCGCGCAGCCTGATATGGCGGGCGGCGCGCGGGGCGGGAGGCGGCCTGGGGCTCGGTAACGGGGACGGGCCTGGGGCGGGGGGGGCCTCGCTCCGCCGTGGGGCGGGATTGGGGGCCTCGCTCCGGGGCCGGGAGGTGGGGCGGCCTCGCTCCGGGGCGGGGAGGGCGGCCCGTTCCCTTGGCCGGGTCACCGGGCCTGCTGCCGCCTCGGGGCCCCGCTCGCCCCTCACGGTGCGGCCGGGAAGCAACGGGGGAAGCTGAGGTGGAGCGGGGCGGGGCAGGGTGGGGGGAGGCGGCTGCGGCGGCGCTGCTGGAGCCCCGGGCCGAGTGGCGGTGACCCGGGCTCGGCGGCCCCGGCCCCCCGGTAACCGGCTCTTTCTGACCGTTTGTGCGGCAGGACCGTGTTCCAGCGCGCCGAGGGGGCTGCAGGCTGCGGTGCTGTAAGTACCGGGAGATGTGACTGTGCTTAACTGTCCTGACGCCTTTCAGGTCGCTACAGAAATACGTGAGGATGAGGGGAGGTCATTGTCAAGCTGCACAAAAAAACTGGCCCCTCATGGTGTGATTTGGCTCCTTATCGGGGTCTCCAGGGTGGCTGGGCTCACAGCAGCAGTTCTTGTTTCTTTGTGACAGGATTTTGTAGACTTGCACCTTCAGTGAGACCTTTTGTGGCACGTGAAATGATACTCCCTGAGAACTTAATTTTGGACAATTCATGCGAAGTAATGGTTGTCCAGGGACCTCAAAGATAAAACTGTAATTGGGATAATGTGTTTTAAGTCCTGTATTTAAAAAAAATAAATAAGGAAGGAAGAGCAGGCCGAGTGCTGGGTGACTATCATTTCCTTTTCCTTCAGAGCTCACTGGAACTTTTGCTTTCCCCGTGAAGCACAGACATGACAGAGCAGGAGTTTGTGCTCTGCATGTGGCAGGAGCGGCTGTGGCCAGCCAAGGTAAAGCAGGGGTGGAGCTGAGGGTGGGCTGGGGGGGGGTAACCTGGGCAGGGGTGGAGCAGAGTCACAGGTAAGAGCTCCAGGTACAGACTTTATAATTCAGGAGTGAATCTGCAGAGATCCTGGTGCTGTGGGACATCAGTCTATCTCTGCTGCTCCTGGTAAAAGTGTTTTGATGTCTGGTCTCTCCAGCAGTCTTGGGCAAGGATTTTAAGCATCTGTGGGGTTTTTTTTGTCTTAAATGTAGGTTTTGTGCAAAGCTGGAGCTACTGGGAAAAAATCTGTTCCTGAAACAAAGGAGGGTTCTCTGAAAGTTGAAATCCTTGGCTTGAAAGAACAGTTAAGTGTCTTTGTTGTTCCGTTTGCACTCTTAGGCATGAAAGGAGGTAACCCCTGTATCTGCAGGTATCTCTGAGCTGAGATCATAGATTTACAGAAGGATTTGATGTGACCCCAGAGCTGGTGCCTCCCTGGGGCTGGCAGGGGGGCAGTGCTGGAGCCCCCCAGCAGTGAGCCTGGGCACTCCCACCCTGGGCTGCTTTTCTGAGTTTCTGCTGAGGAATTCAGCCCTGGGGGAGGAAAAGCTGCAGGTTTACTGTCAGGGGGAAGCAGGGTCTGTTCTCCCTGGGGTGTGTTTGGTCCTGGGGGGTTTTCAGCCTGGTCTGTTGCACTTCCAGGGCCAGTGTGAGCTGTGCTGGGGCCGTCCCGCTGGAGAAGAGCCTGATAGAGAACATTGCTGCTACCTTGGGTGAGGAGCTGGCAGCACTGCTGCCTTGTCCATGCTGGGAGTGTAAAATAGACCAGAAAAAGTCAACCTGGGGGACAGTAGTTCTTCTTATTTCCCTGGTGTGTTTCCTGAGGGTGGGGTTGTTTGGTTTTTTTTAATTCCCTTCCCCCCCTTTCCATTCCATCCCTAAAGTCAGGAAATCACCTGAGTGGGATCCCATCAAAACAAGGCCTGGGCAGCTGCCCTGGGCTGGCTCTGGGTGCTTGGCCTGAAAAGCCACAGACCATTCAAGTGTCAGGTTGGGTTTTTTAAGCACAGCAAATCCAATCTCTCCTGATTATTGCATCTTCTTCTCCATCAGATCAAAGGGATCACTCCAGGAGGGCTGTGGAAGAGCTGAAGTATTGCCGCTCTCTTAGAATTGCCCTGGATATTTTGAGTCAGAATGGGTCAGCAGGACAAGTGCCACCTGCAGAAGGAGCAAATCCCCCATTATCCCAGGAGAACAAAGCAGGGTCTGTCTCATCTACCCCCTCACGCAGGTCTCAGCAGCTCCCTCAGCCCAAAGAGAAGCTGGGAAGTGAGGCTTCCAGGGGCAAAAGAGGACAGAAGAATAACCTCAGCTTGAAGAGTGATGGGAAGAGGCAAAAGGAGAAGGGTTCCTTCCTTTCCAAGAACACTAAAGGACACACAGGTGGAGCAAACCTCTCCAGAGGTGGTGCTGGGGCTTTGTCTGCTGCATCAAACTTGAGGCATCAAACCTCCAAACTCCCAGAGTCAAAGTCACTACCAAGAGAGAAACAATCCAAGAGCAGCTTGTTGGCAAAGTGCAAACCAGGAAACAAAATCCCTCCTAAGCCCAAGGAGGGAAGAAGTAAACAAAAAGGAAAAAAGCCAAGAGGTGCAGGACCAGGTGTGTTGGGTGGGAATGGGTTCCCTGAGGATCCAGCAGGGATCCTGGCTGAGGGGGGCTCTGCCCTGCCCACCCCCTGTGGGCCTGACCCAGCAGCACCTGCCAGGGGGGCACCCACCAGGAGCCTCCCCAGAAGGACTCAGCCTGGAAGGAAGTTACCAGGTTCCTCCTGTGAAAGTGCCTCAGGTGACTTGGAGAAAGGCCTCAGCACTGAGACTGAAGGTGTGGGAGAGCAGCTGGATGGAGGAGAACAGCCAAGGTGTTTGAAACAGGTTAATGGAGAGCAAGAGAGCGGGGCAGGGGTGTCCTCTGAGAGGAAAAGGAACAGCAGGAATTGCCCCCCATCTTCATCTGGGCCTTCCAACCTTGGGGCCTGTTCTGAGAGTGTCCCTGCTCAGCCAGAAGAGGAGGAAAATAAGAGCCTTTCCCCCGTGGTTCTGAGTAAAGTGAAGCAGTTTCAGCTGCCTGACTTTGAGGAGGATGAAGGTGGGCACGTTGCTTGGGAAGGGGAAGCTTCATCCTGCTGGGTTGTAGTTCTGTGGGAATGTGGGTCTGGAATTGCAGGGTTTGAGTCCTTGTGAGGTCTGGGGAGGCAGGAGAGGCTGTTGCTGGCTGAGCAGCACAGGGCGACACTGGGGCTGTCAGGGCTGTGCTGGGCACCTGCCCGTGGCAGCAGTTCCCACCCTGCCCCACACGTGGGGTTTTTCTGTCCTGTCTCATGAGTGGGCAGGGCTGAGATGGGAGGGAACAGCCCGTTCTGGTTCCCTTCCCTTTGCACCTTCTGCCCAGGTTGTTCTGCCTTTCCCTGGGCAGGGAGCAGGGGGGTGTGACAGACCCTGTCCCCTGGGTCCCTCACTGTGTGTGTGACCTGCTCACACCTCTGGTCCTCCCACACACTGGTCCATGCTGATGAGCTCTGGGGTTTTGCTGCTCTTGGCAGGACTGGAACCATCTGCCCTGTCTTCAGAGGTTGTTTCCTCAGAGAGTCTCTCTCGCCTCTCACCGCTGGTAGAAGAGGAGGAGGAAGAGGAGGAGCTTCCCAGTATTTTATCACTCCAAGGTGAGATCCGTGGCCTGAGCCTGCTGCCCAGGGTCGGTGTGTGCTCCTAATCTGCTGACAGGCCTGGGTGGGGAGGCCCCACCTTTCTGGGCAGTGAATCCAGGTTTGCTCAAGCTTGGAACCCACTTCTTGGATGCTCCGGGAACAGCACAAAACATTGGGAAACTGGGCAGGGGTTGAGCTGCCCCAGTTCCTGTGCTGCCTTCTGGGGGGATGTCACCTGGGCTGAAGCCTGTAAAAGCCTCGAGGTGAAACTCCTGAGAGGTGAAGGTGCTGAAGGAAAATGACTTGTCTGTTTGATCGCAGAGCCCCAGTCGATCGAGGAGGGGATCCTGGTCTGGTGCAAGATGGGGAGGTTTCCCTACTGGCCGGCCGTGGTAAGAGCATCTGCTGCCCTCTTGGGGCTGAGGAGGAGCAGCTTCCCCAGGTCTTGAGGGTCTTTTGCCCTTCTTGACGAGTAGAATAACGTGTGATAAAAATGTGTAAAAGGATGAACGTGGCTCCTGGGGCCGGGATTGTGTGGAGAGTCGGGGCAGAGGGGTGCCAGAGGTGTTGGAGGCAGTGCTCCAACAAATCCCCTCCAGTTTGGGCACTTGCTCTTCTTGCCACTTTTAAGATTTTCATCCTGGTGTAACTTGCAGCATGGGGTGTCCTGGGTGAGATCCATGGGGAACCTGCTGGGGTTCCTGGGGCTCAGGGGGCTCTGTCCTTCCAACAGGTCAAGACCGTGCGGCGGAAGCACCGCCGGGCCTGCGTGCTGCTGATCGAGGGGGATGCCAGCACCAAGAAAAAAGGGTACATCCTGGGGTCCTGATCACCCTCTGGGCTCATTTCCTTTCATTCTGTGTCCTGTGCTCTCCCTGCCAAAGGGCAATTAACACCCAGTTAACTGGTGTGTAGATTCCAGAGGAGGGAGGGGCCCAAGAGGGGGGGGTTCAGGTGCTGCCTGTTGGGACAGGCTGGGGCTGGGGGGAGCCCCTGGTGCTGAGGTGAGGAATGAAAAAGGAGCTGGGCTTGTTACAAGATTCCATAGTTTGGGCTTATTGGGAAAACCCGAACCAGTGGAACCTGAATTCCTTGGGAAGCCTCATGTCCAGGGGGGTGTGGAGCTGTGGTAAATCAGGTGCAGCTCAACTGCCTCTTCCTCATTGGTTCATTTGCCTTTTTGTTTTTCCTCCTAAGTTTCTCTGTGTCTCTGAAGAACCTGAAACACTTTGATTGTGAAGAAAAGCAGGACCTGATAGTGAGTAGCAGCTGTGTCCACAGGGGCTGGGATGGGCCTGGCTGTGGTCACCCCATGGAATTGCCCTCTGGTGCTGCTGGCTGGGCTGGGTGTGCTCAGGGGCCTCTGTCCTCTCTCACTCTGCTCCACAAAGCATTTCAATGTAATTTGTGCTCCACAAAAGGGAGAGTGATCTGGGGATGGGATCTCCTGCCACCTCTTTCCATCTGGCTGAGGCTGCTGCTGGGAACACTGGGAGGGTTGGGCTGTTCCATGGGCCTCTTGCCTGTGGGATGGCAGCAGCTGGGGGCCAGGAGGCTGCAAGCAAAGCTTGGTTTGTTATCATGAGCCACTTCTGCTGCCTAATTCGTACCCTGGACCTGAAGGCTCCAGCGGGTGGCTCTGGAGGGCTGGGAATGTTCTGGTTTTGCAGGAGCGGGCCAGGGAGGGTTATCGGCAGGAGATCGAGTGGTGCATCCGCCTCATCTCCGACTATCGCATCCGAGTGGGTAAGGAGGGGTCATCCCACCCGCCCTGGGAGACACCCCAGCTGTCAGCTCTGCTTCCTGGGCTGCATTCAGCTGATGGCTCACCCTGTCTGGGGCTTTTCAGGTTGTCATTCCTTCACGGGATCCTTCCTGGAGTATTTTGCTGCTGACATCAGTAAGTGAATTCACTCCTGTGTGTTTATCTTGGTGGCTCTGATCACACGTGTGTGGTGAGTGTGTGAACATCCCCCTGGGAGGGGGGGATCCACCCCAGTTACCACACCCCATTAGTGCTCTTGGAGGTTTTTCCGTCCCAGGACGAAAGTTGAATAAATCTCGTTCAAGACAACGAGGGAGCTGGTTACCTCACCTTGCAGTGAGCTCAGCTCAGAGCTCCTGCCAAGGGTCCCGGCTCCTGCTCCTTCTGTAAGGCAAAATTAAGACTTTGGGGGTGGGTTTTACCCTTTGGGTGGGGTAGGGGAGGAAGAAGAACCTCTCAGGAAAGTCCCTTGTTTCCAGCTTTATGTGTGTGTGTGAGAACCCTTAGTTTTCTGTGTGTAAGGAGGGTTGTGGCTTCTCTTCTCAGGCTACCCAGTCAGAAAGGAAGGCTACCAAGGCCCAGCCCAAGTGACCTTTCCCAGTGCAGCAGAGGAAGATCATAAAGAGCCTCCAGAAGCTTCACCTCAGAAGCCCTCCAAGAAACTCCTTCCTGACAGAACACGAGCTGCCAGAGACAGGGCCAATCAGAAGATTGTGGAGTTCATAGTGAAGACCAAGGGGGCTGAGGAGCATCTCCTGGCCATTCTGAAAAGCAGGAAGCAGTCCCGCTGGCTGAAGGAGTTCCTGAACTCCAGGCACTATGTGACCTGCATCGAGACCTACCTGGAGGATGAAGAGCAGCTGGAGCTGGTGGTGAACTACCTGAAGGAGGTGTACAGGGAGATGGACACCAAGGGCCTGCACCAGATCAAAGGGGATGGGATCAAATTTATCTCTGACGTCCTTTTGCCTGAAGTAAGTAAACATGGAACACTGGGGAATGTGAATGTTTAAGGAAATACCAGCTGGTGTTGATGGGAAACCTTTGAGTGTCCCCAGAGGTGTCAGAGCCAGGTGGGTTTCTCCTGCCATCCTGGGGGCCTCAGCACTTGATTTTTAAGCCATTTACACAGAATGGAGAAGTTTTAGGTGTCCAAAGACAAGTCATCCCTGCTGGGTGTGTGGTGATTGCTCCTGAAGCTCTCACAGGCTTTGTTTGTTGCTGGTTTTGATTTGGCAAGAGGCCCCTGGGCCTTGTGGTGGTGCTGGGGGGGGTTGTTTTTTAGTTAGACTTTTAGATACTTCTTGTTGATCTTGGGAACTTTTCTGGGAAAACATGAGGAACTTTTGTAGAAACCAAATGGCTTAATCTGGTTCTAAGAACAATCTCCTGGGGGGGGCTAGAGGACAAGTTTCCATCCTTTGTTTCAGAACTTAAGGTACAAAACAAGGCATTTCACCCAGGTGATGGAGGAACCTCATGCTAACAATGTGTCCTTCTGCTGAGAGGGTCTTGGGTCACTTTTTGTCTGTAGTTCAGCTTCAGTTTCATGTGTACAAAAGGACTAATGACTCTTACAGGCCATCATTTATGCCATTTCTGCTGTGGATGACATTGATTACAAGAAGGCAGAAGAGAAATACATCAAAGGACCATCTGTGAGCAAAAGGTACCTTGACACTCCTGCTGTTTCCTGGGGTTTTCCTACTCCTTGAGTGTTGATACAGAAAAATGGGAGTTTGAGGGCAGGGGAGTTTTGTTTCCTCCTTCATGTCTGAGAAATGAAACCCCTGAAGGTGGGGAATGCTCCTTCTGGGGCCCCCAGGAACTGGTAGGATGATTTTTCACCACAGAACTTCCTTTCTCTTCAGGGAGAGGGAAATATTTGATGAAGAAATTCTGGGAAGGAAGAAGCAGAAGATCAAACCAGAGGCTGCCAGCAGCACCTGAGCTGGGGGGACAGGCCTGAGCCCCCTCCTGCAGACACTGGACTGGTGGAAAATGTGTCACTGTGGAGTCTCTGCAGCCCCTGCTTCTCATCCTGCCTTGGGAGCTGCTTCCCTGGGCCTGTTGAACCCCCCCCAAAGGGGCAGGAGCCCCTCAACCAAAGCTGCCCAACCCCCCCCGTGTTCTGCAGAGCTCCTGCCTGGGACCCTGAGCTGCCAGGGGGGGTTTGGGCCAAAACGTGAGGAAGGGGAGATGGTGGGTGGGGGGTGGAGCCCAGTGCTCCTGCTGCCTCCCCTGCCCTGGGTGTTTAAAAGGTGGGAAATAAAAGTGGTGCCTGGTGCTGCAGCTGGTGTGACAGAGGCTTTTTACAGCTCCAACACAGGCTGGGAATCCAGCAGTTGCTGGGGTCACAAACCCCTTCACTTCCCCATCCAACCCTGGAACCCTTGATGAACCAGAGGCCCCACGTTCAGGATCACTGTGAATTATCTTTGGAAACACCACCTTGAACTGTGGTTCCCTCCCTCCAGGTGCAGCTTTGCCACCTCCTCTGGCAGGTGCTCAGTGTTAATTGGTAATTTAATTATGAAGCCAAATGATTCCTATTTTTCTCTATCATAAGAAAAATTGTCCAGGGGAAGGCAAAATGGCTTCAAAGTAAGGAGGAAGTTTAAATGTCAGTGGGGACACAGCTGTGCATTTGGGCTAGATACTAATGATGTGGGTATATTCCAATTGCACTTTTAATTCCCCTGCAGCTCGAGCTCCTTGTTAGTGTCTGGTGTTAATTGAGGCCCCTTCCCCCCTGCCCACAAGCCCTGCCTGGGCTGCTTCTGAGGATATTAAAACAAAAACCCGAACGCGATGTGGGGGTCGTTGGCTCGGTCAGCGGGGCGGGGGGTAACGGGGAGAACGGGGGCGGTTTTGCCACCCCCTGGGGCTGGAAAAGAAGCACTTGCCGAAACCCGGGATCGAACCAGGGACCTTTAGATCTTCAGTCTAACGCTCTCCCAGCTGAGCTATTTCGGCTGCGCGGGAGCGGCCCTGCCCCCCCCTCCCGTGAGCCCCCCGGGGGGGTGTGGGGGTGCGGGGGGGTCCCGGGGGCCGGGGCAGGGCGGGGGGTCCCGGGAGGGCCGGTACCTGGGGGGTCCCGGGGGCCGGGGCAGGGCGGGGGGTCCCGGGAGGGCCGGTACCCGGGGGGTCCCGGGGGTCCCGGTGCCCCCACCAGGGGACGCGGCGGCGGCGGCGGCAGCAGCGCGGTCTCTGTGGCGCAATCGGTTAGCGCGTTCGGCTGTTAACCGAAAGGTTGGTGGTTCGAGCCCACCCAGGGACGGCGGCCGCTTCCTTTTCCTCCGGGGCGCCGGGGCCGTCCCGCCGCGTTCCGCCCCCGGTTCCCGTTTTGCCCGGCGTGCGCCCGCGGAACCTTCCGCGCCGCCCGCGTTCCCCGCCGGAGCCGTGAGGCGCTGCGCCGGGGGCCGCTGGGCGGGCGCAGCGCGCAGAGGTTGCCTGAAGGGCTGCGGGACATGGCGGCGCGGGGCGGTGAGCGGGGCGGGGGGGCCTGGGCGGGACGGGACCTGCTGCGGGACCCGGGACCCCGAGGCAGGGACCGCAGCTCCCCCCGGGGTGGCTCGTCCCGGGGAGCAGGCGGGGGGGGCTGCGCTGTCCCTGTCCCCTCCGGGGCGGGTGCTCGGGGCTCCGGTGCTGAGCTCCCTCCCGGCCCGCTCCCGTCCCCACGCGCTGAGCTTTCCTGCCCTCTCCTCGCAGGTCTTCGCCTCCCGGGGCTCGGCGCGCTGGCCTGGCGGTGAGCGGGGGGCTGGGGGTCCGGGCGGGGGGGGCTGGGCGCTCGGGGTCCCCTCCGCGCTGGGTCTGACCCCCGTGCTGCTCCCGCGGGGCTGGGATGCCGGGGGTCCCGTGTCTCTCCAGCTGCTGTTCCCTGTTTTCCCAGGCCCGCCGTGACCTCCGCTCCCCCCCGGCTGCTCCATCAGACGCCGAGTGGCCGCGCTGACAGGTGACACGGCTGCTGCGGGGCAGCTCCGCAGCCCGTCCCTCCTCCCGCGGCTGCGGGATCCCCGGTGGCCCGGGGGCAGAAACCTTCTCTCCCCGTATCCCTGTCTGACAATCCTTTCCCCACTTCCCTTCCCGAAGGCCGGGGTTGCCAGGCTGCTGTGAGCCCGGAGATGTGCCCTCTGTGACTGGGGTCCAGGGAACCCAAGCAGCACACCCTGCAGGGGGAAACCCCCCATATGAACACACACAGGGGGTGTGAACAGCGCTGGTTCCTTAGGGGGTCACAGTTCCCTGAGGCCAATGAGTGTTCTCTGCAGCTGCACTGAGCAAGTGGAGCCTGACCCTTTGCCTTCAGCTCTCTCCAGGTGCAGAAGAGCTCAGCTGTTGTCCCGAAAAAGTCCTACGTCCCCACCAGCCGTGGCGAGTACATTGTCACCAAGCTGGATGACCTGGTCAACTGGGCACGCAGGGTGAGTCCCTGGGGCTGGGGGAGAAACGGTGCTGGTGAGAGGTGGATCAGAGCCACCTCCTCCTCAGGATGCAAATAGGTTCAAAATTCTCCTCAGGGGAGTCGCTGAGTTTCCTACCCAGAGGCTGACACTGGGTGGTGTGTCAGTGTGGGAGGGAGAGTCCAAGAGAGACAGGGAACTGCTGGAGAGAGTCCCATGGAGGGCAAGGAAGGTGATTGAGGGATTGAAGCATCTTTCTTACGAGGAAAGGCTGAGGGAGCTGGGGCTGTTGAGCCTGGAGAAGGGAAGGCTGAGGGGAGACCTTATCAATGCCTACAAGTATCTCAGGGTGGGTGCAGGGAGGATGGAGCCAGACTGCTCAGCAGTGCCCAGGGACAGGATGAGGGGCAACGGGCACAGGCTGGAACATGGGAAGTGCCATTGGAATATGAGGGAAAACTTCTCCATGGTGAGGGTGACAGAGCCCTGGGACAGGCTGCCCAGGGAGGCTGTGGATTCTCTGGAGACATTCAAGACCCCCCTGGATGCAGCCCTGGTTGCTCCTGCCTTAGTGGGGAGTTGGGCTGGATGATCTCCAGAGGCTCCTTCCAACCCTGACAATTCCATGAGACGCTCCAGGCGCGGGCAGAGCTCTGACCAAACAGCCTGGGTGCTTCCCGTGTTCTGCTGCCCGTTCTGCTCAGCTCCTGCCCTGTGAGCCCTCCACGGGCTCTCAGCTGCCTCTCTGCCCTCCCTCCCCTGCTGCAGAGCTCCCTGTGGCCCATGACGTTCGGCCTGGCCTGCTGTGCTGTGGAGATGATGCACATGGCAGCTCCTCGCTACGACATGGACCGGTTCGGGGTGGTGTTCCGGGCCAGCCCCCGGCAGGCTGACGTGATGATTGTGGCTGGCACCCTGACAAACAAGATGGCTCCAGCTCTTCGGAAGGTACAGGCTGGGCTGGATGCCCAGAGCACCCCTGGGTGCAGGTGGAAAGTGCCCTGACATGTCCCTGTTCTGCAGGTCTACGACCAGATGCCAGAGCCTCGCTACGTGGTCTCCATGGGGAGGTGAGTCCTGTGAGACCCTTATCTCCTGCGTGGGAGAAATCCAGTGTCTGCGTGAGTGGGGAGATGGAGGGAGGAGAAGCTGTGGCTCCTTGTGTTTCCAGCCTCTTAAACTGCATAAAGAGGCCTTGGTACAAGTGAAACACAAAGACACCCTTTGATTGGGGTGAGGAGGGTGGTCTCTGCTGAGGTGCTGTGGGGGGCAGAGTGTGCCCCCCTGTCAGGGAGAGGTTCTGAGGGTTCTGCAGCTGCCAGTGACCAGGGGAAGGACCCTCTGAGTATCTGCCTTGTACCAGCAATGAAAATGCTTTGGTTTAGGGCCAGAGTGGCCTCTGTCCCTCCCGCCAGGGCCCGTGGAAAGGCTCCATGATTCCTGACCTGTGGCATCGTCCCTGGCTGTGACACCCAGGGGTGGCTTGGTGCTGGGGCGTGCTGGGGGGTGCTGAGCTGCCTTGGAGAGGTGCTGAGCCCACCCCTCTCTTGCAGCTGTGCCAACGGTGGGGGATACTACCACTATTCCTACTCTGTGGTGAGGGGCTGCGACCGCATCGTGCCCGTCGACATCTACGTGCCAGGTGGGAACGACAAGCAGGCCCCGAGTGACCTTAACTGTGTGTTTGAGGGGGGCTTGGGGGGGTTAAAGCTCTTCCAGTCTCAAACTGTGTGGCTGGAGCTGCTGATGGCTCGGGAGGAGCTGCGGGGGCTGCCGGGGGCGATGGGGCAGTTCTGGTGTGTGAGCATGGGCTGCCCTCCAGCCACGCACACACTGCCCTGGGAGATCCCACCTGCCTTAAAGACAAAGCGTTTCTACAGGTTGTAAAGACCTTTTAAATAAATCACTCTAGTCAAACCCTCTGGCTTTGATGAGCTCAGCAGCCTGGGACACACACAAATCCAGAGGGGAATCCCAGCCTGCTGTGGGATAGAGCCCGGGGCTGGTTGGTTCTGCTGGGTACACCTCAGTGCAGCTGGTTTCCCTTCTCCCTCTCCCAGGCTGCCCACCCACGGCTGAAGCTTTGCTGTATGGGATCCTGCAGCTTCAGAAGAAGATCAAACGGGAGAAGAAGATCCAGATCTGGTACAGGAAATAGCTTCTTATTTATGCCCCCCTCCCTGCCCACCACTCGTACGCACAATAAATCTATGTTCTCACGAGCCTTCCAATAAAACTACCTGGTGAAGGTGCTTGTCTGTCCTTAATACATCCCTCCTATCCAAACTGTTCTTTAACTCGTTTAAAAAAACATAATTAAAAAGCAGGAGTTGAATTTAATGGCATTCAGTGGTGGTTTCCTGGTCTGAGGAGCCTGTGAGGGAAGGAGACTGTTTGACCTTTGCCAGAAACCTGGGACTGGCTCTTTGGCCAAAGCTGCTGGGAAGTTTTGCCCATCCAGGTGAACCCCGGAGCTTCCCCAAGCTCAGCTCTTCCTTCCTCACCACCTGCTTTTTTGGTGAGAATTCCTACAAAGGATCTAACCAGCCCTTTATGTCAGTGTGTGCAGCAGCCAGAGGTTATTTCTATAACCTAAGTAAAATATTAGTGCTTCAAATCAGGATGTGACCATCACAAACGGAGGCACAGCAGGAGTGAAGCAGCCCATGGGTGCATCCCAGGTGTGTTCCCTGGGCAGCCTGGGACAGGAGCAGCCAGGGCAGAACTCCACAGGCACTTAGGGAAGACAAAGAAATCGCTCTGAAGCAGCAGCTGTGCGTTTAATTATCTTTTTAAAATTAATTTTATCCGTTCTCGGTAGAGGGGAGGTGTGATGTGTGTGCTCTTGGACTGCGAGGAGGGTGGGCAGGGTCAGCGCCGCGGGGGGCGCTGCTCCCGGGGTGTCTCAAAATGATCCCGTTTCAGAGGAAACATCTCGTCCTCGAAGCCCTCAGGCTAAAAGCTCTGGAACTGCAGCTCAACGGAGGAATTTGGAGAGGAGGATGAGTGGGAAACGGCCTCTGGGACAGACACAGGGTGGGACTTTCCTGTGCAGACCCCTCCAGGGCATCGGGGCTTGGTGACACCCGCGGTGGGGCAGGGATTCCAGTCCTTTTGTCCAGGAGCCTCCAGCCATCTCCCACCCCCTGTAAGGCAGCTTCAACCTTCTTTCATTAGCATCAGAGGAGACCAGAGCCCTCCTCCTCCTCCTGGCAGAGCACATCATCACTCTCTCCTCATTAGCCCCTTCCCGGGGCAGCCCCGGGGGCTCTGCTGCCCCCCTCAGTGCTTCACGATGGTGGGTGTGATCATCTTGTGGAAGGAATAGTACCGGCATTCCGGGGGGGGCACCAGGTCCATCACCTTCGTGCTGATGTTCTCCTTCTTGAAACCAGCCTCCACCAGCTGCCCCACCTGGGTCTCCTGGGGGGAGAGGAAGGAGCAGGGATGGCTGGAGCCTCCTGGATGCCAGTGGAGATGCTGCTGAGCCCTGGGATGTGGGGCAGCACGAGCAGCCGGGCACAGGGAGCCCCGTGGTGGGTAAAACCCCTCTGACCTTCCCTGAAACTCTCCCTGCTGAGCCCCAGCCATGGGGGATGAGTTAAACACCCTGACTCGGGCTGCCTGGGGGTGCAGGAGGTGCCCAGGCTGTCTGGGCAGCTATGGGGGGGGCTGGGGGTGCCAGATCCTCCCCAGCTGGGGGGGACATCCCTCACCTCAAACATCTTCTCGATGTCGGTGTACTTGGTCTTCAGCAGCTCCCCCCAGGAGGTCAGGTTGCAGTAGGTGAGGACCCCCCCCGGGCTGCAGCAGGCGGAAGGCATGGTCCTGCAACGGGAATGGGGGGCAGCTGGCTCAGCCCCCCTCGCCCTGCCCCCCTCGCCCTGCCCCCCTCGCCCTGCCCTCTCCAGGCACAGCCCCAGCTCGTGCCAACACCACGTCGTGGTGGTGGGGACATCCTGGGACATGGGGGTTTTCCAGAGGGAGAGTGTGGGGGCTGCAGAGCAACCCCCAGCTCTGGCTTTGACCTCTGAGCTCCCACATCCTCCTCCCTGCTTCGTGTGCCCCCATGTGCTCCAAATCCCCCACGAGCTGGGGGCTCCGGACCCCCGTGAAGGGCAGTGGGAGGTGTGGGGCTGGGGTGTGGGCGCTGCCCCCCACTGTGTTACCTTGATGAAGGTGAACTGGTGTGTGTGCCAGGTCTCCTCGGACAGGGGGTAGGTGTCATACAGGATCCCTGCGGGAACCGGGACCACCCGTTAGCCGGGAGAGCCCTCGGTGGTGCCGGGGGGAGGGTTCCCCCTCACGGCCTGATACTTTTTTTTTTTTTCCCCTATTTTAATTTGCCCCCCACGTCTCCAACCCTCAGAAAGCAGCAACGTGCTGCACCCCAGGACCTGGTGCCGCTCCCGGGGACCCGTCCCCGCGGGAGGGAGCTGGGCTGGGTGCTGCCCTGCACCCCAGGGACCCCCGCCCGCCGCCCCCTCCCCGCTCCCGCCTGCCCCGTGTCTCACCCTTGAAGTGCCCGTCGGGCAGGGTCGGCACCACGTCCTCCCACAGCCCCTTCAGGGGCACGACCTGCGGGCGGGAGGGCGAGCGGTGAGTCTGGGTGGGAGGCGAGCCCCGGTACCGCGCCCCGGCCCCCCGCACCGTCCCACCCCAGACCTTGTGCGGCTGCGTCCTGGCCCACTCCTCCAGCCGCCGGAAAACCCCCTCGTTGCACTCGATGATCCAGTGCTCCTCGATGTCGAGCTGCTGCAGCCTGGAGGCGGCGATGGCCATCCCGAAGCCCACCTCCAGCACGCGGCCGCCTGCGGACCAGAGGGCAGCTGGGGGGCTGGGGGGGGACAGACGTGGCCTCCCCAGGGACACCGGGTGGTCGCTGCGCACCCGGCGAGCGCTGAGCCCTGGTTTTCCTGCACCTCGGAGCACCCCCAGCCCCAAATGCTTCTCCACTCTTTCCCTGAATCTGGCTCTTTTCGGCGTGGGTCGGGAAGGCGCGGTGCTGCGGGGGGCAGTCCCGCACCCCTGCCACGGCCCTTTGCCCCCCCCTCCCCCCCGGGCGGCTGTATCGGGAACAAATGGCCACAGCAGCGGTGCTGCCAAAACCCTCCCGTCCCGGGGACGTGGCCCGAGGCTCGGCCGCTCCCACGCGGGCTGTGCAGCCGCCCCCAGCCCCGCGCGGGAATGTGTCGCCCTGACACGACAGCACAAGGGCCACCGCAGCCCCCGCTGCCCCCCTGGGGAGCGGGCAGCGAGCGGGGACGCGCACGGGGGGAGGGGATCCCTCCCCCCTCAGCAACATCCCCCCGCAGCGGGGACAGCTCCCCGCGGCACGACCCCAGCCCGGACCCCCCGTTACCCCCGGAGGCCGCCACGGCCGCCAGCGAGTGCATGTAGGGGGTCTCCCAGCGCTCCATCACCGGCTTCCCCAGGATCTCCAGGTGGGCGTCGGGCGCATCGTACCCGGCCGCAGCCCCCCGCCAGGCCCCCCGGCAGTCCTCCCCCGCCGCGAAGATCGGCCCCGCGCTCATGGCTCTGCCCGCGGGAGGAAAGTCCAGCGGTGCGGCCGGCGGTGCGGGGCAGGGAGAAGGGTCACCGGGCGCTCGGCCGGCTTTAAATAGTCGGGGCTGGAAAAGCGCTGAGTCCGCAGGGCAGGCGGGGGCCCCGCGGGGGGGGCGGGACACGCGGCCGGGCAGGAGGGACCCCGGCCCCGCGGGGCTGAGCTGGGGGGTGCGGGGGGTGGGCCCCGCGCCTGGAGCGCCGTGCGGGGCCCGGCTGGAGCGGGGATGGCCGGCATCCCGGCGGGAGCGGATCGGTGCAACCGGGGGCGCAGGCAGGAAGGGCTTTTCCCCGGGGGCCCCGCGCGGCGCTGAGCCCCGCAAGGTGCCCCGCTGCGGGCTGTGCGTGGCCGGGCCACCCCGCGCCCCCCGCGGCAGGCCCGGGCCGCGCCGCACGGGGAGGGGGGGCGGGCCCAGGGGGCTGCGGGGGCGGCTGGGGCGGGACGGGCGGTGCGGGGCCCAGGCCGGGCGGTGCGGGACGGGCCCGGCCCGGGGTCCCGGTTCCCCCCCCCCCCCCCGCACGTGGGGCGGGCGGCCCCTCCCATCGGCCCCCGCGCGCGGCCCCGCCCCGCCCCTCCCTGGGCGCGGCCCCGGAGACCCCGTAGCGGGGCAGGTGCGCGCGCAGCGGCGGTTGGCGGCGCTGAGGGAGCGCGAGCGGCGGGGGGCGGGCGGGCCGCGGCGGTTGCGCAGCTCGGGAGCGCGGGGGGGGGGGGGAGCGGGGACAGCGAGGAGCGGCCGCCGCAGCCCGCGACCTGCCGCCGCCGCCGCCGCCGCCGCCGGAGGGGAGAGCCGGGCGCGGCCCCGGGCACCGCCGAGGAGCCGCCGCCATGAACAGCGTGGGAGGCGCCGACGAGATCGGGTGAGGGAGGGGGGGGGGGGGGGGAGCGGGAGGAGGCACCGGGGCGGGGGAGGGACGGGGGTCCGGCCCCCTTCCCGGAGGGGAGGCCCGCGCGGGGCCGGCGGGGTGCGGGCCCGCCCGCCATGCTGGGCCTGCGGAGCGGGGGGGCCCCTCACGTGACCGGCCGGGCTGCGGCGGCAGGTGCGCGCGCCAAGGTCACCGCGCTTCCCGCCACGGGGGGGGGGGGGGGGGGGTCGGTTTGTTCCCCCCGCCCCGTTCCCACCGGGCGGTGAAGCCCGGCGGGGACTTTGTGCCCGTGACTCATCAGGGCCGGGGCACGGACCTGGGCCCTCCCCGGGGGGGTGGCGGGACAAAGGCGGCAGGCGGGAGCCCCCCCCGCTCGAGCGGCGTTTCCCTCAGAAAAACGCTGTTTTGACTTGAAAATGCCTCTTCAAACCGGTGACGCGACCCGGGGCTGGGGGTCGTGAGGGGTGTTCGGTGATCTCTCCCGGCGCCTGGCGGCATGTAAGTCACCGGAGACTCGGCACGTTAGAACTGAAAATAGCCGAAATAAACTCAATTGGAAGGAAACCCGGACAAAACTAGCGGCTGCTCGGCTGTCGCCGCGAGGCCGGGCACGGGACCTGCGCGTCACGTCCCGCTTTTTGAAACGGGAGCGGACACCGGGCAGTCCCGGGGCTGGCGCTGCCTCAGCCTCCTCGGTACAGCCAGACCCGGGGGGCAGGAGGAGAGTGTGGGATGTAACACGTTGCTACAAACAGTGCATGTTGCATGAGGCGTGTTTAAGTACCTAAGTTTTGCTCTGGAAGTGTTTTTATTCAGTGCTGGGCATTAATTACCCTGCGGTGCCTGGTGAGGGACCCGAGGAGCCCTGTGCTGCTCTGGAGCTGTCGGCGGGTCCAGCCTGTGGGTTCCTGGGGTAAATATTGTTAACTTCCCCCAGAATGGGCCTGGCTGCCAAAGAGCTCTCCCCTCGGCTGCAGGCTGCTTACATTTTTGATCCTTCTGAGTTGTAATCAGATTTGAAAGGATTGAGTTTTCATCAGAGGTGGTAATTTTAATTTTCTTCCCCTCCCACAACAGACTCAGAGGGGAAGGCACAGAGTGAGCTGTGGGCTGGTCAGCTGCCTCTAGTTGTGTGGAGGAAGTTCTGTTTGGGATGCGAGTCTTCATGGGAAGCGATGAGTTGAACCACTTTTCTAGGCAGAGATTTTAAGATAATAGTTCAGAAGGCAGTGGGTCTGGCAGCCGGGTCAGTGTGAGTATGTAGGGCTTTGTGAGCATTATTCCTTGTAATTAGTACTTGGGACTAGTTTGGATGAAAGCAAGTGCTGCTCTTGAGCTCCTTCTGTCCTCCAGGATGGAGCTCATGGGGACGGTGCTGAGAGAAGTGATGGAGTGAGTCAGACTGCCAGGTTTTATGTAGGCAAAAAGTTTGTTGCTTTTGTTGGGCTTTAAAATACCTTTATGTGCTTCCTTGCTAGTTCTGGGATGAGCTGGTTCAGTGATAGGTACATTTCTGATAGAAAGGAATAAATTAACAAGTAAAATGTTGTCAGGAAGTAGTTGAAGCGGAAGATGTGGGTTTGTGAACCTTGGTTACAGCTTATTACATGTGCTGGAACTTACAGAGAGTTGTTATTCCACTTCTTGCTCCAGAACCCAGGAATTCTGGTGCCTCACATTGTCCTGTGCCTGTCTCTGGTGTCCCGCAGGTGGGAAGAGGGATCTGCAGGAGGGAAGGAGCCAGGGGTGTGTGTTCCATCCCCCCAGCCTTTGCTGGAGAGTTGCTGCCGTGTCGGTGGGGCTGGGCTGCAGCCCCCTGGGGTGTGAGGGCAGGGATGTCAGCAGGCTCCATCCCATTACACGGTTTTAATAATTACTAGCCCATAAACTGAAAAAGGAGGTTTTGTAGGAGGCAGCAAGTGTGAGACTTGAGCCAGGGGCTGATGTGGTACAAGGGAGGCTCCCCCATCCTTCCTCCACACCAGTGTCCTGCCTCTGGCAGCTGCCTCCTGCCACCCTTCTGGGGTCTTTGTGTCAGCTCAGTGCTCATTAACTCCTGCCTCTGCTCCCTGGGTTCAACACAAGGGGAGTCCTGGCCTTGGCATTTTGTAGCAGGCATATCAGGGAGGCCATGGATTTACATACAGCTGCTGCAGGTGACCTCAGGCAACCCTGCTTTGTTTGTTTAACTGTATGTAGGGTGACTACAAATAATTCATGATGGAACTGGAAGGTGTCAGTGACCAGTAGGAGTGGGGAGCCCTTCCCTGCAGGCAGGGTGAGGCTCTGTCAGGATGCAGCTGCTGGTTTTAGATTGATTATCTAGATTGATCTTACACACCAAACTATCAAGTTTAGTTAAAAAAAAATCCCAAAATACAGTTGGGTGAGAAAATGTAGCTGACACAGCCACGGGCCATCAAAACTATCACCAGAGTAGAGCATTATATTGGTTATTTTCATTGCTATTAGCAAATAAAGTTACTTCTTTATGGAACTTGCCCTGAAAATAACAGCAGAGGAAGGAGCACAGGGATCTGTGTGTCCTCTGGAGAGGAAACAGGGAAGGGACATCTGGAGCCACCAGGCAGCCCAGGTGTGAGGACCCTGGGGAAGGGTGGCTGTTACCAGGTGACCTTCTTGCTGCTAACAGGTGGTGGAGAAGCTCCAGCAGGGCCTTTGCCAGGGGGGAGCTTTTCTCTCCTTGAGAAAACTTGGTCACCCTGAAACATGGGAGCAGAAGCCAGGTCTTCAGAGAAGGCTGGTGTTGGTGCAGGTCCTGCCTGTGCTGGTGCCAGAGGAGCAGAAGCAGCCCCTGTCCCTGCAGCTCCAGCAGGATAATGCACTCACTGCACCTTAGCAGAGCTTTGATTTTCTGGCCAGCTTAAGGAGGTGCTTTGATCTACAACAGTTGGTCAAGGCTTTCACTTCTCTGATGCTCCCTGTGCTCCACCAGCTCTTGGGGGGCGTGGGGGTGTCAGTTTCTGTGGTAGCTGCTCTTGAAGAAAACAGGTGAGATAAAGTTTAGTTTGTTTTTTTTGTTGGGAGAACTTCAGCTTTCTCCATTTAAGGATATTAATCCCCAGCTCAGCTGCAGCCACACAGATACCTGAGGGCCAGTAGAAGACAAAAGCAGAGTGTGGTTCCTCTCTTTGATGACTGAGAACTCCAAGGCATCCTCCAGAGATAAACTGTCCCAGCCTGTCTGTGCAGAGCCATCCAGCTGTTAACAGAAGAGCTTTTGAGTTGGTGCTTCTTACTGAAAAGGGTCAAGTGTTGAGGTGGCTTTTAAACTAACCTTTAATTATGCAGTAAATTACTTTGCATAGAAGTCTTGTCACACCCCAGGGTTGATAAAGAGTTGCAGAGCAGGCAGCTGGCACCTCCCTGCTCCTCCCTGTGCTCTTGCCCAAGCACTTGGCCTGCCTGGACATGCAGTGGTGCGGGTTTGGGTGCTCCTCTCAGAGATGGGTTGATTCAAATGTGTTTTAAGCCTGGAGTTTAGTTTGGGTGTTAGCCAGGACTTTCTCATCTCTTTGGAGATACCTCTAAACTAGATTGTAGGATGGTTTCACAGCTAATTGCTGAATTAGTGCTACTGTGTTATTTAGTACTTGCCTCACAGGTTTGCCTTCTCTCTTAGACTTGAACTTGGTGGTTCTACTTTTGCTTTCATTTCACTAGAAGATAATGGCAGACAGGAGTGATTCTGACAGGCCTTTCTGGGTGGGCCAGGGAGTAGAACTTGAAAGAATCGTGTGAAGTTTTTTTCTTAGTTTTAATCAGCAGTTTAAGGACTTTTCTTTACAATGAGGCACTTGGAGAACACAGGGGCAAGGGAGCCTGAGGGCTGACTGGAGTTTTTTGATCTGAGGATGGAAAAAACTCCCGTGCTTTGGGTCTTACCCGGTCATAGAGCTAGAGAACAAGTACAGACAGTTCAGGTGGTGTCTGACTCCAACCACTGCACTAGTTCAGCATTCCTTCATGGAGTTGTGGTTCCTGTTGGGCTTTGATCTTCTGGCACGTGGGAGTTGGTCCCGGGACAGATGCATGGATGCTGCCCATTGCTTGTACATCCGTAGGGAAACTTCCCACCAGTGCTGGTTTTCATGGGGCCATGTCTCTGGAGGTGGTGGCAGCAAGTGGAACTTCAGAGTCTGGTGGTATTTTGGTGCAGTACCTGTCAGGAAGGGCTGCAGCAGCTGTGCTGGTCGTGTGTTTTTGTAGAATCATCTTTTAATTCTGTTTATCTGGTCTCTAGTAACATTTGATGTTGAGCAGCAAATGGATGCAGGGAGGGCCCTGCTGTTCTTTGAACTTGGTGTAGCAGGCCTGATGCACAACGGTGCACACCTCTTGATCCTTAATCCAGGATTAAAGCAGTTAATGAGACAGACTGGGGTATTTAAACGAGGATATCTGGATTTCTGTCAGTTTGGTTTATCTCAAAAGTTTTGGATTTTGTTTTCATCCTTAAATTGGAGCTGCAGGGACCCTGCAGCTGTTTTGTTGTGTTGCTAAGAGAAGTTCAGTAAGTGACTTTGAGCCAATGATCCTTGACAGGCATCCAGACATCCCATTTTAATTGGAGGGGTGGGGATTACCGGGTAGAATGACTATATAGCAGGGTTCTTGGATCACTTTTCAGATTTCAGTGATGCTTTATACATATTTTTCTGAGCTGTGAAGTGTTCCATGCTGGAACTCCTTTCTGCCCCAAAGAGCAGGTAAATGTACTTCCTGTGATGTTTTGTGTTGGTTTTTTTTTTTTTTTTTCTTTTGTATATTTATTTCTCAAAGCAGCCTTAGCAAAGACCTGGAAATATGAAGTTCGGAGGAACTGAAAATGTTTTTGTCTTTGCATAAAAGAATAAAATGTATTCCTGTGTTAAGCTCATGTTCTCTGTTCATGCTTGTGGCACATGAAACAGATCTAGTTTTATGTGACTCTTCATGGAACAGACGGTGGTTGTCACAGAGAACAGGGAATTCTAGTGGAGAGCAGGTGGTGGGTGGTGTTGTGGAGCCCTCAGACCTGCCAGACCCCTCCAGACTGGCTGACTTCTTTGGTAATAAGATGGAGATGATCTGGGGGGTGATCTGGGGGGCTCCCTAACCCCGCTGTGTGCTTTGTTTGCAGGAAGCTCTTTGTGGGTGGCTTGGACTGGAGCACAACACAAGGTAAGCCATGGGTGAGCCAGCCCCTGTGAGCAGCAGGTACCAGGAACAGCCAGTGCTGAGGTGGGAAGGTTGGGAGCAGAGGTGGCTGCTCTGTCCTGCTAATGAAGAAACCTTCCTGCAGACAGTTCAATGGGTGTTCATCACTTTTGGTTTTGTATTTTCTATCGGGGAAGTTTTTGTCAGCTCAGATTACAACTTTTTAGCATTGCTTTACTGTGATACCTCTTGTGTGAGTGGAGGCAAAGCAGTACATACCATTGGTTTAGGGGAAGTAGAATGTAATAATTTTCAGAAGAAGCTTGCACTTGTTTCACCATGTGCTCATCTCTTGTCTCCTCATTGCCAGCACGGCCTCATGGTGTTAATACCTGCTTCTGTTTAATATGTGCTTTCTTTTTAACAGAAACTCTTCGTAGCTACTTCTCCCAGTATGGAGAAGTCGTAGACTGTGTTATAATGAAAGACAAAACAACAAACCAGTCTCGAGGGTTTGGATTTGTCAAATTTAAAGACCCCAACTGTGTGGGAACAGTGCTGGCCAGCAGACCTCACACGTTAGATGGCCGAAATGTAAGTTGCTTCTGTGTTTTGGTTTTATTTCTGCTTCAGAACTTTCTGCTCCAGACTGCTTCAAAGAGCACTTTTAAATTCTGGCTTCTTTTTTGCAGACTGGATGGTGTCAAAGTTACCTGTTACTGGTTTTAATTATTTATTGTAAAATGCCTTTAACTCGGTGATTTGTCACGTTGTAGAAGTGATGCCTTGTTGGTAGCTTTGATCTGAGGAGCTGGATCTCAGCAGTGCTGTGTTCAGCTGCCACAAACCTAACTTCTAGAGCCATGTTCTGCACTCTGAGATCTGACCAAACTGGAACTTCTTCCAGATTGATCCAAAGCCATGTACACCTAGGGGGATGCAGCCAGAAAGGACACGACCAAAGGAAGGATGGGTAAGGAAAGATACTTGGTGTATCCTGCCTGTTTTCCAAGTTTTGGCTTAACCTTCTAGCAGTTTAATTGAGTTTACTTGGATTATATCCATGTTTTAAAGATCAGGAGTCAGTATGAAGGCCTTGACTGTAAGTTTTATTTCTGAAAAATGACTTCTACTTAGATTTCCATGGTAGCACATGGTACCAGGCAGTGTTAATGAACCTTTTCTGTTGTGTTAAGCTCAGTTTGTGGGAGTGGGAGTTCCTTCAGCTCTTAGCACTGTAGTTGGGTTCTTCAGATCTTGAAACAAGTGTCTGGAAGTGCACTGATAGCTTTTCCAGCCTACTTCACACCCTGCAGATTATGATGGTTTAATTAGAAAATGAGTAAATGGCCTCAGAACAGAGTCCCTAGTTCTCTGATCCTCTGCAGAGCAGAGGCTTGTAACTGTGAGGTCTGAAGGTGCAGCTGCTTCACTTCAGGGGCGGGACCCCTGGAGGTGCCTCCCCTGGGCCTGCAGGAGCCCCCTCTTCATCCTGCAGTGTAAAGTGAGAGAAGCAGCCAGCTTTATTGTCCTTCTGACTGATGTTTTTTTCCTCCTTGGTTTAGCAAAAAGGATCCAGGAGCGATAACAATAAATCCAATAAAATCTTTGTTGGTGGGATTCCTCATAACTGTGGCGAGACAGAGCTCAGGGAATACTTCAAGAAGTTCGGAGTGGTGAGTCACACAGTGTGGTGGCACTTTGTCACCAGTCGGTTGCAAGGTGCTTTCCCTCCCCTCTGCCTGCCTCAGATTTCATTAGGCTGTCAAATTTTGAGTTAATTTAGACCAACTACTGCAGAGACATATTGAAGCACTTTGTGATAAACTCTAGTAAACGTTCATCATCTTGAAATGTATCTTGCTGTTGGTCAGGATCTATTGCTCTGGTCTGTAACTTCCTTTGCTGCTTCTGTCTTTGGAGTCAACCTGGTGCATTATTCTGTTCCCTTCCTGCAAAAAACTCCTGAGCTGAGTTGGCTGATGAATAATTTTTTCTCTTTGCAATTGATAACTTATAGCTTGGTGATTTAATAATTTTCATGGATTTTTTTTAGGAAGGAGCAGTGAGTACTTGGGTGAGCTTATGTCTGAGTTTGAAGAACTCAGACTGCCTGAGTTAAATTCAGGACTGTGCCAGTGGATGTGAACTTGTCATTCTTGAGTGGCATTTAGTGTGTTTGTTTGCTATTTTCTTTTTTAAAAATCACCTTTCAGGTTTCAAGTGGCTAATGTCAACAGTACTGTATTCATAATTAAAAATTAGCAATGGCTAACAACTGTTTCTTTAGTTTGAAAGGCTTCAGTAGAGTTGTAAATAAAAACAGGGGAGCATGTTCCACAGCTGTGGAACACAACACTTCCTAAAGGCTCTTCCTCACAGACTTGTGGCTTTCCAGTTCTGACCTCTGGATGGCTGGGGAGATCCAGGGTTCAGTTCCACCAAATAGAGAAGGCAACAGCCATTAAGTGTAAGTGCCTTTAAAAGTAAGTAGTAGAACTTTAACCATAGTGTAGAGGCTGAAGAGTGGATGTAGCTTCTGAGTGAGTTATCTTTGGAGAGGCTCTTAGAGAGGTTTTGTGGCCACAGAGTGAAGAGACAAAAGCAGGCACTGGTTCCTAGCCATGGTCATTGCTTGGTGAGGAAGGGGATCTAGAGGGACCTGAAGGTGATCCAGAGGGACTGTGGGGAAGAGATCTGGCACTGTCTCAGAGCATGACCCCACACAGGGACAGTCCCAGCTGTCAGCATCCGGTGGGATACAGTCAGTGTGGATGTGTAATAACTTGGACAAGTATCTTTTGTAGCTGGAAGTGAAAGGTGTCAGATTTTAAGCTAATTCAGGGGATTCTAGTAAAAAATAAGCTCAGATTAACTTCAATCATAGAATGGCTAGGGTTGGAAGGGACCTTAAAGATCATCTGGATGTGATCACACACATTCTGTGACTGCTTTTCTGCATCGGAGAATTTCAAGGCAGTTCCTTTCAGCTGCTTTAGTGTTGCCCCTGACATGAATGTTGCACCTCTGGTTTTGTTTAAATTGTAGCTCACAGTCATGCTTATTCTGAGGAGAGTCTTTAAGCCCTCAAACAGCTTGCATTTTCCATTGTTTTGTAAGTTGTTGTTGTTTACTAATTTAAAATCACTCCAGTATTGATCATCTATCACTTAGGGCTTTTTTTGTAATTCTGTGCAAAGCATCAGTTTGTACCTGGCACCCTGGGCCACACTGCTGCTCCAGTCTAGCTCAGAGAAGCTGTACAGATTCTTAAAATGTGTTTGGAGTTGAATCTGCTCTTCACATTGAGAATGAAAATGTTTAAAAATGGAAGAAGTGATACTTTGAGAAGCTACATGGATGTTTAGTGGGTTGAGAACAAACTGGCGGGGGGTTTATAGGAGCCTGAGTATAAACAGTGTAGTGACCTTAGTGCTAGATTAAAATTGTAAGTGTGATGAGACTGTAACAAGGCACAAAGGAGCAGCTTTGCAGAACAGATGAACTCAGGCTTTTCTGCAACTCCCCTGAAGAGCAATATTCCCAGTTTGTGTGCACCCCCTGGCCCAGCCTGGTGTCAGTGGCTGCAGCGGGCATTTAATTGTGCTTTGAGGACAGAGTGTGGGAAAGCAGCCCTGGGAGCTGGTGGGAACACTCCCCTGGTAGCACAGTCAGTAGAATTTCCCTTCTCTCTTCCAGGTCACTGAAGTTGTAATGATCTATGACGCAGAGAAACAGAGGCCCCGAGGTAAAGGCTGATCTAGTTTGTCCTTGAAATTTCTTCATACTCTCCTATAGTCAGATGGCAAACTATTTCACACCATCAGAAAAGGTAGACTTTTTTTTTCTGTGTTGCCTCAGGAAAAATAATAATTCACTCCAAGTCTAGACTCTTCATCTACAGCTTCAGTTGGTACCTGTGCATTTAAACTCAGATGTTTCATGTTCATTTATGGATTGTTTGGGTTTTTTTGCTAGTTTTTCAGTTGAGTGAAATTTGATTTTTGAGCCACTCCTGTGGGGGGGGGGGGAAGTAGAGTTCCCTCCTGTTCCACATGAAAGGTGTGTTGGTTCCTGATTACAGGGGGGGCTCTCCAGTTCAGAGGATGTCTGAACAGAGGAGAACAGAATCCATCCATTACATCCTTTTTGGTTAAATGGCTTCACTTCAAATCAAAACACTTCTTAAAGTACACAAAATAATTCTGAAATGTATATATTTTGATTGGGAGGTGTAATCTGTATGCTAGACTGCTCTAAAAAACCCAAAACAAACTGGTACCAGTTTCACCAAGCTCTTTAATCAAGTTGGTACCTTTGGTCAAAGTATGAAGTAGGTTTCATGTCATCCACCTTCCATTGCATCTGTCATCTCTTGGCCAAGCAAGAGGCAATATTTTAAACACGTGGAGCTCAGTTGCTCTGACCACCCTGTAGCATGTTCTACATGCTGGAGAATAGTTTGCCATCTGAACTTTCATTTCTCTTCTGACTCATTATTAAGAAATATATTCTTCACTTCATATTTATTAAGCTGTTAAGTCTTAGTTTTATTTTTAATTTAGACATACATCCTTAGTGACATATTTAAGTGTTTCATAGTAAAGTATGGTAATGTTAAGTAAGTTATTTTTTATTTTTTTCTTTTCTCTCTGTGCATTGTTGACTGTGATTAACGATATCTCTTTAGATTTCTTCTCTCTAGGTGATAATTTATCACAGAGGTACAGGCCAGTTCCACAGTCAGAGGAGGGACGGGCTTTGTCTTTTATTGGAGTGTAAACGAAGTTTCAATATATTTGTTTTTTTGTTTTTTTTTTTACTTTAGCTCTCTTAATCTTCTTTCAACAGATACCTTTTATTTAAGCAGAACATAAATTCATCTATTTAAATGCTCTAGAGCATCTGATTTGAAGTAGAGGAGGCAAAGATACAGGCATCTGAGTGTAGTTTGTTTCTGAAGTTCTGAAACTTTTCAGTAATTATTTTATCATCTCTCTCCTTGTAATATTTAATCCCAGCCTTGCAGCCTCTGAGTAGGAGGTACTAAAGCATCATGCCTGGTCTGGATTTATCCTGGTTGCAATTAATGGCTTCTCTGCTTAAAGCTATACTAAAAAAAAATAAATAAAAAAATAAAGGATTTTGGGTCCACTTTTCCTGGATGGGAATTTAAAGCAGGAGAGGCAGGTGTGGATCCCATCTGTCTGCATCCCCGGTGCAGATGTCCTGCAGCATATTTCTGCTTTAAATCTGACTTCTTAAACAGTGGTCTCGAGTCCTCTTGCTTTCATTTTTGTTCTGTTACATTCTTTTCTGTTCTCTGGTAACCAGGCATCATCTCCAGAAATGGCCTGAGTCCCTGGGCTGTGCTGGGGGAAATCCTCAGTGTGTGTTCAGTGCTCCTGGCCCTGCATCCCTGCACAGGTTTTCTCTTCCCCTCCTGGTTGGGGTTGGTTTATAGAGCCCTGACAGTCCATACCTGTCCTTTCAGTATGACTCCTAAATAACTAGATAACTGCAAAATTCAGAAGGCCAATTCCCTGCCATCTCCTACTGGCATCACTCTGAAGTTTGCCTTGTTCTCAGCCCTGAGCAGCCCCCTCACTGCACAGCCTCTTACAGCTCTGCTGGCAGGAGGAGGGACAGTCCAGCCCCCACTGATCCCGGTGACATTCCCCTGCCTTCAGCTCCCCACAGGAACACCAGCCCTGCCCTGGAGGAGGAGCCAGTGGGTGTCTTGAAGTGTCCGGGTCCTCTGCTCCCTGGCAGTCCCACCAGCTGCTCCTCAGGGTCCCAGGTGTGAGCACAGCCAGGCTGGTCATACCACAGGACACGGTGCCTTTGGGGTCTCTGCTGCTCCTGCTCTCTGTTCTTGGCTGAACCAGCAGCTCTGAAGTCACTTAGAGGTTCTTGCTGTCTTTGTTCTCTTCCTCCCCTTGGCTGCCAAGCAGTGTCATGGCTCTGTTCAGGAGTCTCCTTGGGTTCCTGCTAAGTGCAACCTGTTTCTCCAGTCTTCCACAAAGCCCTGGCCTCCAAAAAATAAAGCTCCTGGATGATAGACTTGGTCACTTCTAATGTATTTAAAATAACATGTTGTTGGGATTTTGCTGTGTATTGTACTCTGACTTCTTCACTGTTCTTATCTTGTGATGTTTGGCCCTTTTTGACCCTTTTTCTTCCCTGGCTTCCTCCATGATGTCTTGCTCCCCTTCCTTCTCCCCCTCCAGACCCCATCCCCAAACCAGTCTGTTCCCCTCTTCCAGTCTTCTTGGAATCAAGTCAGACCAGCAGCCTTCCTGTCTAGATGGTAACCATCACTTTTCTTCCCCACAGCCTTTTTAGATAAAGGCTGTAATACTAAATATGTGATTTAAATACAAATACCTTTGGCTCTGCTCCTTAGCTTTCCAGTGAAGCTCAGACAAATATATTGTGATGAAATGCTGCTCTGCATTTCCAGGCTGCTTTCATCACAGGGCAACAAAACTTCGTTTATACTGCCAGTCTCTTGTGTGTGGGAAATGCCAAGTTTTTTCCTTTTTATTTTAAGTTTATTTTAGTGATGTCTTTTGCTCTTGTTGCTGACAGCAGAATTTGACCTGCTGGAATCTGTTTTGGCCTGTATCTTTGTGTATTTTTTTATATATATATTTATATATAAACTTTCTCTACAATAGGCCTCTTTGGGCTTACCCAACCCAGTTGGATAAGCTCAGAGAGACACTGACTGTCATAGATCCTGTATTTATTTCTGTTTAACGCTGTAGAGCAATATCTGGCTGCTGTCAGCACTAGCTGCAAAGCAAAATGCAAACCAAGGGGGAAATCTTGGGTTTCAGAAGAGCAGAAATGCATCCATATTCCATGTGCTTTTTGACGCCGCACCTCGTTTTTCTTTCTAATTTTTGATTGCTCTGCCCTTGGCTAATCCAAAGAATGGCACAGTTGATGTACTGCATGTGTTCCTACCTGGCCTGGGGTGTCACACCAGCAGCCAGTGGTTGATGGCATGAACCAGCCTCCCTGTTCTGTGCAATTAACCACTGTTTTGCCACTCTCTCGGCAGCACCAGCAGCTACGACCTGAGCGCAGAGGTTCTCAAAGTGTCACCTCAAAAAGCCATGTGGTCCTGGGCCTCATTTGCAGCCTCATCCACAGGCACCAGACCCTCCCCTGAGGCCTTTTAAATCACTGCTGGAACCAGCAGAGCTGCTTCCACGAGGGCTGGGGGCAGATCTAAGGATGTGAGCCACCCTTGGGGGTCTGGAGCAGTTAGCAAGGTCCTGGGTTGAAGAGAGGGACTGAAAAGCATTGCATGGGTTTCCAGGAGAAAAGCAGCAGAAAATATAATAAATGAAATATACATGAATAAGAAATAAAGGGATGTGATGGCAAAGCATCCTGCTCTGTGTGAGCAGCCTTGCTCTTCCTGCTGGGGTTGCTGTTTGGAATGACTCTCTCCAAGGTGTGGAAAACTTTTGAGAACCTCTGATCTAGGTTGTTAGTTTCTGAAGCTTCTCATTCATCCATGGAGTGGTAAAATTTGTCATGCTTTAACAGCTACATTTCAAAGACAACTTTCTTATTTTCCATGGAAAATAATTCCCTAATTGGAAGATGGGATATATGGGATGGGCGGAAGTTGCTTTGCAGCTTTGGGGAGCAGGGACATGACAGGTTTTCCTTGGGAACCTGCTTTCAATCAAAGATAGGAGCAGCAACGTTGCTTGACTCTGATCTGCTGTCCCACAAGGATTTTGTTTTCAATCATGTGGTGCAGTTGTATTTATGACTATACTGGCACTTTTTTTTTTTTCCCATTTCCTGGTAGGTGCTTTAGGAATAAAACCAAATTACAAGATAGATTAACGAGCTCCGTTTGTAAGTTGCATGTGTGAAACCCAGATACGAGGCATTCACTGCCTGAAGTACAGGAAATGCCCTTTGCAATTTTCTCAGATTGACTTATTTTTCTTCTTATTATTTTTTATTTTGGGAAAATTTAACACAAGTCTCAGTTATCTGAAACCCCTGCTTGAACCCTTGGTCCACCCCTAATACTGTTCATCATCCTGTTTTGTGTCACAACACCCTGCTACCTTGATTCACTCTTCGTCGTTGGCTAGGTTTTGGATTTATTACTTTCGAGGACGAACAATCAGTGGACCAGGCTGTCAACATGCATTTTCACGACATCATGGGCAAAAAAGTGTGTAGTTGTAGTTTTATTTTACCTTAAGAAAGAGCCAAGTCTTGGGCAACTTTCAGTTTCACTGGTGAATCACAAGGAGTGGTTCAGTTAGGAGGGAAGAGCCTGGACATCCAAATTCGAGGCTTTATCCATGGAGGTGGGGAAAGTCTGAGTTTGCTTGAGCAGGAGGGGAAAGCAGCTTAGCCAGGGGAGGGAGGTGGGTCTGGAAAGCCTGAGAACTTGGGCCGTGGGCTGGTTTGGGGGGGGGGGGCAAGGCCTTGTGCTGACAGACCTGGGGGGCTGCTCGGGCTGAGCATCGCTCGCTTGCGCTGGGCTGGCACCCACTGCCTTGCCTTGGAGCACTGCTCAGGGGCAAGGAGAGACCTGGGTCCTTCCCTGATGTTGGGGAATCAAGAGTCCCAATGAAATCTGAGTTGTTCAAGGCTTGGTTTAAGATACCACTCCTTCAGATGTGCATTTGATACTCAAATTTTGAGGTGGTGTGAGACAATCTACTTGATATAATCTTAAACTTGAAAAGAGAGAAAAACATCCTGAAGGATTGGTTTTTTAAAAAATTGGGTCACTTACTGTGGAACTTTGATACAAACCCACGTACTCTATATAGTATTTAACCACAATGCAGTTAAGTGACCTCTGGTTGTTTCATCTTCATACTGTGTTGTCAGCAAATGGGTCTTTGATAGGAAGGAGTTTTTAGGCTTGCTTTGATGTTATTCAGCAAGGAACATGCTTGAGCCTGTGGAAAAAAAAAAACACCGTAAAAGCCAAGTAAATTGTTGCAGGAAACCCAGGTTTTATACAGGGAAAAGATTTAAGTTCAGAAAGAAAAATTAACCACAGGAAATTCCAGTAAATGTAAAGTCCTTGCAGCTTTACAGTAGGTCCAGTCATTAAAGTAAATGACCTTAGAGTAAGTGGGTTTCAGGGAAGCACAGGAACAGTCACTTGTCTAAAATTATTGCATTGTCTAATTTTACATTGTCTTTTGAAGTCTCTGTGTGCTGATATTTCATGAGCATTTCTTTAGCAGGGTCCGTGGTTTTGCTTATCAGGGGCATTTGAGTTAACTGTGCAGTGTGTCATGCTTTTATTCCTAGGAACTTGTTTTGGGGATGAGGGGTGGGCTGATTCCTGATGATGGGAATGGAGCAAATGCAGAAATGTGCTTGTGGAGTCAGGAACATCAGTGTGTGTCCTTGGTTACTCCTTTTCCTCCTGTGAGCAGCTGAGCCCTCCCATTTGCCAGCAGTAAATTCACAGTGTGGGTCTGAGTGATCTATATCCTGTGTCCATCCTCTGAGCTTTCCTTAGAATTGCCTGAAACCAACAAACCACCTACAGGAGGGGTCCTGTCACAGAGCAGTGTGCTGGATAGAAACAGGAGCAGAGGATCACAGGTCTGGGAAAGCATGGAGAGCCCTGTGGGAGCCTCGGGAATGTCACCTCCTGTGCCACGACCTCGGTGCTGACCCAGAGTTCTCCATTGTTTCCCAAACAATCCTGGTACCAGAATGAAATCACCTCTTCTTGTCCTTTTTGTTTTTCCCTTTCAATGACACAAAAAGCAGGAGTAGGCTGTTTGTTTGTTTTTTTTCCAGCCAGGAGCAGTGGAGATGCCTCATGTCTTGGTGCAGGTTGGGCTTCAGGCAGAAGTAGAACTGTAACCTCACTGCTGGGAATATTGCAGAGGGATTTTCCAGTCCTCAGGCTGGCAGCTCCCCACCTCCAAATGTGCACTGCAAAATTAATGGAATTCTTCCATCTAGATTAATGTACTCCAGCTCCTCCACTCTTCATTGACTAATAATGCCTACTTTGGAAATGGTGTCTCTTTTTTCTTTTCTTTTTTTTTTTTTTTTTGCAATTAAGAAGGTATTGCTGAAATCAATCCCTGTGTTGTTGAAAGGGAAAAAATGGAATTAAAATTGCAAGAAGGACTCTGCTTTTGTAAGCAAGAACTGAATTCCCTCAGGGCAAATGTGTTAAGACTCATTAATTTGAGTCCTTTGAAAAATTCCCTTGGTTCCTCTCTGGAAGGGCCTTCAGCTGACAGAGATTTGGTTCCTGTCATGTGGAATGTCCTTGGGGGGGTGGTGGGCTTTGTCCTTGCCTTGTGCCTGTTTCCTGTTTGTTCTCTGACACAAATGGTTTTTAAGACATGGCAGGAAGAATTCTGAATTCTTTATTTTCCATACGACTCAGGCCCATTGATGATTGGGATTTATTTCCTTTGTACTCTGGCACCCATTAAAATTAATCGTAAGATAATAATAATAATAAAAAAAGGCTTTAATTCAGCATGCATGAGTGCTGAGAGTGTTTCATTAAATCAGAAATTGGATATTTTTTTTGAGGGGTTTATGTTGAATGTGCAGCTTATTTTAAGTAGGTCAAATGCACTTAGTGGGTTGGAACACTGGGACATTTTATCTTTGAACCAAATAAGTTAAGCACTGTCTCTTGCTAATTTGAAAAACAGGAGGGCTTTTGTCACTGACTTAACACAGTATGAAGATTTGCTTCTTATTGACTCAACTGTCCATTTTTATTACTTGCATGTTTGTTTACTTTTTTGTTAGATGTAATGTAAGATTCTCTTATCACATCCATTCCCTCTGACATTGTTTGAGTTAATTGAGATTCTTTAAGCGTTAGCCTGGGGAAGGTAAGTCTTTATCTTCCATTAGACATTTAAATAAAACCTAAGTTTAAAAACAAGCAAACAAAAAAAACAAACAACCCAACCAACCAAAGTGTGTTTCTCAGGTATGAGCTGAGCTGAAATTGCACTTAGCTGGGGTGGGTTTAAACTGTAACTTCCAAATGAACCCCGAAGATGCTGGAATGGTTAAAGCATTAGTACCCTTTTTCAGAGAACTCTTTACTGCAAGTTCTTTTTTTTTTTTTTTTTTTTTTTTAACTGAAAACCTCATCTTTGTAACTCCTCCCTTTCGTGTTAAATTAGTGTATAAATCACTTAAAGGATTATGCTTTTGTAAGTGAAGAGCCATTGTAAGAGGGTACTGCTGTTTTAAGGTGAAAGCCAATGAGCTCTGTGCTGAGACACCCATGATTTGTAGGATGTGTTACCTGCAATCCCTCACAGCAGGGCTTGCCATGTCTTACCAACGGATACGTTGTACCTGAGAAACATTTTTAAATTACTGGCCTTAAGTTTAATAATTAAGTATTTAGACGTAAGTCGTAAGATGCTAAGTGTAGTCTTAAGTGTAATGAAGGGTGTGTGTGAAGGGAAGGGGGGTGTCCTGCCCCCCACCCTCCCTCCTGAGCGCTGCCTCTGTTTGTTTAGGTGGAAGTGAAGCGAGCGGAGCCTCGGGACAGCAAGAGCCAGACCCCTGGGCCCCCTGGGGCCAGCCAGTGGGGAAGCAGGATCATGCCAAGTGCTGCCAATGGCTGGGCAGGGCAGCCCCCTCCGACCTGGCAACAGGGATATGGCCCTCAAGGTACCACCTCCCAGCCACTGTCATCACCTCTTGCCTCTGCAGGTCACTGGTCACCTGGTGCTGCTGGCAAAGGGCAGTGTTCCTGGGTTGATCAGTGCCATGGCTGGGCTGGGCTATGGAGAGCAGAACTCAAATTCCACACGTCAGTCCTTCCCAACTCAGCTGAGATTGCTCCTTCACTTCTTTTTCCAAAAACCTTTGCTCTGTAGGGCAGGAGTCAGGGGTTGTGCCAAGTCCAGTGTGTCCCCAGAGGGTTTTCACCCCCAGGGTTTCCACAGTGCAGAGAAGCTGCTGGGAGAGCTCAGTGCCTGGAGCTGTGGCTGGGGCTGTGGGATTGTCACTGGCCTGAGACCCTAAGGAAACATTCTGTTGAAATATGGGTTTGCAAGGATGAGGCAGTTTCAGAGGAAGTTATAAGAACAATTTGAAAGGGATGAGAGAGAAACAGATGGTCTAGTCTTTGGATTTATTGCTTAATGCAATCTGGAATAATACCAAGCAGCTCTGGGGCTCCTGGTGCTTGCAGGGGAGCACTCACTGCTTGTAATTTTCTCGATTTAGCTGGAACCCTTCAGGGCTGAAAGGAGCAGCCGTGTGTTCTGGGTGTGATGGTTATAACCCCCACCAGGATTTGCAGCCAAGATAAATATGTCGAGTTCATCTACAGACAGTTTGATAAGTTCTGGAGAAATCCGGGGGAATAATCGAGTTGTGTTTGACAGAGCAGACCTTGCTGGCTCTTGAGAGATGAGAAATGTTCACCTGGGGGGCTGGAGGGAGTGTCACTGCTTCATCTATTGCTACAATAGATGGTTCCTCAGTGGAGGGATTGCTTGTTTCCCCATGGTGCTTATTAACTTGAAAGCTGCAGCTGAGGCTCTGGCATCCTGCACAGATGTGCTGCTCTGCAACTGTGCAAACGGGGAAAGGAGATGATTGGCAACGAGGTTCTTTGTGGAGAAAATTGTATCTGATCTGCTGGGAAGATGAACGTGCAACACAAATGCATTTATCTTTCAATCTTGGTGCTGCAGCGAATGCAGAGGATGATATTTGTATGGTTCAAAACCATTAAAAAACCCATTAAAAATAACCAGGATAAACTTGCTAGTATATTGAAAACACTTGGGATGTGTGCTCTGCTGTGGCTCTCAGTGGGTTCTTTCTTCTGCTGCAGTTTCCTGCACTTGATGTGCTTGCAGTTCTTGAACACTCAGTCTGATTTGCGTTTGGGGGCTCCTGTCTCCTCTGTGTTATTTTCTGAATTATTCAGTCTTTTCACAATTGCTTATTCAGAAATGGTCCAAGACTATTTCTTGGACCATAAAAGATGGATCTGTAAGGGCTACTGGAGCATACCCAGTCTGTCCCAGAGCAAGATCAACTTCTTGTAACTTCCCCCTGTTCAGAATTCAGAGCTTCAGAGCATGTATAAGTTGCTTTTTTGTTCTGTTGTAGGGATGTGGGTGCCAGCTGGACAGGCAATTGGTGAGTACATTGTGTGGGACCCATCGGAAAAGAAAAATCCTACTGACTGAGGGGGATGTTTGTTTAATCTACAGTGATTTGTGGATTTCTGTAGGATTTAACCTACATTTAAAGGCTTGATTGAATTTGTCCTGAAAGAACAAAGGAGATGGTGGTGTATTCCTGACAGCTCAGTAATGGGAGCTGACACATCCTGGTGTCACCAGCTGGGCTCATTTGTTATCAAGGAATTACATTCTTAACTGCAATTATTTACAGTGGGGGTACTTGAAGGACAAATATTTCCCTGAGTAAAAATTGATAGAAGGCTGAGACAGCCTCTGAAATCTGTCAGACAGCTTTACCCCCTCTGGAGGATGCTGACTTGAGTAGCAACTTCTCATTATTAAGCCACTTAAGTTCCTGGTTTCTCCTTATTTTCCAGGTGGGTATGGACCACCTCCTCCAGGAAGGGGAGCTCCTCCACCACCACCACCATTTACCTCATACATAGTCTCTACACCTCCTGGAGGATTCCCTCCTCCACAAGGATTCCCACAGGGCTATGGCACCCCTCCACCATTCAGTAAGTGACCTGCAGCCCATCACCACGTTGCTCATCTTCATCTGGGCTTGGATTTTTTTTTTCCCCTTAAGTTTTGTCTCTCCTTGGATGTTCTGCCTAGATTGGATGTTCTGAGCTCTAATTAACTAGATGAGGGTCTTTGTCACCACTTGGGTTAACTTTTTTTCCTTGGGTGCAGTAAACATTTGTTATGTTCTCTAGGCTAAATCTGTGTTGCTAAACGAGCTGGGGTTTATTGTGTGGCCCTGTTGTGACATCTGAGAGGAGCAAAGTTGGAGATTACTGACCTGGGCTGGACACAGGCTGGCATTTTTGGAGAAGCTTAAGGAATTAAGGTCAAAACTGGCATTGAAAAGAGGATTTTAATACCTACCCCCTCAGGCCACCTTTTGAAAAGTCTGATCACAAACCTCATGTTAACAAGGGGGAGAATAGCACCCACTTGTCTCAAGTTGTTCCTTCTGCTGTGGAGAAACCATTTGTTTGGGGTGTCTTTGTGTTGCCTGCAAAGAGCTGGGGCAGCAGGGCTTCCTCGTGTGCCCCAGGTGAGCAGTTTGGGCCCTTGTGCTGGTTGCTGAGCTGGCTGCAGTTTTCCCTTGTGGTGAGATGTTTCCTGTTCAAAGGTTTATTGTTGGGCTCTTCCAGCCACAGTGGCTGTGAAGGAGTGAATTGTGCTCTGGCCAGTGGTAGGTGACAAACACTTTGGTTTTAATCAACTTCTAAGTATTATTTTTCAATTCTATCTAAAGCCCAGCCAGATGTGGGGGTCATGTTGCCTGTCTCTCTTTAACAGAGATCCTGCTTTGCTGTTTCAGGTTTTGGTTATGGTGCTCCACCTCCTCCACCTGACCAGTTTGCCCCACCAGGAGTCCCCCCTCCACCTGCCACTCCAGGGGCAGCACCACTAGCTTTTCCACCACCACCACCACCATCTCAGGCAACTCAGGACATGAGCAAACCCCCAACTGCTCAGCCAGAATTTCCTTATAGTCAGTTTGGTAAGTAACAACGTGTCAAATAATCTCAGCTTGATCCTTCCCTCCTTCCTGCTCTCCTTTGATACTTGGGTAGAAAGTCAGTGTTCAGGAGCCCTTTGCTGAGGCTGAAGCTCTTTTCCCCAGGATGGAAGTGCCCTCCACCAACTGTCTAGTGATCCTTGAATCAGGCACTATGTAGCCAGAGGGGATTTTCTTTAGCAGCTCTAAATAGCTCAAGAGTTGTGCTCTGGCAGGATAAGTCACTGATTTGTGCTCTCTCTGAATCTGTAGTTATTTTTTTTCCTCCAATAGCTTAACAGAGCTTGTAGTCAACTTTTTTGTGTCACTGACTTGAATTAGAATGGAGAATAGACTTGGAATAGTGAGAGCAACACCGAGGGGCAAGCAGGGCAGGGTGTTAGAATCCAGCTGGGTGCCTTCCTTTCCCCTGTGCCTTTCCTGTCTATGGCAAAGCAAGAGTTCTTCAGTGTGTAAAGGTTAATGGTGCTGCATAGAGAACTGCTCAGATAGCTGGTAGCACTGATCTAGCAAGCTTGAAGCCAGGCAAGACAGTACTACACACATCCAAAAAAAAAACCAAAACCAAACAAAAACTCAATTGTTAAGCAAGTTCTTGTGCTCCTGAATAAAATTTCTGCTCCTCCCTGTGGCATCTGAGAGGGAGTTCTCATCTGTCCTCCCACTCAGCCCTGCTCTGAGCAGTGTCCTCCAGAGAGCTGGGACACTTGGTACAGTTATTTCAATGGATACTGTTCAAAGTTCCAAAACTGTGAAACACTCTGAGGGAAGATGAGCCTTTCAGATGTGTTTATAAAGCAAGTGTGTGTTCTCATGCTGAGCGATTTGTAATGTTGCTCAGTTTGTTCTAAACAAAGTTGCTTCCATAGGTAGCTTTGACCTTGAGACTAAGGAGGAAGTTTTTCTTGTCTTGCTGGAACTTGTCTCCTTGCAGACTCTTTTTAAAGGGAAGTGGATCCTACTGAATAAAATCTAAGTCTGTGCACAATCATTTATATTCAGTGGGGAGCCAATATTTGGGATGTGCTGGAGGTTCAGGAAGAATCTGTTCTCCAAGACTGAAGAACTGGGGAGTGGGGCTGGCAACATTTGATGTATCTAGTACCACTTGCCTCTGGAATGCTCTAGGAAGCCTCTTTGCCAGTGAAATATTCCCGGTGGTCAGTCTGTCAGGAGTGCTGGGGAGGGAGAACAGGGCGTGTAGTGCTGCATTTTGAGGGAGAATGCTGAGGTTAGTTGGTGAAACCACAACTGCAGTTGGTCCCTGGCTTCAAGAGTGCTTTTCTAGCCCAAAAGCTGCTCTGAGTGCAGGTGCCAAAAGGCAGAGGCACTTACCAGCACCACAGAGCCATCCACCTGCTCATACAGCTGAGTGTAAACCTTGTAACCTGTTTAAGAGCTTCAGCACTTCATGTGATTGCAGATCAGTTGGCAGCACTGCTGTACACCAGGCAGCCTAGCTGATCTGCATGTATTTGCATAAATGCATAACGTTTGTGGGCTTTAAAGAGGCACGGAGTGCGCTCTGGTCACTGGCATTTGATTTGTCCTGGCTCGACAGCATCTTAGTGCTGTGAGCACTAGTGAGTTAGGCACTAACGTGGGTGTGTCCCCCCCACCCCAACGATTATCTCTGCACAGGCCTCTCCTGGGGTTGGTCACCCTGGTCTCCTCATTTCTCACTAGGGCTGGGTTCCTATTCTCAAGACCCTTCAGGCTACGCGCCAATACTTTGTTTACACTCTTATGGTCAGGCTGAGCAGTGAGGAGCCCTAGGTAGGTGGTGCCTCTTTACAACCAACTCGGGATGTCTGCCTTGGGGACATGAACTGGGGGTTTCTTGCAGGGTCTCTGCAAGAGGGTGGGGGGCACAGTGGGGCTCAGATGTTGACCTTGAGTCAGGGCAGCGCAGCTCCTGGTGGTCACGAGCTGGCTGGGGTGAAAACTGGTGATTGCAGTGGGAGTGATGCTGCTCTTGGCTTCCCAAGCTGCTGCTCTTGGCTTCCCAAGCTGCTGCCCTGGCCAGGCTTAGTCCTGGGTAACCCAGCCCAGCTCTGGGTCTGGAGCAAAGCAGCAAGGCCTGGTGGTGGGCACAGCTCAGGCAGAGCCCTCTGAGGCAGTGGGTGCACCCTGTGCTTGCTGCCAGGTGCAAACCAGGAGCTGCAGCAGGAATTGGAGCAAGCAGGGGGGAGACAAGGTGGGCATAAATGTCTGGCTGGTCAGGTTCCCTTTGTGATCAGCAAACGGGGAGCTGTGCTCCCAGCACTGGGTGCTGCAGCACTGCAGTCAGCAGGGACAACAACTGGATTTTTTTTTTTCTCCACTCCAAGCCTCACCCCGTGGCAAACAATTAAATGGTATTTTTGGTTGCCTGCTTATCTCTGGAAAAAAAAGTGACTGGATTAGCATTTTGAGCTCATAGAGGCCTGTGATAGATGTGTTTTAAGGCTCATTAGTGAGAAGGAGCCCTCAGAGACAGGCAGAGCTTGAAATTGAAATACTGAAGACACACTAAGAGACTTTGTTTTGGATTAAGAGAGTTAAACCTGCTGTGAGGCTGCCCGGGGGGCAGAGCTGTGGGAATGTCCTTGGGCATTAGGGTGGTTAATGCTGCCTTCCACAGCCCAGGCTTGCCCTGATGCCACTGCTATCGTTAAGAGTCGTATTTAATTAGGGGAACTTATATTAAATTTCTCAGTGTTCTTAATTTGCATCTAGTCATTTTCACACTGACAATTTCAGCAAGTCTTTTGTCTTCTCCCCCTCTCTCTACCCCCAAATCCTGCTCACTCCAAACCTGTGGTGTGGCAGAGCAGCCCAGGGAGGCAGGAGAGGAAAAACATGGAGTTCTCAGGTTGGGAAAGAGCAAGATCCAAGGGATCTGGCAGCATTCCCGTGGGATGGAGCCTGATCAGGCCTAAACTGAACTGAGCTGGGGGTAGGGGAGGCACAAGGGCTGCAGCATCTCCTGGTGGCTTAAAAATGTTCACCCCCACCTGCCAGGTTTTGAATCAGATCTTTGTTTTTGCTCTCAGACCAAAGACGCTTCAGGCTGCCCACGCAGGCAGTTTTGGGGGGGTTTTGTTCTTTCCAGGGGCAGTTTTGGACCATGGAGTGTAGAGAGTGCAGCAGGTGCAGCCTTCTGAGTTCTGCTTTGCCCCCTCATGTTTCAAGTTACATTTTTTGAATTGGGCATCCCTTGAAAGAGAGGCTGATCAGTTAATTAAAAGGAGTGGACAGCAGGGCTCTGCTTTTTGACAGGGGATTTCAGATTGTCTTAGTGTGTCTTTTCAGCAAAGGAAATTTCTTGCCTGTCCAGGGGGGTGGTGAAGCTGACTCTGTGCAGCCAGCTTGAGGTGCTGCAGCTGCCTAGCTGTGAGATTTCAGGAAAAACCTCCTTGCTGCATCCCCATCTCTGCTGAACCTGGCAGGTCTGGTTTTTTAACCAGTAAAAACCGAAACAAAATGAGAGCACTGGGAGCTGCCAGCAGAGCTGCAGCCACTGCCAGCTGGGGGGGCCAGGCACTGCCACTCGTGAGCTGTGCAGTTGTGCTTTTGGCCCATTCCCTCAGCAGAGGAGGTTCCTGCAGGGCCTGGGGCTGCTCTGCTGCAGGTCCCAGGCAGGTGTTGTGCGCGGGGGAGGGAGCTGGTGCTGGGAGCTGACTCTGCCCTTTTCCCTTCTCCCCAGGGTATGGACAAGACTTGAGTGGTTTTGGACAAGGTTTCTCTGATCCCAGCCAGCAACCCCCTCCCTACGGAGGCCCCTCGGTGCAGCCATCCAGTGGCCCACCGGCCGGAGGAAGTGGTTTTGGACGAGGACAGAACCACAACGTGCAAGGATTTCACCCCTACAGGCGCTAGCGGGGCTGCAAGCAGGGAATTCTGTCCACACGGGGGTGTCTGGGCCCAGCAGAGCCCAGCAATCCCAGACTTCTGAACTTGTGACAATCACATACTTGATGGAAGAAAAACCTAACAACTTTTTTTTTGTTTATTTTTTTTGTTTGTTTTTTTTTTCATCTTGTTTGTTTTTTTTTTGGGGGGTGGGGGAAGATGCTTCTGAAGGCAGAGCTGTGGGTGTTTGGACTGCAGTTTTTAAACATTTTCCTTTCTCTAACCCATCAGCACAAATAAAGAAAATGTCACTGGTTCAAACTACAGGGTTTTAAAAATGTCTTCAGCTTTAATTCAAAACTTCAGGTTTCTTTTTTTTGTTTTGTTTTTTGAAATTATTTTTCCTGAGCCTTTGTTTTACCGTATATTGTAAACTTTTATGTTTAAAAGAAGAAAAAAAAATATATACATTTACAGATTGTGAAATTTTTAAGAGAAATTTTCTACTATGTATGCTGGCTTATTTTTTAATTTAAAGCAGGGTTTCCGTTAGCACTGTTGGGGGTGGGGGGGGGAGCTGCAGCCCCCCCATGCCCGACCCGAGTGGTGGGGGTGGATGGTTCAGAAACTCTGGGAGTTACAAAAGAAATCTACTGAGTGTATTTTGCTGTTGTTACCTGCAGGGGTAGGGCTGGTGAGGAGGCAGGGCAGGGTTGTTGCTGCACAGAGTCACTTGGGAAGCTCTGGGCTTCACACGTGTCAGACCCTCTGTGGGTTTCAGGGTTAAGGGAGTTAACGGAGGCCTTGTTCAGATGTAGATTTCCCTCAGGCAAAAGGTTTAGGTGCATTTTGCACTAACCAGTGATTACCCCTGGTTTGAATAAAGAGAAGTACCTTTGGATTAGAAACACAAGCCTGTCTCTTATTTTTTTATTTTTTATTTTTATTTTGTCTTTCTTTTGACAAAACACTTTGCTTGTGAATTTGTGTTTCCATGAGGAAATCGAGTGGCAGCCTTGAGAACTCAGCCCTGGGCAGCAGTGACAGGCTTGGCTGGGCCCTGGGGGGCTCCTGACCCCTCTGGGGGGATCCAGCCACTGATCCTCCTGCCCACCCAGCCCTTCCCCTCCCGTGGGATGCCCAGCTGGGCTGGAGGTGGCTCTGGGTCACCCCTTGGATGGAGCTGAGGTGGCAGCACCTGTTGGCTGGTCCTGGGCTGGCTCAGGTGCTGAAGGGCTCGTGTCCCCAGGACCTGCTGCCACGGGTGGGTCTGTGTCCTGGGTCTCCTGCAACCTCAAGTGCTGCTCCTCATTGACCTTGGGCCTTCAGGGCTCTGAAAATTCTTACAAGCTCCAAGGAGCACGTGGAGGTATCTCATGGATCTGTGCTCCTCCAGGAACGTGCCCCTTGTCTTTCTCTTCCCCCACTGTTGAGATCTGGAGGTGATTTTCCTGGTGAGATGATCTAGTGCTTGCTCTGGGGTCCTGGTTCCTGTCCTGTGTGGTCAGAGTGCTCTCCCTGCCCCAGGCTGATCATGAAGTTACTGCTTCTCCTTTCTGGAGGGAGACCAGCCCAAAATGCCTGGCCCGTGGGTTTGTGAGCACCTCGTGGTGCAGAGTGACCAGGGCTGCCCAGCCTGGCTGGTTTCAACACAGGGTCCAGCCCTGGGAGTTGAACTGTCCTGAGCTGACCTGGGAGCTGCCTGGTGACAGGGTCTGCCCCTGATCTGGGTCTGCATCCAGCTGCTGTGTCCAAACCACATCCCAGCCATGGTGTGCTGCTGGGCTCCTCGGTAGTTGCTGTTAATTGGGCTTAACTCCTGCTGGGAGCCGAGGAGTTTCCAGGAGCAGACGTGCTCAGCACAGCTTCAAGCTCAGGGTGTCTGTGGGGAGGTCAGGGCGGCTCTGGGAAGGACGTGGATCCATTGAGGGCAGCTCTGAGGCCGGGCCCGTGCGGCTGCTCTCGCTGTGGGTCCTCTCGGTTTCCTCCATGGGTCTGGTGCTTTCCTGCTGGGGCGGGAGCTGCTCCGCTGCCTTCCCCCCCCCGGGGGGAGCTTCCCGCTCTGGCTCCTGGTGGGGGTTTGGTTGGTTGGTTGTTCGCGTGGAACGGGAGCGCAGGAGCCCTGGCTGCTCCGGGACGACGGGTTCGGGGGACGCAGACCTGCCCGGGGCCGGCGGGGCACGGGGGGCTCGGTCAGCCCTGCCGCCCTCCCTCGCACTTCTGCTCCGGGTGCGGGGCTGGGGGCCCCGGGGCTGGGGGCCCCGCTGCTGCCGGGGGAGCGGCCCCGCCGGGCCCCCCGCGCCGGGAGCTGAGGCCGCTGCGCCCGCCCCGCCCCCTGCGGGGCGCGGCCCCTTTAAGGGAGGTGAGGGCGGAAGCGCTGGGGGGCGTGGCCTCCTGCCCTCTCGTCGCTCTCGCGAGATCTGCCGCTTCCGGCGCGAGCGCGGCCTTTTCCGCAAAGGCCCGGCCAAGATGGTGGGTGCGGGCGCGGGGCCCGGCGGCCGCAATCCGGCTCCATCCGCCGCGGGGGCGGCGGCCCGGGGCTGCGGGCGCCGCTGGCAGCGGGGGCGGCGCGGGCTCCCCCCGGGGGGGCGGGAGGATGGCGTCCCCGGGCCTCGCCGGGGCGGCGGGAGCGGCGCGGGGTGAGCGGGCTGCGGGGCGGGGGCTGTCGGGGCGGCTCGGGCCGCGGTGTCCGGGGCGCTGAGCGCGGGTCCGGGCGCCCTGACACCCCCCGCCCCGGCTGCAGGCGGAGGTGGAGCAGAAGAAGAAACGAACCTTCCGGAAATTCACCTACCGGGGGGTGGACCTGGACCAGCTCCTCGACATGTCCTAGTAAGGGGCGGCGGGAGCGGGGCCGCGTTACCCCAGTAACCCGGGCTTGGGGCGTTCCTGGGCGCTGTGACCCCCTTGGTGCTCCCGGGGGCCGGGTCTGGGGCTGCTCCTCTTCAGCGTCTTCATCAGGGCCCGGGGGGGGACGGAGCGTCCCCTCCTCCCGCTCGCTGCGGATCCCGAGCGGGAGGCCCGGGGGGGCCTCGCACCCCGGGACAGGCCGGGGCTGGACCTGCTGGGGGGCAGCGCTGCCCAGAAGGGCCTGGGCCTCCTGGCGGACACCGGGGCCCGCGGCTCCCTGGGATGCAGCAGGTAGAGGGAGGTTTCTTCTCCCCCTCTGCCCTGGTGAGGCCGCATCTGGAGCACATCCAGTGACGGGCTCCTGAGGAGCTACTGGAGAGAGTCCAGTGGAGGGGGATGAGGGGACTGGAGCGTCGCGCTGGTGAGGAAAGGCTGGGACCGGGGGGCTCTTCATGTTGGGAACATCTCAGGGGTGGGATCAGGCTCCTTCCAGTGATGGGACAGGAATGTCAGGAGACACTTTTTGACCTGGAGGGTGACAAAGCGCTGGCAGAGGGTCGTGTCACCTCCAGGTGGGGGTTGAGGTTCCTCCAGAGGAGGCTCCCAGCCCGTGTCCGGGCTGCCCAGGGGGGTTGGGAGTCTTTAGAGATCCCGGACCCCACCTGGACGCGACCCTGTGGCACCTGCTCCAGGTGACCCTCCCTAAGCAGCAGGGCTGGACTGGGGCTCCCCTGGCTGGGGGTCACTCCCGGGGGGCTCCTGCCCTTTGGGAGCAGCCCCCCAGGCTCCCCCCTCTCCGCCCCTCCCAGCGAGCAGCTGATGCAGCTGTACAGCGCCCGGCAGCGCCGGCGCCTGAACCGCGGGCTGCGCCGCAAGCAGCACTCCCTGCTGAAACGCCTGAGGAAAGCCAAGAAGGAGGCACCGCCCATGGAGAAGCCCGAGGTGGTGAAGACCCACCTGAGAGACATGATCATCCTCCCGGAGATGGTGGGCAGCATGGTGGGCGTCTACAACGGCAAGACCTTCAACCAGGTGGAGATCAAGGTGAGGCCTCAGGCTGGTGCTGAGGGGAGGGGCCGGGTTGGGTTTTCATTTTGATCACTTTGGGTCATCCTGCCCCTCCCTTAGCTGAGGGGGAGGTTGAGGCTCCTGCTTGGAGCAGAGCTGGCCCCGAGGGTCACCAGGGGTCCCTCCTGATGGCTCTGGGGGCCTCACGGGGCTTTGGTGCAGCTTGGGAGGCTGGTGTGAGCTGTGTGTGCTGCTGGGCCCTCCCTCCCTGCCCACCGGCAACTCTATCCCGTGAAACGGATCCATGAGGCTTCCAGGGAGTGGAATAACCCACAGGCTGCTGTGACCTGGTGTCACCCGTGGGATTCAATGTCGTTTTCTGGCATTAAATCCAACCCGGACCTGTGTGAAGAGCCCCTGCGGCTCGTGTGTCCCCTCCTGGGGCTGGTTGGGGGCGTGTCGGGGGGTCTGGCCCAGCCCCCTCCCCAGCTCCATGGAGGTCTCTCCTCTCTCCTGCAGCCCGAGATGATTGGTCACTACCTGGGGGAGTTCTCCATCACCTACAAGCCGGTGAAGCACGGCCGGCCCGGCATCGGCGCCACCCACTCCTCCCGCTTCATCCCCCTCAAGTGACCGGGGCCTCTCAATAAAAGACCTTCCTCCCCATTCTCGGCGTTCCTGGGCTTTGGTGGGGGCTGGGGATGGGGAAACCCCCTCGCTCTGGCTCAGGAATTGCTGTTTTCCTGATGGTTTCCCCCTGGTTTTTGGTGCTCCTGGTGAGGGAATGCTCCCAGTGAGGTGAGATTCCTTCAGATGGGGGGTGGGTGGGATCGTGGGGCTTCAGAACCAGCCCCCCCTGGAGGGAGAGAAGGTGCCAGTGGTGAGATCCCAAACTGTTTTCTCATCCCAAACTTGGGATTCTGAGGGGTTTTGGGTGGCTTGGGGGGGTGAGCTGGGGGCTCCCAGCCTGTTCCCTGCGCTGCTCCAGAGCCAGGATGAGGTGGATCATTGCAGGTGGGTGGCTGCAGGTAGGTAATCCCAGGTGGGCAATTCCAGGTGGATGATCCTGACTGGATGATCCCAAATGGGGGTGGTGCCAGGTGGGTGATTGCAAGTGGATGATCCCCAGTGTGGGTGATCCCGTGTGTGGCAGATCCTAGATGGATGGTTCTGGGTGAGTGATCCCAAGTGTGACTGATCCCAGTGGATGATCCCAGTGGATGATCTGCTCTGGCTGAGCCCAGGGGAGCTCAGCAGGGGTGGAGGAGCCGTGGGGGGAGCGCCCGGTTGTCACTGTCCCCGCTGCTCCGGGCAGGAGGCTCCGGTTTCCCCCTGTCCTTCCGAGCCCCGCCGTGTCCCGGGGTTTGTGTCCCGGGGTTTGGCCGCCGCCTCCTGGGGATTGTGGCCGATGTGACAAACGTGCCCCGGGGACCCGGAGTGGGACCCCCCGGCGGGGAGGGGGGGCAGTGGCCGCAGCGTCTGGCGCCGCCGCGTGTGGCTCAGGTCGCAGGTACAGGCAGAGCAGCAGGATCGGGCCTGGGGCTGGATCCGGGGGGATCGTCCGGGGGGGGTTCGGCTGGGGGGGTTCGGTCGGGGGTCCCGCTCCCCCGGGGGGGCGGGGATTGGTTGGGAGGGCTGATGTGCGGGGGGTGCTGCTCCCCCGGGGGTGCTGACCCCGCACCGGGCAGGATGTGACATCCCCCCCCGCCCGGGCCGCGCCCCCCCCCCCGGGCGCGGTGACAGCCCCGGGTGCCCCCGGGGGGCAGGTTTGTCCCCAGGATCGTGGGAACGGGGCAGATCCCGCAATCCCCGAAGGTTGAGGAAGGGGTGACTGGAAAAGAGGTGAGGGGGGGGGGGGGGGGGAAATGCAGATCGCACGGGGGGGCCCTTCCCTCCCTGCCCCGGCAGAGCCCGGGGGGGCGCGGGGAGCCCCCGCCCTGCAGCGGCCGCGGCGCCGCTGGAAAATCCCGGCCGGGAGCGGGGGGGGCGGGGGCGGGATGCGGCTGCTCGGGGCCGCGCCGGCTCCGCGCCCAGCTCCGCAACCGCCGCTGCTGCCGCCGGGGATGAGGTACGGCCGCACCTGCCCCCGCAACCCCGCACCCCGACCCCCCCGGGGGTCCCGGCGGCTCCGGCCGCTGCAGCCGCCGGGGACTGGGGGGGGTCGGGGGAGACGACGGGGCCGGGGGCAGGGGGGATCGGGCTGGGGGGGGGTGTCGGGGTGCGGTGCTAGGTTGCGGGGAGCTGGATGCGGGCGGAGGGGTCCCCATGCGCGCCCCCGCGGAGGGTCGCCCCGGCTCTGGGTGCGCGGAACCCACCGTCATGCGGCGGGCGCGGCTCCATCCCGGGGGATCGGGCGGAAACGGGGGGATCTGGAGGGATCGGGGGTCCGGAGGGGGGGGGGTGTCGGTGGGTATTTAACACACACACACACCCCCCCCCCCGCATCGTTCCGCATCCCCGGCCGTGGGGACAAAGGCCGGGGCTGCGCCGGGAGCCTCGGGGTGGGGGGGGCGGCGCAGCACCCACAGTCCCCATCATCCTCATCCATCCCCATCCTGTGGACAGGGGGTGGGGGGCAGCGGGGCCCGTGTTTGGGGGGGTCTCCGCTGGGGTGGCAGCATCTCCCCCCCTCCCCCCGCCACACGATGCGAACTCGGCTCCTCCCGAGGCGCTTCCCTCAAACCTGCACCCCAAATACGCATCCCAAAGCCGCCCCCCCCAAACTGCCTCTTAAAAATCTCGGCCCCCAAACCCGCTCCCCCCAACCCTAAAACCCCAGACCTGCCCACGGCTCTGCCCAACGTCCCCGTGGGTGTGGGAACCCAGGGTTCCCAGGGCTGTGTCCCCATGGAGACGTGTCCCCAGCCCCCCCCCCGGGTGGGGCTGCTGCCCCAGGCAGGGGCTGCCCCCATCCCTGCCCCCCAGCCCTGCTGCCCCCTCCCACAGCCTCCCCGCCCGCAGGCTGGGGCGAGAGGCAGGCGTGGGGGGGGACCTTGGGGGTCTCTGCATGGGGGTGTCTCTGCTGGGGGCCCCCACCGGGGCCCTTCCAGGTCTTCACATTGTTCCAAAGGCTGCGACGTGCGTGTGCAGGACACGCGTGTGTGCGTGTGCGGGAGCAGTGACTGCGGGCTGTGGGTGCTGCGGGGGGGCGGATGCAGCGTGTGGGGTGGGAACGGGTCCCACGGGCCAGTGTCACTGTGTGTCCCCCGCGTGTGTCACCCGCGTATGTCCCTGTGTTTGCTGCCCAGGAGCAGGGCAGGGGGGGCTGCGTGTGCGGGGCCGGCCTGGTGCTCCCTGGGGTGGCTTTGCTGTGGTCGGGGGTCCCCGGGGCCACCGCGCGTGTTCGGGTCGATCAGCGGGGTCTGGTGACAACACGGTGTTTGTTTAAGGTCCCGGGGGGCTCCGGGAGCCGCAGCCGGTCGGGGGGCTCAGATGTGGCTTCTGCCGGAGGTGGCTGCGCTCGGCTGATGCTGCAGTGCTGGGGACCCCCCTTGTCCCCGTCCCTGTCCCCATCCCGGGGCTGGGGGAAGCCGAGGGGTCCGCAGGGTGCAGCGGGGCACCTGCCCTGCCCTGCCCTGCCCTGCCCGGGCCCCAGGCCGGCCCAGCGCGGTGGCAGGTGTGGGGCGGCTCAGCGTGGCGTGGCGTGGTGCAGCGTGGCACGGTGACAGTGCGGTGACAAAGTGGTGGGGAGCAAAGGGCTGGGGGGGGCAGGGCAGTGCCGGGGGGATCCAGGCCCCGCTGGTGGTGCCCGAGGAGCCGGGTGCCAGGGCCCTGAGCCTTTGCACCCCCCGGGCTGCCGAGCCCCCGGGGGACACGGGGATCCCTTGGGACAGGGACTGTCCTGGTGCCAGAGCATGGCTGCAGCCCTGGCCCCCTCTTCCCCCAGCTCTGCCCCCCCCTTTCCCGCAGCCCTGGCCCCCCCTTTCCCCATCGTGTCTAGACGCTTCGCAAATGCAGGTGCGGCCGCGCCAGCCCCTCCCCGCGGGCTGCGGCTCCCCCCGCGCTGCTGGGGCCCCCGGCCGACCCTGCCGGGGAACGGGGGGTGCAGAGCTCAGACCCCCCCCCCAGCAACCCCCCACCTTCCCAAGGCCCCCCCGGGGCAGGGCAGGAAAGGGGCTGGAGCTGAAGGCTGGTGTGGGGCTGGTGGGGTGGGGTGCCCCAGCCCTGTGGCTGAACCGACAGCCCCCCTGCAGCTGGGGGGGGGTCCCACAGACCGGCCACCGCCCCACGGGGGGGCTGCAGCAGCCCCCAGGCCCTACCAGCCCTTGTCGGCCCCAGCAACGTCCCACCCCCCGCAAAGCAAAGCTGTCACTGCAGAGCTGTGGAGATGGGGGGGGCCGGGGGGAGGGGACGTCTCCGTGCCTCAATGACCCCCCCCCGTGTGGTGGGGCTGGTGTGTCCATCCCGGGGTGTCCAGCAGTGAATGTCCCAGCCCGTCCCGAGCCGCTGCAGCATGACACAGCGTGGGGGGGGCAGCGGGGGGAGTCCTGGCTCTGAGCACTTCGGCAGCGCTGAGAGGTTTGGGGTTGGGGTTTGGGGTGCGGGGGGGGGGAAGGGGGGGGCACGGACCCGCCTGCGCTGCCCCATCCGCTGTCGCCGTAGCAACGGGAGCCCCTGCCCAGCCCGCATCCCACATCCCGCATCCCTCACCCGTAATCCTGCATCCCACCTCCCTCCTCCATCCTCCTCCCGCATCCCTCATTGTCCATCCCGCATCCCAGCCTGTGTCCCGCATCCCGCATCCCACCCCCCGCCCTGTCCTCCCCCGCCTAATCCTCCCAGGGCCTGTTTCTCTCCTGGGGGGCTCTGCCCCCTGGGCAGTGGGTGCGGGGGGGGGCGTTGGATCCGTGGGGTCTTTGTCTCCTTGTGGGAGCGTGGGCAGAGCCGGGCAGTGGGGAGCTGGGGGGGGGTGCCCAGGAGGGGGCAGGATGGGGGTGTCCCCCTGCCCAGGTGGGGTGTAGGGATGAGGGAGCAGTTTTGGGAGAGGGCCGGGATGGCTCCAGGGTGGGGGGGACATCGGTGGGACCTCGGGGAGGGCGCTGGGTCCCACTGCTGCCCCATGGGACCTCTGTGGCGGGGGGGGGGTGCTGCGGCCCCCCCGAAAAGGGCTTGGGGAGGCACTGGGGGGCCAGGGGGTTGGGGGGGCTGCTGCGGGGGGGAAGAGGAGTGGAAGATGGTTGGGAGAAGGAGAAGACAAAAGAGAGACAAAGGGGGAAGGGAGCGGAGAGCTGAGCTGCTGCAGAGGGTGGGAATCGGGCAGGGGGGACTGGAGCGGCTGGGGGAGACCTGCCGGGGGGGGCTGGGGCTGGATGCTGGGGATGTCCCATCTGGGGGGGGCACAAGCTCTTGCTGGGGCATCTGGGGAGGGGGGTTTGGGTGGTGGGGGTCCTCCCACTGCTGTGGTCCTGGGTGGGTGCTGGGGAGATGTGGGGGGGCTGTGGGGTGGGCTGCAGGGACCCCCCCGGGTGCTGCCCAGCTCTGCCCCCCGCGCAGGCGCTGGAGGGGGTGAAGATGTCGGGCTCCATCGCCTCGTACGAGCAGCTGGTGCGGCAGGTGGAGGCGCTGAAGAAGGAGAACAGCCACCTCCGGCGGGAGCTGGAGGACAACTCCAACCACCTCTCCAAGCTGGAGAATGAGACCTCGGACATGAAGGTGGGAACAAACCCGGGACACACACACACACCCCCAGACCCTGTGCCGGGGCTGTGGGGAGGGCACGTGGGGGCTTCCCTTCGCATACCCCCTCCCCAGTGGCTCCATCCTTGTTTTAGGAGGTCCTGAAGCACCTCCAGGGGAAGCTGGAGCAGGAGGCGCGGGTCATGGTGTCCTCTGGGCAGACAGAGGTCCTGGACCAGCTGAAAGGTGGGTGCCCAGGCAGGGTGGGGAGGGGGTGTCCCCACTGAGCCCAGCCTCATCCTGCTGTCCCTGTCCCCAGCCCTGCAGATGGACATCACCAGCCTCTACAACCTCAAGTTCCCCCCAGAGGTCGCTGGAACTGGGCGCAGTGCTGAGGACAGCCCACCAGCCCCAGCGCCACACCGGGACGGTGCTGGGGACCTGGGCAGAGCCACCATCCGGATGCTGGAGGAGCTGGACAGGGAGAGGTGACAGCCCCGGCGGGGGGGGGTGGGATGAGAGGACAAGAGAAAATGTGATAGGATGAGAGAAAATGGCCTCGAGTCGCCCAAGGGAGGATTAGATTGGGTACGAGGAACAATTTATTTACTGAGTGGCCAAACAGTGGAACAGGCTGCGCTGGGGAGTCACGGAGTTCAAGAAATATGCAGATGTGGCACTTGGGGACATGGTTTAGTGGGCACGGTGGGGCTGGGTTGACAGCTGGACTTGATGATCTTAGAGGGCTTTTCCAACCTTTATGATTCTATGAAGCAGGGGCTTGGGGGTGGTGGGGGGAGCTGCACTAATGGGGCTCAACCCCCTCCCCAGGTGCTTTTTGTTGGGGGAGATTGAGAAGGAGGAGAAGGAGAAGGTCTGGTACTACGCCCAGCTGCAGAGCCTGGCCACACGCCTGGAGGAGCTGCCCCACGTGGAGACGGTGAGTGGGGGGCCCCCCAGGCCCTGGGGCATGGGCAGGACCTGCCCTCCCCTCACTCTGTACCCCCCTTTGCCCCCCAGTTCTCCATGCAGATGGATCTGATCCGGCAGCAGCTGGAGTTCGAGGCCCAGCACATCCGCTCGCTGATGGAGGAGCGATTCGGCACGGCCGACGAGATGGTGCAGCGGGCACAGGTCGGGGGGCTGGGGGGTCCTGCTGCCCCCTCCTCACCTGGGGGGCCGTCTGGCTGCCCTGTCCTGACAGACTCAACCCTCTGCACCCCCACACCCCGCTCTGTGCACCCTCACACCTCGTGATCTTGCGCCCAGGGCTGTGCCCTCTTGCACCAGCTCCTTGCACACTTCTCTCACCTCTCTGCACCCCCAGCCCTGCACAGCCTCTCTCCTGGCTCCGGGGGGTCCCGGGGGGGTCCCAGCTCTCACTGACACCCACTTCACCCTGCAGATCCGCGCGTCCCGCCTGGAGCAGATCGACAAGGAGCTGATGGAGGCGCAGGACAAGGCGCAGCAGCCGGAGCCGCAGGTCGGGGGGACGGGGCTGGGGGCCCGGGCGGGGGGGCCGGGAGCAGCTCCTGCCATTGTTCCCGTCCTGTTCCCATCGCCCGTGGCAGCGCGGCCGGGCTTTGTGTGGCTCGGGCAGCGTGAAATGGGCAGTTGCCATGGAGACCAGAAGTAGGCCATGGCACCGCGGGCGGCTCCGCGGCATCTGCGGGCGAGGGAGACACCAGGGCGGGGGCCCCCATTGCCCCCAGCCCCCCATCACCCACTGCCCCCATCACCCACTGCCCCATCGCCCCATCCCTATCACCCATTGCCCCCCCCCATCGCCCCCATCCCCATACTGCCCACGCCACCCCCCACCACCCCTGCCCCCCACCCATGGCCCCTCCATCACCCCATCCAGCCCCACATCCCCCCATTCCCTACTCACACCTGCAGCTCCAGGACGTGCTGCTGGGTTTGCTGGCCCTGGGGGGCCTGAGGAGCAGGGAAGGGCTGGGCAGGGGGGTCTGCACCCTGTGACCTGCCCCCCCTCTGTCCACTCCTTGCAGCTCTGTGGGAAGGTGCCGGGCACTGAGGGGGACGGGAGCCTGGACCCCCCGACCCACCCTGAGGAAGGGGGCAGCAGCAAGGTGAGGGGCAGCTGCCCCGGGGCTGGGGGGGTGGGGATGCTGTCCAGGGTGGGGGTGTCCATGCCTAACCCCCAGCCCCCTCCCGCAGGTGGAGGTGGTCTTCTGGCTCCTGTCCATGCTGGCCACGCGGGATAAGGAGGACATGTCCCGCACGCTGCTGGCCATGTCCAGCTCCCAGGAGAGCTGCCAGGCCATGCGGCGCTCGGGCTGCCTGCCCCTGCTCATCCAGATCCTGCACGACTCGGAGGGAGAGCCCGGCCCCCCCGAGAGCCCCCCCAGCGCCAAGGACGCCCGCATGCGGGCCAACGCCGCCCTCCACAACATCGTCTTCTCCCAGCCCGATGAGGGCCAGGCCAAGAAGGAGATGCGGGTGCTGCACGTGCTGGAGCAGATCCGCTCCTACTCGGAGACCTGCTGGGACTGGCTGCAGATGCAGAGGCGGGACGGGGGGCGAGGCCCCGGGGGCAGCGCAGGTACCGGGGGCAGGGGGTGACACGGGGATGGTCCTTGGACTGGAGCTGCTCTGCTCTGGGGACAGGGAGGGAGAGTTGGGGTGTTCAACCTGGAGGAGAGGAGGCTCCAGGGAGACCTTAGAGCACCTTCCAGTGCCTGAAGGGGCTCCAGGGAAGCTGGGGAGGGGCTTGGGACAAGGGCAGGGAGGGAGAGGACAAGGGGGGATGGATTGAAACTGGAAGAGGGGAGATGGAGGTTGGACGTGAGGAGGAAATTCTTGTGTGTGAAGGTGGTGAGACCCTGGCCCAGGTTGCCCAGGGAAGCTGTGGCTGCCCCATCCCTGGCAGTGTTGAAGGGCAGGTTGGATGGGGCTTGGAGCAGCCTGGGCTGCTGGGAGGTGTCCCTGGCCATGCAGGGGGTCAGAACTAGATGATCTTTAAGGTCCCTTCCAACCCAAATGATTCAACGATGATGATGATGCCCGTGTGTACACACGTGTGGCAGTGCATGCAGCTGTGAGCATCCAGCAATGGGGACACCCCCCCCACCTCCCAGTGCTGAACCCTAGGGCTGACCCCCCCCCTTGTCCCCACAGCTCCAGTGCCCATCGAGCCCCAGATCTGCCAGGCTACCTGTGCCATCATGAAACTCTCCTTCGACGAGGAGTACCGGCGGGCCATGAACGAGCTGGGTGAGCTGGGGGGTTGGCTCCAGCCTGGAGGGGACCCTGACTCCCTGGGCTGACAGCAGCAGCACCGGGGATGGGGTGGGGCCAGAGGGTCCCTTGCCCATGCCACCCCCTCTCCCGTCTCCCAGGTGGGCTGCAGGCAGTGGCTGAGCTGCTGCAGGTGGACTATGAGATGCACAAGGTGACCAACGACCCCCTGAACCTGGCGCTGCGGCGCTACGCCGGGATGGCCCTCACCAACCTCACCTTCGGGGACGTGGTCAACAAGGTCGGGGGGAGCTGGGGTTGGGGGGGATGGGGGTGGGGAGTGGGGCTGGGGGCTCTGGCATCACCCTCACCACCCTCATCCTGCTTGCAGGCGACGCTGTGCTCACGCCGGGGCTGCATGGAGGCCATTGTGGCTCAGCTGGGCTCCGACAGTGAGGAGCTGCACCAGGTGGGTGCTGGTGCTGTGGGGGATCCCCCCGGGGAGGTAGAACCTCCCCCCCTATCCCTGGAAATATCCAAGGTCAATTTGGACAGAGCTTGGAGTAACCTGATTGAGTTGACCATGTCCCCGCTCACAGTAGGGGGATTGGACTGGCTGGTCTCTTCCCACTGTGGTGGGCAGGGGGTTGGTCCCTGCACCCACCTGCCCCGCTCTGCCCTCCCAGGTGGTCTCCAGCATCCTCAGGAACCTCTCCTGGCGCGCTGACATCAACAGCAAGAAGGTGCTGAGGGAGGTGGGCAGTGTCACCGGGCTGACGCGGTGCGCCCTGCACGCTGGCAAGGTGAGCGCCGGGGCGGTGGGGGCAGGCGCTGGGGGCCAGGGGTGGGGGGGCTGGTGGTTGTGACCCCTCCCCACGACAGGAGTCGACCCTGAAGAGCGTCCTGAGCGCGCTGTGGAACCTGTCGGCGCACAGCACGGAGAACAAAGCTGCCATCTGCGGGGTGGAGGGAGCCCTGGGCTTCCTGGTCAGCACCCTCACCTACAAGTGCCAGAGCAACTCGCTGGCCATCATCGAGAGCGGCGGTGGGATCCTCAGGAACGTCTCCAGCCTCATCGCCACGCGGGAGGACTACAGGTGAGGGGGGCTGCGGGGTAGGGGTGGCACCAGGGAGGGGTCTGGGACCGTCCTGATGCCCAAGCGTGTCTGCCTTGTCACACAGGCAGGTGCTCCGGGACCACAACTGCCTGCAGACGCTGCTGCAGCACCTGCGCTCGCACAGCCTCACCATCGTCAGCAACGCCTGCGGGACCCTCTGGAACCTGTCGGCCCGCAGCCCCCGCGACCAGGAGCTGCTCTGGGACCTGGGGGCGGTCGCCATGTTGCGCAACCTCATCCACTCCAAGCACAAGATGATTGCCATGGGCAGCGCGGCCGCTCTCCGCAACCTCCTCACCAACCGGCCCCCCAAGTACAAGGACACAGCGGTGGTCTCGCCGGGCTCCTGCATGCCCTCGCTCTACATGCGCAAGCAGAAGGCGCTGGAGGCCGAGCTGGACGCCAAGCACTTGGCTGAGACCTTTGACACCATGGAGAAGCAGAGCCTGAAGAGCCAGAGCGCCAAGAAGCCCATGCGGCACATGGAGAGCCTGGTGAAGGACTACGCCTCCGACTCTGGCTGCTTTGATGATGACGAGGTGCCCAACATCTCCACCGGTGTGGAGACAGCCAGTGCCTCTGTCCTCTCCATTTTCCTCAACTCCTCTTTCCTGCAGGGGCAGGCGCTGCCCCGGGTGCTGGCGCAGAGACGCTGCCCAGAGCCGGAGAAGGACGGCAGCGGGAAGGCGGCCGAGCCCAGGAAGCTGCCCCTGCCGGAGGATGACGTCTCTCTGGCTGCCGAGAAGTTGGCCAACAAGATCTCCAGCACGGTGGCCAAGATCGACAAGCTGGTGGAAGACATCTCCACCATGCACACGTCCTCGGATGACAGCTTCAGCCTCAGCTCCGAGGACCACTGCCTGGACTGGCAGTACGGCCCCGAGGAGCTGCCCGAGGCGCGCGCCCAGTCCTGCTCGCCCTGTCGCCTCTCGGACGCTGGCGCCTTCGGCAAGCGGGAGGGCCTGAGCCGGGCGCGGGCGCTGCTGCGGCTGAGGACAGCGCAGACCAGCCTGTCCAACGACAGCCTCAACAGCGGCAGCACCAGCGACGGCTACTGCACCAAGGAGCACATGAAGCCCTGCACCAGGGCTGCCTTCCTCGACTACCGGGACGAGCTGCAGCGGTACCAGAAGCGCCCGAGCCGGCTCGACCTCCAGAGCATCCTGGGTGGAAAACCGGAGCGGGGGGAACCCAAGGGCAGGGACGCGGCTGAGCCGGAGAAGCCGGAGCAGCAGGACCTGCCCGAACGGGCCAAGAAGACGGTGACTTTCCCCAGCCCCAAGGCACTGGAGGAGCCCGAGTGGAAGAAGGAGGCAGGCAGCAAGCTCTCCCCCGACCCCCAGGTCCGCACCATCAAGCTCTCCCCGTCCTACCAGCACGTGCCTGTGCTCGAGAACACAGCCAAGAGTGGTGCAGCCACCAGTGCCAGCCACCACCCCTCCCTCATGGGCAGAAAGCAAGCCTGGTTGCCCCCCACCCTGCTGCAGACAGCTGAGACCCTGAGCAAGATCCCGGAGAAGCTGCCTGCCCACCCGCCGGCCACCACGGAGCAGGAGTCAGTGCAGAAGTACTCAGTGGAGGACACCCCGATCTGCTTCTCCCGCTGCAGCTCCCTCTCCTCCCTCTCCTCAGCTGACAATGTGCTGGATGGGCAGAGCCACAGCGAAAATGACCTGGACAGTGATTCCTCCCTGGAGATCCTGGAGATGGAGGAAGGAGATGGGGAAGGTGAGAATGGGAGGCAGGAGAAGGTGGCAGATCCAGGTCTGACCACACCAGTGGGGATTTCCCAGCCCATCACCATCCCCTTCCCAGAGCGTGACAAGGTCTTCCTGCGGGAATCATCGCCATCCCGCCAGGAGGACCTCACACCCTCGAGCTCCTCAGAGAACTACATCCAGGAGACGCCACTGGTGATGAGCCGCTGCAGCTCCGTCAGCTCCCTGGGCAGCTTTGAGAGCCCCTCCATCGCCAGCTCCATCCAGAGCGACCCCTGCAGCGAGATGATCAGCGGCACCGTCAGTCCCAGCGAGCTGCCCGACAGCCCCGGCCAGACCATGCCCCCCAGCCGCAGCAAGACACCCCTCTTTGAGCTGGGCTGTCAGCCAGAGAAGGAGACCAGCCAGTTCAACATCCAGTGGGAGAACAACGTCAAGAAGTTCATGGAAATCACCGACTTCAAGGAACGCTTCCAGCTGCCCCAGGACCTGGACTCCATGGTCTACTTTACAGTGGAGAAACCCAACGAGAACTTCTCCTGCGCCTCCAGCCTGAGCGCCCTGCCCCTCCACGAGCACTACGTCCAGAAGGACGTGGAGCTCAAGCTGATGCCCAACTTCCCAGAGAAGAGCAGCCTGAATTTTGCGGCTCACGAGAAGCGGGAGGAGCGGCGGGAGGAGCGGTACCTGGAGGGCCGGTGCCGGGCCGAGCGCCCCGAGCCCCCCGACGACGACGACATCGAGATCCTGAAGGAGTGCATCAGCTCTGCCATGCCCTCCCGTTTCCGCAAGGTGAAGACCTCCCTGCTCTCCGGCCAGGTCCTGCACCCCCAGACAAAGAAGCCGGTGCACGTCCCTGTCTACATGCTGGTGCCAACCCACGCCCACCCCAGTGTCCCCAAGCACCTTCGTGCCACCGCCCGCGACCTCTTCAAGGATGACGACTCCTTCACCGACTCAGCTGACGGGACCCCTGTCAACTTCTCCAGCGCTGCCTCGTTGAGCGATGAGACCCTGCGGTACCCGGCTGCTGAGGAGGCTGAGCACCCCCGTGGCGGGGGGCCGGGGCGCCCGGTGGGGGTCTTGACCAAGGGGCACCAGGAGGCAGGCAATGCCAGCCCCATCCCAGCCAGGAGAGCCACCTCTAGCAGCACCAGGCTGAGCTCAGCCTGCACAGGGAAAGCAGGAGTGGAGGGAAAGCGGGGCCAGGCCCCCATGAGGAGCCTGGAGCTGGAGGTGGGGGACAGCAGTGGTCCCCCCGGGAGGAGGGATGTTCCCCAGGAAGAAGGGGTGGCCTTCCAGTCGCTGTGCCACACCACGCCCACGGAGGAAGCCGTCTACTGCTTCTACGAGCAGGACTCGGACGAGCAGCCCGAGGTGGGCAGGGAGGTGCCCGGCAGCGCAGCCCAGCCTGGCTGGGGTCCCAGGAGGGAGCGCTGGGCTGGATCTGTCCCCCGCAGGGACCCTGAGCCCCCTCCCCGGCCGGCGAAGGTGAAGCCCCAGAACACCCTCATCGCCGACGAGACTCCACCGTGCTACTCCCTCAGCTCCTCCATGAGCTCCCTGAGCGATGCCAACCTCTCTGAGGGTGAGGAGAGGGGTCAGCCCTGCAGCAAAGCCCCCCGGGGGCTGCGGGCGGGAGGTCAGGCCCAGGGGGGCTCCCCCAGCCTCAACTCGGAGGATGACCTGCTGCAGAACTGCATCGGCTCGGCCATGCCCAAGCACTGGCGGCCCTCGGCTCGCCGGAGGGTGGTGGAGCGCAAGCAGAAGCCGGTGGGTGCCGGCGGGAGGGAGCGGAAAGCCGAGGTCAGACATCTCCCTGCCGAGGACGCCGGCTCTGACCGGGGCTCGGACCTGGACAGCGTGGAATGGCAGGCCATCCAGGAGGGTGCCAACTCCATCGTCACCTGGCTGCACCAGGCTGCTGCCTCCTTCTCGCGGGAGCCTTCCTCTGAGTCTGACTCCATCCTCTCCTTCATGTCAGGGCTCTCGGTGGGCTCCACCCTGCAGCTCTCCCTGGGCAGGCAGGAGAAGAAACGGGCTGGCAGCGCGGCCGGCCGGGATGGGGCGAGGAGGGAGCACAGCAAGACCCGCCCGGAGAGGAAGGACGCGCCGGGTCCCGCCAGCCGTGGCAGCGTCAGGGCAGAGCGGAGCCCAGCACCCGCCAAGCCCCTGCCCAACCTGCCCGTGGTCTTCCGGGGCAGGACAGTCATCTACATGCCCAACCTGGCCAAGGATGCCCCAAGCCCACGGGCCACCCCGAAAAAGAGCCCTGCGGCGAAGCCCGAGGCTCCAGCAGCCAAGAACCTTTCCCTGAGCCAGCAGCGGTCACGGAGCCTGCACCGGCTGGGAAAACCCCCCGAAACAGGGGAGCTGGCGCTGCCCAAGAGGAGCACCACGCCGCCCGCCCGCATCGGCAAGGGGCCCCCCTCCTCGGGATCCTCCCGCACCTCCACCCCGTCCCAGCACGCGCCCAAGAAGCTGCCGTCGCCCTCCCAGTTCACCAAGCAAAGTCCCCCGGCCACAGGCAAAGCTGGGGGCTCTCCCTCCCCACCAGGACCCCCTGCCAGAGCCCCGAACCCCAAGTCCCCGGCCCCCAAACAGTCCAAGACGCAGAAGTCGCCCGTGCGCATCCCCTTCATGCAGAAGCCCAGCAGGAAGGTGGCACCAGGCCGGGGGGCCATGCCGGTGCTGGAGGAGCAGGCGGATGGGGGCAAAGTGCAGGGCAGGGGCCCCGGCCGGCTCAACCTGGTGCGGATGTCGTCCACCCGCTCCAGCAGCAGCGACTCGGATCGCTCGGGCTTCCTGCGCCAGCTCACCTTCATCAAGGAATCCTCCAGCCTGCTGCTCCGGCACCGCGCCGAGCTCTCCCCACCGCAGCCGTCGGCCTCGCTGCCCCGCCGGGCCTCCCCGCAGCGCAGCCGCGCCGCGCTCCCGGCCGTCTTCCTCTGCTCCTCCCGCTGCGAGGAGCTCAAGGCGGCCAAGCCAGTGGCCTCTGGCCCACGGCCCCTTGTCCCCAGGGTCCAGCCGGGTGGCAAAGTCCCCACCGGTGCCAAACCGCCACGGAGAACCAGTTCTGAGAGCCCGTCCCGGCTGCCGGTGAAGACCAGTGTCCCCGAGCCCTTCAAGAGGTACTCGTCCTCGCCCAACATCGCCGTGGCGCGGCGCACGGGCAGCCCTTCCTCCGTGCTCTCCGCCCGCTCCGAGGCTCCGCGGCGGCCGCCGAGCGAGGCGGTGCCCGGCGGGCAGCCGGCCAAGCCCCCGGTGGTGGTGATGAAGGGCACGTGGCGGAGGATCCGCGATGAAGACATCCCCCACATCCTGAAGAGCACGCTGCCCTCCTCCGCGCTGCCGCTGGCGGGGGACGGCGAGGACGAGCCCCCCGGCAGCTCCGGCCCCAGGAAGACCAGCGATGCCGTGGTGCAGACCGAGGACTTCTCCACCACCAAGACCAACTCCAGCACCTCTCCCACGCTGGAGACCCGCCCGGGACCCCCGCCCGCCGGTGATGGTGAAGCCCCGGCCCCCACCAAGGCCGCTCTGCCCATCTCCTTTGGCCACGAGGCGCCGGCCGGGACCTTCCCCACCAGCCGGCACAGCTCCCCGAGCAGGGCCGCCCGTGTCACCCCCTTCAACTACGTCCCCAGCCCCATGGCGGTGACAGCGGTGGCCGAGAAGGCGGTGGAGAAAATCCAGGCTTGAGCAGCCTCTGCAGGTGAAGCCCCAGTCAGGGTCCCACAACCCCCTTCCTTCCCCACGGGAGGGGGACAGTGACATTGGACAGCTGGGGACTGGTGAGTCACCCCAACCTGCTGCCTCCCCCCGCTGGGGTCCTGCTGCACCCGAGCCCCACAGGTCCCCGTGCCAAGGACCAGGCAGAGCCATGGGGACCCGCTGGGGACGGCACTGATGCCCCAAACCGAGCTGCATCTCGGTGGCTCCATCTCCTCCCCCCCCCCAAGGGATGCCCCAGGACTGTGTCCCCTTGTCCCCCCATCCTGCCTCAGGCAGGGGCTGAGCCAAGGGCCCGATCCTGAGCACTGGGACACCCCCCGCACACTCCAGCCCTGCAGCTCATCCCGCTCCAAGGCCCAGCCCTGCCAGTATCACAGCTCATTTATTAACTGGGGAGGAACACACAGCTGGGCCAAGGCAGGGAGAGGCCCGAGGGAAAGGGGGAAAGCGTGTGGCTGTGGGGAGATGGGGCTGGGACCCCCCATTTGTGCTGGAGGCTCCTAATTAAGGCCCCTGGCTGATTGCTAATGGGTAACATGTGGCTTCCACTGGCTCAAGGCAGCGCTGGGTGGAAAAGGTGCTGGGGGGTTCTCAGGGTCCCGAGGGGCTCATCCTCGAGGTCTGCTCAGAGGGTCATCACTGGGTTGGGGAGCTGCCCTGGGAGGGGACAGTGTGCTGAGCTGGCCCCGGGGCACCCAACCCCTGAAGAAGGGTCTGGGCCCCCTTGCCCCCCAACCTGCAGCCCCCCAGCTCCCACCCAGCGTGGCAGAGCCCCCATCACAGCCGGGACCCTGGCGAGTCCCCACGTGCCGTGGACACGAGTCCATCCAGGAGTGGATTACGCCCACAAGCATGGGGGCTCCCAGCCCCGAAGCACCAGGGACATCCCCCCCCTCCTCCTGCCAGTTGGCTCCTTGTGCCAATAGAGGGAGGAGGGATGGGCTCTGAAGGGACACCCCCCCACCCAGGTGCTCCCTGACCCCCCTGGGTGCCTCCTGGTCCTCCCAGCCCACTCACTTTGGATGGGGTGATGTCTGAGCCCCTTGCCACACCAGCACCAGGGGGGGTCTGGCAGGGATAGACATGGGGCTGTGGGGACATGTGCAAGGGACACACAGGGGTGCAAGGGGCCCTGGGGAGTTGCACTGGGGCCATGGGGGTGGGCACTGAGGCACCAGGGCTGTGGGGACAGGCACGAGGTCCCCAGGAGTGTGACATGGGGACAGGGACACCGGTGCCCAGCAGGACCCAGGCTGAAGACAAGGGGACTGTCCCTGGGGGCAGCAATTGTCCCCACTCCTGAGTGCTGTGACAGAGCACGGGATGTGCTGGGAGGACTGGAATCACCCCATACCTGGGCACAGCCCCAGCCTGGCTCTGTGACAAACCCCCCAGGCCCCCTGCCCACCCCCCGCACTGTATCTATGTACCAAGGACATTCCTTGCCCCGGTCTCTGGGCAGTGTTAACAATTAAAAGCCAACCTGTGTAAATAGGAAAGGGGGCCTCTCTGTCCCACGGCCCCAGGCCGGGCGGGGGTGTTTGCAGCCCCTCCGCAGGGTTTTCTGAATCCATTTCTTGTGTTTCACGGCTGAAGAGGCGACCGGCGGCTTGAACGGGTCGGTGGGATGGGGGCTGGTGAAGGACAACACGCCGGCCGCCCGGCCCCCGCACACCAGCGGGCCCCCCGAGTCACCCTGGGGGTGCTGACAGTGGGGATGGGCCCTGCCTGGGGGCCGGGGGCTCCCCCCCCCCCGTGGCCAAGGGAGCATCTCACCCCTCTGCTCGGGGTGAGCATCCCCCCAGCTCCTCACCTTGGAGGGTCCCGAGCCCCTCTGGCGCCCCTGGAAGCAGATCATGGTGGGGCTGATCTCGCCGTTCCAGAAGCGGCTGTTGTTGCACATCCGTGTGTCCAGCACTGTCACCTCCAGCTCCTGCAGCGTGGCCGAGAGCCCCCCGCGCTGGCGGACCCCCCACCCCGCCAGGCTGCAGCCCCCCCCGGCCGCCGGCTCCTTCCCCGGCAGCTTGATGAGCCGCCGCGTCCTGCCCAGCGTCACCGTCCCCTCCAGCTGCGGGCAGGGGGCAACCTCAGACCCCCAGCACGTCGGGGGGGGTGGCCGAGGCTGGGGACACACACACACACACACTCACACACACACACACACACGGAGGCAGCACACGGGATGTCACTGAGCTGTGCACACGCTGGGAGGTGTGAAGAGGAAATGTCACCCGGCCCCGGCAAGGTGTGAACCCCGCGTGTGTGTGTGTGTGTGTGAGTGTGTGTGTGTGTGTCCCACCAACCCTTGCCCACCTGCAGTAGCAGCAGGTCGTTCTCCATCGTCCGGCGGTCGTAGCCGGGGTGGGGACAGGCTGCCCGGATGCCCAAGGTCTGCGTGGCCGCCCCGCGCTCCCGCAGGCTGTGCAGCCCCAGCACCGCCCTCACCGCAGCCCCCCTCCTGCCCCCCGGGAGCCAGCGTCGGCGGGGGGGCTGGGGAGATCCTCGGCCCCCATGTGGAACCCCACCGAGACCCCCATCCCTCACATGCAGCCCCACCAAGACCCTCCTTCCCCACATGGAGCCCACTGAGCCCCCATCCCCCACATGGAGCCCCACCGAGACCTCCTGTCCCCCACTTGGAGCCCCACCGAGACCCCCATCCCCCACAGGGAGCCCCACCGAGCCCCCCATCCCCCACAGGGAGCCCCATAGAGACCCCCCGTTCCCCCCTTGCACCCCCACAAGCCCCCACGCCAGGACTCACGGCGGCAGGCAGTGCGCAGCCGTCAGCACCCAGCGCCGGTGCAGCAGTGCCCCCCCACAGGCGTGGACCCCCCTGATCTGGATGGACACCATGTAGGGCCTGGAGTGGGGTTTGGCCTCGTGCCCCCCGATGACCGACGGCTGGAGCCAGCCCCGCGCTGCCGGGGAGAGGAGAGTCTGTCCCTGCCCTGCCCCAACCAGCACCCCCTGTCCCCCACCACTTCTGGACCCCCTCCTGTCCTCCAGCCCCTGCTGCCCCCCCAGCCCCCCAGCACTCACCGGGGGCAGCCGAAGGCAGGGTGAGCAGCAGCAGCAGCCCCAGGCAGCCCCTCGCCCCCATCCCTCCCTGTGCCTCTCTGGTGACAAAGCTGGGCGCGAAGTCCCACGTCCTGTGTGACAGCAGCACAGGGTGGCAGTGGGGAACAGACCCCCCGCTGGGTGGGGGGGAGGGGGCAGGAAGGGGAAGAGGCACCCGTGGGGCAGGGCAAACACCTCGGGGCTGGGGGGGATGGAAAAACCACCCACAGCCACCCCGGGGTTTTATTTTACCCTCCCCCCCTGCTCACAGGTGACAAAAGTCACATCCTCACTTCTCCAAGAAGGGTTTTAATGAGATTGGTGACAGTCTGAAGCAGAGGACAGACCCCCGGGGGGGCTGTCACCACCAGCCCCTCAGCTCTTTGCTGTCCAGGCCGGGGGGCGCCGGGCTCTGGCGGCTGCCGAGCGGGGTGTCCTCAGGCTGCCCACCAGCCGCTCGAAGAAGAAGTTGGCCTGGAACTCCAGCCCCGTGAGGTGCTGCAGGAAAGGGGGCACCTCAGCCTTCTTCACCCCCACGCAGACGGGGATGACCTTGGTCCCGTGGCAGTGGATGATGTGATACAGGTTCCACTGGGAAACCTGCTGGCACCACGGGTCGCGCAGGGACCTGGCAGAGAGGAGGAGGATGGCCACCCGGCTGGCCTCGATCACCTCCACGGCAGACGGGATGACACAGGTCCCGGCCACTTGGTCCTGGTGCTCCACATATCCCTGAAATCCCTCTTTCTTCAAGCGCTCCGAGATGTGAGAGGCCACGTGCTCGTCCTCGGGGCAGTACCAGAGGGAAAAGTCGTAGGCGAAGCGGCGGCGCGTGGCGGACATGTCACCAGGCAGGGACCAGGGCAACAACGTCACGGGCAGCAGGGACCAAACCCCAGGTGGGAACTTTCCTTCCAGCACCAGGAACCGGCCACTCCCTGGGGAAAGGTCGGGCTGCCCGGCCCGAGTCACCGGCAGCAACGTGGGAACAGCGAACCTTCCGCAAACCAGATCTGCCCCCTTCGGGCAGGTGAAACTGTGGGGTGTCCAGGGGGGTCCTGGAGGAGTCCCAGGGTGTCCAGGGCAGAGCAGAGGAGTCCCGGGGTGCCCAGGGGGCTCCTGGAGGAGTCCTGGGGTGTCCAGGGAGGAGTAGGGGAGTCCCGGGGTGCCCAGGGGGCTCCTGGAGGAGCAGCCCCCCTCAGCAGGCTTTCTGCCTCATCTCGGCCATGCCGCTCTCCAGCGCTGCCCCCGCTCTCTGCAGCTCCTCCCGCCGCTCCCGCAGCCGCTCCCGGGATTCCTGCAGCCGCTGGTTCATCTCCACGTAGGAGCGGCTCTGTCGGTACAACCGCTCCCGCTCCTCGGCGGGGCTGGGGGAGCCTGGGGGGGCGCAGAGCGGGGGCTCAGCGGGGCTGCTGGGACCACCCCCCGCATTGCTGCCCCTCCCCACCGCAGGGACTCACCTGGGGAGGGTCCGGGGTCCTGGCGGGGCTCGGCGGGGAGGAGGAAGACGGGGTCTGCCGGGTGGGTGCCCTGCACGTCGGCCAGGACCTGCTCCAGGCTGGGGGGCTCGGGGCGCGAGGGCAGAACCCGCTTGGCCTTGGAGGTCATCCCGGGGGGGCCGCACACACGCAGGGGGGCTGGGGGGGTGGGGGGGCGGGATGAGACTCTGGCCCCAGACAGACAGACAGAGCCCTGCGCACTGCCCTTCAGACAGACAGACCTACCTCTCCCCTCCCTGTGCCCCCCCGAGACAAGCAGACCCCCCGTCACCACCTCCCCGAGACAGACAGACAGACGGACAGACGGACGGACAGACGGACAGTCCTACTCGCTGCCCCAGGACAGGCAGCAGCTCTCGTTGCCCGTCAGACGGACAGAAAGACCGACCACCCCTTATCCACACCAAGACAGACAGACCTCCCCCTTCCCTACCCCAGGATGGACAGATCCCCTTCTTGCCGCACCTCCAGACAGACAGACAGACAGACAGACAGACAGACAGACAGACCCCCCCCTTACCCAGCCCAGGACAAACAGAAACCTCCCCCCTCGCCGACCCAGGACAGACAGACAGACAGAGCCTCCCCCCAGCACAGACCGACCGACGCCCCCCGCCCCTGTCCCCTCCCAGGACAAACAGACAGACCCCCCCGCCCTCGGGACGGACAGACAGACAGACAGACAGACAGACAGACAGACAGACAAAGCCCCCCCGCCCCCTCCCCAGGACGGACGGACGGACCCACCGCGCTGCGCCCCCGCCGCCCTCCTCTCTACCTCACTTCCGCCCCGCCCCTTTTCCCCACATGACCACGCCCCCTTGGGGTGGCCACGCCCCTTCTCTTAAAGGCGCCGCTGCCTCCAAGGAACCGCGCGGTATTAACACGGAGAATGATGATTCCAGCGGGTTTATTGGGGGGAAACAACAGCGGGGCCTGGGGCGGGACCCCGGCCCAAGCCCAGGCCCCAGGAGTAAGATCAATCCGTCTCACTCCCTCTTCTCTCCCATGTTCAAGGTTCCTTTGGAGGCTGTGGAAGACACGGAGATGATGGTTAGGATCCCATCCCTGAGGAACACACGGGCCCAGAGGAGCAGATGGAGATGGAAAGCCAGAGGAGAGGGAATTCTAGGGGAAATCTGGCTATGGAGAAGCAAGAGGGAAAGTGCCTGTTCTACCCAAGCCAAGGGAGAAAGGGACGGTTGGGTGTGAGCAGGAGATCGTTTGGGTGGCCACAACATCCCATGGAATGTCCCTTTCTCCTGGTTCGGTGGCAAACGTGGCTGGTACGTACGGACAGGCTGAGCTGTGGGGCCACCTCGGCCGTCAGGCGGGCTCTGCTGGCCACCAGAGTCCGCAGGACTGGGCCCGTGCAAAGAGAAGAGAGAGAGGATTAAAGAGGTGGGGTTGGAAAGAGAAAGAGAGAGAGAGAAAGAGAGAACCCCCTGCTCGGCTCCTGCTGAGGGAAAATAACTCAGGAATTCAGAAGGATGTGATGATTGCGTGTGAGATTTCCCTGCAGGGAGACACTTGGTACCGTGGCCAGCATGGAGCCAGGAAGAAGTTCTTGAGTGTGAGGGTGGTGAGACCCTGGCCCAGGCTGCCCAGGGAAGCTGTGGCTGCCCCATCCCTGGCAGTGTTGAAGGGCAGGTTGGATGGGGCTTGGAGCAGCCTGGGCTGGTGGGAGGTGTCCCTGCCCATGTGGATTTAGATGATCTTTAAGGTCCCTTCCAAACCAGTCTATGATTCTATAATCCTGGAATATCCAGGCCTTGAAGAAGACAATTAACCAAGAGGTTTTAAGGGTGTCTCCTGGAAATCACCCACTTGGCAGAGAAGACTTGAGGTCTGTATGGATGATTTGACCTAAGGAATGTGGGAGGTGATAAAGAAGAACCAAAATCAAGAAGTTTGACAGCAAAAGCAGTGTGGGGCAGTTGGAGCCATAGACCTTGGGATATTGTGTCCTTCAGGTGAACTTAGCTCATTATGTCATTATAATATTAAAAATCACACCCCAAGTGAAAAGACCCTTCCCCTGAGCATTCGTGCTGGTGGTTAAAAGGAGAGCTGGCCGTGTCCCAGGGGAGCCCAGCTGTGCTCCAGGGAACACCACCCACCAGACAAGGAGCAGGACAGCAGGGACCCACGTTACCTTCTCGGGTGACACTGGAAGCCGCGTCCAGGGCTTTGGTGCTGATGTTGCCCAGTGCTTTGTCCACACTCTGGTGGTGCTTGAGGAAGTGGGGCCGGATGACAGTCTGGTAGAGGACATGAGACCCGTTCCAGGAGATGGGGGCCATGCACCACAGCAGGAACAGGCACTGCGGGGAGGAGAGGTGCTCAGGGCTGGACAGCAGCAGGGCAGGGGCCGAGCGAGGCCGCCCCTGGTCCCCTCCAGCCCAAAGGCACCTTCCCAAGGCTGGAGCTGCCAGGACTGCAGGGAACTCTGCACTAGACTGCAGCCCCACCACCCTGCAGAGCCCACCACGCTTGGTTCCTCCAGATTCAACCCTCAGGCAAGACTCTGTGCCCAGCACCCCCACACGAAGCCAGTACCTTCCCAGTGTAGTAGAATGGGAACCAGTAGAGGAAGAGGTCAGAGAAGGACTCGGCTATGCTGAAGACGCCGTACACCACCCAGTACGTCAGCCACGTGGTGTCATCGTCCTTGCTGGAGCTCTCGATGGCTTTGATGCTGTGGCAGGAGAGGGGGAGGGTGCTGCTGCCACAGCCCTGCTGCCCGGCTGGGCACCTCCTTCCCAAATCCTCCAAACCCCAGAGCAAACCTGCCTAACAGGAGCTGCTGCCCCCAGCTGGGACCGTGCCAGCTCCTAGTATTTTTGGGAAGGTCTCAAGAGCTTCCTGGCCTGACCATTGAGCAGGGAGACCCTCAGCTAGGGGCAGGGAGTGCTCTGCAGGGGCTGGGATGTGGGTACTCACGAGACGTATGCGGGGTAGGCGAAGCCAATGATGTTGCAGAGCAGGGAGGCGCCGTAGCCGAACGCCAGGTAGAGCCCCAGGAGAGCTACAGAACCTGCCGGGGGACAGAGAGGACCCTCAGGTACCTGCCGAGGCCTGGACAGCGAGGAGAGACCCCAGGTCCTTCCAGTTGGCAACAACAACCACCCCAAATTAATTCCAGCACGACGCTCTGGACCACTGAGGTGCTGAGCACGCGGCACTGAGCTGCTGCAGGTGGCAGAGCCTCATGCCCAAGGGAGCCACCACCTGATCCTGTCACTGTTTGTCCCCTCCCTGACCTGGAAGGGACTTTAACCACAACAAACTCCCAGGGTTTTTTGACCCATCACCAGTCTGGAGCAAGGCCAGGGCTGCAGAGACATCAGAAAACTTCAACACACCCCTGCAATCCAAAGTCAAAGCTCCAGGCTCCTCCTCCACGCTGGGAGACACTTGGCATCTTGATAGCGACTGTTCAAGGACAGTTTTCCCAGTTCCAGCTCTGGGAGCCCAGTGCCCGGCCCTCGTTCCTGCTCCCTGCACACCCCTCTGAGCAGCCGCTGCTCCTTCAGCCCCCCGAGAACCAGCAACCCCTCTTATTAAATCAAATCATTACAATTAAATGTCAGCCCAGGCTTTGGGGTCTGCCCGGCCCTTGGACGTTTGGTGGCAGGACCAGTGGGGCTGGGAGAGCCGGGACAAGGGGCCCTCGGTGCTGGAACCACAGCCAAGACCCTGGTTCCCTCCTGGCTTGGAGGGCCTGGAGATGCCACCAGCTCCCCCCAGACTTCCCGAGGCAGCTGCCACAGACCCCGAGGCCAAGCCAGAGCCCAGCCCAGCAGCATCTCCCCTGCCTGGTGTACAAAATGCTCCGGGAAGCTCATCCCACAGCGAGCAGGAAAGCCGGGATTTAACCTGTCTGTGCTGGGGAATTAGAGGAAAGCCCTTGTGGGGCAGGGAGGGCGGATTATCCCAGCTCTGCTCACGGCAGCATTTCTGCACCTGGCTCTGGCCCCTGGAGCGTGTTCCAGGCACCAACGGGGCTCTGGGTCTTTCCCAGCAGCCAGGCAGCAGGAACGTGGCTTTGGAGCAATCACAAACCCCCCCTGAGAGGAAAACCAACAGGCAGGTTGAGGCAGCGCTGGGTTCCTTCCCACCAGAGCCTCTGCAGGATTTCATGGAAGTTCAGCCCCCAGAGAGCTTTATGTAACAGCAAATAAGCAAGTGAAAGGGCTTCATTCCCAAAAAGCTGCTGAGGGGGCAGCCTCGTGCCTTGGGAAGGGGGACGCTCTCCTCCTCCTCCTCCTCCTCCTCCTCCTTCTCCTCCTCCTCCTCCTCCTTCTCCTCCTCCTCCTCCTGGATTTTGGCCCAGCTGGAGCCACCACCCTGGCTGTGCCAGCCCAAGGCCAGGCAAGATGGGCTCCAGGCTGCAGCCCCCGGGTCAGTCCTGGAGACACAGAACCAGCCCTGTTGGGTTCAGACCCAAACTGGGAATTGCTCCAGAGCCAGGACAGGGAGAAGTTGGGGTATTTTTTTAGTTTAGCAGCAGCTCCTTCTTTCCAGACAGGGATGGAGCACACGGGACCATCGCTCCTGAGTGGAAGAGCTGCCTCTGCCCTCCCCCTGCCCCCAAAGCCCAGCACAACCAAAGCCCTGGCACCATTTTGCTTGGAGCCACCAACAGCCACACACCGTGTCCAAACACAACCTGCCTGCTCCTGGATCCCTCTCTCCCCTAGAGCAGGAAAACCAGCCCTGCAGCAGGGGAAGGGCTGGGAACTGGCCCTGGAAGGGGAAGGGCAGGGGAAGTGCCGAGGGGGAACGGGGAAACCAGGGAGCCCCGAGCCCCTCCTGGGAGGTTTGATACAAAATATGGAATTGGATGGGCAGCAAGGATGGAGCAGATGGATCACGCTGTGCTGAGGACACCGACACTCCCTAGGGAAATTACCAGCTAGTTAATTAATGAGCAAACAGGATCTAGTTAGCAGCCGGACCTCTGCCCTCCCACCAGGGAGGGGGACATGGGGACAGCCACTCCCATCCCCAGCGCCCAGTCCGACCTGCTGCATTTTGGGGGTTCACCCCTCAGGGAGCAGGGACTGCCCCCTCCATCCAAGCCAGGCTTCTCAGGGGTCTTGGAGATGAAACCTCTGACCCCGGGGGTTTTGGGGTGCAGGGTTTCATGCCCGCTGAAGATGAGGATGGACTGTGCAGCCCCCCACCCCAGCCCCGTTCCACCAGTGCACCCAGCAGCCCAAACACAGGGGGTCCTGCCCCCCCGCCCCGGGCTCTCCCCCTCACCCCAAAGCTCAGGAGCACGGTGAGGGGCACCCAGGGCACCCTAGGACAGAGGCAGGACCCTCGGAGACCCTCCCAGATGGAGGGACAGGAGGGGCGCGGGCACCCACAGCCCTGCGGAGCAACCGGGGGGGGGGCCCGGGAGTCGCACCTGTGGCCAGGTAGATCCGCTTGATACCGGTACGAGCCTCCATCCGGCCCAGCAGGTTCCCGAGGGGGCCGGGGCGATCGAGGCAGCGCTGCAGGCGCTGATACACCGACCCCATGGCGGCGGCGGCCCCGGCCCGAACCCCGCGGCTCCCGGGACGGCACCGGGAGTGGGCGGGGCGTCAGTGTGAGGGGGCGTGACGGTACAATGAGGGGGCGGGGCTTAGGCGGGGGGCGTGCCGTGATGTGCGGGGCGTTGCCACGAGAGGGCGGGGCGTTGCCACCAGGGGGCGGGGCGTTGCCACCAGGGGGCGGGGCGACGCTCCGCCGCGCCGCCGCGGGGGTTGCGCGGGCGTTGCCAGGGCAACGCGGAGGGGCCGCGGCCTCCATGGCGGCGCGGCCGAGCCCGGGGCTGTTGCTGGGGCTGGGGTTGATGGTCGCCAGCGCTGCCCCTTCACCGGGCCTCACCGAGCACCGGGTCTACCTGAGCAGTTGGGCCGTGCAGGTGGTGGAAGGGCCGCTGGAGGCCATGGGTCTGGCTCGCCGGCACGGCCTGCTCTGCCTGGGCCAGGTGCAGCCCAGAGCCTCCCTCCTTGGGGACATCCCCCCCGCCCCAGCTTTGCTTGTCCTCCTCGGCTTGTGCCCTCCACTTATCCCCAGTCAAGGAAACCCAAGAGGCTCCCCTAAACCTCCCCCGTGAGCCTGCTCTGTTTTCCGAGTGCTGCTCTCTGCTGGTCCTGCCACACACAAGTCACGTTAAACGTGTCTTTGTGGTCCCTACAGCGCCCGTGGAGCTGGCACAGCAGCCCCGGCTGGTTGTCTAGAAACCACCTCTTACAACAGCTCTTTGCACCCGCAGGTGATGGAGGGGGAGCCCTATTACCACTTCACCCACCGTGGCACCAGGCAGAGAGCCCTGAGCAGACACTGGGGCTGGAACATGCGGCTGGCGAGAGAGCCCAAGGTAGGGAGGAGGTGGGTGCAGGGACCGAGGCCACTTGCCAGGCTGGGCCAGCTCTCCCTGACCCCCCCAGTGCTGCTTCCCACCCAGGTCCTCTGGTTTGAGCAGCAAACCCTGAAGAGGCGCACGAAGAGAAGTGCCAACGTGGTGCCAACAGATCCCTGGTTCCATAAGCAGTGGTACATGGTGAGATTGTGCTGCTTTCTCCTCTAATCCTCCGGCAAATCACCTTCCCGAGGTGTAAACAGGACTAATGCTGACAGTGATGAGGCAGCAGAAGAGCCCTTGAAGGTCACCCGCTGCCTGCTGCCCGGGGGCTGAGCAAATTTAATCCCTTTTCCAGAACAATGACATCAGTCCTGACCTAAACATCCTCACTGCCTGGAGCAAAGGGTACACGGGGCTGGGGGTCGTGCTGACCATCCTGGATGACGGGATTGAGAAGGACCACCCGGACCTGGCTGCCAACTACGTAACTCCCGGGGGCTGCAGGAGCCAGCACCTCCAGGGCGGGTTGTGCCCAGGGGAGGGTGGGAGCCAGGGACTTCATCCCACCCTTGGGGTGGAGCAGTGGGAGCTCAGCGTCTCCGGGGCTGGATCAAAAGGTTTGGTGTCTCCCACCGTGAATTCTCACATCAAGGAAACGTTAGAACTTGTACATGCTCAGGCCCCCAAAAGAGCTGTGATTACAGCAAGCTGCAAAGCCAGCAAAGCTGGTAAATCCTCACCTGCTTCCAGAGGAGAGGATGGGTAGATCTTGGTGGGTTTTTTTTTATAAAAATACATTTCTAGCTCCTAACTGCATGGCTGGTGAGGCTCATTGACCCCATGCTGGGCTTTCTCCCAGCCAGGACACCAGCTCCTTTGGTGAAACCCATTTCCAACAGCTCCAGGTCAACCCCACCGAGGTGAAGGGTCCCCCCTGCCCGCCCCAGGCAGGGAGCTCATGAGCAAAGCTGGGTGATCCAGGCTTCCAGACCCCAGACGAAGCACCAGGAGCCCGTGCTGAGCTGCCCCAAACCCTCCAAAGGTGCTTTGCTCACCCAGTGCCTCTCGTGCCAACAGGACCCCCTGGCAAGTTACGACTTCAACAGCAACGACCCCGACCCCCAGCCCAGGTACGACGCCAGGGATGAGAACCGGTGAGTCCTGCCGGTGGATTGTCCAAGGAAACCCCTTCCCTGTGCTGGGTGTTCTGTCTCCTGGGGGGCTGGGACTGTCCTGGGACCCTTGGTCCCTCCTGGAGGACTCGTGCCAACCCTGCTCCTCAGGCACGGGACACGCTGTGCGGGGGTGGTGGCAGCTGCAGCCAACAACCGGATCTGCGGCGCAGGCGTCGCCTACAACGCCAAGGTGGGAGGTGAGCCATTGCTCCAGCACCCTGGTGGGATGAGGGACATAAACCAGCTCTGGAACCCTAGGAAGATGCTCCGGGGGGAGCAGCGGGTGCTGGGTAGCACCTGGGAGCTGTGGTGGGGGGTCAACCCCCCTGGGTAACACCATCGGTTCAACCCCCACGGCAGCACCAGGCTCAGACCCTGCTGCAAGTGGGGCTAAAAACTGGGAGAACTCCCCGGGCTTAATTGCAAAGGGCTTAATGAGGAGCTTTGGGCAGCAGCTCCTGGTGGCTGCACAGACCTGTGGGAGCCTGGTCTTAGGGCAGCGCAGCCGGAAAGGTGCCTGGGGCAACCAGGGGGTGACATGGAGGCTGTCGAGGTGCCCCTCAGGCCTTCCCTTCACATGGTGGGTACGGGGGTCCCGTCCACCCGGAGCTGGTGTGACCACCCAAGTGCTGCCCCCCCTTCGGACACGGCTGCTCCTCACCCCGACCTGGCAGGCGTGCGGCTGCTGGACGGGGACGTCACCGACGTGGAGGAGGCCCAGGCCCTCAGCCTGCGTCCCCAGCACATCCACATCTACAGCGCCAGCTGGGGCCCCCAGGACGACGGGAGCACCGTGGACGGGCCGGGCGCCTTGGCCACCAAGGCCTTCTACAGAGGGGTCACCCAGGTAAGCTTGGGGACAGCCTTGGGAACGCGGCGTGAGGGACCCCCTGCTCACCTTCCCTCCTGCCAGGGACGGGGTGGACTCGGCTCCATCTTCATCTGGGCCTCGGGGAACGGTGGGACCAACTACGACAACTGCAACTGCGACGGGTACGCCAACAGCATCCACACGCTGGCGGTGGGCAGCGTCCTGGCGGGCGGCCGGCGGCCCCGGTACAGCGAGGGCTGCTCTGCCATCCTCACCACCACCTACAGCAGCAGAACCACCAGCCGCGAGCAGATCGTGAGTGTCCTGGGCAGACACCCCTTCCCAGCATGGAGTGGGTTCATCCCAGCCCTCCCTTAGCCGGGGAGGGAGAGGGGGATTTATCAAAACGTCGGTGTTAGAACCCCCCAAAAATTGTGAGGAGACACAGAAGGTGCATTGACTGAGGTTACCCAACTCCAGCCAGTCCTGCCCTCTGCTCAGCAATGGTGCTGAGACCCCCCCTCTTCCCCCCAGGTCACCACCGACCTGCACCACGGCTGCACTGACAAGCACATGGGCAGCTCAGCCTCCACCCCACTGGCCACTGGGATCATTGCCCTGGCACTGGAAGCCAAGTAGGTGGTGGCAGCTCAGAGGGACAGTCCCCAGGGAGAGCCTGGTGCCTTGCCAGGAGCCTGCAGGGACACAGGACTTTGCTACTAGAGAGGCTGGGGTGTGTGGAGCTGAAATCTCCCTGGGCTCTGGTGGGGCAGGACGCTTCTGGAGAGCAGCCAGAGGCATGAGGAGAATCGTCCTCTGGAGGTCTCTGTTGCTCCCATTTTGGCAGCACAGGAGGTTGAGGGGGGACCAGCTCAGGCTAACTTGGTGTCACGAGTTAGAAGAGCCAGATCTCGCCCTGAAAAGCCAACCCAAAGCAGTGGCCTCTGTCCCCAAGTCCTCGTTGCTTCCAGCCCGGCGCTGACCTGGCGGGACCTGCAGCACCTCGTGGTCAGGGCCTCCAGCCCCGTGTCCCTGCGGGCAGAGGACTGGGCTGTCAACGGCGTGGGGCGCCAGGGTGAGCTCGGGGCTCAGCCCCTGCCTGCTCCTGCTCCCCTCCCCGGGCTGGGGGTCCTGCTGCCCCTCAAACCCCTGCCAGCAGGCCTGGGGTGGGAGTCCCCGCTGCCATCACTTGCGGACGGGCTCATGTGTCCCTCTTTTGGGTGGCACCTGCTTCTCAGTGAGTCACTACTACGGGTACGGGCTCCTGGACGCTGGTCGGCTGGTGGAGATGGCCAAGGCCTGGGCAGGAACCCGGCCCCAGCGGAGCTGCTCGGTCAAGGCTCTTCATGCCCCCCGGTAAGGGACCATCTGCCCTGCTCTGAGCCCACACGGGGACTTTCTCGTGGCAAAGAGGTGCTGTGCCCGTGGCAGGAGCAGGTGACGCTTCCCAGGGAGCGTCTGTGCCATGTGGCTTCTGCTGTCACCCCAGGGCCAGGCAGGACACCCACGGAGGGGCAGGAGATGCCCTCACCTCTGCCTTGTTCCCGGCAGGAACATCGGCTCCAAGCTCACCATCTCCACAGAGGTCTCCTGCTCGGGGAGCTCCGGGCGCATCCGCTCGCTGGAGCACGTCCAGACCCAGCTCTCCCTGAGCTACAGCCGCAGGGGGGACCTGGAGATTGCTCTGACCAGCCCCATGGGCACCACGTCCACCCTGGTGACCGTGCGGTGAGGACGCTCTGCCAGCTGGTGGGGAGCAAAGAGCTCTGGGGGGGTCAGAGGGGGCTTCTTCTCTCCCAGCCCCTCCTGGGGCCAAGAGATTCTGCCAGACCAGAGGGGCTGCTTGTGGTCCCCACTGAGCCCAAAACTCCTCTCTGGCCCCTGCCACATCTTGTGGTACCACTGTACCAAGGTGAGGGTGGCTGAGGGGCTGCACAGGCTGCACCCCTCCCTTCCAGCCCCAGCTCTCCTCTCCTCCAGCCCCTACGACACCAGCCAACAGGGCTACAAGGACTGGACCTTCATGTCTACACACTTCTGGGATGAGAACCCCAACGGGACCTGGACACTCCGGCTGGAGAACAAGGGTGATGCCTTTAACACAGGTGGGTGCCTGGGGCAACAACCCCATTCACAGGGTGTCACCCAGTGCCTGGTCATTCTTCTTCCTCCCCCCACTTGTTGGCTTGTCCTCCGCCTGGCCGTGAGCCCTCTCCTTCTGCAGGGCCACGCTGGTTTGGTTTGGGGGTCTCTCTGGCCAGCACATGGCCAGGAAGGGACACACCTCACTTCCCCCCAAAGCCTCCAGCCCCACACCTTGAAGATCCCAAAGGCTGGAGGGTGGGAAAGCAGCTGCCACCAGCACCAAGTCCCATCCCTCCTGCCCCAGGGCTGCTCACCAGCTTCACCCTGCACCTCCACGGCACGGAGGAGGAGATGTCTGCCAGGCGCTGGGCAGCGCCGCCCGAGCGCTGCCTCCGCAGGGACCCGCAGGGAGCCTGCCAGGGTGAGCCCGAGGGCAGGAGGGGACATTGCTCCAGGTGTCCCCACAACCCGGCTGATGCCACCACCCCCCCCGCAGAGTGCGGGGGTTCCCTGTACGCCCACCAGCGCTCCTGCCTCTCCTACTGCCCCCCGCGCTACTACGGCCGGATCCAGAGAGCTGCCACCACCACCCGCGTCTGTGCCAGCTGCCACCCCTCCTGCTACACCTGCCAGGGCTCTTCAGCCAACAACTGCACCTCCTGTCCCCCTGCCCGCACCCTGGACGAGGTCACTCACTCCTGCTCCCCTGTGCCGGGCTCCCTCCCCGAGGAGGAGATGCAGAGGAGCCTTCTCCCTCTCATCTGCAGGACCCTGATCCCCACAGCTGTCATTTTCACATACTGTGTGGCCTTTTGCCTCACGAAAGGTGGCTGCTGCCCCCGGGCTAGAAGGGCAGTGTGACACCAGGGACACACAGGCAGCAGGATCCCAGCCTGGGACACAGCTGCCCTCACCCGGCTTCCAAAATAAACTGGTGTTTTTGCTGTTCTGGACCTCCCCCTCCAAGGGCTGACGTCCCTTCCCAGCAGTGCCTGAGCTGATCCCACCCTGTGTCCAGCTCAGCGCATCAGCAGGGACACGGGTGGTGGCTTCTGTCCCCATCTGCCTCATCTCTCCACACATCCCTGGGGACCTGAGCTGCTGCTGCAAGGGAGCATTTTCCAGAAGGGCCAGGAGCCCTGTTGCCCTTTCCCAGACACTGAGGGCCACGAAGAGGAGGAGGAGGAGATGGGACTTCCCTCCAAACAGCTGCAGCCAAGTGACCACAGGCAGCTCCTCCAGCACAAGCTCAGCCACGAGCCCACGCAGCCCTGGGCAGAGTGAGAGCAGCCAAACCTCAGGGCAAGTCCCAGCTCTCGGTTACTTTTATTCATTAAAAAAGGGGTGCCAGGGTTGCTGCACCCCCACGTCCATCCCCTCCCCTCCCAGCAGCAGGGATGGGCCCCCCAGGCCCTGGCTGTCCCAGCAGGGCTGGCAGCAGCAGAGCAGCAGCTGCGCCCCGGCACGCAGCGGGCAGGGCTGGGCACAGGGAGAGCTGCCAGCTGGGGCCCTCCCGGGGGCAGAGCTGGGCAGCCCCCAGCCCGAAACTTCCCCCAGAGGTGGCAGTGCCTGTTCCATCCCTCCCCCTCTGTGCCATCCCCAGGCTCAGCCTGTTCACAGAGCCCAGGAGTTTGAGCCAGACCTTTGTCCAGGTGTGGGATCACCCATGGAGCACCCTTGGCTGGACCTTAGAGCACAGGGAGGAAGGAGCTGGGTGTGCACAGGGCCAGGGTGGAGGTTTTTATCCAACAGCAGCTGAGACTGAGGGGTTGTCCCCAGCAGGACCCCCAACACCAAGGGAGGGATCTGGGGGAAACAGCTTTGCCAAAACACCTTCCAGCCTGGAGCTGTGGGATCAGTTAGAGCCTGGATGTGCTGGAGCTCAGCACCCCCATGGCAGTGCCAGCCCCACTGGCCCCTCAGAGCCCAGCAGGGAGCAGGGTCCCTCATGCTGCCACAGCCCTGGGGGGTTCTCCATCCTGCTCCCCCAGCTGTGCTGGCCTAGTCTTCAACAGGCAGCCCGTGGGGCGGGAACTGCCGCTGGATCTGGGAGCGCACGTCGTCCTGCACCAGGAGAGACACAGACTGGGTTGGGGGGCTCTGCACACAGCAAGGCCTGGGGCAGCTCACACCCCCTGGGAGCCCAGGGTACCCATCCCCTCCCATCCCCAGACCCCATCCTCACCACCCGGCTGAGCTGTCCCAGCAGTGGGATGAGGTGCAGCAGCTCCTCGTCCTGTGGGTCCCCCCACCACCTTGACACTGGGATCCAGTTGGCAGCCTGGGGAGAGAGGGAGAGGGCTGGCCATGGAGAAGCCACCATGGCCGTGGTGCCCCTGAGGGTCCAGTGCACATGAACCCCCCCCACAAGAGCCATCACTGCTGGTACCTGGGCAGGGAAGCCCTGCATGGTGTGGTCCAGGGCCACTGTCTTGGCCAGGTCCCTGCCCAGACGGGTCAGATCCTTCCAGTAGCAGCCTCGGGCACAGAGACAATCCCGCTGGAAGAAGCAGTGCCTGGAGGGGAGGCAGTGCCCGTGGAGACCTGTCCCTGCCACCAGGGATGTCCCCTGGGGGTTACCAAGGCCATCACCTGATCAGCTTCCTCTTGGGGTCCAGCACATCCAGGACCTTCTCAGCATAGTCCTGCTTGGCAGTTGTGAAGATGAAGATCTGGGGGAGCAGGTGAAGGTCCCTGCAGAGGCTGCCCTGGTGTCCCCATCCCCACACAGCAGCACCCCAGGGGCTTCACACAGAGCCTGGGGGGTCTGGGTACCTCGTAGGTCTTGGAAAGGCTCTCCAGGAACTGCTGCACATGGGGACGCAGCTCCACATGGACCTGGAAGGGACCAGCATCATCAGACAGCCCCAGGAAGCCACCAGCACCAAGGCCCTGACACCGAGGTGACCCCCAGGAGCAGATCAGCAACCCAACCAGGATCCCAGGGGCTCCTTCTCCCTTGGGGCTCCGGTAGCAGGGAAGGACACAGGCACAGAGAACACACAAGACCCTGTGCATCTCCACAACCCCCCTTGGGGACCCAGCACTCCACTGTCCCCACCCCAGCACACGGGCACCCACCTTGTAGGCATCTCCCAGGAACTCCATGGTGAAGGTGGCTGCAGCCCCTCGCCGCCAGCTGGTGAGCACAGAGGAGCAGACCAGGGTCCCCTCCTGCAAGGGGGGAGCAGAGTCAGACCCCAGCCTCGGGGCTGCAGCCCCCCCCCGACCCCATCCCCCAACCTCTCCAGCTCACCAGCTCCAGGACCAGGGTGCACCCCGGGGTGCTGCGGGTCTTCCGGGGACCATCCCCCCCAGGCACTGGGGTTGCAGGGACCAGCCTGGCCAGAGGGAGGCAGAGGGTCGGTGGTACCACAGGGCCGGGGGAGCGGCTGTGGGGACCCCCACCCACATACTCACAGGCTGGGGACAGGAGGGTCCTGGCACTCATCCACGGGGAGCCCCGAGAAGTAGGTGCCCTTATAGCAAGGGGGCAATGAGGGCGTCACAGGCTCTGTGGGACAGAGGGGTCCTATCAGCACAGCCTGGGGTGACCCCCCGACAGGGATTGCCCCGGGGGGTGGGGACACTCACCCCTCGCCCCAGGGCAGGGGGGAGCAGACACCGGCCGGCGATGCTCCCCCTCCAGGCGCAGCTTGGCCAGCCGGCCCCTCCCGGCGGTTCTTGGCACCGAGGGGGGACACGGGACACGCTCCCAGGGGTCCCTGCCCCCCAGTGGGCAACACTCCCCACGGTTCCCCTCCCTCGGGCGGCTCTTGGCCCGTCGGCGACCCCCAGCCTTGGTGGCCGAGAGCCCCCGGTCCCCGCTGCTCTCCCTGCGGGGTCTCTTTGCCCGTGGGGTGACAGTCCCCAAACCTGCCATGGCTGGGACAGCCCGACAGGGACACCCCAAGGACGGGATGGCAGGAGGTGACAGAGCAGAGTCCCAGCCCTGGGGCTGCCGGGCATCACTGGCCACAGAACAGCCAGAGGTGCTGCCTGGGGACCCCCAGAGAGCAGGGCAGCCTGCAGACCCCTCCCTGCCCAAGGACAGACAGACCCGCCCAGAGACAAACCCCCCAAGGAGCCCCAAACCAGCCGAGGGGTGGGAGGGGACACTTTTATACGGTGGAGGCACCTTCCCAGCCTTAATCACCCCGCGGTGCCCCCACCCAGGCGTTAGTGGGACCAGCTGGGAGCCCAGTGCAGAGCTGGGTGATTAATCTGGCTCCTGGTGATTAATTGCTTGTTATGCTAAAGATCCTCCCGGTCAGGGGGTACCCCAGGACACGCACCCCCACTGCCCTCCAGCTGCAGCCCCTGCCCCGCGCCCAGTTTGGTCACAGCCACCAGTGACACGAGCTGGGAGACCTCAGCTCTGCCCCGGCTCCAAACCCACGCCTGGGTGGTTGTGGGACCCCCCGGGGGTGCCCAGCGCTCCCGGGGTGACGGTCCCCGCAGCATCCCCGGCAGGTCCTGTCCCCGTGCGGGCCCCCCGGCGGCGGTACGGGCGGGGGGGGCTCTGGCACAGACAGGGACCCACTCGCCGCCGCCGGAAGGGAGATAAGCGGCGGGTCCCCGACCTCGGAAGGCAGCGCCTGGCGCGGGGCCACCTCGGGGACAGGGACAGGCTGCTCGGGGGGCTCAGCATGGGGACACGGGAAGGGACCCCCTGCCTGGGCACCGCGGGGGGGATAAAGGACCCCCTGGTCCGGCTCCAGCCAGGAAGGGGCACGCGGCGAGAGAGGCGATAAATGAGTTTATTAATTTTCTGCAAAAAAATTATAATAAATTACCACTCTCCTCCTCCCACCCCCCCAGCCAAGTCGACCCCCCAGGACGGCAAGATGCCCGGCACGGGCAGAGGGCAGGACGGGAGGGTCCCCAGCGCCCTCCACCACCATGGAAAGGGCTCAGCAGGAGCGTTCCCAGCCCCTGGGACCCGCCGGCCGCCCCCTCCCCAGGCGATGGAGCGGGGGGGCTCAGGGAGGCCGGGGCTGGGGGCAATGCTGGGCTGCCTCCCGCACCAGCCGCTCCTCCCGGGGGGTCCAGGGCCGGGCGTAGCCGCCGTCCCGCAGCAGGATGCGGTTCAGCGTGTGCTCGTGGTTGACGTGTCTCTGCGCCATCAGCAGGTACCGGTGGCCCACCCGGAGCGGGGGGCAGCCGCAGGTGTTGGGCACCCACAGGTATTCCCGGGACACCAGCGGGAAGCGGCGCCGAAACGGCGTTTGCACCTCCACCTCGTAGCGCGTCTCCTGCCCCACCAAGCGCTGCGCTAGGATCCGACCCTGGAAGACTTTGGGGCCGGTATGGGGGCACCCTGAGCTGGGCATGTCCCCCAGCATCGCCCCGAGCCCCTTCCCGGCCCCGGCGCTCACCAAAGTCGCTCTGGCAGAAGTGCCGGATCCGCTGGGATCGTCCCTTGGCCGGGCGGCACCTCCCGCAGCGCCCTGCGGGGGGAACGGCAGCAGCTTAGGGGGGAGAGGCGACACGGCAACCCCAAAACCCCCTCCTGTGCTGGCGGGAGGGGGCATTACGGGCCCCATAGAACACCCCAGGCTCCCATGGCCCTTTATTAGTGTCTCCATCTCATGGAGAACACCCAGGGCTCTCTCCAGGACTTTCCCCACAGCAGAGAGCTGAGGGGTGCGAGGGGCTGCGGGGACCCCCGCGGGGGAGCAGGCACCTGTGGCAGCCCCAGCCCCGCTCTGGCCGGGGGGGCTTCTCGGTGGCGGTTCCGTGGCAAAGCCCCTGGCCAGGGACAGCACCGCAGGGGCCGGGGTGACCAGGGGCTCCTGGGGCGGGGGGCTACCGGCGCCCCGGGGCTGGGGCTGCCGCAGGGGGCTGGTGTCACCACGGCCGGGCTGGGGGTGCCCCCGGGGCAGCCAGAACTCGTACTCGATGCCGGGGTTGGGCTCCTGCAGCAGGACCTGGGCGGGCAGGGGCAGCGCTGAGGGGAGGGATGGGGCCCGGGGGCCGGCTGCCCCCCCTCCCCACGCCCCCCCGGCCCTCACCATCAGGTGCAGATCCTGGTCGGTGGGCCCGGGTGCCTCCAGGCTCTCGGTGCCATCGGGGGTCCGGGCGTAGCGCAGCCTGGTGCCGGCCGCCTCGTACGGTCCCGGCCAGGCGATGGACCAGTCCCCGTTGAGCACGTAGCGCCCGTCGCTGGTCATCAGGGCTGCGGGAGGGAGCGGGTCCGGGGCCGAGCACCGCACCGGGACCCCCGCACCGGGCTGGGCTGGGGGCGCGGGGGCAGCCCGGACGCCTGAGTCCCCCTCGGAGGCCTCTCCCCGAGCGGGGAGGGCAGCGTGGGCTGGGAGAGCCGCGGTTGGGGCTCGAGAGAAATCTGCTTTCCTGTAAGCACTTGGCGTCCATCCCAAGCCGGAGCCAAACCCTGGTCTGCAAAACTGCCCGAGCGCCCCAGCCCTGGTCCCGGCAGGGGACGGGGCCCTGGCTGCACCGCGAGGGGCACAAGGGGGTCTGGGGACAGGGGTCCCAGGTCTGGCCCTGCTCCAGCTCAGTCCTTCCCAAAACCCGTGGCTGTGGCTTCTGGAAAAGTGCCGTGAGCACCAGTGAGGTCACTGAACCTGGGGTGCTCAGAACAGCGTCTGAGAGGGCATCCAGTGTGGGACAGCATGACATGGCACAGCATGGCACAGCCTGGCACAGCCACTCCTGCCCGGCCCTGCCTGCACCCATGGGTGGCACCGACCAGGACCGACTGGGAGGGACTGGGACTGACTGGAAGGGAAATAGGACACATCCTACCAAGGTAGTTGCGGCTCTTGTCTGTCACCTTGATGTGGGTGGCCCCAGCTGGGATCTTGGTCACATTCATGTATCCAAAGTAACCTAAGGGGGAGGAACAGTCAGGGCAAAGCTGGGGCATGGCCCGAGGGGCAGCCCAGGGACAGGGGGACAGGCTGGGGCAGGAGGGCACCGGGCACAGAGTCTGGGGCAGCCCCAGCCCCGTCCCATGGCACCAGGTGCCATCCAGGGATGTCTGCCCTCATGGGGATCATTGTCCCCACAGCCTGGCCAGGGCACCACAAGGACACAGACCTTGGGTGCTCCCAGGGGTCCCTGAAAACCCTTGGGGACTCTGTGGAGCACAGGGGTGCCCCAGAGATCCTCCCCCAGCCCCCAAAGAAGCAACATGCTCTGTAACGAGGCAAAATCACCCCAGTGAGGGGCTGCTCCCAGGCCAGTGTCCCTGTCCCCACGTGTTGGGGACAGGAAGGGATCAGGGATGATGATCCAGCGGCAACGGGGCAGATGGAGACAGGATATGGGGAACAGGGGACCCAGGCGATGCCATGGGGACACAGAAGGGGGATGGGAGGACAGGGGAGCCAAGAGCCAAAGCATTCACCCATGGAGGGGGCCGGGGCAATGGTTCATTCACCGGAGGAGGGGTCCGTGCCCTGGAACAGCCGGTGCACGAAGAGACACGAGTCGTGGCCAACCCCGCACTGGCCGCAGGCGTCGGCCCGAGCGCCCGAGCCCAGGATCCCGTCACAGCCCACGCTCTGTGGGGAGCCCAGATGCAGCCTCAGGTCAGAGCTGAGGGTCCCGGGGGGTCCCAGGGTGTCCTGGCCCGGCGTGCACCCACCAGGCAGCGCCCACTGATGCAGAGGTCTGGGGAGTCGGGGCCGCAGCGGGTGCCGTCCAGCACCCGGCCGAAGGTGTAGTAGAAGTTGTGCCCCACAGCCAGGCAGTTGAGGTCACAGACATTGGGGGCTGCAGGAGGCAGGTGGGAAAGGACAGGGGTGACACCGGTGGCAGCCGTGGCCCCTGGTCAGCCCAGTGATGCCACCCACCACCCTGGGACTCACCTCCATGGAAGGGCACCCAGCGGTACCGGGCCGGCGTGCCCAGGACGGGCTTGTTGTCGTAGAGGGAGCACTGCATGGCACGGAAGGGCACTGAGCCGGCGGGACAGCCCTGCGGAGGGGCAGGATGGGACCCTGTGGGATGGGGACTGGGGAGATGGAGTCCCATGGGATGGGGAGCAGGGGGATGGAGCCTTGCACGCTCACCTGGAGCTGGCAAAGCCGGTACTGCCGCGGGTCGCCCGTGCACGGCTCCTCCTCTGCTGACCTGCAGCCACAGCATCAGCACAGCGAGGCCGGGGCAGGGCCCCCTGCATCCCTGCCTGCACCCGTGTCTCCCACGAGTGCTCTCCCTATCCCTAGGGCTGGAACACCAGCTGTGGCCAGGCTGGGAGTGATGGACCCCCAGGGACCCCCATGAATGTCCCACACGGAGCCGCATCCTGCCGGAGCTGCACTCCAGGACAGAGACGGCTGGTCTGGCTCCCCCAGCCCCTCCCCTGCCCAAATCCAGCTGAAATGTGGCCAGGGCAGAACGTGGTGACAGGGACACATGCAGCGGCGGTGGCAGAGCAGGACTGGGGTGCTGCAGAGGGTGTGGGGACGCCCCAGGGGGATCCCCCACTCACCGCAGGCACCTCCGGGTGCGGAGGGCGACGCCGTCCCCGCAGGAGCTGGAGCAGGAGCTCCAGGGTCCCCAGAGCCCCCAGGCCCCCCGGGCTGGCTGCCGACGGGGCCGAGCAGGGGCTGGGGGCTCGGGGACCCACACTCGTGTCCCCAGGGCTGGGCCCTGCGTGGAAGAAGGTGGTGGTGAGTGCCAGAGCCAGGCTGGATGCGGGTGCCACCACACACTCCAAACCCCTCACCTCCTCGGTGCCAGCACCGCAGCCCAGGCTGAGCCAGGCCAGGAGGAGCAGCTGCCACGGCCACCAGCACCTGCGGGAGCAGAGAGCCCTGAGCCCCACGGGGCCCCAGCACCGGTGCCACCAGCCGCGCACCCCATGGGGACAAGCTGAGAAGCAGCAGGACGGTCCGTGCCGATGGCACCAGCCCCGGAGGGGTGGGATTGGGTGCCCCGGGCGGGACCAGCCGCGCTGGCGACGCCGTGTCCCGCACATGTGCCCATGTGGCTCCAGGCACAGGCGACGGCACCGGCACCGCCGCGCCCAGGGCCCCGCGGCGGAAGCCGAGCCGGGCTCGCTGCCTGCCGGGGCAGGACCAGACCTGCGCGGCGCGGCCGGGGCTCCGCTGCGCCCCACGATCCGGATCCGGCCCCGCCGTGGGGAGAGCAGGGTGGGGGGCAGAGGGGAATATTCCCCCCCCAGTCTGGTCCTAAAGAGCCTGAGCCTGGAGCACCCCGGACCCCCCCAGCCCGGGGGTGCTGAGGGGTACCGGGGTGCGCAGGGGCGCGCTGGAGGGTGCCGGGGGTGCCGGGGTCCCAGTCCCGTGTCGGGGAATCCCCCGGCCGGGCTGGTTTCCTGCCGCCGCTCCCCTCCCACCGGGACCGGGGGTCGCCCGCAGCCCCGGACGCCTGAGTCCCCCCCCCGCCCCGGCAAGGCAAAAGGGGTGGTGGTCGCGATGTCCTCGCGCTGAGAGGGAGGCTCCGGAGCCCAGCGAGGGTTGAGTCATGGCCAGACCCCGCTGGTGGCCGAGGGACTACGCCTGCCTCAGTTTCCCCACGGGAACGGAGCCAGCCCCGGGCAGGAGGAAAGGAGGGGTCCGCAGGGGGGAATTAAGCAGAAATCGGGACCTTACCTGGCACCTTGGAGTCCCCCGCGGGGGCCCGAGTCTCCCCGCCGCCCCCCCCCGGCCATACCGCCCCTTATCCGGGGGGTCCCGGGGGTTTAATCCCGCTCCGGTGTCCCGGCGGTTGCGGCGGGGAGGGGGGACCCGGGACGACCGAGCATCGCCTGCGCAGCTCCGGGGGGGCCGGGCGAGGTTTTTACACACCCTCCACACACACCCCCCCCGCTCGCCTCCCGTCCCTCCCCGCCGCGTTATTAATATCCAGCCCCAAAGGTGCGCCCAGCCCTCCCCGGCCGCCCGTTAACCCTTCGGGGCCCGGAGCTTCGTTTGCTGAGGGAGGCTGGGGGGTTCCCAGGGGGTGCAGATGTGGCTCAGCAGCACCTGCGCCTCCTGGGGACCCCTCCCCAGCCCCCGAAGCAGGGATAAAAGAGCTTGACCTGCCCCCCTGGGGTTGTGCACCTCGCACCCAGCACCCTTGCCCCTCCCCAGCCCGGTGCTGAAGGGGTTACAGTGCGGGGGGTCCCTTGAGATGTCCCCCAGGATGGCTCAGGAGTTCGCAGGGGATGAGGTCCCCTGGTACCTGGAGGACACGGGCAGGGGGATGCTCTACAAGCGGGGGCAGCTCCTGGGAGAGGTAAATTTCCCCCCCCTTCACCCCCAAACCTGGGACACTGTCAGCCAGGATGCTCATTCCCATGGGATTGTCCTCACAGGGGACCTTCGGGCGCTGCTACCAGGTGACAGAGGTGGCCAGTGGCAGGGTCTATGCGGCCAAGGTCATCCCACAAACCCAGCTGGCCGTGGTGGGCATCAAGGAGAGGGTGAGTCCAGGGGGGACAATGCCCAGACCCCACCGAGTTCCCCAGCCTTGCCTTTGCCCCTTCTCCCTCCTTCCCAGGTCAGGGGGTGGGTTCCCCAGCCCCGAGGCTGCCTGCTGGGGGGGCTGGGGGGGCTCTCTCTGGATCCATGGGGTTCCCGGGGGGGCTGCTGGATACAGGTGGAGCGGGAGCAGGAGCTGCACGGCCGCCTGCGGCACCGGCACATCGTCCGTTTCCACGGGCACTTCACCGACCGCAGCCACGTCTACCTGCTGCTGGAGCACTGCAGCCGGGGGGTGAGTGGGGGCTGGCACCCCCAGACGGGGCATCCCCGGGCCAGGGCTTCGCCAGGCCCCGAGCTGGCACCTCGCTCCGTCCCCAGTCCCTCGCCGACGTCCTGCGGGCCCGGGGGCGGCTGCGGGAGCCCGAGGTGCGGTACTACCTGCGGCAGATCATCTCGGGGCTGCGCTACCTGCACGGGGAGGGCATCGTCCACCGGGACCTCAAGCTGAGTGTGTGGGGCAGAGCCGGGGCGTGGGGCGGTGGGACGGGGCGGTGGGGTGGCGGGGGTGGGGTGGTAAGCCAGGACCATGATCCACACCCGCTCTGCTCGGGCTCATCCTCCTCCTCCCCAGGCAACTTCTTGCTGACAGAGGAGATGCAGGTGAAGATCGGGGACCTGGGGCTGGCGCGGCAGGAGGCACCAGGCGGCCGGCGCTGGGGGTGAGCGGGGCTGCAGAGGTGCTGGGGGGCTCTGCCAGGCTTGGGGGGGGGGGCCTACCAGGCTGGGGGGCTCTGCTGAGCTGGGGCTCACCTGCCCCATCTCCCCAGGGCACTCTGCGGGACCCCCAGCTACCTGGCCCCAGAGGTGCTGGATCGCAAGGGACACGGGGTGCCCTCAGACATCTGGGCCCTGGGCTGTGCCATGTAAGTGGGGACCTGGCGGGCAGGTAGGGGGGCTCTCGACCCCACTGAGCAGCTGGACCCCCCCCCAGGTACACGGTGCTGACAGGCAGCCCCCCGTTTGAGGCAGCCCCCCGGCAGGAGCTGTACCGGCGCATCCGGGCAGGGGGGTACCCACCGTCCCCCCACCTCTCACCCCCGGCCCAGTCTCTCATGGCTGGGCTGCTGGCCCCCGAGCCCGGCGCACGGCCCAGCCTGCAGGACGTGCTGGAGCACGGCTTCTTCACACAGGTGGGGGGGCTGGTGGGGGTGGGGGGCACAGCCCAAGCGACTCTGGGGGTCCAGGGGGTGACGGCCTCGCGCTCCCCAGGGATTCACGCCGCACACGCTGCCGCCCCGCGCCTGCCGCGCCGCGCCCGTCTTCGTGGGACAGGCTGTGCTGTGCAGGGGGCTGTGGTGCTGGTGAGGGGGGTGGCCGTGCCAGGACTCACTGCCCCGGCCCGGCAGGTCCCCTGGGGGGGGTGAGTCCTGGCACGGCCACCAAGGAGAATCTTCCTCGAGCCACACAAACATCCTGTAGGAAAAACCTTTATTAGTACAAGGAACCGCCTAAGATCAGTCACTGACCCAAGCAGGGAGGGATGTGACCGTGAGGAACTGCACACACGCACACTGGGTTGCACTTAAAAAAGGTTAAGAAGGAAAATAAAACCTAAATTTGGAAAAAACAAACAACACACCAACAGCTTCTTCCCCACCAGCATGGGATGGGACACGGAGGGGGGGGGACACAGGGGCAGCTCCGAGGAGGCCGGGGTCACTCCCAAGGATCACTGCTGCATGGGGAAGGAGGAACACTTAAGTGTGGCCTGGGAAGGAGCAGGGACAGCAGACAGTTCCCTGTTCAGTTCTCTCCCTTGAGAGGTCTGAAAGAAAACCCTGACAACTCAGAAAAGTCGAGAGCACCAACACTCACTATGCCTAAAACAGAGCAGGGGACAAGGACAAGGTGGCTCCAGCAAGCACCAAGGAGCCACTTGGCTGCTTACAGACCCATCCACATGTCAGCACAAGAGGGAATAGGCCAGGGAAGGTGTCACCAGCCTTCCTGTGTCACCAGGGGGGCCTGGGGGAGGGAGGTGACAGCAAGGACTTTGCCTGCACTTGGGATGACCCCTCTCCCAACGCTTGTCTGTGGGGAAGGAAGCCAGAGCCACTGTGGTGGAGCAGCCTGGAGGAGAGAAGTGAAGAGCCCAGGGGGAGGCCGGGATGGTGGGGATGAGCACAGGCACCAGGGCCCTCCCTGGGCCCCTCCATGTGCTCAGACCGAGGGGACAGAGCCACAGGGACCTGTCCCACCACCCCCAACAGCGTCACACGGAGCCACAGGGCTGGGACACCAGGACAGCACAACAGCCCCCAGGAGCCCCTCACCATGAACCCCTCACACCAGAGGGAGCTCCTGGCTCCCCTCCGAGGCCCTGGGGTCTCCTCTGCCAGCCAGGGGGGCAGCCTGTCCCTCTCTCCCCCACTCCCTCACTGCTCAAACCACTTCCCAGCTCCCACCTGGTTCCTATGGGAGCAAAACCCAGAATGGGCCTTTGGCCCTGGGGGTCACTGCCCCCCAGAGCTGCCCCCCTGCCCACTGGGAGGAACAGCACACTGTGTCCCATGGGCACCACTTGTAGGGCTCCTGGGGACAAGGGCACAGCTGGTGGCACAGCCTGGCTCTCCCAAGGCCGGGCAAAGGGCTCCCTGCCCCACCCAAGCTGCTCCAGGCCTGGCACCAAGCCCACCTGGTATTTTTATCCCCGGCCTCTGGGCTGTTTGAAGCTGCGTTGCTTTGGGTTTGCTGCTTTTTTTTTTTCCACAGCCCTCCCCTGTCCCACCCTGGCTTAGCAAGGACAGCAATAGCAACACCCCCTCCCCTGCCACGACCCCAGCCCAGAAGGCAGCAGCTGCCCCAGGATGGTCCAGGGGCTCCAATCCAGCCCTGGGGAAGGTACAACCCCCCCGAGGACAGTGGGCAGGGACACAGCCACACTGCCCAGAACCCCTGCTCTGGGAAGAGCTGTCCCAGCCACCTCTGTCCCCCTCCCAGGAAGGGCTGAGGGCAGGACATTCCAGGAAATGCCATGGGGTTTTATGCTCTGGGATCTCCCCATCTTTATTCCACAGCCACCAGCTGCCCAAAGACAGGGAGGCCATGACCCAACCAGCTGCTCAGGCCACTTCTGCACCGCAGGGCACAAAACAAGCCCGGCCCAGTGGGAGCTTCATTAAAAACAAGGGATTTTAAAACCATGATTCAAGTTTGGGAACTCCTTTCACCCTCCTCCCTGGTGATCAACGAGGCTGAATCTCACCCTGGTGCAGTGATCACGTTCGAAGTTCAGCCAATTGGTGTGGGCTACATCAGCCCCATCTCCCTGGGGGGGTGACAATTCCTCCCCTGTGCAGAGCTGTCACCTCAGAGCCCTGGACCAGGGCTGAACCCAGCTCCCCAAAGCCCAGGGTGAGCTCGGAGCAGGATCCTGGAGGAAGAGCTCCAGGCAGGGGCTGGCCCAGGCTACGTTTGGTGACAGGAGTCCTGGGAATTGTGTGGCCTGAGAGGACTGGTGAGCAGGCAGTGGGGCTGGCTGGACTTGGAGGGGCTGCAGCAGCTTCTCAGCAGGCTGAAGGCAGCGAGTTGCTCTCCACCTTCAGTCCCTTGCTGGCCAGGAAGGCTTCCTGCTTGGGCTCGCGGCCCAGGAACTTCCTCAACATGTCAGAAGCATCCAGGGAACCACCAGGATGCAGGATGCAATTCCTGTAGTCCATGCCCACCTGCCAGGAGAGAGATGCAGGGTAGGGGTGGGACCCCCGCTTTCCTCCCGTCCCCGCCGGTTCCCGCTGTCTTCCCTACCTTGCAGTTCATGATCCCCTCCTGCTTGAAGCGTGTGTGGAACATGTCCATGGAGAACACCTCGCTCCAGAGGTAGCCATAGTACTGGGCATCGTAGCCACCAGCCAAGTGGCCAAAGGTAGCAGGCATGTTTGTTCCTTGGGGGCAAAGAAGGGGAAGGGGCATTAACAGGAACAGCTCCTGGAACCGCTCTCGGTGCAGAAAACCCCCCCCGTGCTGGGAATGTGTCAGAGCAGGGGTTGGGTCAGCTTGTTCCCAACCCCGGGGCAGACAGGGAAGAACTTCCCAGTTATTTTTTGCATGGTTTCAGCTCTGCTTTTTCCTGGACCCAGCAGGAACTGTCCCCTTTAAAGCCTCAGCCTTGAGAAGAGAATGCTGAGGCCCATGCAGGCCCGTACCTGGGGTGGCAGGAACACCCAGCACCTCCTCACACAGCTTGGCAAACACCTCCACGGGGTCTGCCTTGGTCTGGGTGTGCAGGGCCTGGTCCACCTTGGCCAGGACGATCTGACGCAGGTTGAAGAGCCCTGTTTGTGGGAGGAGGAGGCAGCACACTGAGCTCCTGACCCAGCCAGGTCCCCAAGGGTCCCCTCTCTCCCTTTCTGGGGACACCACGCAGTCCTTGGCGCCTCCAGCCCCTCTTTCCCTCTGCAGGGACCCACCCGTGTTGGCCTGACGGGATTTAATGAGCTTCTCCAGCAGCTCGTCCGGGATGGGGCTGCCGGTCTTGTAGTGCTGGGACATGCGGAGCAGCGGCTCCTTCTCCCACACCCAGTTCTCCAGCATCTGTGACGGCGCCTCAACGAAGTCCCGCTCCACGTGTGTCCCACTGAACATGGCAAACTCAGCCTAGGATCATCATCAGAGCATCATGGAATGGTTTGGGTTGGAAGGAAGCTTAAAAATCATCTAGATCCAGCCCCCCTGCATGGGCAGGGACACCTCCCACCAGCCCAGGCTGCTCCAAGCCCCATCCAACCTGCCCTTCAACACTGCCAGGGATGGGGCAGCCACAGCTTCCCTGGGCAACCTGGGCCAGGGTCTCACCACCCTCACAGCAAAGAATTCCCTCCTCATGTCTCACCTCAACCTCCCTCTTCCAGTTTTAATCCATCCCCCCTTGTCCTCTCCCTCCCTGCCCTTGTCCCAAGTCCCTCCCCAGCTTTCCTGGAGCCCCTTCAGGCACTGGAAGGTGCTCTAAGGTCTCCCTGGAGCCTTCTCTTCTCCAGGCTGAACACCCCAACTCTCCCAGCCTGTCCCCAGAGCAGAGCTGCTCCAGCCCAAGGATCATCTCCATGGTTGGGTGTCATTTAACCCCCCAGGGAAGCGTGAGAGGGGAAAGGAACCAAACCAGCACTCTACCAACCCAGCCTCACCTGAGAGCAGAGCTGGTGCATGACGTGTCCAAACTCATGGAAGTAGGTCTCCACCTCGTCGTGCTGGAGCAGGGAAGGGGCATCTGGTGTGGGCTTGGTGAAATTGGCCACCATGGCAGCCACGGAGATCTGCCGGCTGGCGTCGGGCAGGAGGCAGCCGGGCTGCAGGCCGAAGCAGGCGGCGTGCCCGTACTTCCCTTCCCTGGGCCAGGAAGGGGAGGCTGTGACATGGATCCTCCCCCACAGCCAGACATGAGCCCCCACAGTCCTGCTGACCCTCAGTGGGACAGCCCTGCTGGAGCCACCCCGCTCCCGTGGCCACGCATCCAGGAGTGGGACAGCTTCTCCTCTGCCCCAGGACCTGTGGCAAGTCTGGCAGATCTGTCCCCCCTCCCCGAGCCCTCGTTCTCCTCCTCCTCCTCCTCCCTCTCCCAAGGCCTCACCGTGGGTACAGGTCCAGGTAGAACTTGCCAATGGTCTCCCCAGAGGAGGCGTCCTTCACCGTGTAGAGCTGGACGTCCTCGTGCCACACCTGAGCCTTCTCCTCCAGGTGGAAGGTGAGCCCCAGCAGCTCCTGGTAGATGGCCAGCAGACCGGTGGTGACCACCTGCATGGGGAAGTACTCCTTCAGCAAGTTCTGGTCCACGCTGTACTTGGTCTCCTCCACCTGGTTCATGTAGTAGCGCATGTCCCAGGCGTTGATGCGGTTGTCGAACTCCAGGCCCCGCTTCTCGCACTCCTTCTTCTTCAGGTCCAGGATCACAGCTCGTTCCTTCTCCCCGAGGGGTTTCAGCTTCTGGGCCAGCTCGTCTAGGAAAAGCGAGGCAGGGAGGGTGAGTGCAGGGGCTGGGACCAGCACCCCCAGCTCCTCCCTCCAGCCCTACCCAGGAAAGTCGCCACCGTCCTGCTGTTCTTTGCCATGTTCATCTCCAGCACGAAGTCGGCGTGTGTGGGGAAGCCCAGGAGATCAGCCTTCTGAGCACGCAGGTCCACCAGCTCCTTGAGGATCAGGCAGTTCTCCTGCACGGTGGAGACCAGGCAGGGAGGGAAGCAGGGTAAGCAGGTGAGAAAGGAAGCAGGAGGCCCAGGGTGGGCAGGAATACAGACCCCAGAGGGAGGGGATGGCTGACCCTGCTGGTGGGCAGTGAGGCCCTCCTACCTCTTTGCACCTGGAGTTGAACATCTCCTCCACCTTCCTCCTCGTCTCAGGGACGTAGCACTTCTTCAGGAGAGGGAAATAGTGTGGGTATTTCAAGGTGACTTTCAGCTTGCCATCCTCTGTCTTCTCCAGGGAGTTCAGGAAGTCCTCAGGGAGCCCCCCTGGGAAAAGAGCGACAGGAATAACGGAGAGCCCAGGCCTCTCCAGAAAGACCAGCCCAGGAACAGGCTCCTGCTCCTTGGCCAGAGGAATCCAGGCACTCAGGGCCACACCAGCAGAGAAAGAAGCCCCATCACCCCATACCTAGTTCCTCCTTTGAAAAGGGCAAGTAAGTGGTGTCTTCGTTGAGGTTCTTGTTGAAGTCGATGCAAAGGACACTCAGCTTCTTCTTAATATCTTTGATTTTCTTCAAAATATGAATAGAGAAGAGTCAGGCCCCAGGAGAAGGCACAGAGCAGGGCTCCCTGCTGCTCCCTGCCTGCCTGCTGCCTGCCCAGCTGCCCTGTGCTCTCACTTGGCTTTTATTCAGCCACAACGTTGCAGAATTAATTGCAGACAAGGCTGAGCTCCGGGCCCAGAAGAGGCCTCTGATCACACCTGGTGGGGAAGCAGCCACCTCAGCAAGGTCACAGCCCCTCCTGCCAGAGCTGGGGAGCTGCAGGTGTTCAAGCAGCAACCTCCTCTGCCTGTCTTTCATCTCACCTTCTCTTCTGTTTTCAAGCCAACCCTGAGTTCCATGCGCTGGCACAAGAGAACTCCAAGGAGCTCAGCCCCAGCCCACCCTGACCCCCAGGGGGGCACCCCCCAACTGCTGCCACTTCCAGCACCCCCATAATCTCAGCCTCTCAGGAGCTCCCCAACCTGCAGAGTCAATTCCATGTTGTTCATGTCCTCCCCTTCCATGGAAAGGAAAAAAGGGCACAGGACATAGCCCAGAATTTCCTCCTCATGTCCAACCTACATCTCCCTCTTCCAGTTTTACTCCATGACCCCTCTGGGGCCTCCTCCATGTGTGCTTCCCTTAAGCCCTGTGGTCTCACCTCCTGTGTTTCCTCGGGGAGATGGAGACCATTTCTTTTGCCCAGTTTGATCAGCCTCTCCAGGTATCTCTTGGCTTCAGGCTTCAGGGAAGCACTCTCTACTTTCTCCTGTGAAGCAAAACCCATGAGCTCAGGGAACTGCAGGATCAGGGGCTGCAGGGAGATGGTTCCTGGTGGGAGCTGGGAGTTATTGTGACCCAGGAGCAGATGGAAACACCCCACAGGAAGGCTTGGGCTGGGGACATTAGTTCTACCAGATTTCTTTAAACATCTCACCACGTTACAGGAGTCATCAGGGTCTTCCTGCCTCTTCCTCCCCCTCTTCCAGCCCCTTCCCCACATAAGGCAGTTTGGGTGTGCTGCTGCCATATTACCAACGGAGTAATCAAGGCCCCAAGGTGGGGGCAGAGCCCTCAAACCCTCCCCAACCCCACCTCTCCAGTTCTCACTACGAGCTGGCCCATCCTGCCATGATCGCAGAGCAACTCAGTTCCAGCCCTGACTGGACATCATTCACTTCTGAGTTCTGGGACAAGGGAAAAGGATTTGCTGTCATTCCAGGAGGCTTCAGTGCCCTGCTCAGCTGCACCAGGGATGGAGCAGCCCCCCGAGCACACACCTGGAGCCAGACAATCCTCTGGTACACGTCCTGCCTCATGCTCATCTCCACGTCGAACTCAGAGAGCTTCTTGTCAGCCTCGGTGCTGGCAGCTCGGATGGCTTTGCAAGGAGAGACATGCTGGGGGAAGTCCAGCATGTTCCTGTGGACTGGGAACACAGGAGAGGGATGGCAGGGATGGCTTCGTGTCCCAGAACTGCTCATGAGTGGGAGTGCACAGAGTGGGTGCTAACTGGGAGCCAGGCTCACGGCCCCTGCCCGGCACATCCACCTGCTGATTCCCAGCACATCCACCTTCCCCACAAAACTCACAGGAATGTCATGCCCATGAAATCCCAGTGACAAGAAGCACAGGATTCCTGGGCTGGCAGACAAGGGGGCAGCAGGGCTGCCTGGCTCCCTTCCTGAGAGGCCCACTCCAACAGCAACACGCCCGAGCTGCAGCCCCGGCAGAGCCGCCGCGCCCTGCCCTGCCCTGCCCTGCCTGCCCTGCCCTGCCCTGCCCTGCCTGCCCTGCCCTGCCCTGCCCTGCCCTGCCCTGCCCTGCCCTGCCCTGCCCTGCCCTGCCTGCCCTGCCCTGCCCAACCTCCACTGGGGAAGGGAAAACTGGGAGAATATTCCCTGCCACCATCCCTGGAAACCCTCAACTAGCCTATTTCGGTGGGAAGGCATCAGAACTCTCCCCCCAGCAGGAGGTGAGTGGGAAGCTGCTCCCAGGGAAGGTGCTGTCCCTGCTCCACGAGGCTTTTCCTCTTATTTTAGGCAAGAGAAATCAGAGGGTAGAAAGCAGAGGGTGTGTGTGTGGGGGGGGGGTTCTGCTCTAGACAGACCACACAGGCAGGGAGGACAACCCACAGACACCACGAGGGGGCTGCCTCACTTGGGACTCTCCTGCTGCAAGTCATTAGCTGGAGCCCCGATGAAGGCAGCAGCCACTTCACTTCAGGCACGACCCCCAGAGGGCAGCCCTGCCCGGGCAGGACTCACCGAGACACCTTCCTCTGCTGCCTCACAGCAGCAGCTGGAAAAGACCCCTGAGATCATCCAAGCAATTTCTGTTGAGGCACAGTCTGTCCCCATCAATGCTCCCTGACACATCAAAGCAGGAGACGACCTTGGGGACCTGCTGCCCCCCCCCCGTCCTGGCTCCAGCCTCGTGCTTCCGCCCCAGGCCCTGCCCTTTGTACTCACGTGGAGCCCTATGAATGTGAACTGGGGGGGGAAAAACCCACCACCCTGCTGAGGGAGCCAAGGGAGGAAAGACAGAAAGACAGAAAGCCCAGAGCAGGAAAACCAGCACCACGTGAGCAGCCCCAGGGTGATCCCTGGAGGGGCCGTGTTCCCGGTGCTCCCGGTGTCCCTACCTGTGTATTCCACCTCCACGTCTGCCAGGGCCTTGAGGGTGTTCTCGTAGGACACCTCACCCTGCTCCTGGGAGCCCACCCGGTCGTACACCAGCTTGGTCCTCTCGGTCAGCTCTGCAGCCAGGGCTTCAATCTGCTCTGCAGTCAGGTCCCAGCGCAGCTGCTTCGCCAGCAGCCGGGGGGTCTGCGTGTCCACCACGTTCCCTGCAGAGACCCCCGCTGAGGAGCAGCCCTCCTGGGCCGCCGGGAACACCCACCCGCGCGGCTGAACCTCCAGAAAAGCGCTGCAGGGAGAGGCCCGGCAAAGCAAACGCGCCGACAGGCGCCACAGGCCCGGGACCCGGCAGCCGGGTTGTTTCCCGGGCAGGGTTTCTCCTCCGTCACCTCCCGCCCCTCGCGGAAACCTCCCCCCCCCCCCCCCCGCCGGTGCTTCTGTCCCCGGGCCGGGCGGGACCGGGGTGAGGGGGCCCGGGGGGGCCCGGGCTGCCCACACCGCCCGGGGGGGCCTCCCCGCCCCCTCCTCCTGCCCCTCCCCGCCCCCCAGCCCCCCGGTACCTGTCGGGGGGGCCATGCCGGGAGCGGGCCGGGGGCCCCGCGCTGCTCACCAGGCCCGAGCGTGCGCCCCAACCACCGAGGCGGGCGGACAGAGCGGCCGCACCGGGGGCTGCTGGGAGCGTGGAGGACTGGGCCGCTCTCCCTCTCCCCCCAGGCGGGCCGGGGGGCTCGGCCCCCCCATCGCTGCCCTCAGCGGCCCCCCCGGGGGCACGGGCCGGGCAGCGCAGCCCCCTCCGGGGCCGGCCCTTCGGTTCCCATGGCAACGGCCGCTGGACGGGCCAAAAAAAAGAGAGAGAGAGAAGCCCGATCAGGGCGGGCGCTTCCGGTCTCCGACTGCGCATGCGTGGAGCGCCGCCCGACGCTATAAAGGCGGGGCGGGCGGCGCGGGTGCGCATGCGCGGGGGGCCCCGCGGCGGAGGCGAGTGGCGGGGCCGGGCGGGGGGCGCGGGGCGCGGGGTCCCCCCCGGGTCCCCCCCGGGTCCCTCCCCCCGGGGCTCCTCCTGGCCCGGGCGCTGTGCCGGGCTGTCCCGCCGAGGCCTGGCGTGTCCCTCGCCCCGCGCGGGGCGTTCCTGGCGCTGGGGGGGGGGGGGGTGTTTGTTCCTGGCCGTGCAGGCCCCGGGCTGCGGGCGCGTTATCCGCCCCCCCCCCCCGGTTTGTTGGGGGTCCCGTTTCTTTATGGAGAAGGGGGGTGGTCTGGGGTCCTGTCCGGGGGTGTCGGGTCGGTGGCAGCCGCCGGGGGGGTCGGTGGGAGCTTTGGCGTCGCTGGTCGCGGGGACTGGGAGGATCGTCCCGCTCGGTGGCTCTGCCTGGCGCGGTCCCCGGTGGCTTTCAGCGGGGTCAGGGCCGGCTCAGCTCGTCCCCCTTCGCGGAGTTTGTATTTCAAACGTTTAGTTTCTCTTCTAACTCCCCCGGCAGGGTTTCCTGTGCTGCAAACCCGGTGAAGCCTGAGGCACCGGGGGTTGCAGTGCAGCTCAGGTGCCGTGTGAGCAGCTCCTCTGGCCCCCCCGCAGGACCCGTGCGGGGCTCCCAGGGAAGCTCCAGCCTCGGGATGAGCTGCAGGGGGTCACTGCTCCTCGTGTCCTCCCTCTCCTGGCAGGGCAGCACGGGGGGGTGGCAGCCCTGACCCCCAGCTCTGCTAATCGAGGCAAATCTCTTCAGCTCTTGTCCTTGTTTCAGAGTCAAATTACACTCTGAAAGCAGAAAACTGTGGGTGTTCTCTGAGGTGATCTCCTCAGTGCCCAGCTTGGCTGGGCTGCTCACTCAGAGATGCTTTGGTAGCACCTTTGTCTTTCCCTTGGCAGGAGCCTCGTGGGGCAGAACTTCAGGCTGGAGAGGGGGAGTGGGGACCTGACGGGTTCATGGGAAGGGGTTATGGTTACAGAAAAACTCTTTTGACTTCTTGTCCCTGTAACTTCTCTCTCCCCAGGTAGTTGTTTCCAGGTCCAGCAGCTGAGTGCAGCTGCTGCAGCCTCCCAGCATGGCCCACCAGAAGCGCTTGGCCTTCTCCATCATCCAGTTCCTGCAGGACCAGCTCCAGCACGGGGGCCTGTCCCCAGATGCTCAGGAGAGTCTGGAAGGTTGGTGGCTTCTGTGCTTCCCCGTTCGTGGCCCTGTCTCTGTCAGCCCAACACCTGGGGACAGTTGGATGCTGTCACTCTCCTCTGCCCTGCCCGGGCTCTTCCTGACATCAAACCTTGCTCAAGATTTGCAAGGAATTTGTCTTCCTGGGGAGGTCTCCAGGGCACTGGGGGTGCTGCTTCCTGAGCTGATCTCTTGGTATCTAAAAAGCAGATTAGCTTGAGGAAGGGATCAGAAGCCTCCCTCACCCTGGGGTCACCACTGGACAATTTTATCTTCAGCAAGGCAGCATCAGGAGGCCTGGAGTGTAAAATGAAGCTGCCTGGCTGCAGGGAAGTGTTGTGTCCTGCCAGGGTGCTGCTCCCACTCTGCTCCCAACGTGCTTTTCCCCAGCACAGCCTGGGGGGGTTGTGCAGGCTCTGAGGGCTGCCCTGGCAACCAGGGCACACTTGTCCTGGAGAGACACTTAAGGAGCTTATGCTTCAGCCTCGAGCTTGTCTGCTCATCCCACTGAAGCAGAGGCACATCTGCAGGGTGGTGGGGACATCCCTGGGGGAGGCAGGGGGGGTTTATTCCTGGTGCTTTTGGGGAGTAAAATAGGAGGTTTGTAAAACTGAGCTCTGTGTTCTCCCCTGAGCTAGAAGCAGCTTCCAGAGCTGGTGCCCAGGTTGGGAGGAGGAGGAGTCTGTGCAGCTCTGCCACAGCCACTAGCCACCCTCTGGGAAGTGAAACACCCAGACCTGTCCCTGCTTGGTGCCACCAGTGGCTGTGACAGGGCAGCAAAGCCCCAGTTGGATTAAATCCTGCCTCCCAGCCCCTGCTCTGGAGCCACTGGGGGGTGGGAGTCATGACTGGCTCCATCCAGGAGCTCCATCTCCAGTGCTGAGGTTTGCCTAGCTCTGAGCCTTTGGTAAAATTGGAGGTTTCAGCCCAAATATCAAGTCTGGGCTGTGGAATTGTCTGGTTTAGGGTGGGTTGGTTGGTTTGTTTTTTCCAGGTGTGTTCAACAGGCAGAAATTGAGGTGCTGGGGGAGGAGGTTCATGATTCGGTGGTTTGGGGGGAAGCTAATGAGCTAATGACCTGCCTCTTCTTGCCCAGTGGCCATCCAGTGCCTGGAGACAGCCTTTGGGGTCTCCATGGAAGACCAAGGCCTGGCTGTGGCCCAGACTCTGCCAGAAATCTTTGAAGCTGCTGTAGGGAAGGTGAGAGAATGATCTGAAGCAGGAGCTGTGGGGCCCTGCAGGGAGCTCTGGTCTCTGTGCTGCTGCTGCCCCTCAGAGCTGGGGTGGGGGGACATGGTTTGGGCTTGAGGAGGCAGCACTGGGGGGGGGTGGGGGGTTATCCCAATGGGAATCCTTTCCATGCCCTTCTTCCTGTCCTGGGCAGGAGCCTGAGCATCTCAGGACAAACTCAGAGCCCGTCACCCCCTCTGAAGATGATGTAGCTGAGGCTGAAAGGCTCAAGACTGAAGGTACCTCCCCTGGGGCTGGGGTGGGAGGGGGTTTAGATGGTAAAGGGGAGGGAGGCTGAGTTCTCCCCATACCTGGGAATGCTTGGAATGGGAAGAAAGCCAAGGGGACCAGCCCTTCCCCTTTTGTTTCTCCCTATTTGTCACTGGGTGACTTCCCACCATCTCTTCAGGGAATGAACAGATGAAGGCAGAAAACTTTGAAGCTGCTGTGTCCTTCTATGGCAAAGCCATTGACCTGAATCCCTGCAATGCTGTGTATTTTTGCAACAGGTACTGATGATGCTCCTTCTCCATCCTTGTCCACCCCTCCTTGTCCCTCCTCCTTATGTCTGAAACACTCCAGTGCTCACAAACCCTGTTGTTATGATTCTCTGGGCTGGCTCTTCCATTGCTTGCTCTTTGTGGGGGATTTTAAAGGCACTTCCCTGTGCCTCCTGGCAAGTCCAGGTAGGACCTGGGTGTGGAAACCAACTCCAGGCTTCTGGGGAGAAAGAAGGATGCCAAGAAATGTTCTGCTCTGATGCAGTTAACTCAGGTTTGAGAGGCTGGGTTGGTGATAAAAACAAAGGAGTGAAGGGAGAGGAGCTGGAGGCTCCTCAGTAGGAACTGGAGGAGTTGGTGGGTGTGAATTTCCTATTTTTCAATTTGAAAAGTGTTTGTTACACAATTTTTGGGCAAAACAGACCTGGATTCAGGGTTGTTGTCTGGTAACCATGAGTACAGGTGCTTGCAGGAGTGAGCTGGGGGCTGGGGAGGGGCTCCCTGGGGCAGGGGGTGCAGTGAGGAGAAGCTGGTGTGTTGTGCTGAGGTTTCCTCAGCTGCCTGAGGGTGATTCCCAGCAGGATTTGGGCAAGTCCCTCCATTGGAGCTGTGAGGTTGAAAGTGGAAGGAGCAGGTTGCAGCTTCCAGAAGAGTTTCCCCTCTTGTGTGAGGGGATGGAGGGGGTGGGTGACCCAGAAATGGAGGCACGAGGGGGTTGAGCTGGGGTGGGTCCCTCCTGCCTCCCCAGAGCTCCACTCAGAGCCTGGATGTCTCTGCCCAGGAGCTGGGGGTTGGGGAGCAGCCTGGATTTGTGTCAAGGTCCCACTTGACTTTGCCTCCTACAACAGGAGACTATGGAGAGGGGACAGGGGTGACCTTGACCAGCAGATTCCAGCTGATAAGTCTTTTCTTCTCATCTTTCTCCCTTCCCTCCAGAGCTGCTGCCTACAGCAAACTGGGAAATTATGCTGGAGCAGTGAGAGACTGTGAAAGGGCCATTGGCATCGACCCCAACTACAGCAAAGCCTATGGCAGGATGGGGTGAGGCAGGACAGCCTTTTTGAACCCTGAAATTTGCATTTCTAACCCCCCCCTGGCAGTGGGGCTGGGGCTGGGGCTCTGCCCTGCGCCCCTGCAGAGACCCCTGGGCTGTCAGCTCTGCTGGGGGGCAGGAGGGCTTGTCTGACTCTGGGGCTTGTGGTTTGTGTTTCCCCTGGCACAGGTTGGCCCTCTCCAGTTTAAATAAGCACACGGAAGCTGTGGTTTACTACAAGAAAGCCCTGGAGCTGGATCCAGAGAACGACACCTACAAATCCAACCTGAAAATCGCGGAGCAGAAAATGAAGGAGACTCCCAGTCCAGTGAGTTCTGAACCTGGAGCTGGTTGGGGGGGGGGGTGAGCTCAGAAGGAGGGATCTGGGGCTGCAGCTGGCAGAGCCTGGATGGACTGGGCTGTGCTGGGAATGGTGTGCAGGCAGAGGGAGCAGGAGATGAGACCTGGGAATCCCTCTGGGACCAGAGGGAAAGGTCTCTGCTCCAGCACAGCCACCCTGGGCTCGTTTGGCAGAGCTGCACAGTGAGGCTGGTGGGACAGGAGGGGTTTGAAGCAGCAGTTTTGCCTTAAGCACTTTTCTTAGTTAAAGTCAGTGCTCCTAAAATGCAGGTTTGTCTTGTCAGTGACTTGTCAGCTCTGCCAGGGGGGCTGTTTTCCTGAAGTTTTTTTTCCTGATGAGAAGAAACCTGGAGGTTTCCTGGCTGGAAAGCTGCTGAGTGCCCTGCTGCTGGGCTCTCTGCAGAAACGTGGTTACCAGTTGGAAGGGGATTTTTATGCTCTAAAGACCAGTGGGGGTGTGTAACTGGGCAGGGGGGCTCAGCTGGGCAGGGGGGGATCCTGAGGCAGAGCGGCCCCCCTGAGCCTCATCCCTCAGCCTGGCTGTGGCTGAGCCCCACAGAGGGTTGTGGGCAGGGTTTGCTGTGGGTTAAGGTGGGTTCTGGTGACACTGGGAGGGCAGTGGGGATGCTGGTGGGATGCAGCAGGGGGGGCAGCACCTGCCTGTGGTTTCTCTGTCCCTGCAGACGGGTGGTCCTGGAGGATTCGACTTGGCTGGTTTGCTGAACAACCCTGGCTTCATGAGCATGGTGGGTCTGGCTGGGCAGGGTGGGATGCAGCAGGGCACAGCAGCAGGGCACAGCAGCAGGGCACAGCACGGGCAGCTCCTCTGGCACTTCACAGATTGGTTTGGGTGGCACTGGGAGGAACCTCTGCTGGTGTTTCACTGAGGTCACATAAAAAGCCAGTGGTTTATTCCCAGGCTTCTCCCTGCCACGTGCTGGGTGTGGAAAGGTCCCTGTTCTGCCTTCCCAGCCTGCTCCTGTGTGTGACACTCTGCTTTCCCCAGCTGTTTGTGTCCCTGTGAGCTGGTCCCAAGTACTTCTGCCTTGGCTTTGTGTGGCTGAATGGCACCACATCTGCCTCTCTCCCCACTCTGTGCTGACTCAATTGGCTGTGTTGGGTTCTTTTTTTCTCTCCCCTCTTTAAACAGGCATCCAACCTCATGAACAACCCACAGGTGCAGCAGCTGTAAGTTGGCTCCCATCTTTTATTTCCTCTCTGAGTTGCTGTGTGTGTGTGTTTGGTGTTTGCAGTGGGTCTGAGCTGGGGGGAAGGGGTGGGCAGCCTTCAAACCCCCATCACCCGAGCTAGTGTGTGTTTGGGTACTTGGGGCTGTGCTGAAAGGGGGGGAAACATTTGCAGGAGGGATTGTGGCCCTGGAATTGGGAAGCTTGGGGCCTGGAGCACCCCCAGGGATGGGGCCAGTTGGATTTCCCCACGTTGCTGCAGAAAGACTTGCAGATAACTTCACCCTCTGTGCTCACTCTCCCCTCCCAGCACAAACCAAGCCATTTCTGTCTGGTTTTTCCTGCTCTGATCCATGTCTCCTGTCCCTGCAGCATGTCAGGGATGATCTCTGGTGGCCACAACACCATGGGGGCCACGGGCACCAGCCCCTCCACCAACGACCTCGCCAGCCTCATCCAAGCGTGAGTAGATCCTGGTGCTTCCCCTGGGTTGCTCAGGCCCCGGGTTTGGGGCTTTTCTGACCAAACCAGAAGCTTCAATTCAGAGCTGGGGAAGGCCTGAGGGTTGGGTGCAGATGCTGCCTGTGCTGGTGCTGTGAGCTGCTCCTTAGTGTGGAGCTGTGGGCTGTGGAGTGTCCTGGCAGCAGGACTGGTGTGGGTGGGAGGACACTGATGTCACCCGTGCTCCTTCCCCCCCAGGGGCCAGCAGTTTGCCCAGCAGATGCAGCAGCAGAACCCTGAGCTAATAGAGCAGCTGAGGAGCCAGATCAGGAGTCGAACTCCAAGTGCCAGCAACGAAGATCAGCAGGAATGAGCCCTCCAGGTGAGGCTGCAGCTGCAGCAGGTGGGCTTGGCCCCAGTATCTGGTGGCTTCACTGAGCAATTTGCTGTGTCCCCTCGGTGCTGGCTGGGATCTCTGCACCCCAGGGACAAGGCTCAGCCCCCAGGAGCAGTGAAGGAGAACTTCCCTCACCCACTGCAGTGCCTGGCACATCCCTGCTTTTATTCCACAGGGGATTTGAGGGACACTTGATCTCCTCAAAGGCTGAACCTGCACATCTCTTGTCTCCCTGTCCCTGCAGAGCAGCCCCTGGGAACTGTTCTTTGCTTTACAAACTGGAAGCCATGTGTGTGTTGCCATTTCTGGAGTTGGAAGTGTCCAAGAGGGGGGGGAAGAAAAAAAACAAGGAAAAACAAAACACTTGGTATGACCTGCATGTTAGAGACAGACTCACTCCTCCCCTCGTCTTCATCCCTGCTCCTCCTCCTCCTCAGCCTTCCCATTAGTCTTGATTTTTTTGGTCTTCTGGAAGATGCAGTGAGCTGAGCACAAACCTGCACCAGAGCCTGCAGAGCCAAGGACCCACCCTGTTACATTTGTGCTCTTTGCTACATGGGGATTTTTTTAACCCGTTTTTGAAGGCCAAGGCTCTTCAGCACAGGACCTAGGACCTCTGCCCTCTCCTGCCCACCAGCCACCTCAGAGGAGTGTTCAAGTCCTGCCTAGGCCCTGGTTAGTCTCCCTGCTGGTTACCAGGTGGTGATGTGGGATCACTCTGGAGCTCACGGGACCTTCTCTCCTCCAGGAATGGGGTTTCTGTTGGATTAGTTGCCCTGTGTCTCACACACAGGTGGGTGGTGGCCTCTCCAAGGTCAGTGTAGACGTGCCAGGGGGTTGGGACTGGCCAGGCAGAGTTTCCTTGGTGTTTCCAAGTGTTTCCTGCTTGGGCTTCCTTCCCTATCCTGGCAAAACTTGGTCTAGTGTGTCCCAGTTATGGCTCCATTGTGGGAATGACCCAGCCTGTGAACCTGGCAGGTGGACACTAGGAGATGATGGGTTTCTTTGGTGTTCAAAAGGGTTGTTTTATTTTGTTTCTTCTGCTTTTTTTAATCTGTCTGTTATGCATGGAAGTAATCAGCCTGATTGTGGGAATGGAGGGTGCCTGAGAAGAGGGAACAAAACCTGCTTGGATAGTCAGGAATCCAGCAGCAGGGAGGGGTGAGGAGCAGCTGCCAGTGAAGAGCTGCAGCCACTTCCAGCCCCTGCAGCTTTTCCCCTCCTCTGCTTCCCTGTGTCCTTCCTCAGGCAAAGGGAAAACTCTGCCCAGTTCCCCCAGAAGTCACTGGCCGAGGCTGGAGGTGGGAGCTGCTTTCCAGGAGCTGTTGGGGGGTGGGGGGGGGGTCCCCTCTGCACCCCCGGGGCAGCTGGGCTGGGAGCAGGATGGAGAAGCCCCTCAGGAGAGCTGGGAGGGAGGGAGGGAGGGAGCAGGGGTGGCGGGAGATGAACATCAAGGAAAACAAAACGATTTGTAAAAATGCTCCATACAGTGATCACGTGGTTGGTGTAACTTGTGAAGAATAAAATATTTGGACACTTTCTTGGTTCTCCCTCCTGCCCGGGTGCCTGAGGAGAGACCTGGGGCCCCTCTGGGCTTCAGGGCTCTGCTCCCTGGAGGACTCACCACGGGCTGGATCCACTTCTCCCTGGTGGTTTTTGCCGTTCCCTGCTGGTTCCTGCAAAACACAAACAGGATCTTCCCTTTGCTGCTGCTCCTGCTCCCTCCAGCTTCTCTCCAGCTGGTTCTGTAACCTGCCCAGGGGAGCCCTCAGGAATCAATTGTCCAAAAGGAGGAACCCAGGGATTTTTCCTCCCTCTTTGGACCATTTTGGTGCCGTTTCCTTCCCTGTACATCCCTCCGGAGGGTTTTTCTGCCACCGGGTTCACAGCGCTGCTGGGCTGTGCGGCGGGGGCAGCGCCTCGCAGGAGAAGAGAAAGAAAAAATGGTCATTTTTCAGGTTCCTCAGCCCCGCCGGGAACGGGCGGTGTGATTTTTAACCCGATTTCCCTCTTTCTTTAACCAAAAGCGGCCGCCGAGGCGCAGGGCCCGGGGGGTCCCCGCTCCGTGTTTCCGGGGGGCCCCGTTCGTGGTGGCACCGCGGGGCGGGGGGGGGGGGCGGCTTGACGGGCGGTCCTCTCAGCCAATGGGCGAGCGGCTCTTCCCGCCTCGACCAATGGGAGCGCGTCGTGGGCGGGGCGGGCTGAGGGAGGGGGCGGGGCTGCCCGGACGGGGCGAGAGCGGGAGACGGAGCGTGAGTTGGGGGGGGGGGGGGGGGCGCGAGGGGAGGGGGCCGTTGCCGGGGTAACGGGGGGGGGGGGTCGTGAGGTAATGGGGGGTGGGAGGTGTTGGGGGGGGCGGCAGTGGGGCTGGGGGGGCGGTTACTGAGGTAACGGGGGGGGGGGGGTTCAGGCTGAGCCCCGGCCCCGCTGCCGCCCCCCCCCATCTCTGCACCCCCCATCTCTGCACCCCCCACCCCCCCCCTATTTCCACCCCCCATCTCCGGTGCTCACGGGGGCTCCGGCCTCCGCAGGGACCCTCGGAACAACCGGGGAACCCCCTGGGAACAGCCCCCCCCCCCCCCAGCACCCCCTTCTCCGGTGGTTCCCGGGGGCGGCTCCGGGGGGGTCCCCCCGGGCTGGGCTGAGCGACCCCCGGGGCTGCTCGTGCCGGAGCCAGCGCTGGGCATTGTTAATGAGCTGTTAATTGCTGGATCGGCTCGTGACCGGCTGAGCAGGGCGGGGTTGATGCCTGAGCCGGGTGTGAGCTGCGCCCGGGAGGGGCTCGGGGCTCGGGGGTGACAGTGGTTCCTGCTGGCAGCCCCCGGGGGAGACCCCCCGAGCCTCGGGAATCCCGTGGATTAAAATTAAACTTGCTGCTCCAACCAGCAGGTGTCCCAGGTGGTACCTTCTCCATCACGGGGGGGGGGTTGTCAGCGTGGCTGGAAGGGCTCTGGGTGGGCTCCTCACCCCTCTGGGTGCTGCAGCCCCCCCCCCACCCCACCCCGGGGGGCTCGGGGGGGGGGTCTGGCAGCTCTTTCCTGGGGGAGATCCCTTCTCCAGGTGCTGTGGGTTTGACTTCACGAGTCAATTCTGTGCAAGTGGGAGGTGAGATCCTCGAGGTGCTGCTGCAGGAGCAGGGCAGCAGTGCAGGGACCTGCTCACCTTGATCCCTTTTTCTGTAAATAGTTGTTATTTTGTAAAATGGTTTTGTGCCCCCAAGGTTCACTGCCCCTGCCTGCAGCCTGGGGAGAGGGGAAATGCCTTTAGGTTTCAAATTCAGTCAATGTTTGTGACCCAGGCAGCTCAAATCCCGTTTTTCCCTTGCATGAAGCAGCCTCTGCCTCCTCCCTGGTGCAGCCCGAGGCAGCAGGGAGCCCAGCACTGGTTTCTCCAGGGGGTTTCCCTCTGGAGACCTGTTTATCCCCAGGGATTGAGGCCTCCACTGACTCCTGCTGCAGAGCTGGGATGGAGGCCCAGGAAACCGAGCAGGAGTGAATCCAACTCTACCAAACCCCCTGGGAACGTTGAGGGGAGATCTTTGAGTTCATTTCTGGGTGGCAAATCCCACCAGGTCAAGTCCCTCTTCTTTTTCTCACAGTTGGAAGACCCAAAAATAGCTAAACCCCAAAAACCTCTCTTTGTTTTTTTTCCTGTACACAGGTTCTGAGCCCAGGAGCATCTTTCTCCCCAGGCCTGGTCGAGCTGTCACCTGCTGATGTCCCTTCTCTGACAGGGGCTGGAGGGACCCCCCAGCAGCTGCCTCCCACCAGGAGCCTTCACCAGGGAGCACGATGAAGCTGGTGGTGGCCAAGGTGCTGTGTCTGCTGGGCATCTGTGTCCTGATGCTGGCCGGGTCCCTGCTGCCCGTCAGGATCATCAGTGCTGACCACGAGAAGGCCCGTTGCTCCAGGAAGGTTCTTTCCCTCTGCAATTCCTTTGGAGGAGGAGTCTTCCTGGCCACCTGCTTCAACGCCCTGCTGCCAGCCCTCAGGGAGAAGGTACCTGCTGGCCTCCTGCTAACGAGGGCTGTTAATGAGTCTGTGGCCCCGTGTGTGCTGGGGGGGGGGGGGGATCACCCTCCCCAGGCCAGCAGAGCTCGGGAATGGGGGCAAGGGTCCATGTCCTGCCTGTGGAGTCTCCTCAGAAAGGGCTGTGCTGTGCCTGGGGTTTCAGATCAGGAGGACTGACTGAGCTGTGCCCACCCCCCATTTGGCTACTGGTGACTGGGGGGGGTGACTGGGGGGGGTGACAGAAGGTGACTGAGCATCACCAGGGTGAGCAGCTCAGAGCTCCTGCCATTCTGTGGGTGTTTAACACCCCCCCAGGCAGGTGGGTTCCCTGCCTCTTCCACTGAGGCCCGTGTAACCCTGCCGAGGCACCACAGATCCATGGGGTGTCCCTTTGGAGCTGTGTGAACCCGGTGGGAATATTCCCCCTCGGAAGGGCCGAGGGGAGTGATTCCCTCTGGACTGTTCTCTCCCTTCCAGCTCGATGCAGTTCTGCAGCAGGGGAACGTGACCACGGACTACCCGCTGGCCGAGACCATCGTGATGGTTGGCTTCTTTGTCACGGTCTTTGTGGAGCAGCTCGTCCTGACCTTCCAGAAGGAAAAACCTTCTTTCATTGACCTGGAGACCTTCAACGCCAGTTCGGATGCCGGGAGCGACTCGGAGTACGAGAGCCCCTTCCTCGGGCCCTCCCGCGCCCGCCCGCCCGGCGGCGACCCCGCCCGCCACTGCCACGGCCTCAGCATCCAGGAGCTCTCCCGCTCCGGGCCCCTGCGCCTGCTGGGACTGACGTTTGCCCTGTGTGCACATTCCATCCTGGAAGGCCTGGCCCTGGGCCTGCAGGAGGAGGGCAGCAAGGTCATCAACCTGTTCCTGGGAGTGGCCGTTCACGAGACGCTGGTGGCCGTGGCCCTGGGTGTCAGCATGGCCAAGGCCTCGCTGCCCATGAGGGATGCCCTGAAGCTGGCTGTGCCAGTCAGCCTGATGATCCCTCTGGGAATCTCCATCGGGATGGGGATTGAGAGCACCCAAAGTGCAGCCAGCAGCATCATCTCCCTCCTCCTGCAAGGCATCGCGGGCGGCACCTTCTTGTTCGTCACCTTCTTCGAGATCCTTGCCAAGGAGCTGGAAGAGAAGAACAATCGTCTCCTGAAGGTTCTGTTCCTGGTGCTGGGATACACGGCACTGGCCGGGCTGGTCTTCATCAAGTGGTGAGAGTGGGAAGGGTGGGAAGCAAACCCCACCTCCCTTCCCTGGCAAACGGCTCCGGAGCTGAGCCTGCTCCAGCCAAGGGGACACTGAAGCTCAACGGCCAAGTGAAACCTCATGGTCCAGCTGGTATTTCCCAAAGAAGGGAGAATCCTTCCTGTGTGCTCAGAGATAAAAACAAGGAGTGTCCCCTTGGGGAGGGTCCCAGGCCTTGTCCCTGCTGGGGGGGGGGTCTGTGGGTACAGCAGCTTGTGTGGAGATGAGGTGACACGTTGTGGATCTGGTGCTGTCTGCAAAGAGCTGCCCCAGCCTGTGAGTTCCTGGTGATCCAGGTGACCAGCCCTCTCCCTCCTGGGAGTTCCTGGTGATCCAGGTGACCAGCCCCCTCCCTCCTGGGAGTTCCTGGTGATCCAGGTGACCAGCCCCCTCCCTCCTTCCCCTGGCACCCACTGCAGGAACTGTGGCTGCGACTCAGCTTCCTTCTCTCCAAGGAGGTGGGAAGAGGCAGCAGAAATCCAACCAGGAGCAGGTGGGATGGGGATGGCTGCACTAAGCTGCTTAGTTTTCAGCAAAACCTGGTTGTAAGAGCTGCCAAAAATAACATCCCCCCCGGGGGGGGCACAGCTGCCACTTTAACCCACCAGTGGCTCCAGGAGCTTTTTGTTCCTCGGTGATTAACAGGAAGAAACGAGGCCGGGTCCTGTCCCGTGCTTCCTTCTCCACGTCTCATCCCTCCCTTGAGCATTCCCTGAAGGAAGCCTCCAGCAGCCTGGCAGTGCATCCCTTACAAATCCCTCTCTCCCTGGCTGCAAATCCTCAACAGCTGCAGCCCCCAGCATCTGGTATTTCCTAAGGGACAGGCAGCAGCAATTCCCAGTGGGTATTTTTTAGGGCAAATGCTTGTGTGTGTAGGGTGGGATGGGTTCCCCCAGCACCACCAGAGGCTGGGGAGCTGCTCCCGGGGTGCTGGGCCAGCACTGCTGTGCTGCAGAGGCTGCTCTGGGCGCTTTGCCGGCGTTCCCAAAGGAGAAGAGGCTCTTCCGGGGGGGTTTCAGAAGCTGTGGAAGGGCTGGTGAGAGGCACTTGCACCTGACCGCGCAGGAGCAGGTCTGGCCCGCCAGGGAAGCTGGGCCTCCTGCCCATCCCACTGGCAGCCTTTGGTTTTGCCCCATGGATCAGAGGCTGGAGCCGGGAATGTGCCCCCCCTGCAGGGGCTGCGGTTTAATCCTCCCTAGCCTGGGCTCCCGCGGCAGCTTCCGCAGGCAGAGCAGGGCTTTGGGAAGCGCCAATGGAATTCTACCGGGGGGCTGAGCCCTGGCACCAGCCCTGGCGGCGTGATCCGGAGTGGGAAGAAGGATGGGAGAGGCTGGAAGCAGCACCCCGGGGCCAGCGCTGGCACCGGCTGCAGCGCCCGGGGAGCGAGGAGCCTCCCGGCGCTTCTCCTTCCAGCTGCTGCACCAGCCCCGAGTCAATTCATCTTGCTTTGAAAAACCGGCGTGGAAGGGGGGAGGGAGGGTTATTTTAGGCCTCAGATGACACAAATTAGCGGGGCCTGATGAGAATGTAATTTGCCTCCACGTGGTGAAGCCTCCGTGTGTTATTTCTCCCCCGCAGGCGGCTGCTCCGTGTCCCGGGCAGGTGGGATGAGGGGGGAGAGGTGAGGTGTGAAACTGGGAGGGGGGGGGAAGCACAGCCCTCCTGGGGCTCAGCCTCTTTGTTCCTGCCCCAAATTCTTGTCCTGTGTTGGTTTTTCCCCCCCTGCATTTGGGTAAATGTGCTTTCCCGGGCCCTGTTCCTCTTCTCTTCCGCATCCTTCCTTTCCAGCCCCAGAGCCACGAGGAGCTGTTGCTGGGAGGAGGTTTCATCATCATCACCCAAAAGATCTGATGGGAGCAGGGATCAGGGTTCCTCCCCCGTGGTCCCAGCAGGGACAGGCTCCATCTTGGGCTCTCTCCTTGTCCGTTGGAATTTGGGAATGGGGCTGGGGGGCACAGAGCCCCAGGAGCTGCTCTCCTGCTCCCCCCCCCTTCCGTCCCTCGGGGGGTTTATCCACCCGGGAACACCCAGGTCCATCTTTCCAGGCCGGGATCAGGAGTGGAGAAGGACAAACCCCCTCCCCTGCTCCCAGTAAAGGCTCCAGCATCTCCCCGCGTGTCTCTGGTTTATCTGGAATCCCGGAGCTCTCCCGGTGCCAGGATCACGCGCCGGGAGCACGTGCACATCCCGGGGAGGCGAATCCGAATCCCACGGGGAAAAGGGGTGGGAGCAGCGGCGGGGGGAGCTGCCGGCTGGACCCCGATGGAGCTGCACTGAGTCTGGGGGCAGGATCCTCTGCCGCCCACCCCTCTTTGCCCCCCCGGCCCCGCGTGTGCAGCCCCCCCCCCCCTTCCCTCCCCCCCCCCCGGTGCCTCGGGCTGAATGAACCGGGGGAGGAGCCGCAGCGGCTGGAACGACGATGGAAACTCATTCATTTCCCTTAACGAGGAGGATCCGTCCGGCTACGGGGGGGCTGCGGGGATGGGGGCACCCCGCGCGGTGACTTTCCGGAGGGGGGGCTGTGAGTGCCGGGGCCGTGTCCCCGAGGAAAGGCTGGGGGGGGGGTGGCCCAGGGGGCTGGGGAGCGGCAGCCTTGCCCCCCCGTTCCCACCGGGGTTCCTCATGGGATGCGTGGTGGCAGCGAGGGGGTGGCACCGTGCCCCCCCGTTCCCGCAGCTATTCATAGCAGCTGCGGATTTTAATTGCTGCCACTCAGGAGCTGGCATGTCACACGGCCTGGCAGCCACTGTCCCCGGGCCCTGGCAGGGACCTTCCAGCTCCCCAGGCCGTGGTTGTGGCTCCAGACCCCGCTCTGAGGGGACGCTGCGGTTGGTGACAGAGCCTCTGTGGTGCCACCGGCCACACGTGTGTGTACATGCATGTGCACAGGCTGTGCTGGTGTGGCAGGGTGGCAGCTGTGTCCCCAAAGCCAGACCCTGCCCAGGCCACCCCCACCTGCCACGGGGCCTTAGCACACCCTGTCCTGCCATCTCGGGGTGTCCCTCTGTTCTGTCTCGCTGTTCCTGTGTCCCCCTCTCACCACCTGGGGGGCTCTGTCCCCATCTTCATGTCCCTGGGCTGTGTATCCATGTTCCTCTTCGTGTGTGTCTGTGTCCCCACCTGTGCCCATGTCCACACATGGTCCTTGTCTGTGTGTCCATCCCTGTATCCCTGTCTGTCTGTCCTCATTCCTGTCCCCATCCATGTTCTTGTGTGCCCATCTCTGTCCGTCTGTCCCTGTCCCTGCATCCCCCTCCCATCTGGCCCTGTCCGTGTGTCCCCATCACTCTCCACTTGTCCATCTGTCCCCATCCCTGCACGTGTCTCGCTCCATTTATCCCTGTCCTCATCCCCTGTCCCCATCCCTCTCCATCTGTCCCTGTCCGTGCATCCACATCCCGTCTCTCCCTGTCCGTCTGTCCCTCTCCGCTCATCCCCATCCCACCCGTCCCTCTCTGCCCGTCCCCGCCGCTGCCGCCGCGTCCCGGAGCCGCTCGGGGTTGGGCCCGGGGGTCCGGCGGCCCCGGGCGGGGCGGGCGCGGCGGGCGGGGCTGGCGGCGGGGCGGGATCGGCTCTGCGGGATCGGCTCTGCGGGATCGGCTCTGCGGCGGCCGCACCGCACCGAGCCGTGCCCAGCCCCGCCGCACCGGGCCCAGCCCCGCAGCACCGGGCGGACCGGAGCCGCCGCGCCGGGGCCGCCCCGGGCCGGGCCATGCGCTGAGGCCGCCGCGCAGCCCCGCAACCAAGGGCGGATCCCGGGCAGGACACGGTGAGGCGGCGGCGGGCACCGCAATGCGACCGGCGCGGCGGGGAGCCGGGGGGAGCGGGCACGGGGCAGCGGCCACCGGCGGGGGGGACCGAGGGGTGCCCCGGCAAGGGGAGGGCACGGCCGGGGAGCGGAGCCGGGACCCCGGGCCGGGGCGTGGGACCCCGGTCCCTGCCTCTGACCGCCCTCCTGCCCCTTCTCCTGCTCTCCATCCCTCCATCCCTCCATCTCTCCATCCTGCCTCTCCATCCCTCCTTCCTGTCCATTGCTCCTCCATCCTTCCTTTTCCATCCTGCCCCTTCTGTTTCTCTATCCTGCCCGTGCCTCTCCATCCCTCCAGCCTGCTCCTGCTCCTGCTCCATCCCTCCATCCCTCCATCCCTCCATCCTGCCCCTGCTCCTTCACCTCCACCCTGCCCCTGCCCTCCATCCCGACCCCCAGACCCACCCCAAGCCCTGGGAGGTCTGAGAGGAAGGATGTTGGGGGGTGCAGAGCCCCCTGGCAGGATCAGGTCCAAGTTGTGTCTGTCCCTGGAGCTGGGGGGGCCATGGTCCAGCTCCCTGGGCACAGGGGGCTGTTTGGGGGGTGTGGGTGTGGGTGGGCACAGGCTGTCAGGCACCCCAGGGTGCTGTGCAGGCCCGTCCAGCCCAGCCCCATGTCACGGTGACAGGGTTGTCTTTGGCTGCACCACGAGCAGGTGGGGACACGGGCAGGTCAGACATGGGCAGGTAAACAGAGAGGACCCTCACCCACCCCAGCCATGGTCTGATGTCCCCACACACCAGCGCAGCCACAGCCTCTGCCCTGTCCCCATCTCCCCTGCACCTGTGATGCCTCTGACATGGTGGGATCTGAGGGTGTTTTTCTGCCCCATGCCCACCATGGATGAGCTCCTCAGCTGCCCGAGGCCACGGGGATGGGCTCCAGCCCCACTCCCAGCCCCCAGCTCTCCAGTCACCAGCCCCTGGCCAGGTGTTTGGGACCATGCTGGGTTTTTGGGGCTGTTTGCAGGATCTGGACCCACTGGTGCCGCAGCCGTAGGAAGGGGCTGGTTCCCCTGGAGGTGCCTGGGGATGAGGGGCTGCAGTGCTTGGCTGTGGCTGCTCAGGGTGCTTTGCTGTCCTCCCCTTCCAGGTCTGTTGGTCCCCACATTGAGGTGGAGGGAGGCAGGAGCAGAGCTGGGGGCAGCCCTGTCCCCCTCTCCATGATGGGGACCCTGCCCAGGCGTCCCCTGTGAGCAGGCACTGAAGTCTGGCAGTGTGAGGGTGGCCGTGGGGGTCTCTGAGCCTGCAGGCCACCAGCCCATGGCTGTGCCACACTGTCCCCTGGTGCCCACCTCCCTCTGCTCCCCACTGCATCTCCAAGGTGGGAGGGGAGCAGAGAGATGGCACGAGGTGGCACAGCACAGGGTAGGACCGAGTGGCATGGGGTGGAAGGGCACAATATGGTCGACATGGGGTGGCAGGGGGCAGTAGGGGGTGGCAGGACACAGCATGGGATGACATGGGGTGGCAGAGCACAGCACAGGGTGACAAGGGGTGACGGCACCAGGCAGCTTGGCAGGTGCCAAGGTCTGTGTGTGAAATGGCACCTCGGTGCATGGGGAGCCGGGGGGGCCAGTTGGAGGCTCTGGGTGCCTCTGGGTCCTTGCTGGGCTGGCGACTGCCCCGAGGGCTGCTCCTGCTGCTCGGGGGCTCCGAGGGTCCCAGAGATGCCCAGTGTGTCCCCCCCCAGCCCGCTGCCCCAGCAGCCTGGGCTGCAGCGGCTGTGCCGGTGCCCGCGGTGGGGCCATATGGCCGCTCGTCAGAATAGCAACTGCTGCTGCCCCCCGGGCGGGCACCGGCACCGGCACCGGCCGGCAAGGGCGCCTCAAGGGCACGGGGGGGCTGGGACCCCCCAGGTGGGGCTGGGAGCTGGGGTCTGGGGGGGGGACTGCTCTGTTCCCCTCACGGAGCAGTGTCGGGGGGTCCATCCCGAAGCCCCCAGTTGACGCCTCCTCCCCCCTTGCAGCGGCAGCAGCTTCTCCGGGGCAAGATGCCGGAGCAGAGCAACGATTACCGGGTGGTCGTGTTCGGCGCGGGCGGCGTGGGCAAGAGCTCGCTGGTGCTGCGCTTCGTGAAGGGGACCTTCCGTGACACCTACATCCCCACCATCGAGGACACGTACCGCCAGGTCATCAGCTGTGACAAGAGTGTCTGCACCCTGCAGATCACCGACACCACCGGCAGCCACCAGTTCCCGGCCATGCAGCGTCTCTCCATCTCCAAGGGCCATGCCTTCATCCTGGTCTTCTCCGTCACCAGCAAGCAGTCCCTGGAGGAGCTGAAGCCCATCTACCAGCAGATCGTGCAGATCAAGGGCAGCGTGGAGAGCATCCCCATCATGCTGGTGGGGAACAAGTGCGACGAGACCCAGCGGGAGGTGGAGAGCAGGGAGGGGGAGGCGATGGCCAAGGAGTGGAAATGCGCCTTCATGGAGACCTCGGCCAAGATGAACTACAACGTCAAGGAGCTCTTCCAGGAGCTGCTGAACCTGGAGAAGAGGAGGAACGTGAGCCTCACCATCGACGGGAAGCGCTCCAGCAAGCAGAAGAGGACAGACAAAATCAAGGGGAAATGCAGCATCATGTAGAGCCTCGGACTGACCCGCACCCCCCTCCGGTCCCCCCCTCTACCCCCCCACGACTGGACGTGGCACCACAGTGGGGCTGTCCCCTCGTCCTCCGTGCCACCACTGTGACTGTGCAGGGACACCGCAGCGTGGGCTGCGCTCACCCCAGGTCTGGGGGCGAAGACGGGGTGTCCCACAGAGCTGAGGGGTGCTCGACCCCCCCCGCGCGCCGGGACACGTGGCCGGGCACCGCCGGGGACTCCGCAGCACAACCCGCGGCACCGGCTGGTCCCTGTCCCCGCCCCCTCCCCGGTGCGGGACCCCGCGTCGGTCCTCGTGGGTGGGAAGGGTGGTGACGCGTGGGGGTGTCGGTGTCACCCTTGGGGACAGTCACACGTGCCCCCGGCCCTCCCTGTGCCCCTGTCCCCATGCCATAGCGCTCTGCTCTTCCAGGCAGAGACCCGGGGCAGCAGCAGCCCCAGTGCGGTGCCACAGCCCCCCGAGCCCCCAGCCCTGTCCCGGTGCCACAGCTCCCTGAGCCCCCATCCCCATCCTGGTGCCCCCTGAGCCTCCAGCCCTCACCTGGTGCCCCCTGAGCCCCCATCCTGGTGTCCCCAGTACCCCCAGCCCCATCCTGGTGCCCCCGCAGCCCTGAGCCGCCAGCCCAAGCACAAAGCCTCGGGTCCGAGGGAGGTCCTGACCCAGCACAATCCTGGCGAGCTCCGGTGGGAGACCCCTCCCCCCCCCCCAGCCCCCCGCTGCCCCCTCCCCACACAGGATGAGCCCTTCAGCCCGGCTGGGCCACGATGCCACGGTGACGGGCGCTGCCGTTCCCTGCCGTGATGCCCCCACCGGCAGCCAGAGCCCTCCCCTAGCCCCCCAGTGTCCCTGCCATGGGGCAGCCTGTTCCAACTCCCCAGGGACCCCCACCCCGCCACCCCCCCACTCCCAGCTCTGGTGCAGCCCTGCTTGCTCCCCCATGGCCGGAGCGGGACCCCCGCCCTGTCACCAGCCCCTCATCCCAGCGGGGTTTGTCCCCTCGCTCCGGCCCGGCTCACCCTCCGCCGGGGCCCCTGGGGGTGTCCCCAAGGGGGTGTCCCCAGGCAGGCTGGACCCCCGCCAGCTCCCCCCACCGCCGGCTTTTTACAAGACAACCCGAGCGCCCAGGGGACAAGGTGACAAGGTGACGTTCCGATGTAGCCTTTATTCTAGAACTAGTCTTCCTTCAATAAAGAGATGAGAAACGCTCCCGGCGTCCCGGTCCCGGCCCGGGGGGGGATGGTGGGACACGGGGTGACAGGCGGGATGGGCCGGCGTGTGCACACGCATGTGTTTGCACGTGTGTGTGTCTCCGAGCAGCCGTGCCCGTGCACACGCGTGTTCCGTGCGCGCACACGTGCCGAGCCGTGGCCACACGTGCGTGGCTGCGTGCCCCGGCAGCCCCCCCGCCCCCCGCCGGTGCGTGCCCCCCACCTCTCGCTGCCAGCGCGTTCCCGTGGGGAGGGGGTGGGAGCGCGGTGCGTGCGTCATCGTGCCTGTTGCCATGGAAACCATCTGCTCCCCGGGCGCGGGAGCCGCGTGGGCACGCGGGTGCGGGCGGGGGGGAGGGGGGCGGGGTGGGCGAGGGGGGGGAGCGGGGCTGCCTCAGGCTCCGTGGGGAGGACACGGCTCCGTGGGGAGGACACGGCTCTGCAGGGATGGCTGTGGCTCTTCGGGGACAGCCACACATCCATGGGGACAGTCACGGCTCCACCAGGATGGTCACAGGTCTGTGGTGATGCTCAGATGCTCCATGGGGACCATCACAGCTCCGCAGGGATGTCCCAGCTCCCTGGCATTTGCCACGGGAACCCCTGCTGTCCCCATGTCCCTCCTGTGGGCCGGGGGAGCCAGGACCTTTGGTTCCGCAGCTCTTTGGGGGACCACTGTCCTGCTGCAGCACGGGATATCCCTTGGGATGTCCCTAGAGGTGTCCCTCAGGGTACCGTTGCTCTCAGCAAAGGCCACTTGCTCGCAGGAGGATCTGGGTGGCCACCGCAGCCCCCCATGCCCAACCCTGGCACCCAGCAGCCATCGACCACCTGGGCTGGGGGCACCCCGAGCCCCCCCGAGCCCCGCAGCTGCGTGATCCCTCCAGGTGCTTTCCCTGAGCCCGGGGTTTGGATCAGCCTGAGAGTTAATGAGCGGGAGGAGCCGGGGGGGCAGCCCGGCCCATCGCCCCCCCCCAGCCCCTGAGGAGTGGGAAAAGGCACAAATCCGACATGTGGGACCCAAAGCAGTTCCTCACACCGGGACCTGCCGCCGGTGCAGGACAGTGTCCCTCGTGTCCCCCCCTCCCGAGGGATCCCCCGTGGCCGGGGCTGCCCCGTCGGCGGCCAAAGCGGCTTAAACCGCGGCAGGTGAGGCCGTGCGGGAGCAAACGGGATTAGGGGAGAAATCAGCCGACTTCCCGCTAACGGGATTAGCCCCGCCGGTGGGGCTGGCGTGTGCCCGGCCAGGGGTCCCCCGGGGCGGGGGGACCGGTGGGGACAGACCCGACATTTCTCCGTCTCGGCTCCTTCTGGGATTGAAGCTGCAACTGGTGCGTCCTGGGGTGTCCCGGCCGCACGTCAGCACAGCCCTGGGATGTGCTGGGAAGCGCTAATGGAGAGCGACGACTGCGGCTTGTCCTGCCCCAGGGAGGTGTCCCTGTCGCCCCGTGGTGACCCCCGAGGGGGGACACCGGGCTCCGCTGGCCCCACGGAGGCGGCAGCGGGCGCCAGGCACCGCCGGAGCCGCCGCGCCGGGGCAGCTGCGGGGAATCAAAGCCTCGATTCACGCCGGGCCGGGCCCCAGAGCCGCGTTTCCTGCTCCCCCCGTGACTCCCGCCCGCGGCTGATTCATCCCCCCGGATTTTCCCCTCGCTGCACTGGGAGAGCAACTCCCGTAGGGGGGGGGTGGTGGAGGGACGGGGCCCGCAGCCCCCCCGGCACGCAGGGCGGGCCAGAGCCTGACACGGCCCAAACCGGAGCCCCCCGGCGCCCGGGGGCATCGGGGGGAGCTGGGAAGGGGGGGACAGGGGCCGCCATCCCGGCCCTTTCCCGGGGGGCTGGTTGTGGAACAGAGCGGGGGGCCCCTGTGGGGGCGGGAGGATCCAGGGGCTCCCGGGGCGGGATCGGGGGGTCCCGGTGCCTCGCGCCCCGGGCGTCACGTGCCGCCGGCCGCACGCCCCCTCCCCGCGGCGACTCGCTCATCAATATTAATTAAGCGTTTTACATGCGACCGCCTCTTTCCCCGCCCCCCCTCCCGCGCTGATTGGCTGTCAGCCCCGCCGCTCCCCGTCTGGCCCCGCCCCCTCCCCGCCCGCCCTCCCCGCCGCCGTCGCAACCCAACCTGCTGGCCGCCTCACGCCCCGCCCCCCGCGGCAGCGCCAGCTCCCAATGGCGGGCGGAGCTGCCAGTCGGGGCCGGGGGGCGGGGCCGGGCCGGGCCGGCCCGCGCGCGGCGGGGCGGGGCAGCAGGGTGCGTTGCGCGGCGGCGCTGGTGTCTGAGGCGGCGGCTCCTCCGCCCCGCGCTGCCCCGGCCCCGCCGAGACCGGTGAGGAGCCGCGGGGCCCCGGGGGGCGGCGGGGCGCGCACCGGGGGCGGGCGGGGACGGGCGGCGCAGGCCGCGGGCCCGGCCGAGCCCCCAGCCCCGCCCGGGGCCCCTCGAGGCCCGTTGCGGCCCGGGCGGCGGGGCCGGGCGAGGGGCGCTCGGGGAAGTGCTGAGAGGGCGCTGGGCGGGGCGAGAGCGGCGGGGCCGGGGGGAGAGAGAGAGAAGGGGGTCCTGAGGGGGGGGAGGGAGGGAGGTGGGGCGGAGGGGAAGAGAGGGGCTGGGGTCGGGGGTGAGGGGCCCCCAGGGCAGGGGCTGCGCGGCAGAGGGGACTGGCTTTGGGGGGCCGGGGTGAGGGGGCTGTGGGGGCCCCCAGGGTTTGGGGCCGGCGGGGAGGGGTGCCTGAGCAGGCGGAGGGGGGGTCCTGGGGGGCCGTGTGGGGTGCTGAGGGGGGAGGTGTGGGGTTTGGGGAGGCTGAGTGTGGAGGGATTGGGTGGTCCTGGAGGTGGCTGGGGGTCCCATGGGGTGCGTGGGGTGAGTTGGGCTGGGTTAGGAGGGTCTGGGGTAGGGGGCAGTGGGAAGGGGAACCCCTGGGCAGGTCAGAAGGGGAGGCTGGGGCAGGGGGCTGAGCTGGGTGGGGGTTAAGGGGCCCTGGGGTGCTGGAGTTGGTGGCAGAGGGGTGAGGGATGGGGAGGAGCAGCTGAGAGGGGATCTGATGGGGTTCACAGGGTGCGGGTGGGCCAGGGGGGGTGTGATTTCTGCCTGTGGATCGGTGTGAGGAGGCGATCTGGGGGTGTGCTGGGGGGTGGATGCAGAGGGTGCTGTGCTGTGGTGGGGGGCCCCAAAGTCTTGGGGTGAGCTGCAGCGGGAGGCGGTTGGGTGGAAGGGGCTGTGGTGACAGGTGGGGGCAGCAGGGCTGGAGCTGGGGTAACGAGGGGCATGGCAGGCTTCTGGGTGGATGAGGTGAGAAGAGGCAGTTGTGACTGATGAGAGACAGTTTGGTACCTGCTTGCTTTGGAAGTTGGGTGACTTAGTGTGGAATGGGTCTAGACCCTCTTTTGGGGTATAAAAGGAGGTCGGGAAGCTCATCAGAAGGTCTGGTACCTCATAATCTACTAGGTTTTTTTCTGTGTGTGAGTTAATGGTGGGTTGGGATAGAGAGGTTTTGGAGAGAAAGGGAAAATACCTGGATGGCTGGTGTGGGATGGTGATGGTGCCCGTTCTGGACAGAGCTTTGGAGGCATCAGGGACTTGTAGTGCATGGTTTACGTAAAAGAGGGGTGGCTGCAGTGTCTGGATTTTCTGTATTACTGAGGTAGAGTGGAGTAGAGGAGATAAGTGAGTTCCACAGACAAAGAGAGAAATCCATCTCCTCTTCATTTCCAAACAGAAATGTGAAATGAACAGCCAGGTACTGGCAGGTGTCCTTTAGAAGGTGAAGGAAGGGGAGCACAGGCTCTACAGGTGAGCAGGGGCTGGAAGGTGTCTTGGTGCTGGGAGCTGGAGCTGGGCACCTGATCCCTGCAGCTCATTTTTTGGAGCAGGTGAATGGGATTTACCTCCATCCTGGGCCATTGCCTTCAGGTGTGACCTTAAATCAACCCCTGATGGGCTGTGGTGGAGCTGTGGTCTGCTCTGAGGTCCATCCTCTGTTACTGCTCGTAAACCAGGCGAGAAGTTACTGTGGCTTTTAAGGTGCTGACTTTAATGGTTTTTGGGTTTTTTTGGGGGGAAAACTGACAGCCTTCAGACTTGTTTATAGCTGTGAGCTTCTTGTAAAACTGACCTGGGCAAGTACAACTGTGGTGATTACTACTAGGAGAAAAGCTGACTTGTGGTAGACCACACAAGTCAGTAACTTGATATTTAGTCTTAGTCTGTAAGTAAACTTGAGGCCTTTTAGGTAATTGCTTGGTTTTCAGAGCCTGCTTGCTTCTCAGGCACGTAGCACTGGAGTCAGACCTTCATCCTTGGGAAGTTTTGCTCTCTGTGGTGTGGGACATCCCATGGTGGGCAGGCAGATGAGCTGCTGGGATGGGTTCCAAGGCAGGGGCAGGATTGGGCAGGGAATGCACGGAGCTCTGTGACCACGTAGCACTATTTATCATCATCTGGTTATAGATGAGGGGGTGGGGAGAGTGGACCAAAAAAGCTGGATCAATATGTTTAAATAGAGCTTATTGTCTGAGAGGTTTTCTTCTGCCATCTGTAGCTGTGAAACAAATGGAAATAGCTCTTTTGTGTGGCTGGAGTATTGTTGTGGATTTAATGATTTACACGGGAGGCACATTTCAATGTACCCACCAGTTTTTGTTCTCTATCCATCTCCTCCCTGCATATGGTATTTATCTGATACTACTTGAGGGAAAGAAAGCTTGGTGGCACGGGGGGTTATCTGAGGAAGGCACCATCCCTCTGGGAAGGTGTGGGAAGGGCAGCACACCAGGAGACTGGCTCCTCTGGGTTCAGCCAGGCAAGAGGGATAATTCCGTGGCCGGGAGAGGAGCGTGTGACTGGGGGGACGTCCGTTTGTCCTCTGCTCATCACACTTCCCCTGCAGCCAGCCCAGCTTCTGCCTTCCTGCCTTGTTTCCTTATCTGCCACATGGAGATAACTGCTCTGCCCTCCCTCCTGTGCTGGGAGGTTGTTGTGCCCTGAAGTTCGTTAGCGTAACGAGGCGAGTGCCCGGCTCCCAGACGTCAGATCCTGCTGCTAGTCCCTGGCGTTGGCTCCAGAGGAACTGGACACTCTGCCCTTTGGAAAATGCTGCTTTAATTGCTGGTCACTCACACTTCCTCCCCTGTGTGTAGAAGTCGGTGACAGAGAATGGTGGTTCTCCCTGCCACCTTGTCCCCTCGGTGCCTGCAGGGCTGGCTGGGTGCCAGGGCCCAGCCAATTGCCCTGAGATGGGCTGGGTTGTGCTGGGCTGGGAACAGCCACTCGTGCCTGTGGCTGTGGGAGGTTTTCTGTGGTGTCCCTGGGAGGAGGTGGGAACGGCACGACTGGAGCTGTCACTCAAAGAAAGCACCTTCTTGTCCCTTTGGCTGTGGAGATTGGGTTGGAAGGATCAGAGAGGTGGCTTGTCTTGGGTTTGCAGACCCCAGCGCAGCTCTGAGCTTGGGTTTCTTGCACAGGGGGAAGTGAGAGGAAAAAGGGTTTTATGCAACACTGGGTCTCTGGCAGCATCAGGGTGGGCTTGGTCTGGAGTGAGGTACCTGCTGTGGTGCTGGTCTGCTCGGGTGGCTGGTAGATCCAGTGCTGGTTTCCCCAACTTGGGGAGAAGTCAAAGGAACTGAGATGCAGAGCTCTAGTTCTGAGGTTGGAAGCTCTCCCTTGTTGCTCAGCTGTAACTCAGATCATTTGATCTCTTCAGCCATGGACCAGAAATCTCTACTTGGCATCTTGAGCTCACAGTGAGTTTCAGAATTTCCCAGTTGTAGCATCTCTGACTTCTCTGGCCAGTCAGTTCATTCCTCTCACCTGTTGCCAGATAATGTGATATATTAACTTCCTCTTCCCTGGGTTTTCCTGCTTGATGTGCAGGATGTCAGAATAAATTAAATTGGGATGGGAATGAAATGAAAAGAAAAAGTAAATCCAGGTCCCTCCTTCTGTGTGGCCTGACTGGGGGGACAGGGAGGATAAACTGCCAATGCTGGAGAGAGGTTTTCAAAAAAATTAATTTGTCTTAGATTTACCTGCTTAGTTTGTATTTAAAAATAAATTGCTGGGACCTAAGAGAAGTGGAAGAGCCAGCCCTTGCTTTTGGGTACCAGCTGGATGTGTCAGGGTTTGGTGGCCTTGGGTGACAACCCGGCTGCTGTCAGGCAGATCTTGCTGCTGTCACGTGTGAGAGTCCCTGTTATCTGCTTGTTCCTGCTACGTTCTGCTAAAAGGCCCTTTATTAAAATAGCAGAACAAACAGGCCATTGTGCAACAACAACCATGTTTTCATTTGAAACACCATTTCTGAAAGTGAAAGTTGCTTGCCATGTTCTCCAGCTCCACGGATGTAAATTTTCCCTCCAGCCCAGCCCCTCAGTGCCATGGATGCTTTCAAATGTCCCTTGGGTGGTGCAATTGCACGGGCTGCTTTCCCCCTTCCTGCTACTGCTCCTCCAAGAATACCTGAAAAGCCAAGAACCAATTTAAAAAACAACTAAATGTGGTCATGGCATCATGAATGTTTGCAGAGGCTCAGTGTGGTGATCCCCAGTTAATCCTCCAGTCTGGTGCTGCTCAGTGCAGGGGAGAGGAGCAGAAGATGTTTAATCTTTGCTTGAAGGGGCCTGGATTTCTGCTGGAAATGAGTTATGAATTCAGCTGATACTTCCAACCCCAGCATGCCTGGAATCTCTAAGAGTTTGGGATTAGCTTTTTGTTAAATGGGTGGGTAGGGATTGGCTGTGACGTTAGAAAACCAAAAAAAAAAGGAGGAAATTGAGGCACACTGTTAATGCTGAGACACAAAACAGGAAATTTAGTTAAGGATTATGCTTTTTTTGTTGGTAATTTATTGCATGTTTTTCTCCCTTCCTTCTAACAGACAAGTAAAAGTTTTCCAGTTACTCCAGTGCTGGTTCTGTAGAACTCAAACCATTTCTGAATGTGCAGCTAAAGATAAATTTATTTTTTTTTAATGGGCTTTTGAGAAGCTGTAAAAGCTGAGAAGCCTCAGTAACTCCTGCTTTGTTTTCTTTTCATTCTACAGAAAAAAGGGGGAAAGAAAACAGACCGTGGAAGAGTAACTTTAAAAATCTCTTGCTCCTGATGCAAACGTAGGAGCAGCCAAGATGGGACCTGGAGGGATGCCAGGGTTAGGGCTGGGGGCCCGGGGCTGGTGGGAGATTGTTCCTCCTCCTGACACCTCCCTGGTCCTGCTCGGGTGACAGCAGGGAGGTGACAGCCAGGAGGTGACACCTCCCCTCATGGCTCTGGGGAGCAGCCAGCCAGGGAGGTTGTCGTTCAACTATTCTTCTCCAAAAGCTTTTTAAATTATATATTTTTTTAACATAACCCCTTCAGAAAAAAAAAATTAAAAACCTATTTTGAAATATAATCGTTTGGGGGTTGGTTTTTGTTTGAGCCCTGAAGGCCTTTTGTCCATTTCTCCCTCTTCTGCTCTTAGAAAAAATGCACAAGGTCTAAATGTTTCTCGTGGTTTAACCCTTTGCAGCTTGTCCTCAGATCCTGCTGCTGCAGTCCTGAAACTACAGAAGAATGTCTCTGTAGATGTCCTGCAGAAACTGCTCTTGGGAGGTTATTCCTGCTGTAGTCATGGTTATTCTCATTTCCTCCAGTCCAAGGGTAACTCTGTGCTGGCAAAGGAGCAGTGTTTATGCTCAATAAATCACATCACAGCGTCTCTTTTCAGTTACTTGCTCTGAATTATGGTACAATTCCCAAACACAAATGCTGTGAATTTAATGTTACTCTGAGACCTTTCTGTTGGAAGGGGAAGAAAAAAAGAAAAAGGCCTGAGAGGCTTTTCTTTTTTCTTTTCCTGTTTTTAAAAGATCCTTAGTTGAGACCAACAAATACAACCTTTTTGCTTCTAGCTTTGGAATGACGTGGATCAGTGTAATTTTAGCAGGGGATGCTCCTCTGGGGGGTGTGGGACTGGAGCACATGCAGTGGAAGCAGAGAGCTCCAGGTAGCTAGTTTTTCCAATGATTAAAAGGATCCAGCATCATTTTCCAGGAGCTTCACACTCGCTGTGTCCTAGGCAAAACGTCAGGAAAGCATTTTTTCTGTGGTCCATGAGTGTTGTGAGCACCAGCATCTGACTAGCTTGTGTTACACCAGTGCCAGGTGGGTTTAATTGTGGTTGATCCCAATTAAATGTTGTCATTCCTGTTGCTGAATCACATGTGGAGTTGATCTTGACTCATTGGTTTCCAACCTTGGAAGATACTGGCTGGTAAATCTTGAAACCCAGATGGGGCTGATGGTCTGGAAGGATATAAATGAGTTTGTGCAGAGTATGTGTTAAAGGGAGTCAGTGGAAGTGGAACATACCCTGGGAACCAGCACGTTTGCTGCTTCAGGGCTGGGACTGGAGCTTAGAAATGAGGAAATAAATATTCATTAAGTCATAGGAAGGTGTTGGCTTTGAAAATAGAGGATGAGAAAAAGGTGCAAAACTAAAGGAATCTTACTGAGCAGCTGAGAGTGTGTTGGTGTCCTGTAAGGCTAAGAAAGCCATGAGGTTTGGAGATGAAGCTGAGCAAGGCTCAAAATTCAAGTGTTGATGGTTTTTCAACCGTACTTTTCATGAGGTCAGGGAGTCACTAAGCCCCCTTCCGTTGGTGTCAGGTATCTTTTTACCTCCCAAGTTTCTCCTGCTGCTTGTTTGGCTCCTGGTGTTCCAGCATCCATCCAAGAAGCTGCTCCAGGCTGGACTGTGAGTTCCCTGCTTGGCTGAATGACTTGGTGCTGTGCTGCTGGGAGGTGAGCTGCAGAAACCCTGCCTCAGGAGGAGCTGCAGGAGCAATGCGTGGGTTTTTCTAATCCCATTTAGGCCAGTCCACAGGCTGTTCTGAGTGTAAATCCCACCCTGTGCTCACTGAAAAGTGTCTTCCTGGGAAAGGCAACAACCCCCCAAGTGTTTCTGCTGCTCCACTCTGCAGAGGGGTGTCCTGCTTTGAGCCAGGATGAAGCCAATTTTCTTTTTACTGATTTATTTTTTTTTTACAAGGGGCAAAGCCAAATTCACCTCTCAGTGCTCAGACCCACGGTGTTCCCAGCCCTTGTAGAAACTTTCCCAGCTTGGAGTGTTTGTTTTAAAGCCTGATCTGTTGGTGCACGTGGTGAACAGCAGGAGCAGTTTGTTAAGGACCTGGGCAGGAACATGTGCAGCGTTTTTAACACAGGGCACTGGGGTGAAAAAAAGCCCAGGGTTTTGTATTTGTTTAGTACAGATCTACCAGGATCTACCAGCTCTGTGCTCCCAGCATAGCAATGCAGGAGGAGCTGGGTTGATGCCAGCTATTGGTCATGGGGCACACCTACTTTGGAAGAGTAGCCTGTGGGTTAGAGAAGTAATTATTTTCTAACAGCCCTGTGGGGCACAAGCAATTCAGCTCAGGGAGGACAAGGAAGGGCTTGCTCCAGAATGGTAGTTAAAAAATGGTGTGCATATGAGCTGCAGCTGGTGAGGACTTGACTAGAATGTAATTTGTCGGGGTATTGTTTGTTGCAGCGACTGGGGAAGACACGAGCTGCTGAAGGCTGGAACAGTTGCTGACCTGATGGAGCTTTTGTGGCTAGTTGCACAGGGAGTGGGCTCGGGAGAGCTGGGGTGGGCAGGGAGGGAGCCCAACTGCTTCCCTTTCCACCTCCTGGTCCATGGTCCAGCTCAGCCCCTGGTCTTGCAGCCCCTCATCTTGCAGCAATTGGCAGCTCTGAGTGTTGGGGCCACCCCAGCTGCACTGCAGTGCTGGCACAGGGCAGGGTGAAGCTTACCAGAAGTCAGAGCTTCTGCCTGATCACAGAGTTCTTCTTCCTCTGACTGCTAATTAGATGGTTAACATTCTTTGCCTTATTATCCCACCCTCAGCTTTTCTTTCTGGGGATCCAGGCTGACACTTCTGGAGGCTCCCAAGGAGCAGTTTTAACTCTTCTGTTTCTCACAACCTGCTCTTCTGGTGAAAAGTGTTTGTGGTGCTTCTGTGTAAAAAACAAAATTACAGGCTCTAGATTCAACATTTTTTGTTGGGAGGGCACATGATACTGACTCAATCTTCGTGTTATGTCACATTTTCCTGTGTCTTTCTGGTTTCTGGATGTTCCTAGGGACAACCCCAGCAGAGCTCACTGGAGCTGTGACTTCTGAAGGACTGTGTTTTCAGGCTGCTGCCCGAAGGCAGGGTTCTTGTCAGGATAGAGAGGAAATAGATGCTTTCCTACTTGCAGGTGGAGAACACCTCTCTGATAGCCCAGGTCAGACTATTTTGCCCATTCCAGCAGGGCGTGACTTTAATTTCAGTTCGATAGTCTGAGCAACTCCATGGGTTATGTATAAAAAGCCAATTAATACTTGGCCTGGTTTTTGCTAGAGAGGGTTTTTCACCTTCTTGCAAAACTCCTTAAAAATCCATATTTTATTCCTTTCAAGTGTGAGAACTGCAGTTCTGGTGTTATCTGGAAATAGTTCTCACCTTTGGAATAATGCTGCTGGGCAGGGCTGAGAAACACAGGGCTGAAAATAGCAGCAGCTGCCAGAGGCCGGGATGGAGCGGAGTCGGAGCGAGTTGTGTTGTCAGTCATGGGAACATCAATCCAATTCCACCTGCAGATGAGCATTCCTGAAATAGAAGGGGGTTGTCAGCCACCAGAGGAGATGCATTGTGTGCATCTCTTTGGTGCTCCCTCCGCACTGCGGGGAGGGGGGAAAGAAAGAAAGAAAAAGAAATGAAAAGTTGCTGTGGTTTAGCTCGAGAGAGTAACCACTTCCTACTGCCTTCAGTAAATAACAGCTGGGAGAGGCTGTTTGGCTCATGACTCTGTACAACTGGTGCTTTGTAGGTGAAATACAGCCTGTCTGCAGGCAGAGCAGCCTGGTTCACCACCCTGCTGCTCCCTCCTTTTGGGAGGAAAGTTCTGCCAGCCTGGGGAAGGTGGGAATGGCTCCAGGGGCAGGGAGAGCACTGGGGGAAGGTTGGTGGAGGGACAGGAAACCTTGCTGGAGGCGTGACAAAGTGAGCTGCTGGTGCTGGAGCTGCTGGTGCTGGAGGAAATTCGTTAACACCCTGAGCCAGGGTGCGGCTGGGGCTGGCAGGGGATTACAGGGGGGTTAAAGGAGGGGAGTAAAGTTCAGCACCTTTCTGAATTTTTAACCGTGAGGATCCTGGTGAGTGCTCCAGAGGCATTTCAGGTTCAAAGGTCTGTCCTCTCTGTGTTTTTCCTGTAGTTTGAGAAGCCAGAGAGTCTCTGGTGCAGCTGTTTCTCTTTTAAAAGCTTCTTGAGCCTCCAAGCTTTCTGCATGGAGCTGCTTTTCCTTGGTTTCAGCATGTCATCCTTGCAACTCATGTCCCCTACATAAATAAACCCTTCCTCCTTCATATGTTCCATGTCCTGTAATGATGGGGTTAAATTCCTGCAAGGAATGATGTCTGGAGCTGACCCCAGGGCTTGTGCCTGGGGTTTTGAGCCAGTGGGCAGAGCACTGCAGGTGGCTTCTGCTGGGGAGTTGTCCAAATGCTGCTTGAAATTTAAGTTCATACCAAGTAAAAATTAATCAAATGCAGTGGTTTTGGCTTTTATTTAATTACTGCAGAAGGGCTCTGTGTTGGCTCTGTGTTTCTCTCCATCTTTCCCTCTTTGGCTGCTTGCTTGCTGCGAATGGAATTGCACTGTAAATTCCCAGTCCTTCCAACCTGAGAAATGAGGGAACCTGCTGGCTTAACCTGCAGCCTTATGCTGATTAAAAATAAAACATGATGTCTGGGTGGGAAGAAGGATGGTCTTGGACACTTTCCACTTCATCTTATAATAGTATTTGAGAGGCTTTTGTCCACATCATCTGTATTTCTTCTGCTTAATGTTGGCTGATACCTGAACTTGCATCCCACCAGGAGTATTTCCTCTTCCAGGTGCTGGGAGCACTGGGCAATTGTAAGCTGTAGAATTCTTAAGACTTTTTTTTCTTTTTAAACATTTAAAAATACTAGGCACTTCACCCTGGGGCCTGCATAGTTACATAGATCAAACTTCAGTGAGATTATCAAAAGTAAAAAGCCATTTTCACTGGCAGTGTTTAATTCTGCCAGAGGATGATGGAAGCTGGCAGTGCTGTGGCTGCTCACACCTTCCCTCCAGGATAACAGCATTATCCTTATTAGCATCCTGATTGAAAGGAGCTGGCTGTTGGAGTAGAAAGTGAAGGAGCAGGTGAACCTGTTACATAATCTCACACTTGTCCCCCATGCCTGCCTGTGTTCCCCTCAGGCTGTAGGAAATGAGAAATTCAGGGAGCTTGCTGGCAGACCTGGCTTGAAAGGAAGGAGTGCTCATTCCAAGGCTCTGTGAGCTGCAGAAATGTGCTGGGAAAGAACGATTCATAAGTGAGAGCTCATAAATTCGTGCCCTCTTTCACCCTGGCTCTCAGAGCTGGCAGGGACCTGGCTGTGAATGTGCGTTTGTCCCTGTGCGAGGCCAGAGGTGCAGAAGGTTCAGCTCTGATCCACTGTGAGGAATATTATTAGTTTGCTTTCCTGGCTGATGTGACACAAACAGATCTCATTAGGAGCAGGCTGTCTGTGGCCTTGGGAGGCTTTTCCAGTGTTCAGTCAGCAGTGGTTGCTGCTCCAGCCTTCCCAGGTTTGTGTTATTCAGACTGGGTTGGTTGGTCTGGGGGAGGACGACCACGTTCCTGTGCGGAGGTGCTGAGAGGGGAGCTCTTGGCATGGCAGGCAGGCAGCTTGGCTCGTGGGGACTCCTGCAGTCTTCTGTGTCATGGGACCCACTCCTGGTGCTTCAGTGCTGGAAAGAGCATCACTGAGCTCCTGCCAAAGCAGGTCCCTCGTGGGGGATGCGGGTTCAGATGATCTTAATCCCGGTGCCTGGGCAACACAACTTGCTTTGCAACTCAGAACCCCAGGGAGCCTGGGTGCCCGCAGGGCTCTGGCTGCGCCTCCCAGCTGTGGGTGGTGTTCCTGGGGGAACACAGAGCGGTGCTGAAGCTCTGTCTCTGGGACAACAGGTTTCCAGAGCTTCTCAACTCCCTGGCTGCAGATTTTTAGAAGCCTCAGCGTGATGATCGTGAGGCAGTTGAGGTTTATTTCAGCACCAGATTAGTGCTGCTAAACTCTTTCTGCTTAAGAAGCTTTCAAGAGCTTTTGGTAAAAGATACTGAAAAAGAACAAAGTGTTATTCCAATATCCCTTTATAAATGTGATGGTTTTTTAAAAAAAGGCCTGTCTCTGTGGTGCTGTCAAGCACAGGGAGGAGTTAGGTGAGTGTGTCTGTAAATACAGGGCCTGGAGATCAAGACCAAACGGTGAAAAACCAGCACACGCATTTTGTTTTATGGTGCTGTCCCATCCTCCTAAGTAATTTTTCTTCATATTTCAGAGTGTGAAGCTGTGTGGCTTTTTACACTTATATTTGCTCAGAACCTCTCTTTGAACATTAGGAATTTTAAAGGGTTGGGGTTTTTTTGGCAAGAGGTGAAGTGATGAAGGTTCTTGAAAGCTGCAGTGAGGACGGTGGCACTTCTGACCAGGCTTTCTCCACATTCTTCCGTGGAGGCTACACACTTCTTGTAGCAGAGGAAAAGAACAATTGATAGCAGCTTTAAAGGCCTGGCTCAGCTCTGGTTTTTGTCAGGTGTTGCAGGAAATAAACCTTTGCCGTGCTCATGTACAGCTGCAGCTTTGGAGGCTTTCTCAGGAGGGGGCTGGAGATGGATACCCCTCCTGGACAGGGAGTTTGGGCCCCTCCTGCCTGTTGGGCAGCTGAGGGGTGTTGCTGTCCGTGGTTTTCTCTGGATTTAGGCCCAGTGAGTTGGGTTGATCCAAAAGGGAACAAATGCCTCTTTCCAGTGGACAGGCTGGTGGGTGTCAGTGCTGGACTGGAGTGAGTCTGGCAGGTGTCTTGATGCAGCAGGTTCTTGGGAGAGTGAGAGGACTTGACATCCTGCACATGGTCTCAGCAATGCCCGTGTGGCCTGGCAGGCAGGTCGGAGCTGTAGCAGCTGCTGATGCTCAGGAGCTGCAGGAAGGAGCTGATGGAGGTGCCGGGAGCCTGCGGGTCCCTGGGCAGGCGTGGGACGGGACGTGCCACACAGGACAGTGGTTAAAGCAGCTTCTATCTCAGGCTTTTATTGGACTCCCCAGTGTGCTGCTGCTTCTACAGGTACACACTGGGCCCTCACAGCCCTCCTGGGCAAGTAAGGGGGTTGGCACTTGCGAAGTTTGCCCTGCTCAGCCCCTGCACCCTGCAGCGGTCCTGGCAGACGAGCTCATGGTGCTGCTCCTCATCCCTGGTGGCAGCAGCAGCTTCAGCTGACTGAGCCTGCCTAGTCCTGCTGCCTTCAGCCTGCTGGAGCCAAGGCTCTTGCTGCTCAGATGAGACAGGTTGCAAGAGCAAATAGATGACGATTTCTAATTCCCATTGATACTGCTCCCTGTGAAGCTGTCCCCTCTGCAGGGGAAACACGGCAGAGCCATAACAGGAACACACAAACATCCCGCGCTTCCTGGTGACTGAGATGACTCTGCTGACTTGAAATGCATCATTGCTTCAGTCTATTGCTGAGCTGACTTTCATCTAGGCTGTTTTTTACTGTTAATGATTAGACATTAAACAGTTCTCTCTAGAACAAGCTCTGCAGCTCCTTGCCCTCGCAGGGTTCGCAGCATCTGTTTTAGTGCTGTTGCCATGAAAACAGGCTGAGCACCAGAAGCAGTCCTGCAACTGCCCTCTGGTCCCTTCCTGCACCAGCCCTACTTACCCTGTTGTTTTTATCACACCTGGAAGGAAACCCAACCTTTCAAAAGCTTTCTCTAAAATAGTAACCTTCATAATCTCTGCTCCCTTGGTGCTTTCTTCCATTAAATGTTCTAGCACAGCCTGGGTGTTTCTCCTCTAATAGAGGGGGTTTCATCTAGGGTCGAGCCTCAGAGGAGACTCAGTGGCCTTCTGTTGCAAGGGTTGGCTGCTGGAAACGCTGAGCTGACTGCCTGTCATCAGGAATTAAATACTAAAGTCATGCCTGAAGCTTGGACACACTGCAATGTAAACATCAATGCCACCAGGGTATTTACCCTTAAGTCAATGACAAATCTTGCCTGACGTTGGTGCAGCCAGGGCTTTATCAGGGGCGTTTTCAGAGGTAGAAATTAAACATTGTGAATGTTCCTGAGGAGAGGTTTATTAGTAAATCACAGCTCTGTAACTGGGCACTGGGCACATGCCTGCCCCAGGTTCTGGTTTTTATGTTTTCTTAAAAAAAAATAACCCCAAAACTGGAGGTCTAAACCTGGCTGGGCTGTAGCTGTGATGACACATTGGAAAGGCTTTGCGATCTTTGCACAGCCACTTTGGGGCCCTGTCATTGTCACTTGTGCTCTGCTGGGTGGGGTTCCTGGGGCCAGAGCTCCTTGGGTCCAGCTTCTAAGCCTGTACCTGAGATTTCTTCGCTTTCCTTCTGGTTCCTGTGCAATGGGTCCAAATTCCACATCATCTTTTGCAGGTTTCATTATCTGCCACTTGACAAAGGAATATCATGCAGCAATTTTCCTAACCTAAACAGTGATTCTGAATGACTGTATTTCCAGCTCCCCTGTAGCTTGTACTTCATTTAAGTGTGTGGGCTTTTTAATTTGATCGTTGTGGGGAGGAACAAAAAAATGAAATGTTGCAGATGTGCCTTCCTCTTCCCTTTCTTTAGTTAAGCCTGTCTTTGTCATTCTTTTTCTCTTTGACTTCCACAAGTTGCTCAGGCTATTTTTCTCTACTTTCTTTTGTTGTAGCTCCTGTAGCTCAGCCTTACATCTTCAGAAATATATAATGCATGTAGGTGACTGCTTCGTTGCCTTCCCAGCATCATTCTTGTCAGCAGATGACAAAGTGTGATTGATGGCTGACTAAGCATTCTGAATTTATTTTTTTTTCTTTCTTTGTGTACCTAATGGTTGGGTTTTTTTCTCCTTGAGCACAGGGAGGCAGGAGGGGCTGGCATCTCCTATGCCGATGGAGCCATCTTCAGCTTCAGCTGGGAAACTGCACTGGCTGCAGGTGCAGGAATCAGCCTTAAAGATCACTGAATCCTTGTGACATGTCCCTCATACTTCCTGGGTGACTTTTAAATAGTTCTGTAATAGCCTGGTGTCAAGCAGGGAGAAAAATCGTGCTTGTGTCTGTCAGGTTTAAAAGGGTCTTTGTAGCCATGAGGCTGCTGTGTCTGCCTGCATTCAATGAGGGCAGGAAGAGGTGTGAGGTGCTTCAGCTGGTTGGATCAAAGCCTGATGCTCAGAGTAGCAGGCATTCCCTGCAGGAACATTTTAATTGCTGAGAACTCTCTCCATTTCCTTTTCTTAGGAGAGCTGTCCCTTTTTTCAAGCCAGAGAGCACATCTGCCTTCCTGCTGGAGCAGCTGGTGTGAGAAGCTCTGACCAGGTAGGTGTGTGCAGCAGGACACCCCAAAGCCATCCAAACCTGCTCTCCTGCCCCATGCTTAATCCATTTTTCCACATCTTTGCATCCTTGACTCCCCAAACCAGGGTTATCTCATGAGGTGAATCCACTTAGGGACAGTTTGACCAAGGTAAAGCTGCCCCAGGGCTGCACAGAAGCAGACATGGAGCTGCCTGCAAGGTGGGATGCTCCCTCTGAATCCCGTTCTTTTTCCTGCAGTGACTGTTGCCACATCACAGTGTCACTGCTCTAGATGTTATAACATCCTGCACAGCTGTGCCCTGCATTACCTGCCATACAATTCCAGGTGAAAAGGTGAACTTTATATCACAGGGTGATATAAAGGTACCTTCAAGGTCATTAGTGAAAACTGACCTACCTTGAGAGCAGCTCTTCCCACAGTCACTCACAGTTCCCTCCTCATGGCTCTGCCTCAGGCAGAGGAGCCTCAGCACGGTTTCCTGGTGCCTCTAACTTGCCTCAGAATATTTTTCAAGGGGTGTTGGTCTCCAGCGTCCTTCCATGGGGCTGGTCTTGGAGTCTCCAAGAGAGGGCACTGTGTCCCTGGCAGCGGCACCGCGGCTGCTTCTGCTCTGAGGAACAGCAGAGTCTCCAGAGCGAGAGCCCGTGTCCTTCAGCCCATTTGAAATGACTAATTGAGTGGCAGGCTCATTAGCAAATGTCTCAGGAGCTGTTTGTGCCTGCCGGTCCTTTCCCCCAGGCTGAGGCAGGGACACGGCAGCACTTCCTCTGGCCTCACTTTCCTAAAAAAACCAAACCTGTCTTGTCTGTCCCACTTGCATCATTTTGCCCTACTTTTTGCACTTGATGTCTCCTCCAAGAGGGAGTGAGGTTCCCAGGATCAGCTTTGCTGTGAGTCAGAGTCAACTGGAGAGACTTAATTCAAAACATCAGGAATCGGGGAGAAAAACAAAAAAGAGGGAAAGCTCTCATGGAGGTTGTTGTATTGTAATATTTTGCCTTAGGGTTCCAGACAGGAATTGCTTATGCCAGTCTCCACCCCAAAGCAAATCTTTGTTCCCTGAAGAGGCAGATAGTTCCTGAAGTATGGCAGCAGGCCTCTCTCCCCAGCCAGTGCCTTTTTTTTTTTTTTTTTTTTCCCTTTTTAAGCAGTTTCTGCAGCAGGGCCTGTGGACAAGTTGTCTCTGCTGGGCTTGGCTCCCGTTGCCAAGGCCCATCTGAGAACCCTTTTTGTTCAGCTCAGTTCTCTGCTGCTGGTCACAACCCTCACAGCCCCTTTCTCTTAATTAGGAAGCAGTTTTAATCCTGTCAATCCTCCCCCAGTTGCTGAAGCTGCATGAAGACACCTTTCCTGCTGACTTACATTGTGCAGAAATGATGCTGCCCTGGCCTAGTTATCACTGATATATCCAGATATATTTCCCAGGGTTCATTAGTTTTCTTACTAATTGGCTATATAAAATTGCCTGATAACCCCTAGAAGAAAGACAGGGCACTTCTATGCTATGAAAGCATATGGAAATAACCTCACAAGTTGGTTTGAGGTAAAATTGTATCCCAGGAGAAACATCCACATGTAAAACAAAACTATTAACCTTCCTTCCAAACCCTCCTTGGGACATTTTTCTTCCTTCCTTTCTTGCTTTCTGTGATAGCAGAATGAGGTGAGGTCTACCCAGCTGGTAGCAAAGGGGAAAGATCCCCTCCCTGGGGAGTGCTCTGCTGCTGGCTTGGAAGCAGTGCTGCTTTGTCATTACATTTTATTTTATTTTTGTGTGCCTGGAGTTTTTAGGGATTTGAACTCAACAGCCTGTTGATGTTTAGCGTTTGTTTCTGTGGAACAGGCCCTGAATTGTTGGTTCAGCCTGTGAGAACACCTCTGTTTTACACCATTCAGCTTCTTGTCATAATATTTAAAAGCAAATGTCTGCACACTTTTCTAGTGGCACTTAAGGAATGATAAACCTCAGCACCCCATCTGTGTCCCCCTCTGGTATTTACAGTGCCATGAATTCTCCCTTCAGCTGGATACTCTTTCACCTCCTCTTCCTGTTGCCAGCAGTTGTTCAGTTGGTGTGCATTTTTAAATTCCTCCAATTTTTAGGAGGTTGTCAGCCACATGAAAGAACTTCTTGTGTTACTTACTTGCCTGGCAGAGGCTCTGAGCTAATCTAATTATGTTAAACCTCAGCATCCCTGGAGAAAAGAAGTGCATTGTCACTGGTTTGATCTGTTTGTAACAGCTGGAGGCATTTGCTAAAATGAGAAGATTTAGTTTTTAGGAATAAACTTCCTGTATAGGCAAACAGTTTTTGCTGCAGACATCGTTTTTGGGGTTTTTTTAGTTGATATTCTTAATTTGTCCTCTGAGAGGAGGAAAAGGTGATTTTTTGGGGGGGATGAAAGTGAGTTGGAAAGTCCAGAAACGCAGCGTATCTCCTGGCAAAGGAGGCTGTTGCTGGAGCACAGCTTCATTCCATTAGTGTTTGTACATTTTTATTTTTTTAATGTAATTTTCCAAACAGCTTCAGGAAATTTGCATCCCATAAGTACAATTCTTAAAAATAGCTGTGTTACTGCTGAAATGAGCACTGCTGTTTCCATGGTCTGGTGTCCTGAGTGTGTTACTGGCTCTCTAAAACCTTGGAAGCCTTTGAGGAGATGCTGCTCAGCAGAGCTGTGACCCCAGATATTTACTGAGGAATTAGTTTGTCCCGTTTCTCTAAAGAATGAACTCTTGCAGATGGAATGCTGCTGTCTGCAAGGTTTATTTTAAACTTTTTCCTCTTTTGCTTAGAGGAAAAATAAAGCCTAAGTAGGAATGGATGACTGGGGAGGAACTGTCCCTCTGCCCACCCTGGGGTGCTCGGACACCCCTTGGCTTGCTGGGGGTGGTGGATACAGTGCTTGTGTCTTGGTGAGGCCCAGGAGGGTTTAAGGCCTTTCTCACTCCAGTTAGGAATAATTTCAGTATTATTTTAATGAGCTGCAACTTCCCCCACGTGAAGTGGCTCCTGCCTTTGTGCTGGCTGCTCACTGCAGCACCCCTGCTAGGGAGGGTTCCCACTGCTCTGCTCCCAGATCCCCAAGGAGCTGGGCTTCCCAGGAGCAGCTGCTGCTCCCACTTGGCCTTTGGAGGGACATTCAGGTGGCAAATTCAGAAGCACGGGTGCTGTGAAATGGTTTCTGAGGCTTTCAAGCTTGAAGCATGGTGGTGTGTGTGGTTTGTTCAGCCTTGAGAAGGCTCAGGGGAGACCTTATCACCGTGTTCCAGTACTTAAAGGGTGGATACCAAGAAGATGGAGACTCTGTTTACAAGGAGTCACATGGGAAGGGCAAAGGGTCATGGGCACAATTTGCTCCTGGTGACTCGAGATATATTTTTCACCATCAGGACAATCAAACATTGGAACAGTCTCCCAAGGGAAGTGGTGGATTCCCCCACATTGGACAGTTTCAAGTCTCAGCTTGACAGGGTGCTGAGCCATCTGATATAAACTATAGTAGAACCTAGAAAGGTTGGAGCAGATGATCCTTGAGGTCCCTTCCAGCCTGGCATTCTGTGATCCCTGGAGGTGTGGAGCCCTGCAGGACTGGGAGGGCCCTTTGTGCCTGCCTCTCCTCCAGGCCTTCCCTTTTTAGGACTTCACGAATGTTCCAGAGCAAGTTGCCAGGACAGACTTCCTAGCAACTTCACAACTAGGGATTTGCTTCCAAAAGCAAATGTGCCCTGGCTGTGGCAGCTGTTCCTTAGCAAAAATCCTGGGCTGTGTGCTGGAAAATGGCAGGAGTTGTGTGGGCAAGGGAAAAAGAAGCTGCTCATCCCTTGGAGGAGCTGCTGGGGAAAAGTTAAACTTTACAAGCTCTCCCTTTACCGTGGATATTTGGCAGTGGTTGTCCAGCTGCAATTGTTTGAGGATGATTTTCTATTTATAGGTGCTTATTTTTAGAGCTATGGCAAAGTCTGCCTCTGGACCAAGATGTTTTGCCCATGATTAGAATACAAAGCAGCAGGGTTAGCCCTGGCACTGATTAGCACATCAAGGTTATTTAATTTTGAGTGTGATCTGAGTGACTTCACCTCCTCTAGTGCTTTCCTCTCCCTGTAGCTTCACTCACCTGTCAGGGCAGGGGAACCTGAGCTCCTGGTGCAGGTGTGTGCCCTCCTGCCCACGGTGACGAGGGGCGTGAGGCCGCACAGCAGGTTGTCACCTCGTGTCACTGCAGCACTGCTCTGAGTCACTGGCTCCTGCTGACATGTCTCTGTGTCACTTGGTTACCTGTGGGTCGGCAGTACCTGCTGGTGATGCTGTAATTTAACCCCGTGGCACAGCATGTAACAGTTCTCTCTGGATTAGGGATCTGTTGGGAATCTCACAAGGAGCCTCTGACACCTTGGTTTGCCAGCAGCTGCTCTGCCTCATCCAACAGCCCTCAGCATGGAGGGAGCCAGAGCTGCAAACCCAGCTGCCTGGATCACACTGCCCTTAACTGAGCAGGGCTCCCTCTGCAATGGGAATGTCGAGGCTGCCCTGCACAAATCCCGTGCTGCCTGTCTCTGGTTTTTCTAAGCCTCATGGCTCTTGGGTGCTGGAAACCCTGGAGCCCTGAGAGCAACATGAGCAGGCTGGGGTTGGGCTTTGGGGCCTGTGCAAATGCAGCTTTCTCTGGTGCTCACTTTACAACCCCCAGTGGGGTTGTTGAGGACTCACCCCCCCTTTCAGGGCTGGTGGGCTGGTGTCCTGCTCCCCAGGGAAAGCAGCACCTGGGCTTTTTATGCTTTTTCTCTCATTGAAGCATTCTTTAAAAATCTGAAGGACCACTGGCATGAGCAGCAGCCCCTCTCTGCAGCAGGACGAGGCTGATCCTTGTACTCCTTGTACTCCTCAGCTGTCTCTGCTCTTTTCAGAGCACGTTTTGTTCATCACAGTTGGAAATGCTGACAGCTTCGGCCTCCTGCCGGATCCCAGGGTGTCCGAGGGAAGCGGGGCAGGTTCCTGCTGCCGGTGAGCGGGATCCGTGTGGAAAGGCTCCTCTCCAGGCACTGCCTCCCCCGGAGTTCCTGGCACTGCTGCTCTGCTGAGGGGCTGGAATGGAGGATCTGGCTTCCTTCGAGCCTTGCCTTTGCGGGAAGGTTGGCAGCTGCAGGCTCTGGCCCTGGGAGATGCTTTGCATTAGCAACTGTTGCTGCTTCCAGTTAGTTGGGAAAGGAATTCCCCTCCCTGCTGCCCACCCCCACTTGGAGGTATCTCTTCCCCGGGCTGGTGCTGGCATTGCCAGCTGCTTCCCTGCCTGCAGAGCAGGCCCAAGCAAGAGCTTCTGGCCTGCACAGGTCAAGGAAGTTCAATGCAACCAGGTTTTTTTCCAAACCCGTTGGAGTGACACATTCCCACGAGGAGTAGCTGTTCCTAATGAGAATGGTAGAGCCCCCTCTGAGACTTGCAGGATGACTACTCCATTTTTGGCTCAGGCAGGGGCTCCAGCAGTGCCAGTGGTGCAGCATCCAACTGGAGGGAACAGCAGTCAGAGAACGCCACGAGTGGGAGAAGGGCAGTGTGTGCTGGGAGAGTGTCTGGCTGTGCCCCCAGAGCTGTGTGCTGAGCTGGGAACACTGTGCTCCATGTACCGAAGCCCTTCTGCTGGCTGGGAAGTGCTGGGGGCATTGCCTGAGGAATGGCAGCAGGGCTAGTTGATGCCCCTGTGGCTCCAGCCCTGTTTTCCCTGGCAGCAAACAGGAGGCTGTGGGGTCACACTCTGCTGGGCCAGCTGGGTCACGCTGCTGGGGATCGTGTTCCTCACCTTTGCACTGGGAGAAGCGTGGAAGGAAGGAGGGGGCAGAGTTTACTCCAGCAGGCTGAGGTCAGGCTTGTTTTCCCTCTCTGAGCATGAACAGGCCAGCCCCTGGAGTCAGGTTCCACAAGCCTGTAAACAAAAGGCTGTTTCTGCGGAAAGCCAAAGATGGGATTGTGTTCCTCTGGAAAGTTGTTTATTTTCCCCTGCTGCAAACTGTTCCTTGTGTAGTAACTTCCAGTTCAAAAGTCTGGGCAGGAGAAATGCTGATGTTGTTCCTGGGGCACAGTTTGGGGTGTCTGCAGAGCTGGCACTGGCTGCAACCCAGGGCAGAAGCTGCTCCTGCTGGCTCAGCCAGGGTTTAGCTCCTCCAGGCAGGTCTCCTGCTCTGAAAATGGTGACTGAGTTAAAAACTGGGACTCCTGAAGCCCCTGTGTTGCTGTTAAAACAAAAGGAAAGAAGGAGCAGTCAAGCTCACAGGTGCATTGGCAAAGTTCAAGGAAGAACAATGCAAATAGAAGTAAAGCACGTGTGTGTTGACACTGCAGGTTTTCACTGTGGTTACAGCTTCAAGGCTTCATTACTCAAAAAGTAGGTTTGGTTTTGGGTGACTTGTCACTGAGTGAGGTGTTGAGCTCCCTCCTGCAGCTCAGAGGTGGTGGCTCATCCCTGCAGCAGCTCAGCATTTCTCTGGTTCTTAGAGAGCACCAGAGACAGAGACGACTGCACATACTTCATGGGGCCAAGGTCCTTGCTGTTTAAATCTGTTTGCAATTTAGAGCCCGTAATTATTTTTCATGCTATGAAATCACATGTAGCTGGAGGAGCTGGGAGGCAGTGGGGTGAGACTGCAGCTGAGGGCTGGCTGGGTGCAGCCAGGATTTATGGAGGCAAGTTCATGTTTTTCAGCAATCAGCAGGATGTTGGGAAAGGAGTCTTCATTCCTTTTCCTTACAAAAGGCACAGCATCCTGCAGGGAAGGGGCTGAAGAGCAGATTGACTCACTGAGGGCTGAGATCCCTGCAGGCTGCTCCCTGCACCCTGTTCTGTAGAGGCGTGTTAACCTGCACTGCAGGGAGAGGCAGGAGCTGCAGCTCCTTGTGATGGAAATGCCCCCTTGGAGGCAGAGCAAGGGGATCCCGGGAAGCACCACTCCTGAGGACTGGTTTTCCCATGTTCCTGGTGGCTTTTCTTGCCTGCAGGACTTTCAGGTGCTGCTGCACTTGTTTTTCAGCTCCTCAGTCCTGTGCCTGCTCCTTGCCCATCTCCCTTGCTGTGTTTTGGGAGGGCTGTGCTGCATGGTTGGCAAAATCCCCTGAATTCCCAACCCTGTGGGTTTATCCCTGACTTGGGAGCAGGGAGCAGGCAGCCTGTGCTGCTTCAGCAGGAATGGTGGCTGTGAGTGAGGCCCCAGCTCGGGCAGCTGCTGGGCTGGGGGGAGGCACAGGCTCCTCTCCACCTGCTCCAGCTAAAGCCTCCCTGGGATCCTGGGGCTCCAGCCTGGGGATGATGCTGTGGAAAACTTCACTGGAGCAGAGGGAATATGAGAAAGGAGCAAGTGGCTGGATCAGCAGGGACGCATCAGTGGGAGCCATGCAGAGGCAAACCCAGTGCTCATTGCTCTGTCTTTGGTCTCCTAAACTCACACAAGTTCTTCTGGCCCATAGTGAGGCTTTTTCCCCTCTCGTTGCTGTGGGTAACTGGGGTGTGCCAGTCTTGGTGGGAAGGTGGTATTCTAGAGAATTGCAGTTCTACAAACAAACAAATATTGATTTTTAAAGTGATTGTTTTGGCAAGAGGGCAGCTCCTCACCTTTTGATTTACTGAAATCTGAAGGAGATGGAGGTGAAAAGGGCAGGGCAAGCCATGGCCCAAAGCCCAGTGGAGAGCAACTGACGTAGGTTTTACTCCTTTTTTAAAAAAAAATCAATTAAAAAAAATAAATTGTTTGTGTTCAGACAGTAAGTGGAGAAAACAAGCAGGGTTGGGTTTCAGCTCAGAGGGATTCTTGGAATTAGGCCATCACTGGCTCTGACTGGAGTGTGGTAAGTGGGGCTGACGGAGCAGGTTGAGCAATGTCTTACTGGTAAGCAGGAAGGAGGACGTCCTGCCTGGCCTCAAGAAACCCAAACAGGGCTTGGTTTTTCTCAGGGTGCTTTTTAGGCTTTCTAAAGGACAGCTCACTCCTAGACTGGTTGTTTTGTACTTGCTGTAAACTAAGCTGGGCAGCGTCCCCGTGTTCAGCCAGAGGCTCTGCTGGCTGCTTTGCTAACACACTTTTTGGGGGAATGCTGTAGGGCAAAGGTGCAAACACCTCTCCCACCATGGGGGACTTCCACTCAACAGCTGTTAACTGCAGCCCCGCAGTCAGACTGCAGTGAAATCTACAGCAGATTATTGAGGTGAACTCTCCACTAAAGCTCCAGCTACTGGTTATCTCCAGTTTCAGATGCCACATGTTCCCGTTCAGTGGCTGAAATACAAAGCGTGACCTCCAGGTCCTGAGTGTTATGTATAAAAACAAATGGAAATAAGTCAGTGTGTGTCTGCTGTAGGCAACAAAAATAAAACAGATGCTTGCAAAACAAACCACTGTTCATTTCAAAATGTACCTGGGACATGGGGTTCTTTGGTGTGAAAAGCTGCTATCAGCAAGGACTGCATGGAGATCGTGCCCTCGTTGTTGCCCTGATTATTGAGGGAAACACTGCCATGAGGGAGTTGCAGTCAGTGGAGTAAAATATATTAATTATTCCAAGTTATAACTTTATTAATAATGCACCATCTGTTTAGTGTATGGGTGACAGATCTGAATTCCCCTTTCCTTTCCAGAAGGAATCCTCACTGGGAGCCCAGGCAGCACCAGACAGAAGCCGAAACTGCTGCGCTGCAGTAAGAAGGTGAGCAAGAAAAACTTCACCTTGTGAAACTTGCAGGATGGTTTCATTGTTCATTTGCCTTCCCCTGATGGCTGAGTTTTGCCTGCTGTGGTGGGAGGTGCCCCAGCAGGTCTTGCCCTTGTGGTGGTTGCCAAACTTGGTTCTTCCCAGGCGCTCTCCTGACTGGAGTCTTGGAGCTCCTGCTCCAAGGCAAAGGCTGGTGATTACTGGCTGCCCACGTGGAGCCACGTTCTGCTCCTTATGTAACAGTAATCCACCTCCTTAATTAGGGAAGAAGATCTATGGATTCCAAAGCAGACGTGTCCCTCTTAGTCAGAAGGCATGAGGGGTGTGTGGGAGCCCTTGTTCTTGTTGGGAGCCAAGGGAAGCAGCAGGCTCTTCTGTAGCTGGATGATGAGCTTCAGTTTCCTTTTTTATCCAGCCTTTGCTGGAACGTATGGATGGGATAACCAGTAGCACAGGAACAGGAGATGCTGCAGGTGATGGCTTTTTCCTTCTGTGTAATGGTGGTTTTGCTCTGTGCTGGAATATTAGGTGCTGCAATTGTCCTGTCTTCTCCCTGCCCTCCTTGTATCCCATGAAAATTATTAAATCCTCAGTTCCAACCCTCCCTATGCAAACATCAACACTAGAACATTGTCTGGTAGTGCTGACTAACAAATCCTGTAATTAGTAATCTCCAGTTAATGAAGCAGCCTGGTGATTAAAGCCTCATGACTTTTCTATAGAAGAAATAAGCTAAGTATCAGTTGTGCTGTTTTAAATTGCCCCAGAGCTTGGTGTGATCTGAGAGCCCAGGATAAATCAGTCGCTTTGTTCTGAAAGTTCTAGACCAGTTGGTCCATTTTGTTGCTATTTTCCCTGCCTGCCCCTAGATGCAGTATTAAAATATGGACTACACTGGAAGGCCTCCAGCTGTAGTTCACCTTCTAGTGACCTCACTGCATGAAGGAGCTGGGTCATATTGGACAAATAACCTTGAGTGTCCTTGAGGGCAGTGATGGTGAGATTCAGCATGGCATTGGGTCTGCTCTGGCTCCCTAGAAACAGCATTTCTCCAGCATGTTTCTGCTGCTGCCTTTTCCAAAATAGCCTCTGCAGTTTTTCACACAACCTTGTCTTCATGGATCTTTCCCCCCCAAGGTCTCAGATCTTTGCCACGGGATGGCAGGTCTGTGGCACCACGTGTGGCACGTGCAGTTGGGTCTGACCACATCCCATGTGTCCATCATTGCTCTGCTGGTCACCAGATGCTGACTTTTAAGTGCAGCTGCGTATATGAAATACTTAGAAATCTTTTCAGTGCACTTTTAAGAAATGCTACCCACTGCTGCTTGCAGCACTGCACGGCGGGAAGTTTCTCAGCAGGACACGGGTGTTGGTGTCCCCTTTCTCTGGTCACCTCCCTGCTGTAATACTTGGCATGAATGCTTTCCCTGGAGCCTGACAAGTCCCTTCATGCATCAACAATCCTTTTGTGAAATCCGAGATTTCCTGTCCCATGTGTGAAATACCAGCAAGGTGGAGGAGCTGAGGCTTGGTGAGATGACAAACCCGGGGCTGAGAACTCACAGGCTTCTGTTGCCCTAGAGGTGGGTTATCTTTAGATCAAGGGTGCTGTGTTTCAAAGCAGAGGAGCGTTGGCATTGAAGCATCCCCGCTGGAGCTGAAGGGGCAGGAGGCTGTGCCAAACCTCCCTGTTTTGGGGAGGCTTTGCCATCCCTGCTGGGGCTCTGGTCAGGCTGGTGCTGCTTTGGGGCACAAGGAACTGTTGGACAGATGATGAACAGTTGCTGTTCTGCCCTGGCTCAGAGGACCTGGTATCCCTGTGACTCCAAAGCTAGTGGGTTTGTCTTTCCATGTGTCACAGCGAAGCTTTTGTTGGGGCAAACGGTGGCTAAACGCTCCTCTTTGTGCCTTTTGGGGACCTTCTCTCCAAAAGCCGGTTCAGTGGGAAAACCTGGGTCCGAGTCCTGCCTGCAGTGAGCCGGGCTGGACCGCAGAGGGCTCTGCCACACCGCGGGTTGCTGCTCATCCGCAGCTGCTCTGCTGAGGCCTTTTCATATTAAATCATGCACACACGTTTTTAGAAATTCTGTAGTGTGGGAGTGGTAAGTCCCTGGCTGTGGGTACCTCATCCCTGGCAGTGTTGAAGGACAGGTTGGATGGGGCTTGGAGCAACCTGGGCTGGTGGGAGGTGTCCCTGCCCATGCAGGGGGGTTGGAACTGGATGATCTTTTAAGATCCCATCCAACCAAACCATTCCATGGTTCTGTTTTTAACAGCCTGGGCTGTCACCTGGGCAGAGCAGCCAGCACAGCACCACGAGGTGCTGCCAGGGGTTCAGCTCCTTGCAGCTCTCCCCTGGAGCACTTGGAAGAGTCAGCTTAGGCCCTGGGAGCAGGAGGGTGGCTTTTCCTGCTGCTCTGAGCACTGAGTTGCCTCCAAAGATCCGATTCCTGCTGCCTCCCATCCCAGCAGGGGTGTCAGCAGATGGCAGCACCCTGCTCTGTGCTGGGTGTTATTTCTGGCTGGGAGATTCCTCATCCCCTGGATTCAACACCACAGTCTAGACTTTCTGACAGACAGGATTCTTCTCCTGTTAGGTAAGCCAGATGTAGACGCCCATTATGCAGATTCCCAGCCATACTGTCCCTCTGTAACATTTTTCAAATTGTCTAAATAAGGTGCTGTTTCATACAGAAATGTGCAGCCAGACTTTTGGGTGGCTTTCAGCTGCCTTGCCCTCTAGGCAGGATTTTTCCTTGAAGATGCTAATCTCTGCAGACTGTTTGTGCCCTTAGCAGCTCTCCAGAGGTGGAGCAGTAGCAAGAGGCAGAGCTGCACAGAGAGCTGATGTTGTTCAAATAATGAAATTCAAGGCCCAGTAGCTCTTGTCCCTGTCTCTGCAGGGCTGTCCATGCAGGGGTCCACGTGGATGCTATTACATGCAACATCATTGCACAGACCTAGCAGGCATTGTTGGGTTTCTGAGCACTGGGAGTTTACATCCCAGGGAAGAGAAGAGTTCAGCAACCCAGGGCCTTTCCCCATCAGAGCTGGACAGAGGTGTGATGATCTTGAAGGTCTTTTCCAACCTAAGTGATTCTGTCTTACCTTGTTTGGTGGCTTGTGTAACTTGCGCCCATTGTGTCCTAGGCTGAAGGAGGTGGGACTTCATAATGACTGATTGTCCAAAGTGGCTGGAAATTTCTGTGGCATTTTACTCTTGCTGTTGGTTTGTTTGGGCTTTTTTACAGAAAAATTAGATGAGCCTTTCAGGCCTGATGACTACTTGACTTATTTTTGCAGCCGTAGAGCAGAGAGCCTCTTGTCATGCACTTGTTGTTTGAGCCCTAATTTCTAAGCACTTAGTATTTTTTCAAATGTTTTGTGTGGTTCTGTAACTAATATCTGTCCTTTTGCCCCCAGTCTGAAGTTGCTTTAGACTCTTGAAGCCTCAGAGCACCCAGTTTGACACAAATAGCTGGGAAGAGATGACTGGAGGCTTAATAAGCAGCTCGTTGGGTCAGTGTCTGGCAGCCAACCAACAAGGCAGGGCTTTCAAACTGCTGTTAGTGCTGCATGGTGATCACATCTCTTCTCAAGAAAACATTGGAAAGCTTCCTAATCTTGAATTCACTCTGCGGGCACGTGATTTTCTGGGAATTAACTTGAATGCACTGCAGAATGGTTCATAAATACCTACATGGCCTAATATTAGAGGATGGAAAAACAAGCACAGCCGGGGCTGAGATGGTTCCCTTCAGGGTGGCCCTCCAGCCAGCCCTGGTGGCCTCCAGTCACACCAGCAGCTGCCAGCTTTCCTGGTGCTTCTGTTCCCTACCTATCTAAGAAAGGGAAAAAAAGGTCTGTATTTTTCAAATTGCAACATTACTCCTGTTTTCCTGAGTGTTTTGGCGCACGGTTAATTATTTAAAGAATTTTTGTTAAGCTGTTTTCCAGGGGAAACAATAACAGACCAGCCCGCGGTGTTCCAGCTGATGTTGACAGCCAGGAGCAGGACTTTGTCCTTTGCTGCCCTGGCAGTGCTGGGTGGGACTGTCCCTTCCCATCAGGAGGGCTGTGATCCCATCCCTTCCCGTTGTCCCTCAGCCCCCCCTGCACCTCAGGGCTTCTCGTGGCCCCAATTCCTGCCCACAACTCGCCCTCACCAGCAGGGTCCCAGCACATCTGCCCTCTTGGTAACTTGCATGAGTTAAAAGCCTTTGCTTGGTTCCAGCAGCATTATATAAACCATCCCCAGCTCATCTGCTCATCCTGAAAGTGTTTTACCACTTCTGCTCTGAGATCTGAGATAATGACAGGGGGTGAGCGTTGCTGACTCAGTTCTTACTGGCTCAGGGTTTTGTCCTTCCTGCCCTCCCACTCGCTCCACCTGCACACCCAGCTAACCTTCAGCACCCACAGCCCCCACGGGCTTTCCTCCCGACAGCCAGCAGTAAACACAGCCTGCTCTCCTGTTCTCCTGCTCCTTGACCTGAGATAACAACCTAGGATTTTTGGAAGAGCCACATGTGGCTGAGGTGTGCTGGAGATCTGGGAAGGAAAAAGAGGGTCCCTGCAGCCTGGGCGAGCAGCTGCTCTGTCCTGCCTTTGCAAGCTGGCAGACAGCCAGGATAATGAAATCAGTCTTTCCTTTGAAACACCTAAACTCTGGGTAAACACGAAGATACCCTCCCGGTCGTGTCCAGCTGCAGAGCTGAGGTTTCCTTGTGTGCAGGATTGTTTGCAGCCCGAAGCTGCTGATGTTGTCCTGGGCTGGCCCAGGAGCTGCCCCAGTGACTCACACATGACTGAGTAAACCTGACTTCTGTTTTGCTGTGTGAGATGCAAGAGATCACCCGTGGCTGTGTAATGATGGCATCTACTAGTGCAGGTCACAGACATATTGGATTTGGGGTTGGTTTTTAGAAATCAGTGTGTTCCAGCACTTCTCAGGGTGTCACAGCTTCAGAGCTGGCCCAGGCTCAGCCCGGTCTGTCTGGCCTGTCTGAAATTCTTTGAAGTTCAGAGCTGCCTCAGCACTCTTCTATCGATGTGCAAAAATGCTTACTGGGATTATTATTTTATTTTTTTTTAAACCCTTTATTTTCTGGAGAGATAGGAAGCCCTGATTGTGGGCTGACTGGAAGAACAGTTCAGTCCTGTGTGAACTTGTAGACAAGATGGGGAAATGATCTGTCCTGCTGTGAAATTCGGTCTGTTTGAAATGCAAATGGATGAGAGAGGGTGCAAGGGATTTAGGTGAATAATCCAACTGTCAATTGTTTCTGTAATTGATTTCTAACTTCCTCTTGTGAAAACCCTCAATCTCTTATCTGAATCTCACTGAATTTGCTCTTTCAAGTTGCAAAGTTGCAGAGGCACATTGACATGAAGCAGGTTTGCTTGTTCTTTATCTAGTTTTCTAAGTATAGATATATGTAAAAGTGCCTGAACAGCAGGAACTTTACATATTCCCAGCTGGTTTCCCATCCCAGCACAGGGTGCACATACAGCTGCTCTCTTGCTGCTGTCTGGACTGGCTTGCATTCCTCAGCCCTGAGGCCAGCATTCCTCTGCTCCTCTGCACCAGCTCATTTGTTTAGTATTTGTTTAAATTTTTAATCCCAGAACTGTCTCCAGATCATTTAAGCTACCAGACACCTTGAGAAGTTGTACATGCAGCCCCCACCCTCTGGCCTTTTAAATCGTGTTTGTACTTACTAAAATAAAATTGATATTGGCAACTTCTAGTTGCCAATTGCTCTAGTTCACTGGAATTAATCTGGAATCCCCAAATGCCATTTGATTGAGTAAAGGCAGTTGCAGTTTGCTCATTAGACACTTGGCTATTTTGGTTAAAAAGCTGAAAGGAAAGTTGCTTTTTTTAAGTCTTGATGGCAGCTTCGACTGGAGAAATCCCCTCTGTTTTGGGTTGTTTCTTTGCTCTGTGTACACAGGAGCTCCTGAGTGAGCTGTTCTTTCCTGAGCATCCAGCTTTCCTGCCAGTCCAGCCCAGTCCCACAGTTACTGTCACACGCTCCCAGCTGGAAAAGACCATGGGGAAAATGTGTGTGGAAAAGTGTCTGGTAAGAGCCAGAGTGGTCAGCAAGCAGCTTGTGAGCTGTGCTGCTAAACCTGACGTGCAGCTCTGCCTTCTGCCTTTTCCTTTCCTCAGCTGGATTTATTACTGATTGATTGATTCAATGGAAGTGGACAATCCACATCCCCCAGGTCAGACCAACCTCTTCATCTGTGAGAAAAACAAACCAGCCCCAAACCACAGAGGATTCATCCCATTTCTTGATGCCTTGGATGTCTCTGTGAACTTAGTTCCAGCCCAGGCTGGAGGCACCAGACACACAGTGTTGAAATTCTTCTTTTTAAAAAACTTGATATAGAGCAGGTTTTTATTCATCTGGACTTTCTGTGTGACCATGAGGACAGGGCCAGGACTGTGCCAGGAGCAGGAAATATTAATCTGGAAGGAACAGGCCCTCCCAGAACAAACAAATGAAGGACTTGGAACCTTCTTGGGAAGCTCCTGTTGGGGAGTTACCGTCGCCTGATGGTGAAATGTCATCAATTCCCAGCACGTAGGAACGTACCAGCAGGGCTGGCCATCAACAGCCAGAGGCTGGACAGAGCCTGATTTAACCCTGTTACATCCTCTACTGGGAGCTTCTTCAGTCTGAATCTCCTGGGATTTATCTTTGCTTCTCCTGGTCTTGACTTCAGCAGCTGTGACCCGAAGGGACGCATCGTTCCCACAGCAGGTCTCAAATCTGCTTCGGTGTTCCAGCAGACAGGGGAGCCTTTGGTTCTGGGCAGAACACCTGCTAAGAACAACTTTGCAAAAGCATCTGCAGCAGAGCACAGAAACCAGTCAGCAACCCCAGGATGGGCAGTTTCATCCAAGTCATTTCCTTATAAAGCTAAAGTGCTGCTCGGCCACCAGTCCTGTCGTCCCGCCCCGCTGCCAGGAATTTCTTTTTTCCTTTCCCAGTTGCAGGAAGGGCCCTGGAGCTCCTGCCAAGTCCCACCCACTGCACCGGATCGATCCGAGCAGCACAGGGATGGGCAGGGAGCTGGAATACACGAGTTTTGTGCCTGACATTGGAGACAGGAGAGGGCAGTTCTGCAGAGTGGTTGTGAAGGGCATGTCCTGCCAGTTCTGGTCCTGGTGCAGCCAGCACCTGAGGCAAGAGGAGATCATTCCTCTGCACGCTGAACACTTGCTGCCCCTTCTCTTTGGTTTCAGGGTGGAAATAAAAACCCACAAGTCACACAAACAAGCTTTTGTCTCTGCAAACCAGTCCTGCTCTTAATTTTTCTTTCACTCTTCAAGGAAAGTGGCAAGAAACAAACAAACTGCTGGTTTTGGTGGGACAGCAGCTGAACATCCAGGCTCTTCAAGCTCTATGAGAAATGTTTTTTTTTCTAAACTATTGCACTTGAACTCATCAGCACAAAATGTTTCCCAGCATATTCCTAGTGCTGCTGGTGGGGTTAGTGTTGGGAACACAAGCTTTGGGAAGCTCACATCTGTTAAGAATGACCACAGCTTGTTATGTTGTGGCACAAGGAGTAAGAAGTATTTTGGGGCTGTCCCCAAGTAGCCCAGTTCCTTTTAAAAACAAAGCAGATGAGCTCAGAAGGCAGATACCCAAGTTTTGAGCTTGGACCCTGCAGGGTTTGTGTCTGCAGCTGAAGGGGCTGCCCTGGGGCTGGAGGGGAGGTGGCTCTGGAGGGGCTGGGGGCTTGAATGTCGTGGCTGCTTGTTGGAGCAGCTGTGGAGTGAAAGTTGTTCAATCTTTTGTAGTAAAACCTCGTGTTCAGCAGAAGTGGTTCCTCGGTCTGCAAACTCATTATGTGGGTTTTGCAGATAAGCTGTAATTCAAACCTTCAGCTCCTTCAGAGCAGGTTTTTTTGACTTAGTTAGCCCTCCACTAAAGATGAATGTGTCTTGCTAAATGTTCAGTGGGTTGTTTTTTTTTTCTTATGGTTTGAAATGATCTCAGTTCTTTTTGCAGTGTCGTGTGAGCTCTTGCAACAGGTGATCGTGGTTAGTTAACTTCTGCAGTTGTGCAAAGGGTTTCTTTGGGTTAGCCACTGGTTGTGCAAGCACATTTACAGCTTTATCAGCACCGGCAGGAATCCTGTCTCCTCTGTGACAAATGCTGTTTTCTGTCTGTGTCTAAGTGCTTTGGTAAAGTTTACAGTGGCCTCACAGGACTAGAAGGTCAGTTCTTTTCCCAAGGTCGTGCAGAAAAGCTGTGGCAGGGCTGCTGGAGGAACCCGGGCTGCAATCTCCAGGTCTGTGGTTCCACCTCTGGGCTCTGCTTCCTCCTTAGCACCTTGGAGCTCTGAAATAGAGGGTGAAAGGGACTTACACAGGGGACCCACTTATTTTTTAACTCTAGTGTGTGCCCCTGCAGAGCCAGATGTGAGCAGTTGCCCTCTGAGGCAGGCATCTGAGCAAAGTTTGCTCCCCAAATGTGCAGGGGAATGCTGTAATCTTGGAAGAGGGAGAAAAACCAGGCTGCCCTGCTGCCTTCCTGGGGTTGCTGCTCCTGGAGTCAAGCTGACAGGTGAATTTGTTTCCTCTCTCTCCTCCTTGTATTTAAAAATACAAACACTTCCAAATGCAACAGCCCCTGATCAGAGCTGAACTGCATTTGAAACAGGACAGGACTTACAGTTCTCCACTTCTAATTTGAGCTCAGCGAGGAACTCGGCGTGTGTTCTTAGAGGCTCATCCAGCACCACTTAATGACACCTGATTCTTCACAAGGTCCCTCTCGTGTCCCTGGCTGACAGCTGAGTTGCCACATTTTTCCCCACAGTCTGTAATTTGTGGGTGATGACCATGCTTTGATGTCCCTTCTCTTTGCCTTTTCTATGCGTGAGCTTAGAAACCACTGCTCCTTCCCTCCCATGTGCTCAAAATGCTTTTCTAAGAATTCAGTTTCTGCAGCATGTGCAGAACTTCCCTGCTTTTAGAATCAGGCACAAGCAGCAATGTGCAGAGGCAAGGAAGAACCTGAGATCCTGGCAGCCTCTGTGTAGGGCTTCCTTAATACAATTGAGATAATCCCAGTTTAACATATCAAAGATCTGGGGCAATGTCCTGATTCTTTCTCTCCAGTGACGTTGTTCAGGTTTTGGTCTCCTAAGAGTTACCTTAAGATGCTGTGACTTTAGTAACCTCTTTTTTTCCAGTTTTCTCCTTTTCTTGTCCCTCATCAGCTCCAGTGTTAAGTCTAAAATGTGGTGAACATGCAGACACCTCTGCAGCTTGATTATGGATTTTTCTTTGCATACAGAAGAGAAGAGACTGAGACTGAAACATTAAATGCCTTTGCCACAAGAATCCAGGCTAAGGGTTTGCTTAGTTGCATGTTTGTGTTCAGAACAGATTTGCTTCACAGACCAACACCAAACAACTGCTCACTATCTTCCCTCGGGATCACGAGTCACCCCTGGAACATTCTTTTGCAGCAGACTTATCAGCACTGAGGTCTCTCTGGGTGCATTCCCAGCTCCTCTGCTCCTGGCTGCCCTCCAGCCCTGTCATGCTGCAGAGATGAGCCTGTTTGTGTCACAGAATCATGGACTTGTTTGGGTTGGAGAACACCTTTAAGATCATCCCGGTCTCCTTCACTGCTCCAGGGTCATCTGGATGCAGTGCTGTCCTTGTGCCTCTGCCTGGGGGGGACTCTGTAGGGCCAGGAATTTTTGGGCACCCTGAAGCGAGGGATACAGCCCTTTTGAGGGGACAGCCACAGACCCCTGGGAGAGCACAGGGTTGCAGAGGCTGCACCCTGGGAGCCCTGAGAATGTTGTACCCATCACCAGCACCTGCTCTTCTCACCTTCTCTAGGCTGACGTGTCAATCCAAGGATATTTTGCAGTTTGGCTGGATCCTGGGAAAAGGAGAGAGGAGGTTCAGTGTCCAAGACAACAATAAGGGCTTTCTGCCTTGTGGTTGGCTTGAACAAGTGCAGGGCTTTGCCATCAGCACCAAGAATCTGCTCTGCCACAGCTTGAAGTGACGTGAAGTGCTTGAGATGGGTATGGCTGAGATGAGGAGCAGCTCCTGCATGGCCTGGGATGTGCATTTATTGCTGCTGGTGGGATCTCTTGTATTTCCATCACTCCCAGACCTCCTGCTTTCTTTGGTCTGTCTGTCTTGGTCTGGAGGTTGCTATTTATTCCTCAAATTAGTTGACACCTTTTTGTTTTCACTGGCTTTGGGAAGATGAGTTCTCCTTTCCCACAGTTAGGTGCTGGATTTCACAGCTGCCTTCACCAGAACAGGTTTCTAGCCTGTTGCCATTTGAGCATCACATCTGGGAAAGGCATTACTGAGTAAAAATGGCTTGGAATAGAGCTCACAGGCCCAAGAAGTTTGGTTTAAGGATCCCAGTTGGCTTTGGAGAGCTTGGACCTTGGGTAGAAAAGGCAGTTGTGGTCCCTCAGGGATGCTGAAAGGCAGCTGGAGATGAGTTGTAGAATGGGAATGGCTTCTCTGTTGTTTTTGTGCCAAACAACGTTGGGATTCCTCCCTGAGAGAAGTAAAATGGCTTTGGTCCAGGATTCACTGTGGCTGGGGAGGAGCAGCCAGGTGCTCACGGGCCAGGGTTGCATGAACCAGGAGGTGCAGGTCCCAGCTGGGCTCCCCCCATTTCCTGAGCCCTTCCCAGGGGAGGGGAGCTCCCTGGAGGGGGTGACTCAGGCAGTGCTCAGCAGAGTTCCTACAGCTTCCCGTGTCTCACCAGCTGGGCTGGGCTCAGCACCCTCAGCCCTGCTGCGGGCACTGCCACCACCTGCCAGCTGTCCCTGCCACCCTGTGCCACCTCAAACTGTGCTTCAGAGACCCTGGTCCTGCTCCTCCTCAGGGAGCCTGTGAACACCCTGTAACACTTTGCATGTCCAGCCCCCTGGGCTGTCAGTTTTTCTTTCTTGAAGCTGAAATTACCCATTTGAGCCCCAGCCCCACTGCTGCTGGCTCTGGAGGAGCCCGGTGGGTTTGGTGGGTTTCCTTCCACCCTCATCCCAACACCTTGCAGGTTCCAGCAGCTCCTGCCTGCAGGCTGTGCCAGCCTCCTTCCCCTGAGCTAAGATGTTTGAAACTTGCACTTCATCTGCTGCTTTTCTGCCAGCTGGTTTCTCTCTTACCCAACTCCTTTCTTTTCCTTCCCTTTAACAAACACCAGAATTGCTGAGCTCTGCAGGTGATGTGCAGCTAGTTAATCTCTGTTAATCCTCAGCCCTTCCTCCCTGCTGCTGTCAGGCTTGCTCCAGTGTCAGGTATCCACAGCCTATAATAATTTGGCTCCTGCTTAATATCTGCCTGAAATGAATACAAGGTCATTGTTCTGGATGTGCTTTGCCTCACTACTTCACCTGGCAATTAAAATGATCAGCAGGAGTAGCAAAGCATAAGATTGAGTTACAGCAACAATATTCCTTAATGGTTTCAGGTATTTGAGCCCAACACTCTGCATTCCTGGGAGACCCTGGCCCAGGTTGCCCAGGGAAGCTGTGGCTGCCCCATCCCTGGCAGTGTTGAAGGGCAGGTTGGATGGGGCTTGGAGCAGCCTGGGCTGGTGGGAGGTGTCCCTGCCCATGCTGGGGGGTTGGAACTGGATGATCTTCAAGGTCCCTTCCAACCCAAACCATTCTCTGATTCTGTGCCCACTGTGGAATCTCAGTGATGAATGCCCAGCTGCAGTGTGGCAGCTGTCAGGCAGAAATCCTGAGGGGAACTCCTGCCACCAGGCACCTCTGGCTTCACAGGAAAGCTGCTGAATTCCTTTCTAGCTGTCTTAGGTCACGCAGTTCTGTTTGTGGCTGGATTATCCACATCCAGACATTGGCATCTTGCTCCTGTTTTCTGCAGCAGTTTCCTCTGCCCTGCCCGTTGTCCTGGCAGAGCCGCCAGCGCCGTGCCCAGCGTCCTGCAGGGCTGGCAGGGGAGCCCTGAAGACACACGGGTCTGTTTGCAGCAGCAGTTGCTCTGGGAAGCACAAGCATGAAGGGATTAATGGCAGACAGAAATGCTATTTACGTGCTTCCAAGCAGAGGGGAAAAAGAAAAATAAGAAAAAAAGGCCCATCCCTGCAGCCGTGGCTGGAGCCGGGTCCAGGGCGGGCGGTGGTGGGGCTGGCTCTGCTGGCTGCACCAGAGGCTGAATCAACAGGCACTTGTTTGATGGAGTTCCAGGAAGGGCCTGAGAAACAGCTTTTAACTGGGGTTGTGGACTGCTCCTCCTGCCCTGACATGGAGCCCTAAGCTCACAGGGTCCAGATCTGGGATGCACACAGGGACATGGCACGAGCCAAGGGCTCCAGTCCTGCTCAGGTGCTGAGTGTGCAGCTTCATTCCACAAATTGATCCTTGAGTTTTGCTTTCATATTGAGCCCATTTATGTGGATCATTTCAGGTGGAAAGCTTATGAGTTAGTTGCATCTTAGGCAGCTTTTTCCTTTTCTGATGCTGATGAAAGTATATTCCTATTAATATACTTTTTGAATCTGTATGAATAATGAAAGTATATTCTTGTGAAGAGCCCTCAAAGTAGCTTCTCAGCAACCACACTGATCCAGCCTTTGTGCCCTCCTAAAATTGTCACCCTGTCTGCAGATCATTTCACAAGGAACAAGAACATCATGATTTTAAAGAGCCAGTGCAAACTGCTCCATTGTGTCCAGTCCACCAGCTGCTCCAGCTGGAGGTTGCATTTTGGACTGGGAGGCTCCTGCCCTGTCACACCCTGTGGGGTGGGCTGGCCTGGGACACGGTCGCACTCTCTGCTCCTGTGGCAGCAGCTTTGCTGTGTTCCCATGAGCTCTCCTGCTGCACAGATTCCATCCCTCACCCTGAGGCAGGACCCACAGGGATCATCCCCTTGGGCTATTTACCTTCCCAGAGGGGAGAAGCAGTTGGGGTGGGTGGGAGGTGGCAGCCTCAGCTGTTGTTCCTTGTAATGAGTTTTCCAGGTTGTGAGCAGGGCTGGAAGTGAGATGGGGAGGTCCTGTTTTCCGTGGCCCTGAAATATCGGGATTTTAAAGAGACTCACTTTGTTGCCAGACTATAGAAAAGCATTTGTGCATTGCTGCAAGTCCAGCAGGCCTGGGGCCCTTCATCTTTGTAAAAGAAGCTGTTGGGTTTAATGTGCTCTCCAGATAAATCTAGGGTGATTTTGCCCTTCAGAGCCCAGCGTGAGTTTTGCAGGATTGTAGCTGTGTGCTTTTGCAGGTGTCTGGTTTAAGGACTTGTTCTCAAACTGCAAGTTGGTTGTTGGGTGGTTTGTTGTTTTTTTTTTTGCATTCCTTAAGAGGTGACAGCTGGTGGGGGATCCCCAAACATCCAGAAAAGTTGGATTCTCAAGACTTGAAGCTGTTGTGCACGAGAGGGTGTCCTGTGTGGGCCCAGGAGTAACACCAAGGCTGGGGTACAGGAAGGTGACCAAAAGGCTCTGAATGTTCAACCTCATCCTGAACCAAGGGTCCAGCTGCCAAACAAGCCTAAAGCAGCTGATACATTGATCATGAATATAAAGTCTTTAGAAAGGAAAATTAGGGGAACTGGGGGGGTTACCTTGGGTGCTGCACAACCTGCTGTGTGACTCAGGCATCCTGCATTCCTGGGTTTGCTGCTTCTAAAATGTGACGAAGACTTGACTCCAGTGCTTTTAATTAAGACTTGTTTGCACTCATCAATACAGGGTGGAAATAGCTAGAGGGTGGCCACGAGCTCACCTCCACGTACGAAGGAGTCCAACAGATTGTGTTTTGTCCCCACAAGACAGGGTTGCAGCACAGTGCAGACCAACCACAGCCTGTGCTGATGGGGAGCTGATTCTGCTCAAGGTCACGGACATATTTCATGCATCTGACCTTACTAGGGCTGTACCAAACCTGGAGAAGTGACAAACATGTTCCTGGTACACCTGGGCTGTGCTTGGATTTGTTGGTACACACCACAGCCTGCCTCAGCTGCTCCCATGCCACCCCCTCCCCACCTGGAGGGCTCTGCCCCCCGTTATGGGCTGCTGGTGTCAGGGTGAGATAATCCTGCTCCCTGCCCTGGTCCTGGCTGCCAGGGTGCAGGAAACAGCACCAGAACAGTCAATCAGATGCAGTTTCTGATCGAACATTTGGTGCTTCCTGAACCACGACAGCCTCTTCCAGAGCCAGTGTGAATCTGTACAGGAAGATGTTTTCATACTCCTCTGTCTGTTTAAGGCTTAAATCACTTAAAGACCAGTTTATGTCCATTTCATCCATCGTTCCTTTTCCAGAATGCCTGAGTCTTTAGAATACCAACAGTTAGCCCTGTTATGTCTAAGAGATAAGCTTTTAATACCGTTTAGCAGGGCAGTGCTTGTGTTTCAGCAGCTGCTGTGGAGGTTCAGGTGGAGGCTGCAAAAAGCCCAAGGTCTGTGTAAAGGACACCTGGACACAGCACAGCTCCTTCTGCTGGTTACCTGGACATGCCTGACATCCTCTTGCCAACAGAGCAGGTTCTGTCTCTTCCTGTGGCAGCACCAGGGGTGCCTGGCCTGCCTTCCTGCAGTGCCCATCTCTGCTGACCCAGAGCTGCAGAAGATGTAGGCAGTGCGAGCTGATTTCAGGTCCTTTACCCTCTTAAGTCAACATCTACAGGAGAAATAACTTTGTTTAGATACTGGTGGAGAGAGATTGCATGTCAGACTTGTGAGATTTGCTGGCAGGTTTTTTCTTCAGAATTAATCTTTTCTCTTTCTGCCTTCTGGGGCAGGAGAACAGCAGCTGATCTCTGCAAACAACCTGCTGTCTGCCCCCCCTTGTCAGGACACTTGGCCAGGGACAGATCTGATCTCAGGTGCATCAGTGCAGCTGCAGCACGTTCCTGGTGGCAGCTCCAGCTCCTGTGGCTTGTGGAGAAGGGAGGAGATGCTGTAGTAAAGTAGTGGTGGAAGGAAGGTGGGTGAGCAAAGGTCAGTCAGTGCTTTTCTGTGGCCGTGTTGCCTCCAGGCTCCTCAGCAGTTTCTCAGTTATCTCAGCCCTTCCAGCACTCTCACAGGTTGATATTCCAGATGAGTGTTGCCCAGCTGTTGGAGCACAGTGAGTGCTGTACAACTGGTTTCCTGTGTTGGAAGGAACAGACAAGATAGTGGTGATAAAGGAAGAGCCTCAAAGCCTTTCAAGTCCTGGAACTTTAGAAATCAAAACAGTAGCCGTGGCCCAGCTGGACGGCCCGGTTCCTTGCACGCTGACCTTCCTCTCCCTCTGGCTGCCATCCAGGATGAGCAGCTTTGCACGATTGGATCTCCAGGTGGCTGCAGCCTGAGCACTAGAGAGGCTGGATGTACAGAGGCTGACTGGTTTTGTTGAAAACTCCTCCATCCCTCCCTTGAAGTTCATGGCTTCAAAATGCGCTGCCTGCAAATAAAAACCTGGTGAGAGCAGAGGAGCTCTTGATCTGTGGCCTTTGTATACATGGTGCTGTTCTAATTGCAGCCTTCTGCAGAACCAGTTTGTGAGTGTCAGGAAGGACAATTTGGCACCAGCAGAACAGGCTGATGAGGAGGAGCAGCTCGTTGCACTGAGCTCTGTGCCACGGAGGAAGCTGCTGTTCTGCTCCTGGTCAGGACAGTCTGCACTGCAGCTGCCTCTGTGCTCTGTGGAAAACAGACAATTTGTACACTCCAAACTGGGTCACTCTGCTTTTTCTGGGTTTTATTGTGGTTTGTTGTTTTGTTGGTTTTTTTTTTTTTTGGTAGATAATAGGATAGTTCTCCAGATGTTCCTGAAAGGAGCACAAAGATCTGCTGAGGGCTGTGGTGAGACGATGGCGTGGCCAGGGCTGCTGAGGTTTATCAGCCCTGCAGCCAGAGGCTTCTGATCATGCCTAGTTTTATTTAGTGGGTTTATTTACATACACAGAAGTGTTTCCTTTTATCTAGTTGAATTCTGTTGTGGTAAGCTGATTCCAAACCAGTGCTGAGAGCACCTACAGCCGGTGCCATTTTACTTAAGCTCATCAGATCCCTTTTCCAAAGCAAAGCTGCTGGTCTCTAGGGTCGAGCTTCCAGCTGCTTGAGCTCTCTGCTTTCACTGGCCTGTGTGAATATTAATTGCTTCACTTCTGCTGCTCTGGAAAATGATACATGGCAAAAAAAAAAAAAAAATCAGCCTGTGTAAGATTGTTGTGCAAAAAATAAGCTGCATATCTGCCTTTTTTCCTTATTGTGGTATTTGTTGGGACAGAACTGCAGTGAACACCCCTGGGCCTGACTGTTCATGCTGAAGGTGCCCCTTGGTTGCTGCCTGTTGGGAAGGTGTGTGCTTCCCATCCTGCAGGAGTCGAGGAGTTAATCTGCACCATCCCAAGATGTTTATACAGAGTGTAAAGCCAGTGACATTTACCAGGCACTTACTGGCACAGTTGACTGGGAGTCAGTGGATGGGGATTTATTTTTTTAGCTGTCTTTGTTGTGCAGGGTTGCTAATATTCCCAAATGGAGTGTGCTTTTATCAGCAGCATCTGTGGTGCACAGTCTGACTCATGTGCTCTTTGAGTGAGGATGACAAATGGAGAGTGGAGACAAACAACTCCCCAGGATCAGGCTGCACTGGGAGGGGGAAGGAGAGAACGGTCATCTTGGAAGGCATTTCTAATAACACCCTAATTGCTGCCCTCACGTGGGGAAGTTTGGCCTTTTGCTTCTGAAGAAACTTAATTTAGATTTCTTTGGGAGCAGAGGAGGGAAAGGAGGGTGTCTGCCAGAGAGGTTGGAGGACTCTGCAGGTTCCCTGTTACCCTGAGCTGGGGGAGCCCTGGTGCAGCTTTGAGACCTGGGGCTGATCATAGAATCATGGAGTGGTTTGGGTTGGAAGGGACCTTAAAGATCATCTAGATCCAACCCCTCTGCATGGGCAGGGACATCTCCAAGCCCCATCCAACCTGCCCTTCAACACTTCCAGGGATGGGGGCAGCCACAGCTGTTCAGGGTCTCACCCCCCTCACACTCCAGAATTTTCTCCCCATGTCTCACTCAATCTCCCTCTTCCAGTTTTCATCCATTCCCTCTTGTCCTCTCCCTCCCTGCCCTTGTCCCAAGTCCCTCCCCAGCTTTCCTGGAGCCCCTTCAGGCACTGGAAGGTGCTCTAAGGTCTCCCTGGAGCCTTCTCGTCTCCAGGCTGAACACCCCAGCTCTCCCAGCCTGTCTCCATCAGAGAGGTGCTCCTGGTGCTCACACCATCTCTGCTTGGCTGCAGCCCCCGGGGTGTTTGTTGCTGCCGTGCCTGACATGCAGCACCAGGTCTGAACGTCCCGTGAGATCAGGATCTGTCCCCTGGCACCATCCTGTCCCCTGGCAGCCCCTGCAGCCCTGACTCGGGGCAGGTGGCAGCAGCCAGGGCTGACAGTGACAGGAGCTCAGTCACACTCTTCCCCCTGGCTAATTACAGTTAGGAAACATTCACCACGCCACGCGCGGGTTTGTAAACTCTTCATCAGGTGAAATCTCAGCGATCCCGCTCAGGCCTCGTGTGCTTAACAGGGAGATGCAACTTTGCAAAGTAGCTGGGATGATGGAGTGGGCCTGGGAAGCCTGTGTTCCCAGCTGTGGGCAGCCAGGGGTGGTGGGAGGGCAGGGGAAAGCAAAACAAAGCCCTTTCCCAGGGCCACCTTCCCAGCGAGGGCCTGGCTTGTCACGGCTCCTCGGTCCTGGTGCCGCCGGGAGCGCGGGGGGATTCGCTCTGGAGGTTGTTTCTGGAGAGGGTTGAGGGGCTGGTGGAGGAGGTTCCGCAGGGCCTGGGGGGGTCTGGGGGGATGTGGGTGGGTGGGGAGGCAGCGGAGGCGGTTTTCCAAAGCGCCTTTCTGGGAAAGTGAGGTCCTAATTCTGGCCTTTGTTGAAAGGAGATTGCCTACAGTCATCCTTGGTAGGGAGAGATGGTGTGAAATTACACTGCCTCGTCTCACTTTGATGTTTCTTTTCATTTTCACTAGAACGTACCCATTTTCTCTTAATTTCCACTATGAAAAATGCCTTTTTTTTAATTATTCTTTAGAAGAGACCACTAACTGAAATTGAAATACAGTCTTCAAGAAATTGTACAACTTTGATCACTAAACTTAAAAGCTCGGAAGGGGATGGGATGAGTGCTGTGACTTCTGTAGATAAATGTTTGTGAGCATTTGTGAGTTGAACAGAAATTAAAGGGCAAATAAACATCTGTGCTTTGATCAGCTCTTCAGCTCATTAACCTGTTGAGTGCAGTGTCTGGCTGAAGGATTCAAGGCCAAGAGGGGTTCAAATCACAAACCTCTTCCCCTTTCTGTGGACAGGGGTGGGTTTTTTTTCCTCTGGCATTTTAATTGTAAACACAGCAGGACACTTCTGGAGCAGCTTAAATTACTGGAGATTTCCTCTGGTCTTAACCCATCCTTAAGTTCAGTCAGCCTGAAGGTCTGAGACGCCTTGAACTGGAACTTCTGTTGGGTTTGTGCACGAGGTGTTTGCTCAAGTGGATTTTGGGTGGTCTGGTGTACCCAGAAAGTGGAGAGGGCTGCTGAGCTGCCACCCAGCTCCTGCACAGAGTGGATGGGAGTGAACATGGGGCCACAGGGGTGTCCTCCACACATCCCAGGAGCTGGCTGGACAGACGGATCCTCTGCCAAGGAGGAGTCACACTCCAGCAGCCTGGATGCCATGGAGAAATTAGCACAGCCTGTAGCTGCTCCATGCAGAGTGACCTCACGGGTTTTGCTGAAGTTCTGCTTTCACCATAGCCCTTCAGCTGCTACTGCTCCCAGGCTTTTAAAGCCAAGCAGCCCCAGAGCAGACAAACCAGCAGCGTGTCCATGGGCTTACCCACATACAGGCATGTATGAGGGTGTTGCAGGACAGAGAAGCCAACTGGGGTCCCAAACTCCTTCCTGAGGGAAGAGCTGGTGAAAGCTGCCACACGGAGCAGCATCACACCCTGCTCCCTTCTCTGCACGTGCCCCAGGCTGCTCCTCCAGGAGCTCAGGATAGTTCTGCAGAACTTCAGTAGAAAATCAGTTTATCTTGTTTTGACACAGGAGTTGTAGCTTAATTGCCACGTTGTTTATCTTGCTTGAAGCAGAAGCCTGAAAAGTTGTTTATAATAAACTAGCAAATGGCTTTGGACAGCTCCTGTGCCCCTGACTGACCCCCCAGACAGTCCCAGAGTGGTGCAGAAGTGACCAAAGCAATTCCAGCAGCCTCTCTGCTCCTCCAGCACTTCCCAGGCAACTTCAAGGAGCTGCAGGGTTTGCATTCTGTGCGTGCAGAGCTGGCTGTGCTGCAGGCTGGTGACACTTCTGTCCTGGTGCTTAGAGACATTTGTTAATTTGGAGGGGGAACCTGGGAGGAGGAGAGGGCATTGGGGGGCCTCTCATTGCCTCAGTGCTGTGGCTCCAGGAGGCAGCTGTGTCTTGGTGGGCATCCCAGGGGTGGTGGGGATGGCTCTGCTGGACCTCAGGCCTCAGTGTGGAGCCCGAGCCCCACAGGGAGCCCTGCCACGCCAAGCTCTGCCCGGCTCCTGCGGCCAAGTGGAGCTTTGTGACATTATCTCAGACACCCGATCTGGAGCTCCGGGCTATGCAGGAGCCAAGAGGCTCACACAGAGCTTTAGCTGTTTATTGCTTTTAACTTTGGGGTGATGTTGCCTTCAAATGCATCTCTTCAGTTTCTGACTTGGGTTTATTTACTCCAGAAGTGGCTTTGCCATGAAATGTGTTGCAGTGTCTGATTGTAATTCCCAGCCGAATGTCACCGTACTCATCCATTGCTCAAGGAATTGAGTAGGCATTTTGTCTTCTCATTGCTGCCCTAAAACTGCCAGCAATTTTAGGTTGGCAGCCAAATCTTCATGTGATACTGGTGGGAGGGAGGTGGTGGAATGCTGCTTCTCAGTGATGCTCTCTGAGGACCAAAACAGTTGACGTTAGAAGCACTCAACGTTGGTTCAAAGTGGCTTTTCAGATGTTGTTTCCCTTGATGCACTGACTTGGAGGAGCAGTGAGGGCTGGTGTTGATGAAGGGGGAGACTGGGGGGCAGTAGGAGACTTAGCAGGATTCCTGCAGAGCTGGGAACCTGCTGTCTGATCTGTGTTAGTATCTAATGTCAACCACAGTAACTCAAAAATCCTGTAAGTCGTGCGGTGGGTTCCTTGGTCCTGTTCTTAGTGCTGTCAGCTCCTTTAAAATGTTAATTCGCAGAGTTCTCATCTCCTGCTTCTAAATTTCTCTTGCCTCAAACGGCCCCTGGAAAACTTATTAATCAGAGTCATCTGGAGAGGCTCCTAGCATGGTAGCAGGCGCTGTGGCTCTGCCTTGCTCTCACCATCTGCCTCGCTGCACACTCCAGATGATGCAATGTGCCATATCAAAATAAACCCTTTATTTTTAACAAACTGCACTTCAGGCACGTTAGCAGCATATTTAGCCAATCCCTAAATTTGAGCCCGCCCTGACTGAGCACCTCGAGGCAGCCCCCAGCACTGGGCTGGTGGTGATGAGCTGCAGACTCACTCTGACATTTGGGGAAATGAGCTTGTGTTCCAGCCTGGTGCTCAGAGCTGATTCATGGGGTCTACGCAGAGGGGGGGTGTGTGTCTGTGTGTGCTCACTGGGCTGGATGGGACAGCAATCTGTAGGACTAATTGAGCTGAGCTGAGTCTGCCAGGTCTGAGCAAAAGCTTTGGAGATGGAACCGGTGGAGATGGAGGACCTGGAGGTTCCGTGGCAGGAGCTGGCACCTCGGAGGCAGCTCAGCTCCTCTGCAAGCTGTGGTCAGGTCACTGTAGTACTGGCTGTTGTTTTTCATTAATAGTTTGTTTCATTTTGTTTGCCTCTAGTGTGGGTGGCAGCATGTGTCGTGATTCTCCAAGTGGTTTCATGAGTCTTCTCTGCTTTCTTCTCCCTCTCCCAGCACTCCCTGTTGTCCTGCAGTTACTGCCTTTGTTCTCCTGGTCCTACCACAGCTGGGCTAGTGCAGATGTACTCCTCCCTGCAGAGGCAGGTCTAATTAGTCCCTTTTTTAAAGTCTGGAAATGAAAGCAGAGTGTTCTGAGCATAAGCTGAGGATTGTTAGCAAGCAGCAGATCTGCTGCTGTCAGACACGTGCAGTTGTCAGGTCTAAGCCATGGCTGGTGAACACACAAGCTCTGGGTGGGCAAGAACTGGGGATTTTACTGCTTGGCCACATCATGTATTTTAAAAATTTAGCTGAATAGAGAGTGCTTGAGCCATAGATGTGCTGTCTGAACCCCTGGGGGTAACTGCTGCTTCCAGCCTGCTCCAAGCTCTTTTTTTTGCCTTTTTTGGCTCATTCAGAAGCAAGCCAGGAGCTAGTGTGTGGGACACTAGGGCAAAAATCTCCCTTGTTGAAGAGTAGGAGAAAGGCAGCGAGAGGCAGTGACAGGCAGCTCCTGCCTGTGCTCCCTGACCTGGTGCCCTCCAGTCCCAGTAGAGCCCATTCCTGTATCAGGGACCTTGAGGGTGTTCAGGAGGTGAAAGGGTGATGGGAAAGCAGGCTGGGCTGGAACCCAGGTTCAAAACCAGACTTTTCTAGGTGAATGTTCATTTTTTTCCCCAGGAATTGGGTCATTTTTCCTCTTTCTATTCTAGTTACAAATAAAAAAACCCAACCACTTTCCTTCCCCAGCAACTCAGGGGAGTGAAATTCAGTCAAGAGTGAAATTCAGTGTTTACACCTTCTGAGGATGAATGAGATCAGAGCAAATGTCATCAGTACTGATTCCTGTAGTTCCTATTTATGGAAGCATTTCCTTCCACTTTATTAAGTCAAACCAAGCCAACCTTCCCTTTCCCTGAGTCCAGCCATTGCCCCCCCCATCCGCAGCCTGCTAAGGAGCTCTCTGAAAGTCTGTCACTGTCTTCTGTGGTGGTGTTGGATTCACTTTCTAGTCACCCGGTCCTTTCCCCTGGCATTTCCAGCTCCAGCCTGTGGGATTTAATTGCTGGCAGAGCAATTGCATTTTTCCTGGAAGCAAAACCCCCCTGGATTTGCCTCAGTTCACGCGTGTGCTGAGCCGCGCTGCCTGTAACCTCTGCAGCATCCCCAGGCCCTCAGAGGAGGGATGAGTGAATGCACTTGCTGGATTTATTGTGTTATTAGTCTTTGGTGACTAATCCACCTGTTTTCTCATTGTCATATTCTGCATTTTACCTTTTCTTCTCCAAGCATTTCATGCTCCATTGGAACTGCTGGTGCCCTGGAGCAGACACGGTGTCTTTCCACCATCAGTTTCCCACTCCTCAACTTGCAGGTCCTAGTTCACTAGTTACTAAACTGGGTGGTGGCTCCTCCTTTTCCCCACACCATTGCCAAAACACCCTCCTGCCCTTGCTGGCACTGCCAGCTCAGACAGTGACCTACAGCTGTGGCCAGATGAGGTCAAGACACTTTTCTGAGGAATGTTGAAATTTCATCCCAAAGTTGCGCCCTTGTGAACGGTTCTGCCAGGGTCTGGTAAAAGCTCTGTCTGTGCAAGCACAGCTCTTACCAAATGAGTAAGTGCAGGGTGAAGTGAACTTTCTCCTCTTGTTTTTAACTTTATCCATAACTGTTGGAAAACCGTTGGATGAACAGAAGTGTTTTGAGTGTTAAAATGGGCTCTGCCTTTCCACAGCGACGGCACTGGGAGCTGAGCATCACCCTTGTCCCTATCACAGCATGTCCCTGGCAACCTCTGCTGTATTTTGGCAGTTCCCAGAATACTAAATTCCCAGGAAGGAGTGAAGGAATATCTTAGAGCAGCTGGAATTATCCTATTTCAAACCATTTCAAAACTTAGGAGGAGATTTTTAAAGTACATGGTGTGTTTAGAAGCCAGAGTCCCATGAACTGCACTTCTCGCTCAACTCACCTGAGATTTTTCTTGCCCCTTTCACCCCAAAACCTCACACAGACACCGTGTGTGGTGGGGAGGAGAGCTTGCACATGCAGGCCAGGTTCCTCGGGGCTGGTGGCAGCACAATTCCTTGGCTTCATGTGCCAAATGGTGAAGCACAGCACAGCTGAGCAGCCAGCACCAGGGAGGGCTGCAGGACTGGATCCCCGCCATGCGCCCGGGGAGGAGGAGGAGGAGGAGATGCACCATGCCAAGGACTACACTTGTTCTGCCTCATGGGCTTTTTTTAGCTATAGTAGCAACTGATACCAAAGCAGCTTTTGGCCACCCCAGCAAACCCAAATAGGCGTTTTTCACGAGATGCTAAATCCTGCCTTTCTTCCCTTTATTTTTAGTGCAGGAGACTCCAGGTAGGAGCAGCACTCGCTAATATTGAGCTGAAAGAGAAACTTTAGACAAATAGCAGCAGTCATTGGAGGTTCTTGTATTCACAAGGACTTTCCTTTTTTAAAACAAACCCTCATGCTTCAGGGAGCTGCCAGGGACACCCTCTTTGTGCCCCTGAGGAGGAGCACAGGCCTGCACGTCATGTCCCTCAGTTCCTGCTTTTTGCTCCCAGTCCCTGAGGAATTCTGTGTATGGTGCTGGAAGCTGTGCAGGACTTTCTCATGGCTTTGCTGAGATGAGCCTGGGATAAATCAAACCTCTCAGCAATAACTTCAGGCTTTTGGTGGTATCTGCTGGTGGGTTGAGCCAGATTCCCATGGTGCTGGTGGAGTTACCTGGCAGTTCTGCCTGGGACACTTTCCTCTCCCCCTCTGCCCTGTCCTAACCTGCTGCCTGGACCTGAAAACCTGCTCAGAAAAGAGCAGAAATCAGATAAAAGAGCCATGCAAGAAGCTGTAGGTATATTTAGGTAAGCTTTTGGGTTAGTGCCGGACTTGAACAGGTTAAACAGTGGGAAGTGAGACCCAAGTTCAGTTTTTAACTACTTGGAATCCGAGGGGTTGACAATTAGCTTTTATAGCAAAGCAGGACTGCTAGAAACTGCACTTCTTGCTTAGTTAAGACCTGCCTTTTTCATATGTCTAAATTAAGTTCTGCAGACAGTCAGGAGCCAGTTGCAAAACAAGCCCATAACGTGTAGTTAATGGTCCTGTATTAAAATGAAATTGCATGAAAGTCCAGTGTGTTGCAGCACAAACTCCACTGCCATAAATGTGCTTTGCCTGGCGTGGGCTGGTTGCTTTTTATTTTAATGATGTCTGAGCGAGAGCAGAGGAATTGCTGCATCAGGACCACCTCTTCCCAAGGATCTTAAGACTGAAAGAAGGGAGATTTAGGTTAGATATTAAGAAGAAACTCTTCACCGTGAGGGTAGCAAGGTGCTGGAACAGGTTGCCCAGGGAGGCTGTGCCCCTCCAGGGCAGGTTGGATGTGCAGCCTGGTCGAGTGGAAGATGTCCCTGTTCAGAGCAGGGAGGTTGGAATGAGATGATCTTTAAGGTCCCTTCCAACCTTAGCTATCCTATGATCTTTGAGAGGGATGGAATGAGCTGGTTCTCCATCCCTCTGCCTGCAGCAGACGAGCTCCAGCCCCTCAGCCTCCCCTCCACACCTCACAAAGAGCCGCCTGTGACTTCGCCTCTGACTCATCTTTGTCCTTTCGATGGAGTGAAAAGCCAAGTCTGGGGTTTTTTTCTCAGCCTCCCCCTCCCCTCGTGGCAGGGGGATGTGGTGCTGGCTGTGTGGGCTGGGAGGTGCTGGAGGAGGGATCCCCTGGCCCAAAGCTGCTGCAGTGATGCAGCCATTGACGTACTTTCTCCTGCATCAAAGTGACGGTTGCCCGGCTGCCTCGCTCAGCCCGGCTCAGCTCTTCTGTGTTTAATATTAAAGCACAGAGCCGTGCAAAAACCACATGCTTTTTTCCTCTTTGAAGTGGTGCTGGCTAACTGCCTGAAAAACATTCTCCAGCGGTGGTGGAAAAAAATCCCATTACGTTTTACAAATATTTTTGTTTTCTTTCACCCTGTTCTTTCAGAAGCTCCACAATAATCCTGGGGAGACTCGGATCTCGTGCTGCTGGCAGGGCCTGACCCATCCCCAGAGCTGCCTCCTCCAGTGCTGCAAACAGCACTTGGAATTAGCTTTCGCAGAAATAAAACCTGCATTCAGGTGGCTGGGTTTGTGTTTCTCTCTCCAGCCTTTACAGCACGTTGTCCTCCTCTTGTCTCTAGCTCTACAAGCTGGGAGCTGAACGTGTGGTTTTGAGTTTGGGATTTAACTCCAGAGGTTTTCAAGCAGCTGGAGTGAGTGTACTACTATTGATATAGTGGGGCTTAAGATGAAAAAGAAAACTAGTCAGGTTGTATTTTCAAAATGAATGTACCCGTTCCTGAGCAGAAAGTAGTGGACTAAACATTATGGGAATGGGCAAGAAGGAGGGGGAATTGGATCAGCTGTAGGAGCTGATGGTCTGTGGCACCATGAGAATGTGTGTGTGTCATTTGGGACTTAAATGCAGTGGGAATGTGTTCCTCCTGACTTCAGCTGCTGAATGAAGATGTTCATTAGCCAGGGATTAACCTCCCTGCTTCATGCACTGCAGTGAACACCTCAGGTGAAGCTCTTCTGGGATCTTGGTCCAGGTTTGGTCACTGAAGGACAGTGGCCTGCTGTGCTGTGGCACTGGTGGCACAGCTTTTTCTAGCAGAATAGAAATGTTGCTTGTCCATTCCTGTCACATGCAGTTAGCATTAGGTTGCAGGAGTGCATGCTGGGGTTTGAGGACACGGAGCTTGGCTGGACTTGGCTTCTTGGTCATTTTAAAGGTAAAAAGGCTTTTGCAAACATGAAGGACAATAGAAATATTTTCATAGCAGTGGTCATGAAGCTTTCTTAAAGATACCAAAATCCATTTCCTCTTTCAGTGGAGAGTGCCAGCTGTGTGAAGGGGTGCTCTGCTTTGTCCATTCTCAGCTGGGCCTTGGCAGAAGCTCCTCTGTTTTGGTGCCAAAGTGGAGCCACATCTGAGCAGGTCCCTGCAGCACCAGCTCCAAGCCAAGCCCTGGAAATGAGTGCCCAGGGTTTGCTCCCTCCTGCCATCTCTGTGCCATGGCCCATGAGCAGTGGGATGTTCAACAAGCAAAACCAGCCTGGTGGTTTTTGTCCTAGTGGAAATGGCCCCGAAAAAGTGGTAAAATTCCACTGATCCCTCTGTCAGCTGCTCGGGGGACCTGAACTTCCTGCAGCCTGGCCCCTGCAGCAAAAGGGGCAGCCAGAAAATCACACTGGTTCCTGGATGGGGCCCTGTCATTTGTTCCAGTTGGGGTTAATTTGCCTCTACAGAGGTTCTGGTTTTCCAGTTTTCCTTCAGCTCTCAACTCTGTTCTGGGTATTTAGAGTTGTAGGTTATAAACAGGTCCCTTCAAAGTGCATGAGCATGATCCATCCATCCAGCCAGCTTATGAGCAAACGATGCCCTTCAAGAGCCTTTCCAACCCCAACCCTTCTACAGCTCATTCTGTGACTGTGCTGAGGAGCAGATGTTTCTATGATACCTTTTTTACCTTCAGAAATTCAGTACAACCCTGTGCAGAGCCTCAGAACAGCACGTGGGGCTGCAGAGCCAGGCAAGTATCACCTGCACTCTTGTGGCCAAATGAACTCGACTCATTCTTGCTCCTTTTTATGTGTTTTTGTACAAAGAGGAGGGATTTCTGCAGCCTCCCCCAGGAATGCTGGAGATGTGAGGAATGCCCTGTCCTGCTCTCCCTTATCTGCCCACGCCGTGGGCACCAGCACAAATACCTTCCTGTCCTGGGCAGTGTCACTGATGCCATCAGCCTTCGTCATTGTGTCCCCAACCTGCCCCAAACCCCCCCATGGTGCCAGCATGACAGGGGCTGGATGAGCCTGGTGCTGGGGGGCGGTCCCAGTGTCCCCAGCAGGTCCCAGTGCCTACAGGGCACATCAGTGGGGATCACTGGGTGCTGTGGGCCAGTTTCACCTGGGTCCAGTGTCACCAGCGATGAGATTTCTTGGTTTCGTCAGTGTGAAGAGGCTGTGAGTGTTAGTGTGACTTCTTCAATCACTTTCTGTTGAACATTTATGGTGATTGTTCTGTTTTCCCAGGAGCAGTCCAGGTACTTACACCTTGGGACTGTTGGAGGCTGCTTTTGCTTAGAAAAATCAATGAGTGCTTTTGGATTAAGTTTTTATTTCTTGACACACTTGTCCCCAAAGAGCAGCTCTGGTCACTTGCACTCATGCAGCCTTGGGCTGCCTCTGCTCCCTGGAATTGAGCTGAACTGGGAGCCCATCAGGGCCCAGTTGGATCAGTCTGGTTTGGAGCAGGGGAGCTGGTCCAGCTGTGCAGCACCAGCAGCCCCAGGGAGGTGCTGATGCTGGAGGCCAGGGGCCAGGCCACTGCCTTGGGTGTTATTTCACCTTGCAATGATCACACCAAAAAGCAAAGGCAGCTTAATTTTTTTTCCCTTTTACTGGGATAATGATGTTTGTTCAAGCTCTCTACTTGCAAGGCAAAGCAGGATCTAAATTTGGTGCCTCTTTTAATATCCTTTCAGCATACGTGGTTTTTTGGACCAGGTTTAAAAGCTCTTCTGTTCCTGTTATGTAAACTTTCTTGAAAGGCAGCAAGAGGTAATTTGACTGGCACATCTCGGGGTGGGCAGGTGAAGCCCCAGGTCTGGTCTGGTCTGCTCAGGAGCTGCTGCTGCTGAGGAGCTGATGGACCAGCAGGCTGGTGCCTGTTCCAGCCCGTGGCCCTGTCTGGAGCCAGTCCTGCTTGGAATGGAGGAGCCTCATACTGGGTTTGCCTAAACCCACTTGTAGTTGGGCGTTTTATTCCAGATTTAAATGGGGAGACTGGGCTGGCTGCTCCTTTTCCTTGCTTGCCAGCACTGTCAGAAATCACTGCCACAAATGAGAGGGCTGGGTGGATGGTGTGAGATCTGCTCCCTGCTTCTAGCATCAGGATCCTGTAAGTCTCACCAATTATTGAGGCTCATCTGGTCCAACTTTACGTGGAGGTGTTTCAGGAGCTTGGATGTTTCACATACCTTTGTTTTTTCTAACCTGTAGTAGATGGTTTTCCAAGTAGAAGCACCAGCCCAACGCAGACAGCCAGGGTGCCAAGGGTTGCCCATCACCCGAGTGCAGGTCACTCACGTGCTTTCTGCACAGCCCTTTCACTCCAGCTGGAAGTTCCTTTTTTAGTCTCTTCTGCCTTATTTGCAGCCCGGGCAGTTCCCAGCCCTGAGCTCAGAGCTGAACCGCTGCCAGCCCAACGTGACTCCTCTTCCTGTAAGAGAGACAAAAGAAAACGACCTTCTGCTTCCTCTCCCCCTCTGCCCAGCAGATTCCAGCGCTGCTGTAGGAGTTGCTCCTTGTTGCAAACCCTCACATGATGTTGCAGTCATCGGGGTTTACCAAAAGACCCGCGTTTACATGAAAACAGCCGCCGCAGTCACAGGGAGACACTGGCCTTTGCTCGGAGGGTAATTGCTTTGGTGGTTGAACCCAGTGCAGAGGCAGTCATCTTGCTGACCAGACTGTCCTCACCCCAGTTTGGCAGCAAACCTCACTGGTTTTGCTGGCCGCTGCTTTTGGGAGGTGGGGGCAGCCCCCAGCTCTGCTGACCCATTGTGAGTTTCTCCTGAGCATCATCTTTGCCCTCTGCAGCAGCAATGAAAACAAGATGAGTAGATAAAGTCACAGGACTGCTCTCCTGTCTGTGCTTTATGGGGGATGAAGAAAGCCCAGCAGCATTTGCACTCATGTGATGTCTCTGCTGCTAAAGGTCACTCAATTTCTGACGGAGCTGGAAGGAGCTGCTGGCCCCCAAAGGCCAATGTGTCCCCTCTGCAGGAGGAGCTGGCAGGGAACAAGCATCCGTGGGCTGTTCAGCTCACAAGTGTCACACCAGCCCAACTTCAGGGTAGTTCGAGCAGCTAATTATTTCTGAGAGCATCTAGTTAAGAACTTGGGTTATTGCTTGACACCAGGATGCCAGGTGTGATTTTTCAGGAGCGCCAGTGTGGGATTAGGAGTCTGAATTTTCCCAGTGCAAATGAGGTTCCTGCCTTATGAAGAACATTCTCACTTTGGTTTCTGAGGCTTAGCGATCAGGTGCTAATTAATCAGGTTAGCAATGGGGTGCTAATTAGTGGGTGGGGTGCGAGGACTTGGTGTTTGGTTAGCAAGAGACATTTAGTGCAGCACATCCCCAGACATGAGCAGCTCAGACCTTGGGGCGCTGCAGCTGTGGTGCTGGACAGATGTTGGGATGTGTGTGCTCTTTGCTCTTCAGCTCTGGGCTAACTCAGTGTTGCAGAACTCAAGGCCTCCACACGTGCAACGAGGACGTGCCCGTTCCCTTCAGCTCAGCCCAGCACTGAGCTGGGATTCCCAGCAATTCCATCATCACTGTGTTGCTTTGACTCCATCCTGAGCCGCTGCGCTCACAGCTGCAAACAGCTCAGGCAGAGGGACCAGCAGGAGCAGGGATGGTGTTTGCTTCCATCCCGGGTCACTGAAGGACTGCAGGGGTTAGCTGAGTGGAAGCTGCTCTTCTCTCACAGGCCCAGGTCTGCAGTTGGTGTCTGGACATGTTGCCCATGGCTGTGCAGTCGAGGTGTTACTTAAGCTGTGTCGCAAGACTTTCTGTAGCAAGCTGCGTCTGGGCGCTGGGTGCCAGGCACTGCCTTGATTCATTGATGGCACCATCACGTCTAGAGAGGTTTTTCCTCTCAGTCTCTTTCCCTTGAAACCCCAGTTGCTCCACTCCAGCACTGTTTACGAGTTTGTTTCCACTTTCAGATGACTCTGTAGGAAAAGCAGTGAGTGTTTCATGCTTGAGTTTCATGTGGGTTGGAGCAGCGTCTCAACCTCTCACTGCACCTGAGTCTTCACTGACTCAAGATGCAACTGCTACAAACTGAAATCAGGATTTTAAAGCTGTGCTGTGCTTATTTCACTGCTCACATCCTCACCCCTAAGGGTGTTTGCAGCGAGTAACTTCTCCCACGGCACCTAAAGGGTCTTCAGAAGCAGAAAGCGTTTGCAAAACCAGCAGCAGGAAAACTTTGGTGGTAAAGCAAGCAGGTGTGACCCAGATGTGTCCAGAGCAGATGCACTGAGTAAGGAGGTTTCCATCTGGTTATTCCTTGGCAGTCACTTACAGTTTAAAGCAAAGGAAAACATTTTCACCGGCAGCTCACAGTAGAGATCTCCTCTCCAGACCTGGAAATCCAGCCCCTCCTGTGATTTTGACAGAGGAAGGCAAATGCCAGTTGATGTTTCAAGCTCTGCTGGTTGAAATGTGCTCCAAGCTCTGCTAAGAAATGTACTTTAAAGGCCTGGGGGGGATTGTTGTCTGGGTGCTGGGAGATACCTGGCTGATAGAAACACGAGGAACTCAGCACAGAAGGATCCAATTCTGATCTAGTTAGCTGGGCAGTTGACTCTTCCCCTTGCTTAGCAGAGCAGAGGTAGCAGTTCCCAGTATTATTATTCAGACCATCCTTATTTTCACTTAGGGTGAAGGTACCACGGGGGGTTGGAACTGGGACAGACTGGAGGCAAAAAAAAGCAAAACTTTCTCCATGCAGTGGTTGTGCCAACAGCTCCAGGTCCTGGGGGGCAAACTTTTAGTCCCTACCCATGGATTGTGGCAAAGACAGTCAGCAGGAGCCAAGGAGTGCCCTGGTTTTGATAATGTGGGTTCAAAAAGGATTTTGGAATATGCAAAGTGCAAAACAAGGCTCTGACAGCCCAAAACATGCTGTGATTTATGTGCTTTCTCTGGAAACTGGGTTAGGTGTGCTGCAGCCAAGCCTGGATCAGCCTCTTCAGTCACACCAAAGAGGCTGAAATGCTTCTGGCTCCTGTTCCTGAGGAGGTTTCTCCGTGGCTCTGAGCTGCACCCGGGCTCATCCAGGAGCTAGTCAGCATTTTTCTTGTTTGCTCAGCATCAGCTGGATGCTCCTTCCCAGCACTGTGAGGCTTGTCCTGAGAACACTCATACAAAAAGGTTCTCTTCCTGCCCTTGAACAGGAGATATTTAATAGTTAAGAAAATATTTTTTGCTATAACCTTAGGCTTTTTTTGCTTGTTTTTTTTTCCCCCCTGACCTTGATGGTTGCAAATATTTCTCTTGTACAGACACAGGAGTGAAACTGAATCCAGGACAGGAAGATCTGTGGGGTGATTAGCACATCTCCAGTGAGAACTATTCCATGGTTCTGCGACCTCCCACCCCAGGCTTGGGGGGATCAGTCCTGGTCACCTCCCAGGGCACCCAAGCTGCTCAGTTTCATTTTTGGCATGTCAGAAAGGGGGCTGAAGGGGGAGACTTCAGAAGGCAGAAGCTTAGAAGGGGATGAATCAGCCTTGGATTCTGGTCTGAAGGTCAACAAGTAAGAGTGACTGATGCTGCAGCAGATGGCCCCAGCTCCTTGTCTGGGGTATCTTGTCCTCCAGCCCCAGCTGAGCTCACGGGGCCTCCTGGGTGACCATCCCTGTGGTGACACCAGGGTGACCAGCACAGCTTCAGACCATGCTGCCTGCAGCTTGCCCTGCAGAGTGGTGACAGAAGGTCTCTGTTTGCATTATAGTCATAAAAGGTGAAATGACAGAATTCTACTTCCAGGCTTATTGACACGTGTGTGGGAGCAGGAGCCTGGGCTCTGCCTCCTGCCTTTCCCTGGCTGTGCTCCCTCCATGGAGCTCAGCTGGTGGTTTGGGCTGGATCCTGCTGGGGCAGGACCCAGGGCTGGAGGTGCCACTGCAGACTGGCTGAAAACAATGGAGCAAGGGTGAAGTGCTCTGGGCTCTAGCACGGGGTGGAAGGATATTTTTAGCTGCTTAGAAATGCAGTTTGAATGCAGGTGGGTGTAATAGGCAGTGGAATGGACAAACCCGGGTGTTGTTTGTTTTTTTTCCATAACACCAGACAAGGTACCCAAGGGGCACGTTGTGCTGGGAAGGGCTGTTGGTACCAGCTCAGTCACCCCAATGATTGACCAGGTCCCTCTCTTGTCCAGCAGCATCGAGCCAGCCCTGCCGAGCCACACAATGAGGATATTGTAGCTTGTGGTTCTGATGTAATTCCCACCAAACACTCTTTCCACAATGAAAACTTGAAGTCACTTCAAACCAAACCCTGTGCCCTTTCCATCCCCTGCATGCAGAGCAGCATGAGGCCCAATGACCATGCTCTGCCAGGCTTGCTCCACACAGCCCTGCAAAAGGCACAGGATCTATATGAATAGAGCCTATAATTGGCACAATACTCCTAATAAAGGCTAATCCTCACAGTGTTTGCCTTGAATTCTTATTTTAGGGTTTTCTTGTCATCCTCCTTCAGTTCCATGTGGCTTTCTTGCTAAACATGTGATCCTGTTTTGGGGAGAAGCAAAATAAGTTGGAGATAATCAAAAGCTCCAAGCATCCTGCTCAGGGGTTGCAGGCAGAGAGGTGGCTTTGAGTTTGGCTGGCTGCTTGTGTGGCCCAGGAGAATACTGCCTGTTTAGGAGTGTCAGGAAGGAGACTTACTCCTGTGATAAGATTCCTTTTAAAGGGTGGAATTTTATCTGGGCATTATGGGGTAGATAGATCAGGGACTTGTTTCTTTTAATAGCTGCGAGTTCCTGACAGGGACTCTGGGCTGCTCTCCCCACCAAAGCACAGAGCTCTGCCAGTGGGCTCAGACCTGTGCCCTCAGCTGTTTTCCTTCCTCTTCCCATATAAGACAGTTTGGTGTCTCCTTTTATTGTTTGCAATGTAGCCTGGTTTGGGGTCTGCCGGGGAGAAAGTGGAGGTTTGCTGGGAAACTGCAGGTACAGGTGATGTTGGGGGGCACAAACACTGGTGACCAAAGGGTCTCTGCTCAGAAATAGGGTGTGTTTTTTTTGCAGCAGTGTGTTTTGGGGGGCTGGCAGTGGCTCTCCCTGGCCCTGCTGAGGTTTTGGTGTGCAGGTCCAGGTGCCTGTGCTGGCAGCTGGGGATGGGAGCACAGAACCTGCCTGGTGCCTCCTGCCCCTCTCAGCCCCAGGGGTGGCTGGATGTGGCTGCCTTAGTCAGGGGGTTCTCCCTCCTGGGGTGTTTGCTTGTCTGTAGAAAACTCAGAAGTCATTTTGAAACCTGCCCACCCCCTCAGCACCCAGGGAGCTGCTCAGAGGAGCTGCTGGCTCCTCGCTCAGCTGGGCCTGAGACCTGCCCAGCTCACGGGCTGAAGGAGCTTTTGCATGAGACTGATAAATTGCCATGACCTCATGGAGCAGCTGGAGGAGCCTTTGTGCACTGAGCAGCAGGGAATGGGACACTGCTCCACGTTAAAACCTCCCCTGCCTCCTTGGGATCCCTCGAGTGCTGCTGCTTGCAGCATTTCCCAGCTCAGATCTTGGGAGCGATGGGAAATTCTCAGGGATATTCTTTGTGATATTCAGCCTAAACTTCCCTTTCTTTTATCTCCTTCTATAACTTCATACTTGGGTGCCATGACACAGCCCAGCTTCCTGCTTAGTCTCTGGACCCTCCTGTGGAATGTGGAGCTGCTATTGAGCCTTCCCAGACAAGGACAAACTCTGCAGTGGTCCAGCCAGGATATACAAATTTAGCTCTCAATGTGCCCACTGAAATCACTGAGTTGGGGCCTTTTTCAGGCCATAAAGAGCTGGAACTGTGTTGATAGCTGAGGCAGTCTCTGAACTTGGGGACCTCCAAACTTACCCCTAATTATTTCCAAAAGGATTGCACATGAAAACAACAACTTCATGAGAAGGGCTCATTTTTGTTACGGCTCCTAGCGGGGGCACGGCAGGTTTGCTGCTGGGAGCTCCCTGCTTCCCTTGCAGGAGCTGCAAGGACAGACCCATTTATTTTTAGTTTTGCTATTATTAAGGCATCAACCAACTTAAGAGTGGTTTGTTTTTTTTTAAATCATCAGTGTTACTCCTCATAGTCCCTTTTTGGAAGGAAGGCACGGGTGCCTGGGTGGGGGGTTTGTGACACCCCCTGCACTTGAGCATTGCTGAAGCAAAGCACAGATGTTGCAGGACTTGACAGTGGGTGATTTTCAACAAGCCAGAGGACAAAACCAGCCTCCTTTCAGTGCCTGGTGGGAAGTACTTATTCTGTCATCCCTTTTCTTTGGGTAAGATCACAAAATCTGTTAGCGTGCACTTGGTGAAGATGTTTGTGCTTACTGAAAAGACCATAAATGTCCTCAAGTTTAAAAATCTTCACTGAAGTGATGAGTGTTTTGCTGAAGGCAGTTGTGGAGCAGCAGATTTTGAGTGGCCCTTGAAGTACAGGAATGTGCAACCTGATTTTGAGGAGCAGGCAGGAAGTTCTGCTTCCCACCCTCTGCAGAGAAGGCTGGGGAGGCAATGGAGGATTTTGGGGGTGCTCATGAATTCTTGCCATGGTTTCTATGAGCAGAGGGGTGGCATTTCTGTGGCTTAGTCATCTCAGGCTCTGAGGAGGAGGAGAGGAAACTGCAGGTGACTGGAAAGGAGCAGACTCAAAGTGAGAGCCTGCAGCCCTGGGCTGGGGGTGAGAGGCTTTTGGGTGCAGCCCCAGCTCCTGCCAGCTTTCCCCCTGCAGCAGCCGTGGCTGGAGCTGCTCCTGCACAGACCACACCTGCACGGGCAGCTCAAACCTCTGTTGGAGCTTGTTCTGCTTCTCTGCTCCTCCTTCCTCCCCAAGGAGCTGCTGCCGGGGCTGCCCTGGGCTGCAGGGTCCGAGCTGCCCTGAAAGGTGCTGTCCCAGTTGTGGCATCGGTGCTCCCCTGGTCGCTGCCAGCACTCCCTGTGTGCAGGCAGCTGGTTTTCCCCTTTGTGCTTTATCTGTGACTGCACTGACCAGAAATGCAGGCAGGATGAGGACAGAGCAAGGTTCGTGGTGCAAGCTCTGATTTATTTTACTGCCCTCAACCCCAAACAGCCCTAGAGCTCCTCGACCAAAGCCCAGCTTTGCTGCCTGGTTTAAATTAGGTGGTGGAGCATTTATGATGTCTCTGGCCATCTCTCTTATACCGTGGGCTAGCACAGGAGCCCAGTGGTGGCTCCAGACCCTTCAGAGGGTTGCCAGGACCCTCCAGGGAACCAGGAATGGATCCACAGCTCCTGCACGTGAGCCAAGGAGACAGCCCAGCACCACGTGTCACAGACTCTGGGTGATGGCTCCAGGTAGCAACTGGTGTAAATACTTACCTTTGCACTCTGCTTGTTGTTTTTTTTTTTTAATGTGTGGTCTAAAAATAAGGTTGGAATGTGCTGGAGTGACTCAGGGTACACGGTCTGCAGCACCAGGGTGGTGATTGTCTGTAATTGCCGTGGCAGCCCTGCCAGAGCTCCCCACCCAGCTGGCACCAAACCTGCTGCAGAGAACTGGGAGAGAAGGGGGAGGATAAAGGCAGAGCTGAGAGAACAACAGCCTCAGTAACACAGAGTTAACTGGGGAACGGGGGGTTTCAGGCTACCCTGGAAACAAGGTCTGGTGGATGCTCCCAGCAAGGCTGGCAGATGCATCCTGCAGGATTTCACACTCTGTCAGCCAGGTAATCATTACCTTTAATGGGAAGGAAATGGAGCTGCAGGTCTCCAGGGATACTCTCTCCTTCCAAAATCCTTGGCCAGTTTGAAACTAGAGCAGTTCAAGAGATGAAATAGCTACCAATGAATGGACCTCCTGGTAAAAACAGCTTTGATGGAGACACATGCCCCTCTCCTGCAGCTGTGACAGGGATATCCAGGAAGGTTGGGAAGCAGCTGTGCCATCCTCCTCTTGGAGCAGCCCTGCTGCCTGGAAAGCCTCCTCCAAAAATTGGGCAGAAACTCGTGCTGAGACCCTGTGCTCTGCCCAGCTTGGTGCTGCAAGCCCCATTTTGGCTGGAGACGTTCCCTGCTGCAGGAGTGCTCCCTTCCCTGGGGAAAACCTGGAGACTCCATTCGAAGCTCCGGGGTTTCTGTGCTGCAACATGAGTAGAAAAGAGAACACGTTGCCTTCCCACCCAGGCTGTGCAGAAAGCAAATTAACTTCTGTGTGTCCAAGAAAACCCTGAAGCTCAGACATGTTGGCTTGGGTTGTTTCCATCTGGAAACAGACATGCCTAGATACTGGAGCTGGGGAAAAAAAAAAACCAAAGAGCAAATTGCTCCCAGTATGGACCTGAAATGGTGGATCAGACTTCTGGTCTAGTAATGATATAGTTTCAAGCTTCTAATATATTAATAAAAGTGCAAGACTTGTCCCCGTTGACAGGAGCTGCAAAGGGTCTGTCAGTGCTGGGCTGGAGCTGCTGGTGGCTGCAGGAGGTACATGAAGCATTTTAAAATATGTGGCCTAGTTACAACCTGTTGTAAGGAGGCTGTAATTTACCTGGGGAGGGACAGTGTGAGGGGTTTTGCAAATCTAAAGGAGCTTATGGGCACTTTAGGAACTTGTTTTCCTGCTGCAGTGAAATGTTTTGGTGTCCCTGCTCTTCTCCTGTGCTCATCCTGCTGGTCAAGCTGGAGGTGATGCAGGATAAGGTGTGGAAAATAAGCTGGATTGTTTCAACCCTGAGATGTGGAGAAACCCTGGTCCTGAGCAAGAGGCAGAGCAAAGCCTGGTGCTTCCCACCACTGCCTCGTTAAGGAATGTTCCTCCATCCTGGGATGGCTCCTCGGCCCAGCTCCTCGCTGAGCCCTCCCCGAGTATTGTCCCAGGCCATAGAAATCTGGAGGTCTTAAAGAAGGGGAGGGGGGGGGAAAGGAAAAAATTGCTGCACTCAGGAAAAAATTCAATAGCTCATTCAGCTGTTAAGCTACTGGTGCAGGAAGTGTAAAAGAAAAATGGAGCCTGCTTTGTTCTGCCCAGACAAGGAGTAAATGCCATTGCCCCAACAGCCTTTTTCTGTTCCAAAAAAGCATGAGGTCATCTTTAAAAGGAGTAACCACCCGGCGGGTTTACAGTGGGTTACCAGTCTCCAGCCCCTCTTCATGTCCCCCCTCCCCGGCTTTCCTGGCACCAGCCTGGCTCAGGATGGCTCCAGTGAGGTGTGTGTTGCTCCTGGGCTGGGGCCTTGGTGGAGCTTCCCCTGGGAGGGAGCAGCTCAGCAGCCCTAACGGGGGCCCTTGGCTGCTCCCTCTCCAAGCTGGGATCTTGCCCTTCCCAGCCAGGCTTGGATCCCCTCAGGCTGCTGCTCCATGGGGCCTGGGAGATCCGTGGTCATGGTGGTCCAGGTGGGGGATGGTTTTATGCCCCACGGTGTCTCCAGAGCTGGTGCCATCCCATGGGACCTGGAGATGCTGCAGGTGGTTGAGCTGCTGGGGAAGCGCAGAGTTTGGCTACGGCTGAGATCCCGGAGTGTCCTTCTCCCCCAACCATCTCCCCACATCCCTTGCTCAGCACCGTGTGCCTGGGTCCCCATCCCACCAGCCCCATGGTGGAGGCTGCTGGCACGGTGCTCCTGGTGCTCCCCATGGAGCCCAGGGATGTCCATGAACACCCATCTCCCAGATTTTTCCTTTGTTTTGTTTTTTTATCCGGAGGGGGAAGACAAAAGCAGCCCAGCTCGGGCAGTCCCTCAGATGTTCTCCTGTTTATTCAGCCTGCTGGGAGTGGCAGCTTCCAGCTATGAGAAGTATGGGAAGAATTCAGAAACTGGAGGGATCGGTGCATATTTCCTGCCTAGCGTAACGCTTCCTGCCCGGCTGGGACGGGGTGCAGGGGCTGCAGGTGGCACCTTTTGCATCCAGGAGGAGGGGTTTGTGTGGGGTCAGAGAAGAGCAGCGTGGGGTGCCAGGCCCAGCACAGCCCCGGGTGGCAGGGCGCAGGGCTGAGGTGTGCAGGGACAAGCCCGGCTTCATCCTTGGGACCTGCATCCTGCTGTAACATCCCAGCCTGGTGCTGAGGGCAGGCTGAGCCCAGGGGTCCCTCCCTGCATCCCGTGGGATGGGAAGGGTGCAGAGCCCCGTCCTGCTGCCACCCAGTTCTGTGATCCCTCACCTCTGGGGCAGCGGTGGGAGGTGGGATGGAAGGGCTGAGCTGGGAGCAGGGAGCTGGGAGCAGGGCTGAGGTGCTGAGGGAGGAGGCGTCAGCTGCACAGGAGCTGGTGCTGAGTCACGGCTCGTCAGCGCTGCTGTCACTGCTCTTGCTCCACGCTCTGACTCAGGAGCTGTGCTGGGATGTGTTGGTTTTCTTCCCTCCCCCCCGCCCCCCACCTCCAGCAGCCCAAATCTTCACCTTTGCCATCTACCTGGTACACCAAGAACTAGCTCATGAGAAAGAAAACCTGTGTGAGGAGCGGAGATGCCTGCTGTGTCATCACGTGCCAGTCGTGCTCTGACGTCCACGGGTTTGTGCAGAACAGATCCTGGGAGCTGAGGGGGCAAAACAGTCCCCTGGAAGTGCCCTTTTCACCCCTGCCTCCCTGGAAACAGCAGAGCACAGTGGCCTGGAGCACCCTGCTGTGTCAACACTGAGAAGCCTTTTTTTTTTGCTGAAGGTACAAGAAGAACGTGAGCACAAGAAATCTGCTGCTGTAACAGGGTGATCCTGTCAATGTTCCATGTGTGATGATGAAACCTGGTCCAGAAGAGGGTATTTGTGGTCGTTCTTGGGTCAGAGACTGAGCTGCTGCAGGGCACAGTGAGGAGCATCCTGACCCTCTTTCAGGTCATGATATGCAAACCAGTTTAAAACAGCAAATCCCAATTGTTCCAGGACTTATCCTCCCTTAACTGCTGGGACTCTGTCCTCCAGGGCTTCTCCTAAAATAGGCAGCAGGGCTCACGGGGTTTTGGTGCTGCAGCCAAATCCCAACTCTGGACTTGTTTGCTTCTTTCTTGAGCCTCCTCTGCCCCTCTCCTGCACTCCTGACTCCCTGTTTACTGCCTGCAAGTGTTTCCCAACCCTCCCTCACTGCTGCTGTTGTTGGCCCTGACCTTGAACCACCACTGGATGATAAACAGAATCATTGCCCGTGCTCCTGCTCTCTTAATTTTTATTCGTTTTCAGTGTTTAACTCGCAGCAGAGTTTTTAATGCATCCAGTAGGTGTGAAATCTTTGCTGCAGGAAATCCCTGGGACAGGGAGAAGCTCCGCAGCCTGGGATCTGCAGGCTCCTGCCAGAGGAGCAGGGCTGGGAGCCCAGAGACGTGCAGGACAGTCTGATGACTTCAGCCCTCCTGGAATCACTTACAGGACAGCGGGAAAATCGCCTGAATGCAACAGGAAACCTTCCCGAAAGCGGGGTTTGTCCTCCGGGCAGCGCTGCCCTTCCCAGGAATGCCGCCGGGGAGATGGATGGGCTGGGAGGGCAGGAGCTGCCCTGGCAGGGATGCGGGAAGGGTTCTCTCCCGCCGCACGGTGTCCCTTCCGTGAATCAGCGTTTTCCTTCTGCAGAGTCATGAGGAGGTGCCGGGAAGAGCCCTGGGCAGGGAAGAGCCCTGGGCAGGGGCTGCCACGCTCCGCAGCTCCTGCCTGGCAGGGAGGAAGCCGGGCTGGCCAGGACGCTTCCCGGGCCGGGGATGGAGCCGGGGATGGAGCAGAGGCAGGACGATGTGCTCGAGGCCTGGGTGTCCCCCCTGTCCTGTGCCTCGTCCCCAGGCCGGGCTGCGGACGCCACCTCCCTGCCCTTTTCCAAACACAGATTTCTTCAAAACAGACCGTGGCAGGGGCCGTGCAGCCCTGCCCTGCCCTGCCCTGCCCTGCCCTGCCCTGCCCTGCCCTGCCCTGCCCTGCCCTGCCCTGCCCCGCCGGCTGCTGCCGGGCTTCGCTCCCAGCGCCTTCACCTCCCGGGTGACTTGCACAGCCCCTAAGCCTGAGTGACATCTTTCAGGTTTGCTTTGGCTTCTTAAAAACCCCGAGGCCGCCCTTGCTGCGCCGCTGGGTCCCGTGTGCCGCTGCTCTCCGGTTGCTAATGACGCGCTTGGTTAATTATTCACCACGGAAACAGGAGCTGGTGTGAAGGTCCCGCCGGGCAGGAGCGGGGCCGGGGGTCTGGCCCGCCCGGCAGCCCGGGCTGGGGGCGGTACCGGTCCCAGCTCGGCAGGTCTGCAGTGGGAAGAGCCTCGGGGCTTTTGCATCCAGCCAAACTGCCCCGGGGCGCTCAGGGAGCTCGGCTGCCCGCACTGGTGTCCGCACGTCCCAAAGGCTGGGCAGGAGCTGTTGCTGCCCCCTCGGTTCCCAGAGCCCCCCCGGGCGATGGTGGCTGGGGGGGAAGCAGGAGCTGTTGCTGCAGGTGTTGCTGCAAACACACGACCCTGCACTTGGTGGTGATGGGTGCTGCTCCCTGCCCCTGGGAGAGGCCACCCGTGTGGGCAGGGCCAGGGCTGGTGGGGTCACCCTTGGAAAGGACCCTGTGAAACCAGAGGGAGAGCAGGGAGAGGAACTGCTCCCTCTTACCAAGGGCTTTAAGCTGCAGGACTCTCTCAGCTGCCCTCAGTAGAACCACCCTCCCTGCAGCTGGGCTGGGGTCCCCTGAGCAGCAGGACACGGGCCACGTCTCCCAGTGCTGCAGAAGTTCCCTCAAGAAACGTGCCCTGGACTGATTCATCAGCCTTGTTCCATAAACAGGAAGCTGGGAAAGTACAAGCAGGTGATCTTGTGCTGCTGCAAACATAAATTATGTCTGATTGCTTGATTTTTTTTTTTCTTCCTCCAGCTGCCTGCTAACTCTTTATCCAGGTGAAGGATTGTTTGGTCAATGAGGAGTGAGCAGTTTGCAGTCAGGAGGTCTTTCAAGTCTGTGGTCCAGATTTAGAAAGAGCTTGACTTTGAGATAGAGCTTTTCCCCCCATCCTAATGTTGACTGCACTATTTTGGGGTGCTTCAAATGGGAGCAGGAGAAGAGGATCCTTCCCCCAGGGACCACCCTGCTTCCTTCTCCCCATCTGAGCAGCCTGGGCTGGTGGGAGGTGTCCCTGCCCATGCAGGGGGGTTGGAACTGGACGATCTTGAAGGTCCCATCCAACCCAAAGCATTTTATGATTTCCACAGAACCAGGCTTTATTTCAGCAGCTGGCTTCCCAGATGTCCCTGACCAACATCTTCCAGGACTGGAAAGGTGGAGATTTCCAATTAACCCTGCGAATTCAGGGAATTGTCCCGTGGTGGGGTTGGGAATGCTGGCTGAAGAGCCCCTTGTTTTCTGCCCCAGCCTCGGGAGCTGCAGACGGAGCCGAGCGCCGGGCAGGGCTTGCAGAGGGCAGCACACGTGTCCTGCTGCCAAGGAAAATAATCCCCGGGAGCGCCGTTGTGGTCTGAAATAAACGCCCTTCGTGTCTAAACACAGGGGAGACAGCTTGAGTCTGGTAGGGTTTTAGCTGGGACAGACGCTCCCCCCTCTCCCCCCCTCCCCAGTAAAGGCACCAGTTCAGCATCTGCTTTGAAGCTGCTGGTCCCGGGGAGAAGGTCTGAGGGAGCCTGTAATTAAAGCTGCACAGAAGGGCTGGGGTGGGCGGCTGGCTGGGAGCACCACTGGTGTCTCCCCCCCTGTTTGCTTTGGCTCTTTCCTCCTCCCAGCATCATCTCCTGGCTTGTGGGGAGGTGGGGGGTGGTCCTGGCTGCAGCCCTCACCCCCGGTCCCCGCCGGGATGGGATGTTGAGGGGCTGAGTCACAGCCAGGCAGGGCGAGGAAGTGACTTTTCCTGACAGCTCTGGAGCAGCCCCAGAGATGATCACAAAGCAACGACCTGAGGACAGTGTCTGGCCAAGGGAGCCAGGCTGGGCTGGCGTGGCTGGAGCTGCCTGGGAGGTGCTGCAGCCCTGGCTGCTGCCCCGGGGCAGCCACGGATCCTGCTCTCACAGACAAACTCCTTCAGTTGTTGCTTTGAAATGTCCAGGAAGGTTAATTTGTGACCTGAGCTGTCAGTGCCTGCAAGCTTGTGTATCCCCCCATCTGTGCTCTGCTTCCATCCAGTGCTCTGGCACCCAAGGAACCTCTGCCCCTGCGCCCTGACTCGTCACCCACCGCCCAGCCCGGGACCCTCTCTCACTTTTCCTTCCTCACTCTACATTTTTCGGGGGCATCAATTTGCAAAATGATGGATAGAGAAGTCTGAGTTTGTGCAGTAATGAGCCTTTCTGGTTGCTGCGGAGGAAATCCTGATGCTGGCAGTGGGGCAGGACAAAAGCAGTGGTGCAAAGAGAGATCAAAAGTGAGGGTGAGGACCCAGGAGCTGCCTGTGGTCACAGTGGAGCAGTGTCCCCATCCACCTGCCAGGTTACGTGGGCTGGAACGTTTCAGTTCCCTTTTCCAGTCACTTGAATGCATCTGACAGGGCTTTCTGCAGAAAAAGTTGCATTTTTCCTTTCCCATCAGCAAGTTTCTGGTTTGGGGTTTTTTTTGTTGTTGTTGGGGTTTTTTTTATTACTATTTAATTTTAAAAAGCCTGAAGAGAGTGCACCAAGATTTGCTGCTTCAAGGAAAGGAGAACTTGAAGCAAAATTGAGAAACGTTCAAGTCGGTGTCACCAGAGCCCGCGGCAGCGCTGGGCACGTGGCTGCTGGGGACAACCCAGGGCACAAACCTTTTTGAGACAGGGCCTGGTGGCTTCGTGCATGATGCCAACCCCCCCTGTCCCCCTCCTTGCTTTGCAGGATTCTCTCGTGCTGGGGCCTGGAGCCGATGGCAAAGAATGTCAACAACTAACAACATAGCGCAGGCCCGGAAGCTGGTGGAGCAGCTCCGCATCGAGGCCGGCATCGAGAGGATCAAGGTGAGCCCCGCAGCTGGAGCAGCACCCCGTGTCCAGGGTGGGCAGGGAGGGACTGGGAAGGGTCCCCGGGAGTGCACTTTGGGTTTTCCCTGAGCACACACATGCTGCTGCCGTCTCTCTGGCTCAGATGTTGCAGCATTTTTAGACGAGACCCTGGTCTGTGGGCACTGGGCACCCCAGCAGCTGAGGTCACAGCCTGGGCAGCTTCTCCTGGGTGTTGGAAGTGACAGGGTGATCCAAGAGCAGACCAGCCCCTGTAGGAGGTTCTGGAGCTCATCTGGACACATGCAGCCTGTGAAGGCACTTCCATTTTAGGGAAGACACAATAAATTACAGGTCTTCCCCCAGCACAGACGTTGGTGACTCCTCTCAGAATGACGGTGTCTCCGCTTCAGGATCCCAAATGGTGCCCGCCGAGGAGGAGGGAGGCTGTGGGTGTACTCACTGACCTTTGTAGCTGGGACTGTCTGAAATATTTCTCTGGGCAAGAGCAAGAGTGGTGGGACCACCTTGTGCTGCTGCTCAGGCTGAGCAGAGCAGCAGGGCTGTCAGGGTGAGCTCCAACACCCCTGGCCCCTGCACGCCCAGAGTCAAAGAGCACCCACTGCTCAGCTCCTGCTCACCAAGTCTTGCAGCTGAGGTGGGAGACACACGTTTGCCTGCAGATAAACGAGCTCATAAACTTCTGAGATGAAGGGAACATGCTTTAAGAAGCTTTAAAGGAGTGCGGGAGGTTTCCAGGCCACCTGCTCTCATAACAGGTTCAGCTGTGCTCCTGGCAAGCTCATCCCTTTCCTCTTGCTTTGCTCCCAGATGAGGGGTAATTAATGTCTTAGGTGAGTAATAGGTTTAAGGTAGAGCCTTGACCTTGTCTCTGCAGAGCAGTTTTGCTGTTGGTTCCCAGCATGTGCACTAAGGGTGTTTAAGTGCAGCCTGGCAGCTGTTGGTAGCAGTGCTCGTTGCTGGTTGGGAACTCAGTAAAACTGCAGTAATGCCCAGGGACTCCCACAAAAGCACCTCATCTGATGCAGTCTCCAGAGTTGCCTTCCCAGGAGACCCCACAGAATGGAGCAGGGATGAAGGGCTTTGTCTAGAGCTGCAGAGGTTCTGTCACCAGCTCCATGCGCTCCCAGTTGCTCCTGAGGGTTTTCCAGCTCCAGCCCTGCCAGCCCATCCCTGCCTGGCTGTGGGGCACAGGGAGCCTGGGGAGGGATCCCAGGGAGAGAACCACTGCCATGAGGCTCAGGGCTACAACAGGTCCCATCTGGGCCTTCCAGCTGGGCTCTGGCTGTGTTCTGTGTTGGTGCTGCTCTGCAGCTCCTGCCTGGCCCCTCTGCCCCCCCCTCGCTGCTCGGGGCTCTCACTTCCCAGAAGCCTTTGAACTAAAATAGGCAGAGCCTTAAGTAATAGTTTGTGAGGGTTTCAAAACCTCCATTTTTAACATCAGAGGATGGGCTGCTCTCAAGCAGGCGTTTTTTCCTTTCTTTTTCATCCCAAAGCCCTTAAAAATAAGAACAATAATATCTTCTTCCCAATCTTGCTCTCAGCTGGGTGTGTTTTTCCCATGCTCACCACTTGGTTGATGTCAGACCTTACAAACTGGCTTTTCTTTCCACGTCCAGTTCCCTTTTTTCATGTGTCACCCTCTCCCCGAAGTTTCTGTGACAAAAAGCTGAACCACAGTCGGGTTGGCTTCCTCTCCAAGGTGCTCAGGGGAGTCTGGTCCTGCTTCTTCCTCCACCACCTCCTCCTCTTCTGCTCCCACATGAAGGACCCACCAGCCTTGGGGAGCAATGGGCTGAGCTCGGTGCCTTCACCTGGATATTCTCCCTTTACCTTCTGCTTTCTTGCAACTTTTAGGTCTCGAAAGCATCTTCTGAGCTCATGAATTACTGCGAGCAACATGCCAGGAGTGACCCACTGCTGGTTGGAGTTCCTGCTTCTGAGAACCCCTTTAAGGACAAAAAGCCCTGCACCATCCTATAGCTCTCCTGCTCCAGCACGTGCCATCTCTCAGGCAGGGCACCCTTCTCCATCAGCTGAACCCAAGTGACAAACTTACAACTGCGCCGAGGGGTAAACACTAAAATGGTGGATTCAAATAGAACTTAAATCTCAAAAAGCAAACAAACAAAAACCAACCCAAAACTCAACAAAAAAACAAAACAAAACAAAAACAAAATTGGAAGTGGTGTAGGGCAGGGTGTCTGCTCCTGGGCGGGTGCTGCACTGAGAGGGTCAATATTTTAAACCAGAAAAACAAAAAAAAAAGAAACAAACAACACAAACAGTGTTGGGGGGGGGGGGGGGGGGGGGGGGGAGTGTTTTTAATTGTTAAATTTAAATTTGGGAGCAGGAGGGGTGAAGGCAGGGGGGGGTTTATTGCATTTCCAGTGGGATGCAAGACCTGGGTGTCGGGACCTGGCTTTGAGCAAAGCCCCGAGTGGGGCTGAGCTAATTAGTGTCCAATTAGTGTGTCCTTGCAGGGGTTTGCTCTGCTGCTCCAGAGGGAACCAGGGAGCAGAGTCCAGGTGGGGAGGAGCTGGGAGGGGTTTTGTAGAAAACTGGTACAAAAGCAAGGAAAAACAAAACAAACCAAGAACCAACCCCACCAAAACACAGCTCAACAAATTGGATGGGTCACCTGAGGCTGGGGGGAGGGGGCAGGATGGGGGGCTGGAGGGTCCCTCCCCACACGGCTCCGCTGGGATGAGGGGCTGGCACCGCTGGGAATTGCTTCCCAGTGTGGGATCCATGGGCTGGGGGAGTTTCCATGAGCAGTGCTGGGAAGCCTGGGGCTTGGGAGGTGGGCTTGAGCCCCTCTGGGGCCTCTGGGCTCTCTCTGTGCTGTGACCACTGGTTTTCCCAAACGGGACTGTACTGGGGGGAGGGGGGAAGGGGCTTTCTCATGTGCAGCATCAGGTGAGAAACCTTGGAAAAATTGGCTTTTTGGAGACCTTTCCCCAAAACACCAACATTGACAGATTTACCAGCATTTCCCATCTCCCTTTGTCTCACCACCAGGTAGTTAGGGGAGATGGGGGTGAGGCTGCGAGGAAGAAACAGCTCGGGTTCCATCCCTTGGGAATCTGGACATGGGATTGAAACGGGAGCACTTTGTTCACCAGTGCTCCCAGAGCTGGGGATAACCTGGCATGGGGCAGCTGGGGAGGAGCAGGGGACAGGGAGGTGTGGGAGAACAGGCAAAATTTCCTCCCAGTGCTGAGGAGCCAAGTGCCAGGGATGCTCAGGAGAGGGGTCAGAGCTCAGGGAAGTCCCCTTCTGTGTCCCCATGTCACTGGAGCTGCTGTCCCCAGTGTCCCCAGTGTCAGAGCCACAGGGAGGGGAGAGGTCCCCTGTGTTGGGTCTGAGTCCTCAGGGCAGAGCCCAGGGCTTGGTGGCTCCTTGGGGACAGCAAATGCTCCCACCTTGGCAGAGGCACCGTTGGGATCCCAACCAGCATTCCAGTGTCCCTTCCCAGTTACCCTGAGCACGGGCACCCCGTGTTGGTGCCTGAGCTCACCTGGGGCCAGGTTTTGGGTTTGGGAACAGAAGGGAAAAAAACCAAACCAACCAAACCAAGCCACAGCTGATGTAAAATCCTGGGAATTTTCCCATTCCCTCAGTGCTTTGGTTTTGGTTTGAAATGCCACGACCTCCTGCTGGGATGGGAGCTGAGCCCTTCCCAGGTCAGGGAGCCCTTCCCGTGGCCATGGTCACCAGCAGCCCCCAGGAGGAGGCTGGAGACCCCCGGGTTCAGCTTCCCAGGAAACGACAGAGCTCTTGGGGTTTGGTGGGAGGGAGGACAGCCTGGCCCACACTGGGCAGTGTGGAGTTGCCCAGTGGTGACTCCAGTGGTTGGAATGGCTGGTCTGGGCAGGACACTGGGATCCTTTACTGACCATTCCTGGAGGCTGATGGAGTCCCCGGGGCTGCCGCTGACTCCTGAGGCACAAGGAGCTGAGCAGGGGCCAGATGGGAGAGGAGCAGAGCCCAGGGAGGGCCAGTTGGCATCTTCCAGCAGGAAGGGCAGCTTGGAGGGTCTTCCTCCAACAATGCTGGGGGGGGCTGAGCACCATCAGCCCCTCTCCAGCAGCGACTGGCCAGGCAGGTGGCAGGGCCATGGTTGGCAGAGACGCTCCGTTCACCCCTTGGTCGCAGGTGTCTTGCCATTAGTTTTATTTCTAACTTCACCATCACTTGCCTTTGGAAACAAAAGTGGGAAAATCAAACCCGTGTGTTTTTTGACACTAACACCAACTGCAGCAGCTCTGGGAACGTCCCGGGGGCCTTTGCTGGTCTGAGCATTTCAGAGCTCCCCTGTCCCCCCCGTCGTGTCCAGCCGGTTGCTCGGGACCCCCTGGAGCTCACCCCGATGCCAGCGCCGGGGCAGGTGGAGCAGCAAGGAGGATTCGTGTTCCTCCGTGCCCGGGTCCCCAGCAGGCGATGCCTTTTTGTTGTGGTTTTGTTTCTTTCTTTGTCAGATCTCTCATCCAACATCACCTCACGCTCTCGGGGGCCGTGTCTGAGCTCGGTCCTGCGGCGCCCTCGGCCTCGGCAGGACTTTCTCTTCTCCGCGAGGGAATTTTCTCTGTCCTTAATCTAGTTCCAGCCTTATTTTTCTACTCCAGATTGCTGATTCTTCCTCTATGTTAGAGACCAGTGCATGGTGCTATAGCCGGTGACCCGGGCGAGTGCCCGAGCTGCAGGTCAGCCCAAGAACCTGCGCGGCCGATGGTGCCGCCAGCGCCGCGCGCGGCTCCTCCGCTCCACCCACCCTGTCCCCCACCCACCCCATCATCAGCTCGAGGGGCTCCCCCAGCACCCCAGCCCAGCTGGTGAGGCCTTGGAACGGGCTGCCCAGGGAGCTGGTGGAGTCACCATCCCTGGAGGTGTTGGAGAAGCAAACGCTTCTTGATAGAGTTTAGGGGTTGTGGTAGTTGGGTCGCGGTTGGACTTGATTATCTTGAGGTCCCTTCCAACCTTCATGATTTTATGGTGCCAGCCCTGCCTGTGTCCTCCCCTCCCAGGATGGCCATGGGACGGCTCCAACCTGTGGTGCTCACGGATGCCACGGGATGTGAAGGCAGCCAGGGATGCTGCAGGCTGGGAGGTGGGGGTCTCTGCCTCCCCCCCTTGTCCTCCCACTCGTGTGGCCACGCTCATCCCGTCTTGCCTGAGTTGTGCTGCTGGTAGGATGGCTGGTGGTGGGACGTCCTGTGGTGGGATGTCCTGTGGTGGGATGTCCAGCAGTGGGTGGCCAGTGAGGGGTCAGGTTTGGGTTCAGCGAGTGGCTGGAGCTGGGAGAAGGGGACAGGGAGCATCTCCTGGGGGTCCCCTGGGAGCCTGGGGACAGGGCCAGGGGCTCCCAGCACGGGGACACTGGTGGCAGCAGGGTCCTGCTGGGAGCCTGGGGCAGGGGCTGCAGGCTGGTATCTCTCCATGGGGTGGGAAAATCCTCGACCTTTTTCTTTTTCTTTTTTTTTTTTTAATTTTTAATTATTTTTTTTCCTGGTCTTGAGTAAATCCCTGTGCTCACTGTAGGTGTTTTTTGTATCGCGTCAGTATCAGTGCAAACTCCAGTAGCTGCTTGTACCTTGTTCTTGCATTTGCCAAAAAAAAATATAATCTAAAAAAAAAAAAAAAAAAAAAGGAAAAAAGGGAAAAAAAAATAACGACAAAATACACTTTTCAAGAGTTTTTAAGCGCTGGGATGGGGAGGGGACAGGCAGCCCTGGCATCACAAAGGCCTTTTTCTGGACACAAAACACATGCCCTGACCTGCCCGGGGTTTCTGTGCAGCCTGTGGTGAAACCACTGCCAAAAATAGAACAGAGACTGAAAAAAGAGAAGGGAGAGGAAACGTTGCTTCGATTCCGTGCGTTGGTCCCTTCGCCTTGTCCTGCCCTCCCTGGCTCGGGAGCCGTCCTGGGGTGGAGCCAGGGCCGGGTACCCCCCCCCAGCACCCACTCTGGGGTCCAGGGCTCAGTGGTGGAGCCTCCAGAGCCCCCTGAGCCTGATCCAAGCAGATCCCCCTTCCTCCAAGTACTTAAAAACTCAACTTTATTTAACAAAATAAAATATAACCCGTTTACTTCCTTGAACCGAAGCCACGCGTCTGATCCTCCGCGCTCTTCATTTCTTCTCTCTGGTCTATGATTATTATTAATTATTATTAGTATGAATTATTATTTTGCCAAACTCTGATCTTGTTGCCAAACGCAAACCCAGGTTTGCAGAGACTGTCCTTGGGAAGTGGTCGCTGTCTGTGCCGTAGGCTCCTCATCACGTCTGCATCTCGGGATCTCTGGGTTTGATTCCTGTCGTGCCATAGACCCAGTTCCTTGCACAGTGTTGAATATTTTGTGGAATTGTTGTTCAGAAGTGAATTGATAACACAATAAAAAGGCTCACTTTTCATTTTGCCAGATCTCCTGCCTGGCCTGATCCTGCGTCCGGCGCGGTGGGTGCTGGGGTTGGCTTGGGGGCACCTCAACCCTTCCAGAAGCTCCAGCACCAATCCTGGTGGCTCTGGGGCTGCTCCTTTGGCATCACCTGCTTCTCAGGCAGCCCCGGGGTCCTCACAGGATGGGCAGGGGGACACAGAAACAGACAGGGGGACACAGAAACAGGCAGGGGGACACAGGGATGGGCAGGGGGACACAGAAACGGGCAGGGGGACAGCCCTGGCTGCAAACCCCCTGCCTGGCTCTACCAGCAGCTGCCACCAAAGCCGGGAGCCGTGGGCCTGGCCCGGCCACGTCAGAGCTGCCCAAACTGCCCCGAAGTCACTGAAATCCGGGAGAGGGGCCGGGAGCAGCTCCCGCCGGGCGGGGACCCTGCGGAGCCAGCGCTGGAGCCCAGAGGCCTCCGGACCCTCCGGTGGCTCGAGCAGGGAGCCGGGGTGGCTGGTGGCCCAGAGCTAAAAATAACCCCCCTCCTTCGCCGGGCTATTTTTGGCTCCCCTGCAGCTATAATTATCTGCCGTCGGGGCCGGGGAAGCTGCTGGCACCGGGACCGGGGCTGTGGGGACATGACCCGGGTGGACGGGCACGGGTCCCACCAGGACCGAGGAGCAGCGGGGGTGGGGACATCACCGCAAGCAGGGACCCCTCCCCAGCTCTGGGCACATCCCACCGTCCCTGGGGACACCCACTCCCCGCCGTGGGGACTCCCTGCGTGTCCCGCAGCCGCCACCGCGCTGAGGGATCCCGGCTTGTTCCTCTCCCCGAGGTGACACGGGGACACCGGGACACCCGTGACGCACGGGGACCGCAGCCGTGACGCCACGGGGGTGGCTTCCTGCTCCAGCATCCGGCCCCTGCGCCCCATGACACGAGTCCTCATCCCATGGCGTGGGGGGAACGGGGACCCCCACAACGCCTCGAGCACCAGGGACGACCCCAGCTCCCTGCCTCAGTTTCCCAGAGCCAGGAAGGGGCTCCATGTGTCCCCCCCCATCCCTGAGCCCTCCCCAGCCCCGTGCTTGGATGTGCAAGGTCCTGGGGATCCGGGGAGGGGCACGGGTGGGAACCAGTGCTCGTACATTTCCCATGGAAAACGGGGGGGACAATGTCTCACTCGGGGGGTGTGCCCACCCGGCCTGGATGAGCCCCCCACGCTGCAACCCCCTCAAAGTCTAGTTAACCCGCCAGGGGTTAATTATCCCCCCGGTGCTAATGAAGCCGGCGTCGGGCTGGCCCAGACATCGGCCGCGCTCCCCGGCCCCCCCGCGGCAGAGATGCCGGGGGTCGCGGGGGGGACGACGCAGCTCTCACCAGCCAGACCAAACCAGCCCCGGACCCCCACGCCCAGCCCCGGTTTCCCTCGTTCCGGTGCTGGGAGGTGCCGGGGGGGGGGGTCAGACCATACATGCCCCCCCTCCCGGGTGCTGAATCAGGTCCGTCCGCCGTCCCGTCCCCCCTCCCCGCCAGACCCCGCAGCCGCCCCCGGTGTCTGGGCCGGTGGAAAGTGCTGCTCAACGTCCAGCCGGGACCCCCCCGCCCCCGGGACCGCCGGGACCGCGGCCAGACCGGGGGGACCGGGCTTGGGGCGGGGGGGGGGCCGGGACCCCCGTCCGGGGGCTGCAAGGGGCGAGCTGTGGCTACACGGGGAGGGGACCCCATTGCCCCCCACCGATTGTGGGTTCTCACTGGCACCCCCCCCGGCTGGGGGGGTTCATGGAGGGGTCCGGGGCAGCGCTGGGGGATCCGGGGGGGTCCTGGGCGGTGGGGAGGGGGCTCCTCTCCTGCACTGCAGGATCAGGGGTGCAACACGCTGCAGTCCGGGGGGTCCGGGGGGTCTCTGCGTCCGTGGGAGGGGAGCAGGGACAATGTGGGGGGTGGGTGGCGTGTGTGTGCGTGCCCCGGCACACGGGTGGGCGGCTCCATGTGTGCTCCCGGGTGGGCTGCGGCTGCGGCTGCACCGTGGGTGTCCTGTCGGGCCGGGAGGGGGGCCCGGGGGGTGCGGGGCGCCGGGAGGGGCTGCAGGGTGGGGTCCGGGGGAGGTACCAGGGACCATCACCCCCCTCCCCAGACACCCCCGGGACCGTGACTCAGCGCGGCCTGACACACTCATCACACGCTGCCGGTGACACCGGGGGCAGGAATGGTGGCGCTGGTGCCCGGTCGGGGTCACCGGGGCCTCGTGACTTGTCGCCTCATCAGTGAAATGAGTTTCGGGAGCCTCAGCCTGCCCGCCGGCCCTTTCCCTCCCGGGTTTCCCAGGGTGCTCCTGGGCACCAACACCGATGGGTGCCCCGGGCCAGCACTGCCCGGGCCGTGCCGTGCCAGGCCGTGCCATGGCCCTCGCCAGCAGCCTGGAGGCACGGGGTGAGATGTACCCCTGTCGTTGCTGCTGTTCAGCCAGAGCCCCCCACACAAAGAGGTCCCCGTGTCCCCCTTCTAAACCTCCCCCCTCTGGAGCCAGACTTGGGGCTCAGCCTCTCACTTTCCCAAACTGCCCCGTGGGAGGGACGATTTGGCCTCAGGCGGGGAAACTGAGGCACGTGAGAGCGTGGTCAGGTGAGGACGGCTCAGGGCTGTGACTCATCCTGTGGCATCCCAGGGCTCCATTGTCCCTCTGTGAACCCCCCCCCGGTGTCCCTCCCCCTTTGGCAAGTGCAGCCTGGGGTACCTGGCTTGTCCCTCCCTGGGGGCCGGGACCTCTTCCTGCCCCATCGTCCCCCTCCCCTCAGTCCCCAGCTCCAAGCTGAGACCTGTCAGCTCATTGCAGATGTGGCCGGGCAGGGCTGCTGGGCCAGGCTGGGTGGTCCTTTGCTGTATCCCCCCTACTGTAGGGTGGGAGCTGTGGTTTGGGACACCCAGCCCCATGCGTGTGGGGGGCTGCCCCCACTGACCCTACCTGGTCCTACGGGACCCCCAGGCTGCATTAGGAGGTGTTGGGGGGTGTCACCCACCCTCACAGGCCTGTGTGTGGGAGGAGGGCTTGGGGGCTGGGATCAGCCAGAGCTGCCACATGCCACTGTCCCTCCGTGCCTCAGTTTCCCCCTGCAGTCAAGAGAAGGGCACAGGGCATGTCCCCAGTTGAGGCACCCTGGCACCCCAGCCAGACCGGATGGTCACTGTCCCCAGGCCATGCTGGACTCCGTGTCCCAGCCAGGCAGGATTCCCATCCTGGCACCGATCCTGGCCCTGGTGGGACAGGCTGGGCCAGGCAGAGCCAGGACTGTCACCACAGCCTGACATGCAGCGTGGTGCTCGGGTGTGTGTGTGTGTGTGTGTGAGCTGGGGGGGCACACTCAGGCCGGGCTGCAGCGATGCCGGGATGCTCAGAAGGGGCTGGGAGCCCCCACACTGCACCGGGCCCGGCGTGCACACACGTGTGCAAGCACACACACACCTGCACACCCCTGTGCCCAGGGAGGTGGCTCCTGCCTCGAGGAGTCCCCACGGAGGGGGGACCTCACACCCCTTCCTGCTGGGACAGTGGTACAGTCGCTGCCTCCGTTTCCCCTCAGCCTTCGGGCTTCATCATTCCACTCTCCCTTTTCCCAAATCCAGGTACCCAGTTAGGGAAGGGTCCTGTGGGAGGAGACCCCGGGATCCCAGCACCCATCCCCTGGAGGGAGGGGGTCCTTTAAGAGCGCAGGTGTCCGCGGTTTGCGGGGGCGGGTGCGGGAGGGTTTATCGCCGAGGTGAGGGTCCCACCCCCCCCCGGCTGCAGGAGGAAGGGGCGCTCAGAGCAGCCCCCCCCGGGCCGCGGGTACCTGCAGCTCCGAGCACCGGGTGAGTCCCGGCTCCCGGGGGCGGGGGGGATTCCTGGGGCAGGGGAGGGGGGTTTCCAAGTCCCGGGGAGGGTTTCCCGGTCCTGGGGAGGACTCAGCCCACGGAGGGGGCGGTCCCGGTTCCCACGGCCGGGAACCCGGCGGCAGTTGCGGTTTCTGCTGGATCCCGAACCCCCGGGTCAGCCCCCACCCACGGGCGGGGGGCAGCAACGCTGGCTGCCCCGGGGCAGGGGGAGGCCACGGCTCCATTTCCCACGGCCCCAGGGGTGCGTGGGGTCCCCGCCGCGGGTCAAGATCCCCCCCTCTTTGCGGAGGAAAGTGGACGGGACGGGGGGGGGGGGTTCTCTTTTCCCAGGCAGCGCGGGGGGGGGGGGGGGGGGGGGTGTGTGGTCGTGCACGGGTGGGAAACACCCCTGTACACACACACCGAGAGCCCCCCCGCGTGTGCTGGGAGCGGGGCCGGTGCCAAGGGCGGTCGGGGAGGGCCCCGGGGCTGCTCCCCACCCCGAAACCCGCCCGGGAGCGGCCGGTCCCGCCGCCGGTGGGAAGGGCGGCGCAGAGGCAGGAGAGCACCGGGCACGTCAGACATTTTATTGCAAATCATTATAGAGAGAGAGATTTTTTTTTTCTATTTTTTTTTTGTTTGTTTGTTTCTCCCCTTAAATCAGTATAAGAATAGACTCTGGAATATGATTCAGCTCAGGATCTCCAAGTGGCTTGAGTGCAAAATAAAAACCAACCCAACATCATCTGACACCGGCGTGGCCAAGGTCCGTCCCCCCAGGCGACAAGTTATCCCTTTGGACGAAGCAGTTTGTTTGCAACAAATCCTCGGCAGTCCTCGAGTCCCAGGTGCCAAAATGAAGAAGAAGAAGAATAAATCGAAAGAAAACAAAACCGTCTCCGTCTCCTCCCGCAGCGCCCGTCCCGGGGCTCCTCGGCGCTCCCACGGCCAAGCTCGGCTCCCGGGCGCGGCTCCGGCCCGTGTCCCACCGGACGGCGCGACCTTCCCGAGCCCTCCCGGGCTGCTCCTTCCTCCTCCTCCTCCTCCGGTTCAAAAGAAAAAATTATAAAACGGTGGGTGTCCGGGTTTGTAGGTTTTAACTGGCCGTTTCCGCTTTTTTTGTGTTTTTTTTTCCTGCTGTTTCAATTTCTTTTCCCCTCCCCGGTCAGAGCCGGCGCGGGCCGGGGGGGCTCAGCGCTCCTGCAGACACACCAAGGGCACCCACTGGTTCCTGTCGCGGCTCTCGGCGCAGTAACTGGCCACCTCGGCCAAGCCTTGGCTCTTCCAAGCGTCCGTGTGTGGATTCTGGGAAAGCAGAAGCACGAGGTGAGTGTGGCTGTCGCCCCGACACGTGGCCCTGAGTCCCATCCCCGCCCCCCCGCGCCCTGTCCCCAAATCCCCGCTGGGAATCACGGGGCTGCCGGCGCGTGGCCGCGTCCCGCTGCTGTCCCCGTGTCCCCGTCCCACTCACCGTGACTAAGAGGCAGTGGAGGTCGCGGGGCTCGGTGCCGGGCTCGGGCTCGCCCAGGAGGGCGGCCAGGCGCTGCATGCCCGAGACGCGCAGGATGTGGATGTCGTTGTCACAGCAGAACGCCTGGATGAGGGTGAAGTGGATCTGCAGGGCGATGTCCCCTTCGTCCTCCTCGTCGGTGGCCAAGACACACAGCACCACGCTGTCGGGGTCCCTGGGGGGGGCGGGGAGAGAGCGTGATGTTATGAGGGGAACCCAACCACGCTGCCGCTGCTCACCCGCTGCTGTCACACCCCGTGTCACCAGGGCCACCTCCCCGGTACAACCAGCCCTCTGCTACCCCCGCTCCCGCTGGATTCCCCCCCCCGCCCCCGCACCGCGCAGGCTGCAGCGGTGCTGCAAGGACACCCCCCCCCCCCCCCCGACCCCCCATCCCTGCCGGACCCCCCCGAGATACTCACACGTTCATGAGCTTGGCGGACTCGTAGACCCCCACAGTCAGACGGTCCTGCCGCTGCGCTGCCACCAACACCCGCTCCACCGCCTCGCTCACCGCCTGCATCCTGCGGGAGAAGCGCGGGGGGACACCCGGTGAGCGGCGACAACCACAGATCCCGAACCGCCCGGCGGCGACAACCACAGATCCCGGCCCCCCCCCCCCCCACCGACCGTCCCCCCAGCTCCAAGGCCACCTCACTTACTTGCTGCTGTCGCAAGGCACCAGCTCCTCCAGGGTCATGGTGCAATTGTAATCCGGGCTGGGAGAAAAAGGCAAATCCCAAGGGCGATAATTCCCAGAGCGGCCGCGGGGCTGTGGCTGTCGCCGGGCTGTGGCTGTCGCGGGGCTGTGGCTGTCCCGGGGTCCCCTCCGCGTCTCCCCCCGACTCAGGCTTCCGCTCGCTCGCTCTGAGCCCCGCCGGCTCCGGCACCGCCTTTTATAGCCTCCCGCCGAGGGGCGGAGCTTCGCCCGGCGCCCCCGCCTTTCCGATTGGCTGGCGCGGCACAAAGCGAGGGGCGGGCCCCTCGGGGATTGGCCGCCGCCGCCGCGTCCCACGTGGGGGATGAGCCGGTGCGGGGGGGGCGCGTGGGGAAACCCCCGCCCAGAAACTGCCCTTTCCCCCCCCCCCCCCGGGGCTGTGCGGGAACGGGGGGCACGGGGGGGTCCGACCCCGCACCCGGGAGGGGGAACGGGCCGGGGGCTGCCCCGGGGGTCGGTCCCTGCACCGGGGGCTGCAGCGGGGGGGGTCCGACCGTGGGGTGGGGGGGTCGGTCCGTGGGACAGGGGCTGCACCGTGGGGGTCGGTCCGTGCACCGGGGGGTGAGTCCACGGACCGGGGGGTCTTTTCTTGCACGGGACTGTCCGTCCGTGGAACGGGGCTGTTCTCGGGAGTCGGTCCTTGCACCGGGGGTCTGCCCCGGGGAGGGGTCTGTCCCTGCAGCGGGGGTCGCTTTGTGCACCGGGGGGAGGCGGTTCGTGCACCGGGGCGCGGGGGTGGGGGGGGGGTTCGGTCCGAGCACCGCGACTTGTACCGGGGAGGGGTGGCGGGGGAGACGTCGGTGTGCTCGGAGCCGGGGGAAACGGGGACACGGCGGGGCCCGCGGCGGGGGAGCGGGCGGGCCGGGCCTGGGGCGGGAGGCGGCTGCCACCTACCGGGGGCACGGCCCGGGCCCCCCGCCCCTTGGCGCTCACTCCCGTCGCCCACCCACGGGCGCATCAACCGCCCCTCGCGACGCCCCCGCCGTGTCCCCCCGAGCCCCCCGAGCCCCCGCTCCCCGAGCGCCGCAGGTCGCTCCAGCGCCCGCCCGCCCGCCAGGCGGCAGCACCGGCAGCACCGGGAGCCCCGCCCCGCCCCGCGCGGGGCCCTCTGGGAAATGGAGTCGCGACAAGCCCCGCCCCGCCCGGAGCGGGGACTACACTTCCCAGGGGGCTCCGCGCGGGTGGGCGGGGCCCGGCAGGTGTGGGCGGGGCGTGAGGCCACGTGCGTGCCGGGTTATGGCCGCGGGAGCCGCGGGACCGGGGGCGGCACCGGGAGCGAACCGGGGGGACCGGGCGGGGAGCCGGGACTGGGGGCGGCTGGACCCGGACGGGGCCGGACCGGGGCTGGGGCCACCAAACCGGGGCTGGGCCGGGGCTGGAGAGGCCGGACCAGCCCTGGTCGGCGGGACTAGACCGTGGCCGCGGTCCGGCCGGTGTCCGGGGCGCTCCCTGAGCCTCTGCTGCTCGCAGGGTCCCGGCTCCGTTGCGGGGCTCCGCTCCCCCCGCACCTCCCTGGCCCAGGACGGTGGCTCCGAGCTCCCCACCTCGAGCGTGACCCCCAGCGAGGAGGAGGAGGTGGCCGAGGAAGGCCCCCAGGTGAGCAACCAACGTCCCCAGCCCCCCGGGACCGGGGGTCCGCGCTGTGACCCCTCCCGTCCCGCCCCCCGGGGGGCTGGGCCCCTCTGCCGGCACCTGCCTGATGGAGCTCGACGGCCCCGGCAACACCAGGAGCCGGTGCTGGGCGATCTCCTGCCCCCCCCTGGGTGGGCTCAGTGACCCCCCGGAGGGCGAGGGTCCCCCATGGCTATGGGAGCTGCCCCCCGATGCCTGGAGGAGGATGAGGAGGAAGGGTGAGGAGGCGTCCTTCTCCCCTCAGCCCCCCGAGGTGAGTGTCTGCCATCCCCCTTGGCTTTGAGACACCCCCCCCCATTTCTTCCTAACGGACTGGGGGGGCTTCTGGCAGGTGATGCCCCCCCTGCCGTGGCCCCCAGGCCTGTGGGAGGAAGAAGAGGAGGAGGAGGAGGCCCTGGCTGCCATGCTGATGGCCTGGTACATGAGCGGGTACCACACTGGCTTCTACGTGGTACGGAGGGTTGCGGGGGGCAGTGGGGGGAGGAGAGGGTGTCCCCCCATGACCCCCCACTCCTCTGTGCCCCAGGGTCTCCAGAAAAGCCAGGCAGAGGCTGCTGAGCCCCCCCCATGGCCACATTGCCTGAGGAAGAAACCCCCACCCAGCTAAGAGAGCAGGTGCGTTTGGGGGACCCCCCCCTCCCTGCACTGAACCCCGCTCTCACATCACCACCCCGCTGGGGAGGGGATCTGGGAGGGCTGGGGGACACAAAGGGACACCCCCCCCAGGGATGCTGAGGGGCTGGGGGACCCCACGGGGGTATCTGGGAGGGCTATGGAACACAGGGTTGGGGGGGCTGGGATGCCCCATCACCCCTTCCTCACCACTCACTTGTCTCTGCTCCCCAGCAGCTGCATCCAGCCCCCCCACACCCTCTCGGGGGGGGCAGCCCTTGCTCCCATCCTTCCCTTGCTGGTGGAAGGGGCTGCTCCCCCCTCCGGGGTCCTGCTGCAGGGGTGGGAGCACCAGCCTTCCTCACCCCCTGGCTTGCTCTGCATCAGAGCCCTGGCCTAGAGGGGCTGCAGCCCCCCCTGCCCCCCCCCCATTTTGTCTCTCCACTTTGTCCCTTTCTTTGGAATAAAGCTGTTTGTGAGACACCCCCCACCCCCCCCCCCCCCATCTGCTCCAGCCCCACAGGGACCCAGGGCTCTGCCGGCACCAGGACGAGCTGCTCTGCTCCTTGTTTGCTCAGGGAATTGGCAGCCTGGCCCCTGCCCCGGGGGGTGGGTGGGGGTCAGCCCGGGGAGGGGCTCAGTGCCCACCAGCTCTCGGGCTGCTCCGTCTGGACGTGGCGCTGACGCAGGTCCTGCCGGCTCCGTGTGTCCCAGGGGACGTGTCTCCTGGGGAACGTGTGTGTCTGTGTGTGTCCCCGTCTGTCAGGGGGAGGTTCTGGGGTGCGGGGGGGGGGGGGAACACACACAAACCCCCTCCCCACCTGCGTCAGCGGGTGTTTGCCCCTCGCTGCTGGGGGGTGTATAAAGCTGGCAGAGCCGGGCACATCCCTGAGCATCCAGGGACACGTCGAGCAGCAGGAGCATGGGAAGCACTTGGCTCTGCCTGCTCTGCCTGGCCGGCCTCATCCTGCCCGGCACAGCCCAGAGCCTGCCCGGGGGCAGGCAGGGGGAGACCGAGCTGGTAAGGGGCTGGGGGGGGACACACACGATGGCTTTGGGGAGACAGGGCCACCAGCAGCCCTTCTGTGGCACCTCGGGGTGCTCCTGCACCCCTCACCCCAGTTTGGGGCTGGTTCTGGCTGTGCCAGAGCATCCCCGAGCTGCTGGGAGGGGGTGGGGGAGACCCAGGCCTCGCCAGTGGGTTTCCATGGTGGCTCGGGGGGGTTCCTCGCAGCTGGGATGTGCAACAGCTCGTGGGAGTTTGCAGGGTTTTTTTCCAGGTTTTCCCTCCTTATCCTGCCCTGATGTGACACGGGTCTGCAGCTGAGGGGTGGGACAGACTGAGCCCCCCGATCCTGTCACAGCCCAGATTCCCCTCTGGGGTGACTTGGATCTGGAGCTCCTGGGGAGCTGCATCCGGGGGCGGGGGGCTTCGGGGTGACATGGATCCAGAACTCTGGGGTGACATGGGTCTGCAGCCCCCTGAGCAGGAGGGATCCTGGAGGGATCAGGGTGACATGGATCTGGAGCCCCTGGATGTCCCGGGGAGCTCAGGGTGGCACGTCCGGAGCCCCCGGGGCACTTGGGGTGACAGGAGCCTTCCGCGGCAGGTCGAGGCGCTGCAGGAGGTGCTGGAGCAGCTGGGGCGCCGGGAGCTGCCGGCGGTGGAGAAGCGGCTGAGCTGGGTCCCCTCGGTACGGCCGGGCTGGGGAGGCGTGGGGGGCAAACCCCAGCACCGGAACTGGACCCTTGGGGTGCCGGTGTCGGGGTTCCAGTCCCCGGGGGAGGGTCGAGCCCTGGGTCTGACGGCCTCTGTCCCGCAGTGCGAGCCCGGGGAGCCGTGTGCGGTGCGGCGCGGGGCGCGGATCGGGAAGCTCTGCAGCTGCCCCCGCGGCACCGCCTGCAACTTCTTCATCCTCAAGTGCAACTAAGGGACGTCGGGGACCCTGCCACCCTCCAGGATGCTGCTGGCCCAGTGGAGAACGACTCAGGGGTCCCGAGCCCCCTCCCCGTGCCAGGACACAGCTGCACAGCCCCCAGCACCCTTGGGTGCTCTGGTCCGGGGGGCTGCGGGTCTCCTGCTTTGGGGCTGTATTAAATGACTTGGATTCCCACCTGCTGCCTCCTCTTCGGGGGACTGGGGGTGCCAGCGCTGGGCACGGGGCGTGGGGAGGTGAGTGGGGGTGGGTCTGTGGTGGGGGAGCAGAAGGGGGGGGGAACGCTGCTGGGGTGGGGGCTGAGGGCTGGACACGGAGGGGCTGTGGGCCGGGTTCTCCTGAGCCACTGGAGGCTGATGGGGGGAGAAGACTGGGAATGGAGGCCGAGGGCAGGGGGGTGAGAGGGGGGCTGCACCGCCCAGCCCGGCCTCACGCTGCGCTGCCCTGCGCTGCGTCCCACAGCACATCCCCTGCACTGCACCCCCGCGGTGCGCTGTGCCACCCCCGCATCGCACCGCACCCCCGCGCTGCATCGCGGCGCATCAGACCCCCCTCAGCACTGCACCGCGCTGCACAGCCCCCTCCCCAGCACTGCACCGCGCTGCACCCCCCCTCCCCAGCACGGCACTGCACCCCTCCCTCCCCAGCACTGCACTGCACTGCACAGCCCCCTCCCCAGCACCGCGCTGCACAGCCCCCTCCCCAGCACTGCGCTGCACTGCACCCCCCCTCCCCAGCACCGCACCGCACCGCACAGCCCATCTCCCAATCACTGCCCCGCGCTGCGCAGCCCCGTCCGCGCGCTGCCTCCCGTCACTGCATCGCCCTGCAACGCCCACCCTCAGCTCCGCACCGGCCTGCGCACCCCTTGCACGGCCCTGAACAGCACTACCCGGCCCCGCACCGCACGGCCCCGCACCGCACCGCACGGCCCGTGCGGGCGGACCCCACCCTGCCGGCCCCACCCTGCCATCGCCCCTTTAAGCCCCCGCCCTGCCGGGTCCCTTTCCCCGCCGCGCTCTCCCATTGGCTGCCGGTGACATCAGTAGGCGGGGCGCGGCGGCGGTGACGTGCGGGGCGTGGCCCGGCGCGGCGGGCGGGGGGGCGCCGAAGATGGCGGCGGCGGCCGCGGGGGACGCGGGGCGGGCGGCGGCCCCGGGGGCTGCGGTTCCTGCTGCCGGGCCCGCCGCGGGGCCGCGCCGCTACTCGCTGCTGGCGATCGTGGGCGGCGGCTGCCACCGGCCCGGCCTGCTGGCCGCTGCGCTGCAGCAGCTGGAGCGAGGTGAGCCCGGTGGTCCCGGGGCGGGCCCGGCCCGGCGCGGCGCGGCCCTTCCCCGCGCGCGATGCTCCGGCCTCTGTCCCTCTCCTACCCCGCGTCCCTCCTCTCGCTGCCCCAGGATCTGATCCATCCTCGCCCCCGGCCCCCCCCCGGGTCTCAGCCCCCCTCCCCACCCCCCCCGGGCCCTCCGGGTCCGGCCCCTCCTGCCCCAGGTCTCCAGGATCGGGCCCCCAAGCTCTGTTGCCCCCCCCCCAGGATCTGCCCCCCCCCCCGACCCTCCGGCATCTGCCCCTTCTGCCCCTCCCGGATCTGGGTCCCCAGGGTCCCCCAGGATCTGCCCCCTCTCCTGCCTCAGCCCCCCAGGATCTGCTCCCTCCTGATCCCCAGGATTTATCCCCTTCCCCTGCTCCTCCAAACCCGCCGGGATCTGCCCCCCAAGTGCAACCCCCTCCTCCACGCACCTTGGGGACCTGCCCCCTCTCCCTCTGGGGTCTCTCCGCAGGCTCTGGCACCCCTGTGACCCGACTCCTCCCCTTGTCACCCCCTGGGGGACACAGCCTGGGGGGGGGACGACACACGACCGCGCTGTGGGGACCCCCGCCAGCCCCCGCTCCCATCTCCCGGCGCTGTGGCCTGAGCCGGGGAGTGGGCTCGGGCTGGAGCAGGTCCCCCAAATTGTGTGTGGGGGGGACACGTGTCCCCAGGACTGCCCTGGTCTCCTCCCCAGTGGGACCCGCGAGGGCAGCGCTGAACCCCAACGGCCCCAAACGGCCCCAAACGGCCCCAACCCTTGCAAAATCCGTGCAAACCACCCCCCCCCAAGCCAGCCGGGTTGCGCCATCGCTGCCGTTACCGGGGAGCGGTTGGTCGGTGACCTGCGGGGGGGGGTGGGGGGCTGGCAGCACCCCCCTCCCCAAACCCCCTTGCAGAGGATCTTGAAGCCCCCTTAGGGTGGGTTGGGGGCTGTGCCTTCGAGTTCCTGCCCCCTCTGTTGGAGCCGGGAGCCCCCAGGGGGTGCCGGGCAGGAGCCCCGGGATCTTTCAGCACCGTTAATTGCTTTAATTACCGTCTCGACGGAGGTGCTTCCCCGGTGCCCTGGGGGCCGGGATTTCGGGTTGGCAGAGCCGGTGGTGCCGTGAGTCACCGTGCAAGGTGCAGCATCAGCCCCGTGCCAGGCCTGAAGTGTCCCCAAAGCCCCCACCGTGGGGGGGGACACACACCCCCCTCCCCCCCCCACTCCCTATAATGCCCCTTCTTGCCAAAACTTTTCATCTGGGGGCTGTGGTGTGAGGAGGGGGGGTTTCTCCATGGCTCACAAGGCTGGTGGATGCCCCCCCCCCACCCCGGACCCCCCCCCACCTCCTAATTTTTGTGTGGGTGTGTGTCCCCCACAAAGGAATCCGCTCCTGGGACATCGACCTCTCCTCCTGCAACCTGGATGAGCAGCTGAAGCTCTTTGTGTCCCGTCACTCGGCCACTTTCTCCAGCATTGTGAAAGGTAAATTAAAAAATAAAAAAAAAAGGGGGGGGGGGGTCCAGGACACAGCCCCCCAGTCTGGCCGGGGGGGGGTGGCAGGGAAGGGGGGCCAGTAGGGAGGGAATCGCACGTCTGTGCACGTCCCTCCCTGCTGGCCCCCCCTCCCTGACATCCCCCCCTGGCTGTTGCTGGAACAGGCTTTGCTTTGTGCCCCCCCCCCTCCCCCACAAAGCCCCGTGACCCCCCCACATGAGAAACCGCTTCCTTTGCCCTGTATCCTGGGAAAGAAGATGGAGCTGGGAATGCCGGGGTCGCTCCGGTGCCTCTTCCCCACCGTGTCCCCTTGTCACACCAGTTGGTCACCACCCCTCCACTACCCCCCCAGCCCCCAACTGGGAGCACCCCAGGGCAGAAGGGGCTCCCCTCAGGCTGTCATCCCTGCTTTCATTCCTGTCATTCCTGCTTTCCCTGTAGCAGGAAGGACGTGGGAAGTGTGTCCTGCCTGTCCCTCTTCCGTGGGGGAAGCAGGCAGGCGCTGGCCCTCTGCCTCTCCGTGTGTCCCTAATCCCGTGGGATGAGGCCAAACTGGGGTGCAGCCTCCTCGTTTTGGGGTGGGGGGCAAGTGTCAGCCCTGTCTCCCCTACAGGTCAGAGGACCCTTCACCACCGGGGAGATGTCCTGGAGACCCTGGTGCTGCTCAACCCTTCAGACAAGTCTCTCTGTGACGAGGTGAGGGGTGGCCAAGGTCCTTTTGGAGCCAAGGGGGGGTGCCATGGGGCTGGAGCCTCTTCAGTGTCCCCTGCTCAATGTCCCCTCCTTTATCCATGGGGCTGGAGCCCCCGGTGGCCTCTTCAGTGTCCCCTCCTGTGTCCCCAGCTGCGGAACCTGATCACAGATGTGTCCCAGCACAAGCTGCTGGTGTTTGCTGGGCCCTGCGTGGAGGAGACAGGGGAGCTGATGCTGCAGACAGGCTGCTTCTCCCTGCGGGATTTCATCCAGATCTTCACCGACAAGGAGGTGCTGGAGGGGACGGGGGGACCCCCGGGGAGGAGCTGGGGGGGGGGGTTGCTGTCTGCTCATGTTCTCCTGGCAAAGCAGGAGGTGGCTCAGCCTGTGCTGCAGGCACAAGGGGCTGGGAATGGAGGGTGGGGTATTGGCCACATCCCAGGGTGTGCAGAGAGGGGTGGGTGGGAGTGGGGAACCAGCCCCCCCGGGTGTCACAGGGTACAGGGAGCAGGATGGGGCTGCATCCTGGGGCGGGGGTGTCTTGTGTTTGCCAAGGGAGGGGGGGCTGAGGCCGGGCACCCCCTGGGCTGTCCCATCCCAGCTGTCCCTGTCCTCTTGCAGGTCGGGGAGATCCTGAGCTCCGCGGATCCCTCGGCCAAGGCCAGGCTGACCATCAGCTGCCCTGACTTTGGGGAGTGGAAGGACTCGGGCTTGGACCATCAGAACCTCCAGGACTTCATCGAGCTGCGCTACAACCCGGGCTGTGTCCTGCCAGAGATGGAGGGGCTGGAGGAGTTCATGGAGTACCTCTCGGAGTCGCTGGAGCCCCAGTCCCCATTCGACCTCCTCGAGCCCCCCACCATGGTTGGCTTCCTGAAGCTCTCCAAGCCCTGCTGCTATATCTTCCCAGGCGGGAGAGGGGACTCAGCTTTCTTTGCTGTCAATGGCTTCAATGTCTTGGTCAACGGTGGCTCCAACCCCAAATCATCCTTCTGGAAGCTGGTCCGGCACCTGGACCGCATCGACTCCATCCTGGTGACCCACATGGGGACAGACAGCCTGCCTGGAGTCAACAGCCTGCTGCAGAGGAAGCTGGCTGAGCTGGAGGAGGACCCGTCCCAGAGCTCCCAGGGGAATGGGGACTGGGCCAAGAACCTCATCTCCCCCGAGCTCGGCGTCGTCTTCCTCAACGCCTCCGAGAAGCTGAAGGACATCGAGGGAAACTCGCGGGTGCTGAAGAGCTGTGATGAGGCTGCCCTGACCCTGCACTACCTGGAGAAGCTGGGCATCCATCCCAACCCACTGGCCCGGGACAGTGGACCCCGTGCTGAGCCCACCGTCCTCTTCCAGAAGATGGGAGTGGGCCGGTTGGACATGTATGTTCTGAACCCTGTGAAGGGCACCAAGGAGCTGGATTTTCTCCTGCAACAATGGTCGGGCAACAGCTACCCCAAGGAGCAGGACTTGCCCCTGCAGTGCTTGACCTCTGTCTGTGCCCTGCTTGTCTGGCACCCTGTCAGCCCCTCTGAGAAGATCATCCGGGTCCTCTTCCCTGGCTGCACCCCCCAGGGCCGCATCCTGGAGGGGCTGGAGAAGGTGAAGCACCTGGAGTTCCTCAAGCACCCCGTGGTCACCAAGAATGACTTGAAGGGACCGTCAGCATCCCAACCAGAGAAGCTGCTCAAGCAGAAGAGGGCAGAGAGCAAGGAGAGCCTGAAGTCAGCTTCCAAGATCAGCTTGGTGGATACCGGAGTGCTGGCACCAAAGGAGAAGGCTCCATCGAAGGTGGAGAGGAAGGAGGTGAAGGCAGGGACCAAGGAGAAGCCAAAATCCCTGGGGGAGGCAGCCAGAGCAGGGTCAGAAGAGGAGAAAGCCAAGGATGCTCGGGCCAAGCTGGACTCTTCAGTGGAGAAGCTGAAGACGGACACGAAGCCGAAGCTGATCAAAGAGAAAGTGGTGCCCAAGAAGGAGCCCACGCCCCGGAAAGAGGAGAAGAAGCTGCTGAAGAAGGATGAGGGGGCTGAGGTGAAGGGAGAGGCCAAGAAGGAGGTCAAGGCAGTGGTGAAGAAGGAGGTGAAGGCTGAGACGCTGCGGAGGGACACAAAGGAGAGCAAGGCAGAGGCCAAAGCTCCTGCCAAGACCCCAGCCCGGAAAACATCGGCCCTGGAGCCCCGCAAACCCCTGGCCAAGACCAGCAGCGTCAAGAAACCCCCCTTGAAGAAAGAGCCAGAGAAACCCAAGGCCAAAACCCCCCGGGAGGTGGGTGGCAGGAAAGAGCCAGGGGTGTCAGATGGCTCCAAGTCCTCCTCCCCTGAGGACATGCTGCCCGAGGCAGAGCAGGGCCAGGGGGCTGCCTCACTGGGGGCTGGTGGGAGGAGGAGGAAGGAGGAATCAACAGATGAAGGCATCACCACGGCCGAGAGCGAGCTGGAACCTTCACCGCTGGAGAACGGGGGGGCTGAGGGCCCAGGAGATTCATCCTGCCTGGAGAATGGCCTGGAAGACCTCGAGAGCCACCAACGCTTCCACTACCTGGAGAGCAGCCCCCTTCGAGCCGTCTGCCCCCCCTCACCCCTGGCCAAGACCCCCAAGAGCGACCGCAGCGTCAACTTCGACCTGACGCCCACCGGGGTGCTGAACCACGGCCCCGAGGGGGGCGAGGACGCCTGTGGCAGCTCCGAGGAGAAGACCCTGGAGATGATGTCTCCAGCCAGCTCAGGGCCGGCCAGTGCAGGCCACACGCCCTTCCACCAGTCACCAGTGGACGATGGTGTGGAGGACCCAGGTGCTGGCACCAACCAGCAGCCAAACCCGTGGCCGCTAGCGGGGGGCAAAACCTGCCAGGACGGCCCCGGCGCCCCGCAGGAGAAGCAGGCGGGCTGCCTGTCCCTCAGCCCCTTCAAGGACGACGTCCCTGACGTGTCCCCCACCATCACCACCCCCTCCCTGCCAGCTGAGGTGGGCTCCCCTCACTCCACCGAGGTGGATGAGTCTCTCTCGGTGTCCTTCGAGCAGGTCCTGCCACCCGTCAGCGAGTCCCCGCCGGAGGAGGGCAGGCGGTCCCGGGGGACCGGGGGGACACCGGAGCCAGAGGCCACCAAGGGTGGGTTGTCACTGCCACTGCGGCCCTGCCACCAGTCACCGCGGGCTGATGGTGACATGGGGACCCGGCCCGGCCGCCGTTCTGACTCTCCCCACGACGTGGACCTGTGCCTGGTGTCACCCTGCGAGTTCGAGCACCCCAAATCCGAGCGGTCGCCCTCGGCCGCCGCCAGCCCCCGGGACCTGTCGGACAGCGACGCCTCCCAGGAGCTGGTGCCGCAGCGGGGCCAGCCCCTCCAGCCGGCGGGAGAGACCCCTCCCACTTCTGTCAGTGAGTCCCTGCCCACCCTCTCCGACTCCGACGTCCCTCCCGCCACCGAGGACTGTCCCTCCCTCCTGGCCGACGGGCTGGAGTCGGACGAGGACTCGGAGCAGCCCACCCGCGGCGTGGCCCGGGCTCGTGACCCGCTGCCCGCCCCCATGAAGGACCCCTGCCCCCTCCCTGCCCAGCCTGGCATCTGCATGGTGGACCCCGAGGCGCTGCTGGCCGAGCCCCCCCGCGCCGGGAAGAAGGAGCCCCCTGGCAAAGTGAAGAGGGTCCCGTCCCGTGTGGGCTCGGTGCCCGCCGCCCCAAAAGCTGAGCCCCCCCGACACACCCCCCTGGCCCCCAAGGCCAGGGGTCCCGCCAGCTCGGCCCGTGACACTGGGGACAAGGCCAGGCTGACCCTTGGGGACAAGAAGGGACCCTCCGGCGGGGACACCCGCACCCCAGGGACCACCCGTGGCACTGGAGCCCGAGCACCAGTGGGAGCTGGACGGGCGTCGCCGGCAGGTAAGGGGGCTGGGGGTGTCTCTGGGGGGCACGTGATGGGTTTGGGGGGGTTTGGGGGCTGCTCACAGCCCTGTACCTGGCAGGTGCACGGGCTGCAGCCCCCCCGGGCCCCCCCCATCTACGTGGACCTGGCCTACCTGCCCGGCTCCTGGAGCGCCCGGACGGTGGATGAGGAGTTTTTCCGGCGCGTCCGTTCCCTCTGTTACGTGATCAGCGGTGACGACCACCTGAAGGAAGGGGTCCTGAGGGCTCTGCTCGATGCCCTGCTCGCTGGCAAACATCAGTGGGGCACTGACACCCAGGTGAGGACCCCCCCCCCCCCCAGTCATCAAATCCCAGAGTCACAGATTGGGTTGGGTTGGAGGGACCTTAAAGATCATCTAGATCCAACCCCCCTGCATGGGCAGGGACACCTCCCACCAGCCCAGGCTGCTCCAAGCCCCATCCAACCTGCCCTTCAACACTGCCAGGGATGGGGCAGCCACAGCTTCCCTGGGCAACCTGGGCCAGGGTCTCACCACCCTCACACTCCAGAATTTCCTCCTCATCTCCAACCTCAATCTCTCTCTTCCAGTTTTAATTCATCCCCCCTTGTCCTGTCCCTCCCTGCCCTTGTCCCAAGCCCCTCCCCAGCTTTCCTGGAGCCCCTTCAGGCACTGGAAGGCGCTCTAAGGTCTCCCTGGAGCCTTCTCTTCTCCAGGCTGAACACCCCAACTCTCCCAGCCTGTCCCCACACTACTCAGATCCCCTGCGAGGGACACCCTGGGTCAGCGCCCCCCACTCTCTGGGTGCTGGTGGGGGGGGTGACAGTGTGGGTGGTGTCCCCACAGGTGACCTTGATCCCCACCTTCGACTCGCTGGTGATGCACGAGTGGTACCAGGAAACCCACGACCGGCAGCAGGAGTTGGGCATCACAGTGCTGGGCAGCAACAGCACCGTGGCCATGCAGGACGAGACCTTCCCTGCCTGCAAGGTGGAGTTCTGAGGAAGGGGGGGGGTTGGAGTGGAGGAGGGGGCTTCATCCCCACCATCCTCCTCCTCTCTGAGCACCCCCCTCTCCTTCCCTCCTCACCCAGGGCCATGCCAGCCCCTGGCTGATGTGGCTGGGAGGGGAGGGAGATGGGGAGGGGTCTGCTGGGGGGAGGTGGGGTTATCTGTGTGTGTGTCCCCCCCACTCCAAGGACTGGCAGGGGCTCCCCCGGGCCCCCCCCCAGCCCAGCACACCCACATGCTGCACCCCCACAGGCTGCGTGGCCCTTGCATGCCCCCACACCTCACTCTGCACCCACCAACCTCCCTGGGGAGAGGGAGGGGGAATGAGGGACCAGCCAGGAACAGGGTGACCCTGCCTGGGGGGGGGGAGGTCAGGATCTGTCCCCCCCTCCAGCAGTGGTGCTGAACTGTGCTTGATTCAACAGGGTAAATTTCATTGTTTGCTGTTTTGCTCCCCCCCCTCCAAATAAGCCACTACTGCCACCAACCCCTCCTTCCCGGGTCCTGCAGCCCTGGGGGGGCCCAGTTCACCTACCTGGGGGGGGGGGCTGTGGGATGACCTGGAGGGCTGGGGGGGTGTTCCCATGGAGCAGCCATACTTGGGAGGGGGGGGGGCTGCAGTGGATGCTCCTTTGGCACTACAGCCATGAGGTCTGTGTGTGTCCCCCCCCCCAGGCACAGCCAGACCCTCTGGCCACCAAGAAAGGTTGTGTGTGTGTGTGTCCCCTCACATGCAGCAGCTTTTGGGGGGGCTTTCTGATGGCTGAGACCTGGCAGCTCGCTGCACTGATGGCTGTTACCTCCCAGCATTGAGGTCCTGGGGCCTGACCCTGTATGTGGAGGGGGGGGGCTGGGGGAGACACCCCCCCCCCGACCCAAGCCCTGGAGGTGCTGGAAGGGGCTGCCCAGAAACCAAACATCACGTGCAATTTTTAGGGGGTTTTGTGAGTTGGGGAGCAGGGGGGGTGGGGGGTACGACACAGGATTTGTCCCCCCCCCACCTTCCAGCCCCATCTGGGACAAACAAACACTAACCCGTTTTGTAGGAGGCTCCTCCCTGGTTGTTTTTTTTTTGTTGTTGTTGTTTTTTTGTAATGACTTTTTAAGGAAAATTTAAAAAAAAAAGAGGAAAATAAATAACAACAAAAAAAAAGATTAAAAAAAAGAAAAAGAAAGAAACAAACAAGGGAAAAAAAAACCAAACCACAAAAAACCAAAAGACACCAAACAAACAAAACAAAAACTGAACAAACCAAACCTGTCCCCGTGGGAGGTTTATTTATCTGTGACACCCCCCCCCCCCCCCCCCGACCTCCCCCGAACCCCCCCCGCCCCATCCGGGGGGGGGGTGCGTTTTACCTTGGATTGTATCGTGGTTCGGGGGGGGGGGTGGGGGGGGACTGAATGTTTCACCTTTAGTGCTTTATATATTTTTTCTTAGCTGGAAGCTGGTTTGGAGGTCGGGGGGGGGTGTGTGTGTTGTAAACCCCTCCCCCCGGATCCCCCCGACCCCTCCCCACGGCTGCCAACACACACACACCCCCCCCCCCCCCCCCAGTCTCACACACTCCGTTCCCGTTTGGCAAATGTGTTGAAAAATGAGCATTAAAGAGAAGATAGTTCCTGGTTGCTCTGCCTCCTGTTTTTTTTGGGGGGGGGCTTCGGGGAGGGGGAGGGTCCCCAGGTCCTCGGGGAAGGGGGTGGCGATATGGGGAGGGGGGGGGCTGGGTGCCACTGTGAGGTCTTGGGGGTGCTGCGAGGTGATTTGGGGGTTGGGGGGTGCTGTGGGGCTGCATCCTGTAGTGGGAGGGGGCTTGGGGGGCTGCTGGTGGTGGGGAGGGGGGGTCCAGGGTATCACCGTGGGGAGGGTTAGTGAAAAGCAGGGGGTGGGGAAAGTGGGGGCAGAGTCTGAGTGGGGTGGTGAGGCAGCTCGGAGGAGGATGGATGCGGGGTTGCCATGGAAACTGCATCACATCCCCACCGCCCCCGGCCCGCGGAGGAGGGGGCTTCGCGCTCTGCGCTGCCCCCCCCCACGCTTGGTACATGATGGGGGGGGGGGGGGGGGTGCCCGGGGGTCCCATGTCCCTGTGCTTTGGCTGGGGGGGTTGAGCCCTCTCCTCCCCAGGAAGCCCCAACCCGGCAGGACCAGGGAGGGGAAACGCCCTCCGAGCCCCCTCCGCCCCCAGCCACCCTGACACCCCCCCCAGGCACCCCCGGATCACCGCACCCGCCTCTGACCCCCCCCCCCACCTGAAAGCCCCCCAGCCACTCTCAAGCCCCCCCCTTGCTGCCACACCCAGTCACCCCCGCCCTCCCCCCCCCCCCGATCATTCCCCAACCCCCTTTGCTCCGGCCGTGGGGCCACGGCGGGATTTCGGGGAGGGGGCTCCTCCTGGGCGGGGGGGGTTGTCAATCCCCGGGAGGTCGGTTGTGACCTCCAGGGCTGGTGGGGGGGCCGGCTGCTCCTGTCACCATCCCCGGAGCCCCCTCCCAGCTGTGGCCCCGGGGGGACAGACACGGTGCGGGTGGGCGTTGGGCTGCGTGGGCCGATGTGGGGGGGGTCCGCGGCCGTGGGGAGGGGGTGGCACCGCCTCCCCGATGGGTTTGGCGGGGGGGGGCTTCTCCAGCATCACCGCCTGCCGAAGTGCCCGGGGGATGCCGGGGGGTCCGGGAGGTGACGGTGACGGTGGCCGAGCCCCCCCCACCCCCGACCCCCCCGCCCCATGTCCCCCCTCCGGGGGTGCGGCGGTGGCTCCGGCTGGCTCGGCCTGGCACAGCCGCGGTCAGGGCGGCGATGGGACAAAAGGGACCGTAACCGAAGCCGCCGTGTGACGCACCGGGGGGGGGTGGTGGTTGTAGGACACCCGGCCCCCCCGGGTCCCCGCCGGCTGGGCACCCTCCGCTGCCCCGCAGCTGCGCTGCCGCCGCCCCGGTGTCACCCGGAGCCGGGACATGAGCTCAGCGGGGTGCGAGGCACCGACTGGCACCGGCGGGGGCTGCGCCGGGGGCGGGGGGGGTCGTGACTGGGGGGGATGCGGTTACACCGTTAGCACCGGGGGAACCGGGAGACCCGGGGTTCTGGGGGGGGCAGCCCCATGGATGGTGTGGGTCCCCAGGGACGGCGGGAGGCCCCGGGGATGGCGGGAGCCGCCGGGGTGCGGGCGGTTCCGAGCCCGCCCCGCATCGCCCCCCCCGGGGAGGGGCGGCGGCCGCTTTAAAAATGCAAATCACCCCCCCCCTCCCCGCGCGCGGCGCGGCGGCGGTTCAGCCAATGAGAAGCGGCGGCCGCTGGCTGCGGTAACCGCTGCCGGGAGCCTTAACCAATCGCGAAGCGTCTGGGCGGGAGGGGGCGTGGCCTCGGCCGTGTCCCCGCCCCGCGCGGTCCCGGCGCGGAGCAGCGCGGAGCGGAGCAGGGCGGGGGCGGCCCCGCAGGTGAGTGCGGCCCCGCCCGGGAAGGGGGGCGACCCCCGCCCCCCCCAGCCCCCGCCGCTCCCGAGCGCTGCGTGGGTGCAGCCCCCCCCTCCCTACCCCCTCCCCCCCGCAGCAGCCCCTTCCCCAGGGCGGGAGGGGCAGCTCCGTGCCCCCCATCCCCGGCCAGACCCCCCCCCCTGCAGCGCATCTCGCCCCCTCCTTCATAAAAACCCTTCTCTGCTGCACCGCTGCAGCCCGGCCCCCTCCCCAAAATGCTGCTCCCGGTGCTGCGGGCAGGTCCTTCCCCCCCCCCCCGCGACGCCCCCTCCTCCACCCCCCTTCCCAGCCGCAGGTGCAGCGCTCGGTGTTTTCCCTCCCCCTTTTTTTTTTTGCGGGGGGGTTGGGGGGCGGGGAGCATCTGCCCCCCCCCCCCCCGCGGTGCATCTCTCTGCAACCCGCTGCCCGGGTGGGTGCTGGGGGGCACGGACAACCCCCCCCAACGCGCCTCCCACCCTCACTGAGCAGCCCTGGGCAGATGCAGCCGGGCGGGGCCCGCCCCCCTCTCCCGGAGCCCCCCGCACCCCTTGGGGCACCACCCGCGTCCCCCCGCACCCTGCGCTGGTGAAGGTCACGGCTGCGGGGGGCCGGGGGTCCCCGCCGCAGCCCGGGGGGGTGCTGAGTCGTCCCGTTCCCCCTCCCTCCCCAGTGCCCCCCCATCCCGCTTGGGGACCCAGTGGCCGCTTCCCCCCCCCGCCTTGGGGACTTTGTCCGGTTGCGGGTTCACGGCCTCTGCGGCCGCTCGTGACCGGCGGCGGGTCGGGGTCCGGCGAGCCCGGCCTCCCCCTCCCGGACACCCCTGCACCCCCAAAGCCCCATCCCGGCTGGGGAGGCCGCGCTGAGCCCGCCCCGCTCGTGACACAGGTGGCTGAGCGGCTGCGGAGGGACGGCCGGACCCGGGGGGGCCGGCAGCCGTTTCTGGGGGCTGCCGCCTGCCCTCACCCCCACCCCCCGTCTCTCTCCCCAGACTCCCGGCGCGCCGAGGATGATCGGGGGGGGCCCTGCGAGCCCCCCAGCAGCCCAGGGTGAGTGTGTCAACCCCCCCCCCGCCATTTCAATCTTCCCCCCCCCGACTTTTTTGTTTCCTGTTTTTCTTCAGCGCGTGATGGGGACCCGGGGAAGAGAGGGGGGGGGCACAACCCGAAGGGAGGGGACACAGCCTGGGGGTCGCCCCCCGCACCCAGTGCTGGGGGGCCGCTCCGGTGGGTGACCCCCGGTACAGCTGGGGTTTGGGGAGGGGGGCGGCGGGCGCCTGGGCCCTCGTTTTGGGGGGGTGGGGAAGGGGCTCCCTCGGCCTCGCAGGTGAGCGGAGTGGGGGGGGGCTGTTCGTGGGGGTGGTTTGGGGGGGGCTGGGGCCACCGGGTGCCGGAGCAGCCGCCGCGCAGCAGCCGCTCATTTATTATTTAGCTGCGTATCTGGTGTCGGGTCCCAGCGCCGCCTCCGTGACCCCCCCGACACCCCATAGCCCCCCTCCCCCCCCCGGGGGGCCGCGCGCTGTGGGGAGGGGCCGCGGGGGTGGGCGCGGGGGGAGCCTGCGGGTTTCATGTCCACGGGGCTGCGCTTTCCCGGCAAAACCGAAAAATACCCGCGTGGTGCGTGTGGGGGGGTCCCTGCCAATCCCCCCCCTCCCGGTAAGATGTGTCCCCCCAGGGCGCCGGGAGCTGAGCTGCGGGACCCCCCGCCGCCGTCCCCCCCTCCCCAAGATGTCCTACTTCACCGAGCACTTCTGGGTAAGCCTTGGACCCCTCCCCATCCATAGGTGCCCCCCCCCTTCTCCAGGCCTCACTGCCGGGGGGGTTCCCAGCCCCTTGGGGGGTGGGTTTATTGCCACGGGTACTTTTTTGAGGCCCGTTAACAGCCCGGGGGGGGGGGGATGATGGGTGCGGGTGCCTGTGAGTCCCCGCGGGAATCCCCTCCTGGAGGCGGGGGAAGTTGGCAGCACCGGGGGGGGGGGGATGAAGCGCGACCGGTGCTTCTTCCTGGTTCGTCTCCGCCGGGGTCCGGCAGCTGCGGCACCTTCCCCTGCCTCAGTTTCCCCAGGCGGCGCCGGCGCAGATGGTGCTTCCTCCCGCGGTGGTTGGTGCTCCCTGGGGGGAGGCTGGACGGGGAGGGGCCCTCTGCAGGGTGCTGGGTGGGTTTCTGGGGGGCTGAGGGTGGGGTGTTGGGTGGGTTTTGGGAGCTGAGGGTGGGTCCCCTGCCAGGGCGAGAAGAACCACGGCTTTGATGTCCTCTACCACAACATGAAGCACGGGCAGATCTCCACCAAGGAGCTGGCTGACTTTGTCCGTGAGAGGTACTGGGGTGGGGAGGTGACAGCTTGGGGGGGGGGTCCCGGGCATCACCAGGCTCTGTCCCCACCACCACCACCCCCCCCCCCCCCCCAACCTTGTCCCCAGGGCTGCCATTGAGGAGAACTATGCCAAGGCGATGGTGAAGCTGTCTAAGATGGCCACCAATGGGACCCAGCTGGGGTAAGTGGGGGCCCGGGGGGTTCAGAGTGCCCCAAAGTGGAGGGAGACCCTGCTCATCCCTGCCCACGTCCCCCTCTCCAGGACGTTTGCGCCGCTCTGGGAGGTTTTCCGCATCTCCTCGGACAAGCTGGCCCTCTGCCACCTGGAGCTGATGAAGAAGCTGCACGACCTCATCAAGGAGATCTCACGCTACGGCGAGGAGCAAGGCCGGGTCCACAAGAAGGTACCTTCTCCCACCCTGTCCTCCCCCACCACATCCCAAAACCCCCCTCCTCACCCTCTCTGTGCCCCCAAACCCCACCCCCAGTCCAAGGAGGAGGTGTCGGGGACGCTGGAGGCCGTCCAGCTGCTCCATGGGGTGGCCCAGCTGCTCCCCAAGTCCAAGGAGAGCTACCACAGCAAGTGCCAGGAGTACGAGAGGCTGCGCAAGGAGGGCACCAGCCAGAAGGAGATTGACAAGGTGAGACCCAGACCTGTGTTGCCCCCCCACCCGGGTGGTCCCTGTCACCTCCAGGATGATCCCTGTCCCTCCCTGTGAGGGTCCTTGTCTACTCCCCAATGGTCTGTTTCCCCCAGTGGTCCTTGTCCTTCTGTGATGGTCCTTGCCCCTCCAGGATGGTCCCTGTTCCTCACGGCGATGGTTCCTGCCCCGTGGGTGGTCCCTGCCCCCCCCTCAATGGTCCCCATCTCTCCAGGATAGTCCCTGCTTCTCCTCTATGGTTCCTGCACCTCCATGATGGTCCCTGTCCCCTGGGTGGTCCCTGTTTCACCCATCTTCCTCCCCCATGGTCCCAGACCCTGTCCCTTGTGATGGTCACTGTCTGCCATGATGGTCCCTGTCCCCTGGGAGGTCCCTGCCCCCCCAGTTCCCCCCCTTGGTCCCACAGGCAGAGCTCAAGTCCAAGAAGGCAGGCGAGGCGCTGCGGCGGGCGGTGGAGAAATACAACAGGGCCCGGGCTGACTTTGAGCAGAGGATGCTGGACTCGGCCATGGTGGGTAGAGGGGGGGGTATCAGGAGCAGGGGGTGGCAGGGTGGGCAGTGGTGGGGGGGGGGGATGGCAGGAGGGACAGGAGCTGGGGGCTCACACGGGCACAGATCCTTGGGGACATGCCACTCTGCCTAGCCACCCCTCCCTGGAGATACTGCCCCTCGGAGTCATGCCATCCTGGCTGAGCCCTTCTCCTTGGAGATGCCAACCCCTGGGGATGTGCCACCCTGGCTGAGCCCTTGCCCTTGGGATTGCCCACCCCTGGGGACATGCCACCCTTCCTGAACCTCCCCTTTCCCCCCTTTCCCAGCGCTTCCAAGAGGTGGAAGAAGCCCACCTACGCCACATGAAAGGTCTCATCGGCTCCTACTCACACTCTGTGGAGGACACCCACGTCCAGATCGGGCAGGCAAGTCCCTAGGGGAGAGGTGACAGATTGGGGACAACCCTGAGCTGTCCCCCTGTGGGGTTTTTTTTTAATATATTTTTGTCCAGGTGCATGAGGAATTCAAGCAAAATGTGGAGAACATCGGCACCGAGATGTTGCTAAGGAGATTTGCTGAGAGCAAGGGCACGGGGCGAGAGCGACCAGGTGAGACTGGGGGGACAGCACCCACATTTGCACGAGGGCCTTGTGTGGCCCTTGTGCGAGGATGGAGTCACTTTTCTGGGCTTGATCCCACTCTCCATGGCAGGAGCCCTGGATTTCGATGAGTACCGGTTGGCCCCAGCGCAGGAAGGCAAGTACGTCTGCATCCAGCAGCCCCCCTGCCCCCCAGGGGGATTTTGGGGTCTAGGGGGGGATTTTGGGCTGTGGAGGGGGCTGCTCACTGCTTTGTGCCCCCCATGCCTGCTCCCAGGACCCAAGAGGAGCCGCAGTAAAGCTTTCCGGATCCCTGGGTTGAGCCGGAAGGAGAGGGATCGCGATGCTGGGTGAGATCCTGCTCTGCCCCCATCCCTGGATCTCCATGTCCCACATCCCAGTGTCCCTGGATCTCCATGTTCCCCATCCCCACGTCCTCCTGTCCCACATCCCACATCCCTTCCCCATTTCAGGGTCTAACGCTGCCCCTGTCATTCCCAGGGAATCCCCGGATGCCGAGGTGGTGAGTATCCCAGTGCCAGCCCTGGGGGTTGGTTTCTTTTCCATACTGGGAGGACTGGGGAGCGAGTCCCTCTCTGAGCATCTCCCTGCAGGGCTGCCCGGAGGTGGATGAGGACGGGTTCACCGTGCGCCCTGATGCTGCCCGCAGTATCCTTGTGCTGGGGGTGTGTGTGTGATTTTTGGGGGTGTCCCAGCCGGGGGGGTGTCAGAGCAGGGGGTGTTGTTGCCTTGACGGGGGCCCAGCTGAGGCAGAGCCCCCCGGCTGCTCCTCCAGCGACTCCGACTACGACGAGGACGAGCCCCGCAAGTTTTACGTCCACATCAAACCGGTGCAGCCCCGGGAAGCAGGGGGCAGCACCGAGGCCACCGTGGAGCAGCTCAAGGCCACCGTGGGAAACCTCATCCTGCCCCCCAGTATCGGGGTGAGCCTCGGGGGGGGGGAAAAGGGGTGTCGCTGTGGGGTCCCCGGGGACCCTACCATGGCCAACTGACCCCCTGTCCCCAATCTCTTGCAGGGCACGGTCAAGAGACACTCGTCCCGTAAGTGCCACCCTGGGGGGCTTGGTGCAGCTCAGGGGTCCCTCAGCCTTATGTCCCCCTAACGCTGCCTGTCCCCACCCCTCTGCAGGGCATGTGACATCTGTGCCCCCTGCCCCAAGTGACACAGACCCCGAGGGGACGCTGGCAACAGGTGAGGCCATGCTGGGGGGGTCCCAGGGATGTGAAGGACAGTGGCTCTGTCCCCTCCCACCCAGCATGTCCCCTCTCTCCCCGCAGGTGACGGTGCAGGGAGGGGGTGTCTGGCAGCCCAGGTGAACAGGTAAGGGGCAGGGAGGGAGCGGGGTGCCGTGGGGTGATGCACCCCAAACTGCCACCCCGGGGGGGAGTGTCCCGGGTGGGCACAGAGCTCTGTTCCCTCTGTCCCTGGTGCAGTGATCCCGGAAAAGCCCCCCCCAGACCCGCTGCCCCCCGCCGCGCTCTTCGGGCCGCCGCTGGAGTCGGCTTTCGAAGCGGAGGATTTCCCGGGTGAGGGTTCGGGGAGGAAGGAGCAGGATGGGGGGGACCCCGGCGTCCGGGGTGCTGCGTGCCCCCCCACCCCGCAGCACCCTGACACGGGGGTCTCCCCGCAGCCCCCCGCTCCTACGTCCTCACCTCCTCCTCCTCCCCCTTCTCCTCCTCCTCCCCGGAGAACGTGGAGGACTCGGGTTTGGACTCACCCTCGCACCCCGCGCCCGGACCCTCCCCGGACTCCAGACCTTGGACCCCGCAGCCGGGGACGCCGCAGAGCCCCCTCCTGAAGCGGGGAGGCCCCCCAGACCCACCTCCGCCGCCACCCCCACCCACCAGCCGAGACCCTGGGGCTTGGGTGCCGCGGCCCCGCAGCCCCCGCCTGCCCGAGCCTCCGGGCTTCGCCGTCTTCAGCGGCCCCGGGGCCGACGGGCTGTGGGGGGACGGGGGGTCGGTGCCCCGCGGACGCAGCCGCTGCCCCAGCGGTCCGGCCCCCCGTGAAGCCCCCTCTCCTGACCCTTTTGGGGAGCCCCCGCCGTGGGTCCGACCCCGCAGCCCCGGTGGGGACCAGCCCGCTCCGCCTTGTCTTTCCTCAAACTCGACCTCCTCCTCTTCCTCCTCCCCGGCTCCGCCCAGCGGGGGGGGAGTCCTCCAGCCCCTCTCCGTGGACCTGCCAAGGGTCTGGGATGAGGCTGACAGAGGGTGACACGCCAGCGGCTCCCCCGCCTGAGCCGGGTGAGTGGCCGGGGTGCAGGACCCCCCCCCTATTACCCTTTTACCTATTCTACCTAATATTACCTATTACCCGCATCTCATTCGGCGTGGCTGAGAGCTGCCAAGCTTGTGGCACTGACGAGACCCTGCTGGAGCCCCTGTGGAGGGGTGGGGCACGCCGCGGGGTACCTCTGTCCTCACCCCCTATTTGCGCTCTCTCCCCCCCTCAGATGCTCCCCCAGCCCGGCCCAGCGCAGCCCCCCCGGGAGGTCCCACTGGTCGCTCCCCCTCGCAGCTCCCGCACGAAGAGGCCGGCGGCCGGTCCGGCTGCGGGCAGCAACAGCGACCTGGTGCGTGGCGGGGGTGGGGGGGGCAGCAGGGACCCCCACAGTGGGGGCCAGACCTGGACATCACCACCCCCTCCCCCCCCCCCCCCACCTCCAACACCCCCTTGCCTTGCAGTCGCGCTCGCTGAGCCCCTCACCCTCCTGGAGCTGCGGCCCCTCGCACTCGGCCCCCGCCAGCCTGGGCGAGCGGGGCTTCTTCGCCGTCTCCCAGCCGGCTCTCGGTGGGTGCTGGGGGGCTGCGGAGGGGTATGGGGGGGGTGTGTGTCGCGGGGTGGGGGGGTCCCATCCGGGCTCTCCACCCTGTCTTTGTCCCCAGGGCTGTCGCGGGGTCCCAGCCCCGTGGTGCTGGGCTCGCAGGACGCGCTCCCCGTGGCCACCGCCTTCACCGAGTACGTCCACGCTTACTTCAAGGGACACGACGCCGACAGGTACGGGGGTCCGGGGGGCGGGGGGGTGGGTCAGGACACCCTTTTCCCTCCCCCTAAGCCATCACCTGGGGCATCCACTGACCCCCGGGCTGTCCCCGGCAGCTGCCTGGTGAAGGTGACAGGGGAACTCACCATGTCCTTTCCCGCCGGCATCGTCCGTGTCTTCAGTGCGAGCGCGGCCCCCCCCGTGCTCAGCTTCCGTCTGCTCAACGCCGGCGCCATCGAGCAGTTCCTGCCCAACGCCGAACTGCTCTACAGGTGTGGGGACACGGTGACACCACCTGGGCAGGCTGGCAGCTGGGGGATGTGATGGTGGGGAACTGGTATCGGGGATACAAGGGGCACGGAGGGGATGGGGGGTTGTATATTGAGATGCATGCGGGGGGGGGGCGGCACACACATCCTGGGAGGGGTGGTGGATGAGGTGATGTGGAGGTAGTGTTGGGGTACAGGGGTTGCCTGGAGGGGTTGTGGTCATGGGGAGCTGTATGTCAGCGTACAGGGGGGCACAGGCACCCTGGGACCTGATGGATGCAGTGATGGGGAGCTGTATATCGGGGTACAGGGTGTACTCAGTTTCCTGGGGCCGTCTGGGCATCCTGGGAGCTGGTAGATGCAGACATGGGGAGCTGGGTGTGGGGGTTCCCAGGGGGCTTCAGCATCCTCAGGAGCTTGTGGGTGCGGTGTTGGGGAGCTGGTTATTTGGGTTGCCGGGGATCCTGAGCATCCTGGGGAGAACCAGTGGGTGCAGTGACAGGGAGATGGGTGCCAGCTTTCCTGGGGTGCCCTGTCCCCACTCTGACCCCGTCCCCACTCTGACCCCATCCCCACAGCGACCCATCCCAGAGTGACCCCAGCACCAGGGACTTCTGGCTGAACATGGCAGCGCTGACCGGGCACCTGCAGAAACAGGCGGAGCAGAGTCCAGCCGCCTCCTACTACAACGTGGCTCTGCTCAAGTACCAAGTGAGAACCACAATTCCCCTCCTGGAGGAGTCGGGGGGGTTGGGAGGGTCTCAGTGCCCCCCCCCCCCGAGCCCTCCCTGACCCCCAGTCCCTCCCCCCAGTTCTCACGGCTGGGCCCTGGTGCGGCGCCGCTGCGGCTCAGCGCGCGCTGGGACTGCTCGCCCGGCGCCACGCGGGTCAGTGTCCAGTACGGGTACAACGCGGGTGCCCTGGCCCTGCCCGTGCCCCTCGCCAATGTCCACGTCCTCCTGCCCATGGACGAGCCCGTCACCAACCTGCGGCTCCAGCCCACAGCCAGCTGGTAAGGGTAGGGGGGACAAACACACAAGACCCACCCCTCCCAAGCCCTCCCAGAGTGGGAGAAGGGGACCTGGAGCTGGGAAAAAGAGGTCACGGAATCATAGAATTGTTCTGGTTGGGAAAGACCTTGAAGATCTTACAGATGTGGTGCTGAGGGACATGGTTTGGGCATTGGACTTGGTAGGGTTGTGTTATGGTTGGACTCAATCTTAAAGGTCTTTTTCCCAACCAGAATGGTTCTGTGATTCTATGATCTCCAAGTCCAACTGTGAGGTTGGGAAGGCAGGGAGAGTGGAGCAGGGGGATTTTAGGGGTCTGAGGGCTTGGGGTCATGCTTGTGTCCTGGCAGGAACCTGGAGGAGAAGAGGCTGCTCTGGAAGCTGCTGGATGTCCCCGGTGCCCCAGGGCAGGGAGGTGAGGCTGCACCCCCTCGGAGGGCAGGGGAGCAGGGTCTCCACAGACCCCCCACCCTCTCTGCTGTCCTCTCCCAGGCTGTGGCCAGCTCTCGGCCAGCTGGGAGCCCCTCTGTGGGCCCAGCAAGCCCAGCCCAGTGGCAGCCCAGTTCAGCAGTGAGGGCAGCACGCTGTCGGGTGTGGAGGTGGAGCTGGCGAGCGCCGGGTACCGCATGTCGCTGGTCAAGAAGAGGTTTGCTACAGGTAGGGCTGGGGGCGTGGGGGTCCTCTCCCCATCCCCTGTGGCTCTGGAGTTCATGGGGTCCCTTCCCTGGGGTGCACAGGGGACCCTTTCCTGCTCTCCAGGGTGTCTGGGGTCCCTTCCCTGGGGTGCTTGAGGTCTCTTTACTAAGGTGGACGTGGTCTCTTTGCTCCCTGGGGTGTTCGGGGTCCTCCCCCTGCTCCTTGTGGCCATGGGGTGCTCGAGGGTCTCTTCTTTGGGGTGCTGGGGATCCCTTCCCTGCTCCCCATGGCTTTGGGGTGCCCAGGGGTTCCCCCCCAAGGCAATGCCCAGCCCAGGCGAGGTGTGGGTAGCCCAATCTGGGGCTGGCACCCAGCCCTGGCCCTTCAGCAATGGCCATCCTTGCAGCAGGCAGGTGCCCCCTACCCTGGCAGCTCGTCCTCATCCTCACAGCCCCTCCTCACTGCTTTTCCTCTGCAGGCATCTACCTGGCAGGGTCCTGACCTGCCTCCCACCAGACCCTCTGAGCCCCCCCCGGGCTTCCCCCTCGGTTGTGTGAACTTGAAACACTGGATGGAGGCTGGCTGGGGAGGGGGTGCTGCCAGCTGGGAGCCCCCCAGCCCCTTCCCCTCCAGCCCCCCCCTCTGTGGCTGTCACCGTGTTGTCTCCTGCTGCCTGGCGGTCGGTCCCCCCGCCCCCCCAAGCTGTGAAGGGAGCAGGAGCTGCTCTTTTATTAAACACACTCATTTTCTAATAACCTCCCTCCTACTTCTCCTGCCTGTCTCCTGCTGCGACACCCATGCCCGGGGCCTCTGGACTTTGACTCCCATCCCTGGGACCTTTGGGCTTCTTGAAGGAAACAGGGCTTGGTCGATGCTTGCCAGCAGCCCTGGCACTGGGAGGCTGGGGGAAACTGAGGCAGGGAGCAGGGAACTCTGCCCGGCCCTTTCCTTGTGGCTGCGGGTGCTGGTGACCCAGGGCTGGCAGGGGAATGGACAGAGGGGTGGATGGACAGACAGACAAGGGGAGGATCCCCCAGGAGATACCTCTGCTGCAGTGCTCCTGGAGGCTGGCTCTGTGACAAGGTACCAGGGGAGTCCTGGGGGGCTCTTTGCAGCACAGTGGGGCCTGAGCCTGGCACTCCTGGGCACTGGGATGGGTCCACTACCTTGGGCAAGGGCTGGCCAGGTCCCTCCCCTTGTGGTGCTGGTGGGCAAGTGGTGGCTGGGGTCTTGCTGGGGTCCCTGAGTGCTGTCTGGAGGACCCTGTCCTGGTGCTTCTTCTCTGGGTGGGGGCTGCTCGTGGCAAATTCAGGTGGGCTCCTTGCACCCGGGACCACCTTGCAATGCCTCAAGCTGGTGGTAACTCCAGCCCCAAACTGGGGGTCCCGGGGGGCTGTGGACCCTTGCTGACCATCTCTGGGTTTGGGGGCTGCTCCATGTTTGTTCCCCCAGAGGAGCTGGGCCCCATCCCAGGGGTTTGGGATGGGAGGGAAGTGTTTCTGCTGCACATCTCCTTGGCAGCGCCAGACCCTGCCCTGGGCTCGGGTGTGCTCAGCGTGGCACCAGTTTGTGGTGACACGTGGCACAATGTGACCATCCAGCATGGGGACATCTCCCCACTCCCCTCCCAGTGCCTGGAGCTGATGTTGTGCCCCATCTCGGGCAGCTCTCCAGGGGAGGATGCTCAGGGGATCACGAGGATGCTCGGTGCCCAATCCCACTCCCTGTCTCTTGCAGAGCACGTCCCTGCGGTGCTACCGGCTGGAGCTGTGGGCTCTGGTGGCCGTGGGGCTCCTGGGGCTCTGCTACCTGCTCTACCATGGTGACCGTCTTTGACCCAGCATGGCCCCCCAGACTCCCCTCGGCTCAGCCCTCTGCCCACCCCAGCCCCGTGTGTGGCCAACACCTCAGTCCACACCATCTCTGGCTTTGCCGATCTGCCCGGCCACCTGCAGGACTTCCTGCGGTACCGGCACTGCCGCTCCTTCCCGCAGCTGCTCGGTGTCCCTGGCAAGTGCGGGGGGCCTGAGGGGTCCCCCAACATCTTCCTTCTCTTGGCCATCAAGTCATCGCCGGTGAAGTACGTGCGGTGGGAGGTGATCTGCAAGACCTGGGGGCAGGAGAGGACCTTTGGGGAGCCTCCATCCGCAGGGTCTTCCTTGTGGGGGTGGCCCCCGGGATGCCAAGGAGCTCAACCAGCTGCTGCAGCTGGAGCAAGGGGAACACGGGGACGTGCTGCGGTGGGACTTCAGGGACACTTTCTTCAACCTGACCCTGTTGGGGTCCTGTTCCACGCCCGGCTGGAGCAGCACTGCCCCGGCGTCCGCTTCGTCTTCAACGGGGACGACGATGTTTTCGTCACCACGGACAACGTGATCCTCTTCGCCACGGGCACCCAGGGCCAGCACCTCATGGTGGGAAACCTCGTGGTCAACAACGGCCCCATCCGGCTCCGGCGCAGCAAATACTTCGTGCCCAGGCAGCTCCTGGTCTCTGAGAGGTACCCGCCCTACTGCTGCGGCGGCGGGACGCTCGTGTCCCGCTTCACCGCCCGCGCCATCTCCCGGGAATCGCGGGATATCCAGCTCTTCCCCATCGACGACGTTTACCTGGGGATGTGCTTGGAGAAGGCAGGGCTGCTGCCCGCTTCCCACGCGGGTGTCCGGGCGCTGGGCGCGGGGGTGCCGCCCAACGCCGACCCCTTCGGTCCCTGCTGCTACCGGGAGCTGCTGCTGGTGCACGGCTCCGCGCCCCGCGAGCCGGCGCTGATGTGGTGGGCGCTGCACCAGCCGGGGCTGCGCTGCGGCAGGACCCTGAGTGTCTTCTGGGGTGGCTGAGGAGCACCCAGAGCCGGGGCCACACGTGGGTGCCACCGGTTGTGACTCTTCCCCCCATCCCTGGTAGCTGCTGCTTGGTGCCTCCATGCTTCGAGGGATGGTCTCTCCAGGGATCAGAGAGTTGAAACCCCCTCCCCTCTCCTTCTCCAGCAGGAAAGAAGACCTGGTGGGTGAAGTGTCTCCCCCCACCCCTCCTGCCTCTGGCCCATTTCTGCCTGGTTTTAATCCAAATCTGCCCTCCTGTGGCCAGAGGAGCCCCAGAGGGAGAAAAAATGAACCCATGTTGTTAATGAGGATGTGGGCTCAGGAGCCTTCCTGGGGTCCGGGGGTGCAGGGAGGGATGGGGCTGGTTCGAGGGGAGCACAGGGCACCCGTGACCCCCCCTGGGGTGCAGTGCTGGGTGCTGGCAGCCATCGCAGCCTCCCCCTCCAGGTAAAGCCTGCAGTGAGTGCTGAGCACAGGACCCTTGTGCTGGGATGGCCTGTGGGCACCCCCACCTCCCCCCCCCGTGTCCCTTTTCTCCCCCCATGTCCTCTCTCCCCCCCCCCCCCCCCATGTCCCCTCTCTCCCACCGTGTCCCCTCTCACCTCACCCCAGCTGGTAAATTTACCAAACTTTACTAGAAAGCAGCTGAATCCCAGCCCGGTGGGGCAGAGGGGCAGGTAAGTAGAAGGGGGAAAAGACAAGCTGGGGAGGGGGGTGTGTGTCTTCAGGGGGGGATGCGGTGGTCGGGGCCAGTGGGGTGACATTGCATGGTGGGGGGCAAGGGGAGCCGTGTCCTTCCACGCTGCCTGCCCCCCCCAGCTGTTAAAGCCCATTGAAGCGTTGCTGTGTGTCCATTTGGCAGTGGCTGGGGGGCTTGGGGTCCCAGCCTTGGGGGGGGGGGGCAGAGGGGCTACCCACAGGCTTTGCCCCGGCCGTCCCGCAGTGCCTCGATCTTGGGGACCAGCTCCCCAAAGGTGGGTCTGGTGCTGGGGGTGAAGGCCCAGCAGCTCAGCATCAGCTTGTAGACCTGGGGACAAGGGACGGGGACATCAGGGGAGTGTTGTGGCCCCTAGGACCGCCCCCCCCCAGCACCCTGCCAGTCCCGGACAGGGGTCTCACCTCCCCGGAGCAGGCGGCGGGTGCCGGGAGCCGCCGATTGTCCTTCAGGAGCTCCAGCAGGTGGCAGATGATCTGCGCCGTCTGCCCCGTGCCCATCATGCGCAGGAACTCCTGCGGGCACGGGGACACCCGTGAGCACGGGGGGCGGGGGGAACCCCAGAGGTAACGGGTCTGGGAGGTGCAGTGGGACCCCAGCCCTGGCTGGGTCGTGGGGGGGGTTCTCACCTCCGAGGGGCTCCTGCTCTTGCTGCCGTAGGTGAAGAGCTCGTAGAGGAGGACCCCGAAACTCCAGATGTCAGATGCCCGGGAGAAGACATTGTCTGCCAGGGACTCGGGTGCGTACCTGCCAGTGGGAGGGCACTGAGCACCGTGTCCCCCCCTCCCCGTGTCCCCGCAGCCCCGGTGCTACCCTCACCAGAAGATGGGGCTCTGGCCGGGTTCTCGCACCACGTAATAGTCCTTGTCCTGCGGCAGCAGCTTGGCCAGTCCAAAATCCCCGATCTTCACGTGGGTCTCACTCTCCACCAGGATGTTCCTGCTGGCCAGGTCCCGGTGCACGCAGCGCTGGGCCCCCAGGTACTCCATGCCCTGGGAGGGGTGGAGCGGGGATCCAACACCATCCCCAAGAGGGGGGCGGGGGGTCACCCCAGCCCTGGGCGAGCCATGGACATTGCTCCTCATTGCTCCTGCCCTATCCCAGGAGAGCAGGACCCCCCCTTTGGCCCCTTCCCCTTGGTCCCACCTTGCAGATCTGCCAGGCATAGAGGAGCAGGGTCCTGTGGTCCAAGCGGGGCTGGTTCTTCTGCAGGTAGTCCCGCAGGCAGCCGTTGGGCAAGTACTCCATCACCAGCCGTAGCCCACGCCGCCCTGCGGGCACATCCAGCCGTCACGGGATGCCTGAGCCCCGCTCCCCGCCCGCTCCCCGCCCCTCCCTGGGCTCACCCCGGCTGTAGCAGACACCCCGGTACTGGACGATGAAGTCGTGCCGCAGCGAGTGCAGGATCTGGGTTTCCCTCTCGAAATCCCGCAGCTCCTTGGCCGAATCCTGCTGCAGCCTCTTCACTGCCACCAGCTCCCCGGTGCTGTCGCCCAGCGGGTCGTAGCGACACAGCTCCACGCTGCCAAAGTTGCCCTGGCCAGGGAGAGCCAGCATGGTGGGGTGTCTCGGGGTGGGGTGTCTCAGAGACCCCCATCACCTTGTCCTCCCCACCAGATCCCGTAGGCAAAGTGTTTCTCAGCTTTGGAGAGCAAAGTAGCCTCCTGAGAGCCAGGGACGGTTCAAATGCAGGTAAAAGAGGGGTGTGTGTGTGTGTGTAAGAAACTCGTGGCTGAGTCTTGGGGGATGGGACCCCCCACTTCCCTCACCTTGCCCAGGAGCGAGATGTACTTGAGGTGCCGCTCCTCAAAGTGCTCGGGGTCCTGGCACGTGGCGAGGGACTCGTACCCCCAGAAGCTGTCCCGGAGCGTCACGTCGGTGGGTGACAGGTCAGAGAGCAGCTCATAATCTGGGGGAGGTGGGTGGTGAGGGCACCGAGGGGGGTGGGTCTGCAGCACATCCTCCCCCCCCCCAGTCCCAGGGCTGACCGGAGGTGATGAGGCTGTTGAGGTCACGGATGAGGGCGCGGAAGCAGGGCCGGTGGCCGGGCTGATAGTCCATGCACTGGGCAATGAGCGTGGCCAGCTCCGTCCACCTGGGTGCAGGGAGCTGGAGGTGGCTCTGGTAGAATTCCAGCTTCTGGGGATGGGGATAAAAGAGGGCTGGGGCTGGCTGGGGGTGCCTGGTCCTGTGACCCCCCCCCTCAGCAGCCTCTGGCCCGCAGAGAAATCCCACCAGGATCCACGGTGGGATGGGCAGCACGTGGCTTCTCCCAGCAGTGGGTGAGTGAGGGGAACCCAGGGCAGTGGGATGGGGCAGGATCGGGATGCAGTAGGATGGGGCAGGATCAGGATGCAGTGGGATGGGGCAGGATCGGGATGCAGTAGGATGGGGCAGGATCAGGATGCAGTGGGATGGGGCAGGATCGGGATGCAGTGGGATGGGGCAGGATCGGGATGCAGTGGGATCACCTTCTGGGGCTCCAGCTGGCTCAAGGGCATGTTGCCACCACTGAAGATCTCCCAGAGGGTGGCCCCGAAGCTCCACTTGTCGGCTGGCAGCGCCAGGCTCGCGGGGTCGCTCAGGCACTCAGGGGCCACCCAGGGGATGCGTTCCACCAGCACTGGGGGGGGGGGAACACCTCGCTCAGCACCTGCTGGGGGGGCTCTGCCACCACCCCCCCTGGCACCCTGGGTCAGCCCTGACACTTACTGTCCTTGGCCAGAATGGTGACACTGACTCCAGGGTCGTTGAGCTTGATGAAGGGGGGGCTGCCACTGGCCACATCGCCCTCCCTGGTCAGCAGCACCTTCTTAGCTGAGACGTTGCCGTGGGTGATCTTCTTGTCCTCCTGGGGAGCAGAGAGGGACCAGGACCCTCAGCACACCCCCAGGGACAGGGATGAGCTGCAGTGAGCCCCAGTGGATGTGTAGGAGCTACCGGGAAGTGGATGCACTGGGACTGTGTGACAGGGATGTGTGGGAATAAGAGGATATGGATGTGTGGGAGCAATGGGACAGGGATGGACAGAAGCTGAAGGATGCAGAGGAACAGGAGCTGCAGGGCATGGACACACTGGAAGGGATGGTGGAATCAAGAGATGGGGACATGGGGGAGTGGTGGGATGAAGACACACAGGAGCTGACTGTGGCTCACCAGGTAGTTGAGGGCATAGGCCAACTGCTTGGCCACCTGCAGCTTCCAGCTGGTGTTCACCTTGCCCTCGCCTTGGTTCTTCTTCAGGTAGAGGTCCAGGGGCCCATACCTGACATACTCCTGCACCATGATACCTGCAGGGGGCACAGGGTGGCAGGTTTGGCACAGGCCCCCCTGGCCATAGCAGTGCCCAGGGTGGGGACAGTCACTCACAGTCCTTCCCAAGGCTGACGCCGTGCAGCAGGACCAGGTGCTTGTGGGAGAGCTGGCTCATGATGCTGGCAGCCTCCAGGAAGGACTGGGAGTGGGAGAGGTGGGCTTAGGCAGGGCTGTGAGGACCCCCTCGGAGGTCCCACCCCTAGGGGCTGGGGGCTGCTCCAGCCTCACCTCGGTGCAGTTTTGGTGGGTGCTGTCCATGACCTTGAGCACCACTGGGGTCTCGTGGGGCTCATCCTGCTCCTCATCCCTCCTGATACCCTTGTAGATGCGGGTGAAGGAGCCCTGGCCCAGGCTCTCACCCTGCAGCAAGAAGAGGGACGCTGGGGGGGGTTCCTGCCAACCACTCCCACCCCCCCAAGCAGTGCCCCGTCCCCCTTGTACCCTTGTGAGGCTCTGGGGGTCAATCTTGTGGAACATCATCTGGGTGAGGCTGCGGCAGGGGGCGGTGGGCGAGGGGGGGGGGGCGGGGGCAGCCGCTGCGCACGATCAGCAGGTTGGACTTCTCTGGTGGGGGAAGGTGTGTGAGGGGGGGGCTGTGACCTCAGAGAGCTCCGTGAGGTCACAGCCTGCCCTGTGATGTCACACAGCTGGCTCGGTGACACCACACGCCGTTGTATGAAGTTACAGCCGGTTCTGTGATGTCATCCAGCCAGTTTGTGACGTCACACATCCTTGCCCGTGACGTCACACTGCTGTGGTTGTGCAACCCTGTGTCTCCTGCCCTGGCATGGGGGGTCTCACCTCTGGACCGGGGAGGGCAGCAGGTCACCAGACGCAGGTGGGTCCCCTCTGCCTGCAGCCCCCGGTACCTGTAGGTGTCCAGCAGCTCCCGCAGGCTGCAGAACCCCCGGGACACTCCGGACAGCCAGAACCTCCCGTCCTCATCCCGGTGGATCCGGCAGCGCTTGTAGTCGGGGCCAGAATGGGTCTGTTGGTGAGAGCTGGGTCAGCGGAGCGGGGTCCCCTGGGACCCTCCCTCCAGCCCTGGGACTCTGCCTGTCTCCAGCATGGGTGGCACTGTCCTGGTGAGCAGCAGGTCTCAGCCTCCTCCCAGTGACACCTGCAGAGCCCAGCACGGTGCTGGTGCTGGTGGCAGGGGAGGTGGCTGTGGGGGTCTCACCTGGGCGCAGATGGTCAGCAGGTAGCTGTCAAAGTCCTGGGGGCTGCGGCGCAGCAGGTAGAGGCCCGGCTGGCTCCCTGCTGCCCTCAGCTTCTTCACTGCAAACTCGGCACTGCCAAGAGCAGAACTGCTGTCATGGTCACCTCAGGGACACCACGGGGACCCCCATGGCTCGGCTGCTGTCCCCCCAAACCCAGCAGGCACCAGGGTGGCCCAAGCAGGTAAGACAGGGATCAGTCCCAACCACGCTGGTGGCTCCAAGTGGTTTTTCCCCCCATCACCCACAGGTTGGGGTTGGTGATGGGGGGAGGGAGGATCCCAACCCCCACCTGATGGGCCCGTGACACTGGTTCTCCAGGTCCTCCAGCAGCCGGGGGGGGGCCACCTCCTTGCAGAAGTAGTGCTGGGGATCTGCTGTCAGCCGGTAGTAACCGTCCAGGAGAGCCACCAAGGAGCAGGCGTCCTGCAGCGTGGGGAACTCCACCTCCTGTGGCAGGGTGGGGGGTCAGGCCCACACTGACCCAGCCCCCCCCCGTGTCCTGCCACCCCCCCTGGCTCACCAGCACCCTGTTGTCTGTCCTGGTGAGGGTGACCAGGCGGGTCTCCTCCGGGCTGCCCTCCCTGCTCGCCTGCTTGATGCTGATGTCGGCGATGTCAGGGAAGTCACAGAAGTGCTGGTGGCTCTGGGGGACATACACACATGACCCGGGGTCGTCTCTATGTCATAGAACCATGAAGGCTGGAAAAGACCTCTAGGATCAGCAAGTCCAACCCTCGACCCAACCCCACTGTGTTCCCAGGTGCCACCTCTACCTGCTTCTTGAACCCTTCCAGCGACGGAGGCTCCACCACTGCCCTGGGCTTGGCCACTTTTTCAGTGAGGCAGTTGTTCCTGATATCCAACCTAAATGTCCCACCACCCATCCCTCCACAGGACCCCCCCCACACACCTCGGACCCGCTGCAGCTCCAGGAGACACCGTTTTCTCCAGCCACATGGATGGTGATGCCGGCGCCGGAGCCGGGCGAGCGCCCGTGGAAACTCTCCTGTGCCCAGCGCCGCGGGAGCCGCTCCAGGTCCAGCAGGTACTTGAGCTTCAGCGCCCGCCCGTCCGCCTGGCAGCCCCCCAGCCGCCGCAGCGACGCCCCCAGCCGGCGCCGGATCCGTTTGCGGGTGAGGAAATTGTGCTGCTGGATCCAGCACCGCAGCGGCTCCGGGATGCAGGACTTGTAGCTGCCGGGGATGGGGAGGTGAGGAAGCTGTGGGGGCTGTCCCCAGGGACACCGGGGCTGTCCTCACGGGTGCCAGGCTCTCCCCGTGGATGCTGGGATGTCCCCATGGGTGCTGGGATGTCCTCGTGGGTGCTGGGGCTGTCCCCAGGGACACGGGGCTGTTCGCACGGGTGCCAGGCTTTCCCCGGGGTTGCTGGGTTGTCCCCACGGGTGTCAGGCTGTCCCCAGGGACACAGGGCACTCCCCGGGGACACCAGGTTGTCCCCACGGCTGCTGGGCTGTTCCCAGGGACTCTGGGCTGTCCCAAGGGGTGCCGGTCTGTCCCTCCCCCAGCCCACCCCATCTCACCTGACGTGGCTGAAGACCTCCTGGGGGCTGCAGCGCTGCTCCCTGGCCAGGCGCAGCATGTCCAGCAGGGCCAGGCTCAGACACTGCTCCTGCGTGGGCAGGCTCAGCGCCACCCCCACGCGGCCCCCGACGAAATCGCTGCGGGACTGGGGAAGGCAGAGGGCTGGATAGGGGTTCCTTGTGCCACCCCCCGCGATGGGGGCATCCCCTGCCTGGGGATGCTGTGGCCAGGAGACCCGATGCACCCCAAGACCCCCTGGCCTGTGCAGGATGCCAGGGCAGGGATTGTGTCCAACCCCCTCCCCAGCTTCCAGGATGGTCCCAACTGACTGGTGGGTGCTGTGGGAGGAGGGGGAGGTGGCAGAGCCCGGGGGGTGAAGGGTATCGTTGTGCTGAGGTTAAGTGAAGCCAAGAAGCCACATGGGACCTCAGTGGCGGCCCCAGGTGTTGGGGACAGGGACGCCAACCTGGCAGGGCTCACCTGGGCAAAAAGGTAATCGATGACAGCGTAGTCCAGGATGGGGCTGGCTCGGTCATTCAGCAGCTGGAAGCGGTGAGACTGGCCCAGTCCACACCAGTTGGGGAAGAAGAACCTGATGGGGATTGCAGAGAGGGCTGAATGTCCTGCACAGGCCCTATCCGCCATCAGAGGCTCTCCAGAGAGCCGGGCTGGGACAGTGACATCCCCCAGGCTGTACCTGACCCTGTACACCACGACCTGGCTGCGGGAGTCCTCGACAGTGAAGAGGTGGTTCGGGGGGAACCAGCAGCTGAGATCCTCGGTGGCCAGAGCGAAGAGTGAGTGGCAGACGGGCAGCACCCCTGGGGACAGAGCTGTCACCTGGCCTGGGACAGGCACAGCCACTGCCCCAAGCCCGTGGCCGGTATCCAGAGTCCATGGCCAGTACCCTGAAGCCCCGGCCGGTCCCCCGAGCCCCCCGGTGCTGGGGCCGGTGCTCACCGCAGGCTTTGGCAGCGTGGACACACAGCTCCTCGGCCGTGTACTCGCCGAAAGTGAAGGTGAGGAGGGCGGGGCTGGCGGGGGGCTGGCGGGGGGCGGGGGCCCCTTGGTACAGGTACACCTGGAGGGTGCCGGTCTCGGCCGAGGACAGGCTGCAGGAGCGCTCCCCGATCAGCGGCGTCTCCTCGCCCAGGGGGGGCATGGTGGGGGCTGCGAGGATGGGGGATTGGGAGGGCTCAGCACCGGGGGCTGGGAGCACCGTGTGCCCCCCCAGTGTGACCCCCGTGCGGGGCAGAGCCTTTCCCAGCACTCATTCCTCTCAGCACCCTCCCCCCCTCCCCAGTGCCAGGGCTGGGGTCAGCCCGTCCTGGAAAGGATGAAGGGGAAATTGAGGCAAGCAGCCGTTTCTCCAGACAGATGGATCAATCCATCCACCCCCCAGGCGCTGTGCTCCCGTGCCCTCCATCACCCCCAGCTCTGGGTAGGGGGGACTGGGCTCTATTACCCACTTGGTACCTGCCGAGGTGCTGGTGGCTTCCGTGTCCCCTGGGGAGCAGGACCCCGGCAGGGCCGTGCTGCCAGATCAGGGCTTCTGGGCTGCGTAGGAGGCTTCGAGCAAAGGAGATAGTTAAAAAAGAAAAAAACAACACAGCACAACAGAAAAAACCCTGGGTGATTTCCTTCCTGCCTCAGTGGCTCAGTGGCTTCCTGGCAAGGGAGGGGGTAGAGGGTGGGGGCCGAAAGGAGCACCCCCCAGGGTGCAGGGAGAAGCTGAGGGGTAAAGGTGCAGGAAGCCCCAGCACCCCACTTGCTGCTGGGCACCCCATGGGCACTCCAAGGCACCTGGTGGTCTTGCTGCTCCTGGTGCAGTGAGTAGGGCAGGGGAGGGAGATGATCTGCCAGGACATTCCGGCCTCGTCATGTCCCACCCCCCTGTGTGGGGTGAGGGGCTGGGGGCTCCCTGCACCCCTCTGACGGGTCTCACAGCCTCGCTGAGCTCAGACCCTTCACCCCAGTCCCGCCCCGACCAGCCCAGGCCCCCGGTGCTGTCAGTGCCACCGGTGCTGCCGTGGGACTCGCTGTGTGCCGGTCCCCACTGCCACAGGGTGTCACACACACCCACTGGCGGATGTGGCAGGGCCCAGCAGCCACCACCCGCTGCTTTTCCCTATTTCTGCTGCTCTCAGCAGCTCGGTGATGAGATGAAGGCAGGGCCCAGGCAGCAAGGGGGGTCCTGACCACCCTGTCCCCAGAGAGAGGCACTGGGGACAAGGCCACCAAGGCTGGAGCCAGAGCCAGGAAGCCAGACACCCTTCTTTGCCCCTGGTGCTGGCCGGGAGGGGACAGTGCCCCTGCGGTGGCTCTCTCCCCACCTCGGGGCTGGTCCCCAGGTTTATCCCCGAGGTGTAGGGCAGGATAAGGAAATCCCCGTGGGGACAAACCTGTCCGGGGGCTGGGCAAGACAAAGCAGTGTTTGCAGCCAGGAATGAGGAAGCCAAGACCAGCCCCGCGCCCGCTGCCACGTATCGCCACGGCCGGAGCCATCCCACCGGCCCCGAGGGCAGCAACCGGCTCCGGCGCTCCGTGCTCCCCCCCCGGGACACCGGGGGGCTCTGGGAGGTATCCCGGGATTAGCCGGCACTGAGGTGTGCAGGAGGGAAGGGGTCATGGAAGCAGCCCCCGACGGCTCCGTCGCCCGCCCCGAGGGTCCCTCCTCGACGCCCTGAGCCCACCCGGAGGGGCTGGAGGCACGGCCGACGCCTCTCCACGGCCCCGCTCGCCCCCTCAACGCCTGCTGAGGACTTCACCGCAGCCACCGAGGACCCTCCGGGCTCCCTGCATCCCCAGGGACCCCCTGACAGCCCCCCGGCCCCTGCCCCGCTCTCCTCCCCGCCTCGGCTCCGCACCCCTGACATGCTGCAGGCAGCTGCCTGGGAGAGAGCTGCTTTTTCTGGGTAATGGTTTGCCTTGAGTTTGTTTTGTCCCCCCTCGGCCGGAGATAACTTTGGCTCTGGAGGCGGCTCTGCCCCTCCCTATTTGCACTGCCTGGGCGGTATCGCTGCCTCCGCTTCCCAGGAATCACGGAGCGGTTCCCGGAGTGCTCTGGAGCAGCTGGACCAGGCGCTGCCGCTCTCCGCTCCCTGCCTGCTCCGAACTGGGAGGTACTGGGGGCTGTTTCCTTGCTGTCCCTCTCCCAGCTTGGGCTTTATCCCTTTGCAGCCGAGGACCTTCCTTCCCGGGGATGAGAATGGGACGGGATGGGATGGGGAGGGATGGGATGGGGAGGCAGCACCTCTGCTCCGTGCTGGCTCCTTTCTGCTACGCGTCACCTGTTGGTTGGTAAGTGCACCGAATTTTCTCCCCTTCCAGTTCCTCCGCCTTTGGACACAGCGGTGCCACCGGGTCCTGGCCCAGCCCTGCGTGCCGTGTCCCTGTGTCACATCCCTGTGCTGTCTCCTTCTGCTGTGTCCCTGTGCTGTGCCCTCTTGCCAATTCCCTGACCTGTGTCCCTGAGCCACGTTCCTGCGCTGTGTCTCTGTGCTGCACCCCTGATCTGTGTCCCCGTGTCCCCGCAGGTGCCTGGCCAGGGTGTCCCCCCCCCCGCAGCCGCCGCGCTGGCCTCGGCGGGGAGCCCGGCAGGGGAGGTGCCGGTTCGTCTCACATTCAGCTTCTGGGACTACGGCGTCTTCGGGCTGATGCTGCTCATCTCCACCGGCATCGGGCTCTTCCACGGCCTGGCCAAGGGCGGCCAGAAAACCTCGGATGATTTCTTCACGGGGGGGAGGCAGATGTCGGCGCTGCCCGTGGGGCTCTCGCTCTCCGCCAGCTTCATGTCGGCCATCCAGGTGCTGGGGGTGCCGGCCGAGGCGTACCGGTACGGAGCCAAGTTCCTCTGGATGTGCCTGGGTCAGATCCTCAACACCCTCCTCACCGCCTACCTCTTCCTCCCCGTCTTCTACCGCCTGGGGCTCACCAGCACCTACGAGGTGGGTATGGGGCTGGGGGACAGGATGGGGACATGTCCTGCCCCGGAGCAGCCCCCCGGGTGCCCTGATGCCGGGATGTCCCCAATGTCCCCAGTATCTGGAGCGGAGGTTCAGCAGGAGCGTCCGGCTGTGCGGGACCCTGCAGTACGTGGTGGCCACGGTGCGTGTCTGTGAGGGGGGGGGGAACGGGAGAAACGCGGCACGGGGCGGGGGGGCTTGGATCCAGCACTGTCCCGAGCCCCCGGGAAGCCTCCTCGTTCCCGTGCTCGTGTTTTCCAAGGCTCAAAGCAAACAGCTCACGGCGGGAGCCGTTTCATTCCGTGTTTGGAATGAAAACTCCAGTGTTTTCTCAGCGCCCAGATCTGATGGCAGCGTCGTGATTTGTCCCCGTCCCCCCCCCACCGGTGTCGGTGGGTCAGGGTCTGACCCCCCTCCCCTCTTCCCAACAGATGCTGTACACTGGGATCGTCATCTACGCCCCCGCCCTCATCCTCAACCAAGGTGCGGTGGGGAGGTGGGGGCTGGTTGTGTCCCCATCCTTGCCCTTGGGACATCTCAGCTCTGTGCCCACCCCTGTGCCTTTGCTCAGCACCTTCTTGTCTCCTTCAGTGACTGGGCTGGACATCTGGGCGTCCCTGCTCTCCACTGGAGTCATCTGCACCTTCTACACCACCATAGTGGGTGTGGGATCTGGGGGGGGGGGGGGGAGTGAGGGGTTGCCCAGGGGTCCCTGACCCCAGTGCTCACCCAGGGCTCTGTCTGGGCAGGGTGGGATGAAGGCTGTCATCTGGACAGACGTCTTCCAGGTCATGGTCATGCTCTCGGGTTTCATCGCTGTGGTCATCCGGGGGGTGCTGTTGGTGGGGGGTCCCGCCAGGGTGCTGGACATTGCCAACAACGGCTCCAGGGTCAACTTCCTTGAGTGAGTCCCCCCACCCTGCTGTGCCCTGACCCCCTTCCCCTGCCCTGGGGTGCCAGGGTGATTGGTACCAGCTCTGTCTCACCCCCCCCACACACACCCCTTGGCCCCCCAAGCTTCAACCCGGACCCGCGGAGCCGATACACGGTGTGGACCTTCCTGCTGGGTGGGACACTGGTCTGGCTCTCCATGTACGGTGTCAACCAGGCCCAGGTCCAGCGCTACGTGGCCTGCAGGACCGAGAGGGAGGCCAGGATGTGAGTCCCTGGGGATTGGTTGGACCCCGCTCCATGTGTGTGTGTGTGGGGGGGAGGATGGCTGTGGGACAACCTGTCCCCCCGGGGAGCCCAGGGCCTGCAGCCCTCTGTGGACCCTGCACCCCTGCACTGATCCTGCAGCCCTGTGTGAACCCTGCACCCCTGCATGGACCCTGCATCCCTATACCCCTGTGTGAACCCTGGACCCCTGTGTGGACCCTGGACCCCTGCACTGCCCTTGGACCCCTGCATGGACCCTGCACCCCTCTACCCCTGTGTGGCCCCTGCAACCCTGCATGGACTCTGCACCCCTGTGCGGACCCTGCACCCCTACACAGACCCTTGGTACCCTCCCGTGTCCCCCTGGCTCAGCTGGGTGCCCCTGCCCCGTGCCCACAGGGCGCTGCTGGTGAACCAAGTGGGGCTGTTGTGCATCGTCAGCAGCGCGGTGGCCTGTGGCCTCGTCATGTTTGCGCTGTACCGGGACTGTGACCCCCTCCTCGCCGGCCACATCTCGGCTCCAGACCAGGTACCAGTTCTGCCCTCTTGAGCACCAAATGGAGGGCAGTGAGGTTGGGGGAGGGGCTGGTGAAGGGGGGTGAGGGGCCGGGGTCACCCCCCTGAGGTCCTGCCTCCCCATGTTCCCCCTCACCCCCCCCCCAGTACATGCCTTACCTGGTCCTCGACATCTTCAAGACCACCCCAGGGGTACCAGGGCTGTTCCTGGCCTGTGCCTACAGCGGGACCCTCAGGTGAGGACCCCCCAAGGGGACCCCAAACCTCCTTGTAGGAGGCCACCGCCCTCCCCCTCCCCCCCCCCCGCAGGCTGCCAGCGTGGGGCTGAGCTCTGCTGCCTGCCTGTGCCCAGCACTGCCTCCACCAGCATCAACGCCATGGCGGCCGTCACCCTCGAGGACCTCGTCAGGCCCCGGCTGCCTGCGCTGTCACCACGGAGGCTGACCCACATCTCCAAGGGGCTCTGTGAGTGGGGACTGCAGCTGGCCTGGGCCTGGGCCTGGCTATGCATCCTGTGCCATCCTGTGCCATCCCCGTGCCATGCTATGCTGTGCTACACCATCCCACCCCAACCCCATCCCATCCCATGGTGCCCGTGCCACCCTGTGCCATGTCATGGTGCACAGTGCCATCCCGTGCCATTCCGTGCCATCCCATGCCACATCACGCCATCCTGTGCCATCCCATGCCATCCCGTGCCATCCCATGCCATCCCGTGCCATCCCGTGCCACATCATGCCACGCTACCCCACCCTGTGCTGCTCGGCCCTGCTGTGTGCCACGCCGCGGTGTCATGCTGTGCCACACAGCCCTGTCCCGTGCCGTGCTGAGCCGCGCCGTGCTGAGCCGTGCCGTGCTGAGCCGTGCCGTGCTGAGCCGCGCCGCTCGGTGCCACACGGTGTCCCGCCGCACCGCTCAGCCTCTCCCGTTTCCCCGCAGCGCTCATCTACGGCACCTCCTGCATCACGGTGGCAGCCCTGGCCTCGCTGCTGGGCGGTGGGGTGCTGCAGGTGAGCCCCGCCACCCAGGGACCCACCCGGCGGGGGGGCCCAGCGCCCCCTCCGCCCCCTCCCCCGCCCGCTCTGCCCGGCCGAGCGGGACCCGCCACGCACCGGCGGCTGCCGAGAGCCCTTGAGCCGGCGGGGGCAGAGCCAAGCACCCCCCTCCTCCTCCTGCCGCCCTGAGCCCCTTGAACCCCAAGTCCCTTGTGCCCCCCGAGCCCCCCGCACCCCCATGTCTGGCCGCGGGGCAGAGCTCTCGCTCCTCCCAGGGCTCCTTCACGGTGATGGGGGTGATCAGCGGCCCCTTGCTGGGGGCGTTCGTCCTGGGCATGTTCCTGCCGCGCTGCAGCACGGCCGTGAGTGCGGAGGGGCTGGGGGGGCTCGGGGGGCCTGGCAGTCTGGGGAGGACAAGGGGGGCTCCGGGGATCCTGTGAGTCTGGCTGGGGTGGCTTGGGGGGGGGGCTCTGGGGATCCCGTATGAGGGCAGGGGGATCGGGGTGAGGCTCAGGGGTCCTGTGGGTCCAGGGGGGGTTCTGGGCATCTCGTGGGTGCAGGAGGTTGTGTGTGTGGGGGGGGGTGGTCCTGGGGGTCCCTGCACAGTCGTTCCTGGGCTGTGCGGACCCCCTCCTCCTGTGCTGCAGGGCGTGCTGGGGGGCCTGGCCACCGGCTTTGCCCTCTCCTTCTGGGTGGCAGTGGGGGGCACGATGCACCCCCCCAGCGCTGCCACCATGGGGGTGCTGCCCTCCTCTGTCACCCTCTGCCCACCGCTCAACGGCACCAACGGCACCGGCCCGGGACTCCAGGAGCCCCCTGAGCCCACACAGTGAGGATGGGGGGCACCCAAGGGGGGCTGGGGGGGGAGTCCCGGGGTGGGTGCTGTGACGTCACACCACTGCCCGCATTCCTTGTGACGTCAAAGCGCTCCCTCACTCCTTGTGACATCATCACACCACTGCCCTCGTTCCCTGTGACGTCACACCGCTGTCCCCGTGACGTCACACGGCAGTCCCTGCTGGTCTCTGACACCGCCCCCCACCCCAGACCAGGCATCCTGGGTGACTTCTACGCCATCTCCTACCTGTACTACGGGGCGCTGGGGACCCTCAGCACGGTGGTGGCCGGGGTCCTGCTCAGCTGCCTGCCAGGTGAGGCTGGGGACAGGTGGGGACAGGACCCAGCGCTGGGGTCCCCCACCTTGTGACCCTTCCCCATGCCCCCCCCCCCGCCCCGCAGGGCTGACCAGGCGGACGCGGCAGCCCCCGGCCGTGCTGTGGTGGGACATCGTGAGGCAGCCGAGCTCGGTGTCCCCCGTGGGCACCAAGACCCCTGGGGACGAGCCCCTGGGCAAAGGTGAAGCCCCCCAGGCGCTGGTGGCCAGGGAGGACACCTCCTCCTGGCACCTCCCCGAGCCCGGCACCCCCACCGACCTGCTGCTGCGGGAGACCCACGTGTAGGGTGGGGGACACATGGGTGGGGGGACACTCTGGGTGGGGGGTGTCCCTGTCCTGGGGTTCCCAATAAAGGAGGAGCTGTGCCGAGGGGGAGCCTGTCCTTGGGGGTCTGGGGGGGGGACACGGGGGTGGGGAGGGTCCTGCTGTGCCCATGGGGGAGCCTGTCCTTGGGGGTCTGGGGGCCTGGGGGGGACACGGGGATGGGAGGGTCCTGGGGAGGGTCCATGGGGGCCACCCCCCCCCAAAGAACAATGGGCTCTGCCGAGATGAGTCCAACCCAGTGACAATGGGCCCCGCCCCATGAAATCCCACCCTCCCAAATGACAATGGGCCCCACCCAGCCAGGTGACAACGGGCCCCGCCCTGTTAAGCCCCGCCCCCAGGTGACAATGGGCCCCGCCCTCCGGAGCCGCCGTTTGGGCACTGGGGGCGCCGCCATTTTTGTGCCGGGCAGCGGCGGCGGGCGGGGGGTGCGGGCTCTTCCTGGGCTGGGGGGGGCTGCCGTGAGTGGGAGCTGCCCCCGGTCCCCCGGGCCCCCGGTCCGCCTCCCGCCGCCTCCCGCCGCCTCCCGCCGCCGCGGGCCCGGCACGGCGGGCCGGGCAGGAGCGGGGAACCGCCCGTGCCCTTATCAAAGATGGCGGCTCCGGCTGCCAGGCCTGCCCGGCGGGCGCGCAGCGGTGACGCGCGAGGCGCGCGACGGCCGGAGCGGCGGGGACGCGGGTAGGAGCGGAACCGGGCGGGGGGTCCGGGCCTGGGAGCGGGCTGAGGGCGGGGGGCGGCCCGGGGCAGCGGGAGGACCCGGGGGAGAGCGGCGGGGGGGCTGGGGGGGGGGGGCGGGAGGTGTGAGGGGAGCGGGCCGGGGCCCTGGGGGGGGCGAGGAGAGGGGCTGAGGGGGCGGGAGGGGAGAAGCGGGGGATTTGGGGAGGGGGGGGGCGGGGGGACCCTGCCCCTTTCCTCACGGACAGGGAAGGGCAGCCCGGGGGGGGGGGGGGCTCTGCCGTGGGAGGGGAGGGCCGGGGGGGGCTTTGGAGAGCCCCGGGGCCAGGGGGGGCTCCGGGTGCAGCCCCTGGGGTGGGGGGAGGCCCCGGGCCCACCCCCGGGCCCAGCCCGGATCGTGCCCTTCAGGAAGGGTCGTTCCGTGGGTGGGTGGGGGGGATACAGGATTTAATCCAGCCCAGGCTCCGGGACTGGAACAGCCGGCCCTGAACATCAGCCCCTCGCTGTGGTGTCTTGGACAAACAAATCGTTTTCTGCCATTAAACGTGAAGGTCCAAGCCCCGGCGTGGGGGCTGTGCCTGGGCTGCCTGCTGAGGGGCTGGGCCTGCGGGTTTCCAGTGAATTTCACGGCTTCTGTGGCTGCCCCATCCCTGGCAGTGTTGAAGGGCAGGTTGGATGGGGCTTGGAGCAGCCTGGGCTGGTGGGAGGTGTCCCTGCCCAGGCAGGGAGCGTGGAACGAGATGATCCTTAAGGTCCCTTCCAACCCAAACCATTTCTGTGCAATGATTCTATGAGATGAACACTGTGTGGTCATTTATCTGAGTTAAACCAGCCCCCGGGGCTGCGTTTCTGTGCAGGCAGTTGGAGGCTGTGATGCAGCATTTGTGCTGCTTCCCTCTGCTCTGGGGAGGGAATTCCCTCTGCTGGCAGCCAGGAGTTCCCCTCGGAGCCTGCTGGTGCAGAGCCAAGGCCCCCAGCTTCCTTTCCATTCAGCAGCAGAGGTTGTTTTAGCTTTCAGTGGTCCCGGGACCCCCACAGCTCCTGTTGCTGCAGAGAGCAGAGATCCCCCTGCCTGGACTGGGGGGTCATCAGGTCTGTTCTGCCCAGCATCTCAAAATACTATGAGGAAAAAGGGGCTTTCCAGCTGTTCCTCCTTCCCGTGGTGACAATAAACCCGAGATCCTGGACCAGGACAAGGAGCTGAACCTCTTTTCTTCACAGAGCACCTTGAGGGATGCCCAAGAAGTTCCAAGGGGAGAACACCAAGTCGGCTGCTGCCCGAGCGAGGAGAGCTGAGGCCAAGGCAGCAGCTGATGCCAAACGGCAGCAGGAGCTGGAAGATGCCTACTGGAAGGATGAAGACAAACACGTGATGAGGAAGGAGCAGAGGAAGGTGAATGGCTGGTCAGGTAGAAGGGTGTCTTGGGGTGTCCTCCAGCTGGTCCTCTGCTAAGCTGGTGAGGTTCAGGCTTGAAGTGATATCTCCTCTGTCCCCAGCTGTTGCTGTCACACCTCCTGCCTTTAGTTGCAGGCAGAAGAGCTGGAACTGGTGGGTTTTAAGCTGGAAGAGGGGAGATTTAGGTGAGACATTAGGAGGGAGTTCCTTAGTTTGAGGGTGGGGAGACCCTGGCCCAGGCTGCCCAGGGAAGCTGTGGCTGCCCCATCCCTGGCAGTGTTGAAGGGCAGGTTGGATGGGGCTTGGAGCAACCTGGGCTGGTGGGAGGTGTCCCTGCCCAGGCAGGGGGTTGGATCTAGATGATCTTCAGTGTCCTTTCCCAACCAAACCATTCCATGAACTTCTCTGTCTCTCCTGACCTGACTCCCTTACCCTAGTGCTGCCCAGCCAGGGATTCTTGGTGACAGAAATGTGGATTTTGGGGTCCCTGGATTTGTGCTGCTCTGTGAACGTGGTGTGCAGGTCCTCAGGCAGGGCAGGGAGCCAGTGTGTCCCCATGACTGTGACAGCTGCCTGCTGTGTCCTTCTGCCCCAGTTCACCCCAGGATGTGTCCTAATGTTTGGAATGTGGAGCCCCATGTGCTGCTCCTCAGTGCCAGCCCATAATGCTGCCTAATGACTTCCTGGAACAAAGACTTATTATCGCTCTGCTTAAGGCTTGGCCAGGGGTGACCTGTTTGACTGGGCTTCCCAAGGAGCCTCCTGCAGACCAGGGCCACAGGAGCCTGGAAGCTGAGTCACGAGCTGGAATTGTTGACTGGAAAACCAGGGTCCAGCCCAGCACCTCAGACTGGGTTTTAGAGAAACAAGGGAGGTGGTTTCCACTCAGCCTCCCAGTGCTGCACTGGGAACCCTGCAGGATTTTTGGCTTGTCTTGGGGGGAAAAAAAAGTAAGTATCTGGGAGCAGGCTGGGATTGGGAGCTTGGTGCTGGATCAGCTTGGGATCTTGGAGCAGGACCAGCTGCAGGGGCATATCCAGCCCTGCTGCACCCCTGGCCTCCCTGTGTCCCTCCAGCAGGGCTTGTTGAATTATTTCCTCCACCCCAAGCTTGTTGTCTCCCTTCACTCCCTGGATTTGCCAGGCTCTCCCCAGGGAAGTATTAACCTGATGGGAGCAGGGAAGAAGCTAAATGAAGTGTGAGCCTGGCAGGGTGTGATTTAATGGAGAGCAGGAGCCTTGTGCAGGTGCCACAGCAACTGCCAGCAGAGAGGGATGAGAGGGTTACCAGGGCAGAACAACTCAGTGAGACATTCTTCATCTGCTCCTTCAGTGCCATCAGGCTGGAATATCCCCATGGAGAAGGGAAGGAGCTGCTTGTGCCCCATTGCATCCCAGCAGAGCCTGTGGCTCGGGCTGGCAGTGACATCCCATCCTCATCCCAGAGCGGGTGAGGGGAGGGACTCGGGAGGAGGAGAAGGTGCTGTGAGGAGGAGGATGCTCCCTGCATCGCGCAGTTGATGCCGGGCCACCCTTCCCAGTCCTTCCCGGCCCTTCCCAGTCCTTCCCAGTCTCTCCAGGTGATGGCAGTAACACTCCCCCGCAGCTCCCCGTTCCCGCACCGCCAGGGGCAGGAGTGGCAGTGAAGCCTTTGGGCCCTGCCCAGACCAAACCCCCCCCCCCCCTTTGAATCCCTTTCCCACCCCCCAGGTGAGCACAGGAGCCTCAGGGAGATAAGTGAGCAGGGATCCCGTGTCTGCCCGGGGTCTGGTGGCCTCGCTGAGGGGGCAGTGACACTTGTCACTTGGAGCTGAGTGCTCAACCCCCCTGCCTGTCACGAGGTCCTTGTCACCAGCCCGTCCCCGTTGTTGTTTGGCTTTTGCTGCCGTTTGGGGTTTAAATGCCACCTCCCCCGCTCGGAGAGCAGTGCTGGGAGCTGATCTCTGCTGACAGAGGGTGACACTCCTGTCGTGGCTCCCTGAGGCGTGAAGGGACATCTGAGCTCGGGTCCCTGCTGGCAACGTGTGTGTCCCTCCTCTGGCCCTTCCCACGCCCCAGCTTCTCACCTCCCCTGGGGAGCTCTGGCTGCAGAGCACAAAATCTGCACCCTTCTTGCTGGGAGACCCAGAGTTTTTACCTCAGTAACTGGTTTTTCCTTTGAAATCCTGGGGTTTTCATCCTTCCTGCCCCTTCCTGCTCTCTCTGAGCAGGCCTGGAGCTCAGCACTGCTCCTCAGCCCCATCCCAGGGTGTTCTCCAAGCAATGAGCTGAAGGCTGGTGGTGGAGCAGCCCTGGGGATGTGTGTGTGTGTCCTGGGTGGAGCTGTGGGCAGGCTTGGAAGGGTGACAAGCTGTTAAATCTACTGGAGCAGATTCTGGGAAGAAAGGGACTGGTGAAGGATCCCACAAGGGCAGAGGTCTGAGAGGGAGTCAGACCTTCTCCCTGGTGACCTTGGGTTGAGCCACTGTGGGTACACAGGGATCTCCCTGGCTGGAGCTGGGGTGTCTGCTGGAAGACACAGCCAGATTCCCATTCTCTTTCCCAGATTCCCATCAGGACTGTCTGGCTGAGGGAGAACAAGCCCTTCTCCCTGTCCTGGCTGTATTTTCCTTGCCCATGTGAGCCAGGGAAGCTGTTCCTGCTGGGTGGGCAGCAGCTCCCAGCCCCTCACGGTGTCCCACAGAGTTCTCTCTTGCTGGGAATGGCAAAGGGAGAGCAGGGGGCTGAGGTGTTCCTGTGTCTGGGGAAAAATCCAGGGTGAGAGGTTGTGGCAGGAGGGCTCAGGTTTTGTGTGAGGGACTCTTGTGGTGCCAGTTTTGTGCCTTTCTCACTCCCGTTGGCCTCAGTGACAGGCTGGGAGCTGGCAGGTCCCACTGGTGTCCCAAACAGGCCAGCGGTGACTTTCTCCCCCTCCTCCCCTCTGGTTCAGTGCAGGATTGTTCAGCTGTGAGCACCAGATCTTCAGATACACCACAAAACATGTCAACTGATTGTTCTTCCCCCTTTGGAGGACATCTGTGTGGTACCAGGTCCATGATACTGGCTGGAATGTGCAGTGCCAGGGGACAGAGACACCTGGTGACACCAGGCAGGGCTTCACACCCCAGAATCAGCTTCCTGAGGCTCAGAATCCCTTCAGTCCTTGCTCTGGCTGCCTGTAGGCAATGAGACGGGGTCTGATTCCCATCTCCAAGCTCTGGTGCACCTCAGAGGATCCTCTCAGCCCTTGGACATGCTCCAGGCTGGCTCTGCCTCACTTGCTTTCCGAATGCAGCATTTTTTTTGTGGCTGGATTTGCCCCGTGAGCAGCAACCTGCTCTGCCCAGAACACTCCAGGGGCCTCCTGGGGCCTCAGGTTGATCAGAAGAGCTGCTGCTTCAATACACACCTCACTCTCAAAGCCACGTGGGACCTTGTTCTCCTCCTCTCTGGCAGGTGGGAAGCTCTTCTGAGCACTGAGTCGTTCCTTGCTCAGGCAGTTTTCTGCAAGGCTGGAAACTCCCATTTTAATACAAATCCTTGGGAACAGAAGAGGGTCCAGCTGAAGAAATCTCATCCCCAGCTCCTCCCAGTGCCCTGTTGATGTTGGGGGAGAAAATTCCTCATCTCCTTTTCCAGTTTTCTAGCAGCTCTGCAGTACGTTTCGCTTGGACAATCCCAAGCTTCTCTTTCCAGCAGGACATTTAAGCTGATTCATAAAGGACTGGGTTTGGTGTTGGCTCAGCCTGAGGAAGGTCTCCAAAAATAACAGCCTCAGGCTGCTTCTGAACCTGCTGGCAGGTGTGGAGCAAACCTGGACGTGAGGGGCCACTGGAGAAACCTGAGCGGGTGGATTTGGCAGGTCTTGTGACACATCAGTGACAGTGCCAGCGTGTTTGCTCTCCACAAATAGAAACTCGGTGGTAAATGCCAGAGAGCAGGGAGTCACTCACCCCAGCAGCAGGGGAGAGGAGGAACTGGAGGTCCCCTGTGGCACGTGGGGCAGGAGGGAGGTTCTGTGGCCTCTTTCCCTGTTGCTCTGTCCTCTTTGGGGCGTTTGGTTTGGAAGGAGCTAAGGGCAGCAGAGCTTTATCCTTCAATTTCTGCTCGGTCAGACGTGTTGTCCCAGCTGGGCTGTGTAGTGTGACAAGCTGCTGAGCTGGCTGCCTCTGAGGACAGTTCCCTTTCTGTCAAAGGAGGGGTAAAAGATAATCTTCCCTAACTATAAATAACATTTCTGCTCTGAAGTGTCTCTCCCTTCCCTCAGGTCATTAGTACTTGTGTATTCACTCCTTATCTGGCTCCTGAATTATTCAAGCCCCAACCTCTGAGGTGCCAGCACCTTCTCTGGGTTTCCTTGTCCAGTCACCCCTGAGCCTCAGGGACAGGACAAGCAGTTGGGGACAGTTTCTTTGCACTTGCCCATGTTCTAGACACCATCCCAGCACCCCACACTCCCAGTGCTGCTTCTCTTGCATGCGCTTTACATCTAATTAAACACCTTCCTCACTCTGGCTGCTGAACCCCCCGTGGTTTCTGTGGCCCTTCTGTTTTGGCACATTAATCTCTGTAGTTTTGGGGAGATTCTGCCTTAAAACTGCCTGGTGCTCTGGCAGAGCCTGGTGCTTGAGCTGGAGATCCCATCCAGAGCTGCCCTGTGCTGAGTGAGGGTGGGCAAAGCCCCTGCAGCTGCTCCTGCTCAGCGACATCCCTGTGAATATATTTGGGGGGGGGTAAGACAGTCTTCCCTCCCCTCTCGTGACACTTTGTCAGTTCCAGGAGTGGCCAAAATCCCTCCTCCTCTGGGAAGGTGGGTTGGTTTGTTTACTTGACCTTTACCAGAAGAGGGAGAGGCAGGACAGGGAAGCTGCAGGCAGGGAAAGTGGGTGTCTTAAATAAATGAGTTTGCACTTTGAAATCCTGCACGGTCCAGTTGCTGGGGCATCGTGTCACAAAGGCACTGGCACCGAGGGCTTAATGACCAAGGGTTTGCAGCCTGCCAGTTGCAATAAAGGCTTCCTCCCTCTGATGGCTTTTTTTCCCCATCCCTGGCCCCAGCAGCTGGGAGTGGAGGTAGGTGAGGTTTCCCTTCCTTGCTGTGCTTGATGGCAGCAGCAGCAGCCCCAGCACCTGTTTTGATTCAGCATCTCTGGGCTTTGATTGTGTGTTTTGATGAGTTTTTCCTTCAACTCTTGAGCTGTGGAGTCACTTACCTGCTTTTTTTTGTTTAATGGAGGCTCCAACCTCAGCCTCTGGGGTCTCCAACCCCAGCTGCCCTGCCCCAAAACTCAGGATTCTGCTCCTTAAACACAGATGAGGTGGGAGGGCAGGTTGTGTTGCTGCTGGGGTGGTTGGTGCCTTTGACCTTTAATGCTCCATCAGCTCCTTGTGCCATCCCTGTCCATAATGGATCAGAGCCATAATTAAGCATCCACATAACAGCTAAAGATGAAGCATGTGATGTTGCCCTAAATGAAGATACTTCTTTTTGCCAGACCTTTGGGAGAGGAGGGGAGAAAAAAACCTCCAAGCCAAAGTGCTGAAAGCCCGTAAGGGCCTGTTGTGTGGTTCTTATCATCCCCTTCCCTGCCCCTTAGAGGGCAAAGTGGCTCTTAAAACTCCTTGTGGAGCACTTGAAAATCACCACCAGGGCTGTGTGGTTTGTTGGAGCCAGTCTAAGCACCTGCCCCAGCTCCTGGGAGGAGCGTGAGCAGGGCCTGGGATGGCTCAGCCCCTGGACTGGCTGGCCTGGAACAACTGCTGAACTTTCAACCCCAGACCACTTATTAAAATTAAAGTGGAAAACTTCATCTGACTGTCAGCAGCTCTGGCTGGTGCCTCCAGTGCCCTCTTGATGGCAGGGTTGGGTTTCCCTGCACTGATCCCAGCACCTGGATGTGGGCAGGGAGGGGGGAATTATTATCCTGAAGGGCCAGGCCAGGTCCTCCCTGCCCCACTGGAGGTCTAGGGGGGACCAACCAAGGTCTCTTCTGGTAAGATGGGGTCAGCCCTGCCTTAGGTACAGGAGTGAGGAGCCTGTTCCTGCCCAAGCCCTGCTCTTGCAAGGGGTAGTTGGAGCTCTCTGCTCCTAGGGAGGGCGAGGATGGGGGTGACCAGGTCCTTTCTCCCTTCCAGGAGGAGAGGGAGAAGCGGCGGCTGGAGCAGCTGGAGCGCAAGAAGGAGCTGCAGCGCCTGCTGGAGGAGGAAGACTCGAAGCTGAAAGGGAAGTCACCCAAGCAGGTCACTCCGGGCAAAGTCACCAGGGCCCAGATTGAGGAGACCATCAAAAAAGACCAGCAGCAGAAGGAGAATGCAGATGCAGGTGTGGTGGTACCACAGGAAGGCGCTGAGGGCCCAGGGGGCTGGGGTGTGGGAAGGGGGGCTGCTCCTGTGTCACCTACTGTCACCGAGCTGCCTGCAGCTGTCCTGTGCTGCCTGTGGCCACCACCACCCACGAGGGGAAAATGAGACCTCCTGTCACCTCAGGGTGGGGGGGAGCAGAGCTGCAGAGCAGAGACACGTGCCTCCCAGGGCTGGGCCTGAACTCAGGCAGTTTCCCCAGTACTTTCTTTGGAGAGCTTTGGAAAAGGGTGTCTCTCTTCTGGGCATTTTGCACAGGCTGGATTTGATGTTAATGTTTCTTCCTCCCCCTCCCTCTCTGGGCAGTGGAAAAGGAGAAGACTCACTTGGAGGTCCCCTTGGAAGAGAACATCAACAGGAGGGTGCTGGAGGAGGGGTCTGTGGAGGCCAGGACGATTGAAGATGCCATTGCTGTCCTCAGGTACGTGCCCATATTGGAGCCCTGCCCTCCTTTGAAGGAGTTTCTTGCTTCTTGCAGACACCCCCTCCCCCAGATTCTAACACCTGGGGTGTGACTTTCTGCCTCCAGCGCAGAACCAGGTCACATCCCCTGCCCCCTTGTCCTGTGGAGAGACCTGCAGTGGGCAGGGGCTGTTCTTCTTCCTCACCCGAGCGATTCTGCATGCACCTGGTGGTGGCACTGACAGGGAGGGAGGCCAGGGGGGTGTCTCTGATCCGTGTCTCCCTCTGTGTTCCCTCCTGGCAGCGTTGCTGACGCCGACCGGCACCCCGAGCGCCGCATGAAAGCGGCTTTTGGGGCCTTCGAGGAGCTGCACCTGCCCCGCCTGAAGCAGGAGAACCCCAACATGCGCCTGTCCCAGCTCAAGCAGCTCCTCAAGAAGGAGTGGATGAAGTCTCCAGAGAACCCCATGAACCAGAGGCACAAAGCTTACAACAGCCAGAAGTAGGACTAGAGCTGATCACCCCACCAGCACCACCCCATGGATGGTCACCTGGAGCCCCAGGGCCCTGCTGGGATGAAAACAGGAGACATGAGGAACCTCCCCCTCCTTTTGTTTCCCTTCCCTGCTCCCACTTTTCTGTCTTTGTTCTTGGATCTAAGATAAGCACGTCGGGACCCTGCAGGTGGCCTGTTCCCCCCCTCCCTGCTTACCCACCCCTCCCCAGTGAGTCACCTGGACAGACTAACCTCACCTTCACCCTCCCAAATTTGGTTGTTTTACAAAAAAAAAAAAAAAAAAAAAAGCTACTAACTGGCTCCCAGAGCTCCAGCCTGGGCAGTGCTTCTGAGGCGCAGCCTCACTGCCAAGGTAGCCCCCCACCCAGCTTGGTTTTGCACCAGGACCCCCCTGCCCAGCCCCATGCTGGTTTTTTGCTCCCTGAATTAACCTGCTCACAGCCAGGACCTGAGCCAGATCCATCCCTCCCTCTGCCCTGGCTGCACCCTCCTGCTCCACAGGGTGGGTGTTTGGATCCAGCAGCAGCAGGAGGCACGTGCCCTGGCTTCATCCTGGATGCTGGGATGGTCTGCTGGCCACCTCCCTCCTCTTGGGCTTGACTGGCTGTGAGTTGGATGGGGAGGAGGAACCTCAATGGGAGGAGGTCTATGGGAAGAGACAAAATGAACCTTCCATCTCCAAGGGGCAGCAGGAGCCATTGCCTGGCACGGTTCCTGCCTGGTCGGTGCAGGACGCCGGTGCCACCTCCCTGTGTGACTTCCCTGGTGGCCTTGGCCAGAGTTTCTCACTCTGCTGGTGGGACAGGAGGGTCATCCCTGGAGGGGCTGCAGCCCAAGAACTGCTCCAAGGAGGGAACTGCTGCTTCTGCCATTGCCTGTTCCCCAGCCTGCTCACGGGCTGAGAGGTGCAGGAGTGGATGGGGGAGCTGGCACAAAGGGGTGAGCTCCTCGGGAGGGCTGGGGGGGCTCAGCCTGGAGTCCTGCCCCTCGCCTTGAGTAGGTACCAGCTTCTCCTCCTTTCCCTCTCCCCTTTTCTGTCTCTTTTGGGAATGAAATTTCCTTCTGAAGGTCTCAGCCGGGGCCCAGGCAGCAGCTCAGGCTGTTGGTGTGTGACTGGGCTGAGCTGAGCCCGGGGCTGGTGTGGCATCCCCCTGGGATCCCTTCCCGTGGCACCACACAGAACTGGGATCCACCCCGAGCTGGGGTTGTGGGCACGGGGGGTGCCCAGGGCCTGTGAGCAGCCCGGGGGGGGTTGCAGGAGCCGTTTGCACTTTGGTAGGGACACAGTTTGAGGAGGTGTCACTCGGTCCTGCTGCTGTTCCTCGGTCCCCTCCGCTCACGTAACCAGGCTGAAGGAGTGGGGCCACGTCCCCCACCCTCTCCACTGCTCCCTGCAGCCCAGCTGGGAAGGGCGGGTGGGAACACACCCCGTGTCTCCCCTTTATGTGAGAAGTTTGTTGTGTTTGAACCCAATTAAAAAATTACCAAAAAAAACCCAAACCCACCCCACCCAAACCCTCTCCCCTTGCTGAGATGATAAAGGCCGCGCGGCGGGGGGGAGGAGGTTTGTGCTGTTTGTTCCCCTCAGACGCTGCTCAAAATCCTGCTGGATTTGTGGGTCCTGCACGGATGGGGGATTTTTTTTTTTTTTTTTTTTCCAGGAGTGGGGGGGCTGTGCTTGGGGTACCCCCCCCCACCCCCCTCAGCAGGCTGTGGGGCGTGCGTGGCTGCGCCGCAGCGATGGAGGCAGCACCCGCTGCCTGCCCTGCCCTGCCCGCCCCTCCTGCCTCCTTCATGCTGAAATAACGAGCCCACGTGAGTGTTCCCATCCCTGGGGGGGGGGTCCGGGGGAGCCCCCACCCACTTTTCACACCCCCCCCCTTGCATTGGTGCAGAGGCCTCGGGCTCTGGCTTTGTGCAGCAGAGCCCACCCTCCTCCTCCTCAGCACTGCGGCAATGCCTGGTGTGTCCCCCCCACACACACACAGCCCGGGGGGGGATATTTGGGCAGTGGCTGCACGGGGAGGGGGTTTGGGGGGGGGGGGGAGGGAAGAGGGGGGGGCTGTGGAGTGCTGAGGCTCCCCTCTATGTCGGGGGGGGGGTCCCGGAGGCTGAGCCCCCATGTCAGCCCCAGCAGAGGGGGAGCCCCTGTGATGCTGGAAAGCCCCTGCAGGGAGGGGTTGAAGGGGCTCATGGGGGGGCTGCTCCCCCCCCCCAACACACCAGCTGAAGGAGGGGATCCCCTATTGCAAGGGAGGGGGTAGGGGGGAACCCCTCCTGTGCAGGGTGGGGGTTCCCCAGTTGCAGGGAAGAGATTGATGGGGGGAATCCCTCGGTTTGGGAATGGGACCCCCCCCTTCCAGTCCAAGCATGGGGTTAGTGGGGGACACCCCCCCCGGGACAGGGGGAATCCCGCGGTGTGGGGGTGATCCCCGGGGCACGGAAGGGGTTAACGAGGGAACACCCACCCCCCCAACCCTCTTCCTGCAGGGCGGGGGTCCCGGTCTGTGTGTCCCCCCCCCACTCAGCGATGCGGCTCTCGGGGGGGTCCCCGCCCCGCTGGGGTTCCCCTCCCCTTCCCTCGCTGGCTGTGTGTGGGGGTCGCGCCCAAACAGTGCGCATGGCGGGGGGGGGGGGGGGGGTGTCGCTGCCATGGCAACGGGCTGCTCCGCTGCGGGGGAACCCGAGGGGGGGTGGGGGGGTGGTCACGCGGCCCCGGGATCCTCCCAGCGACCGCGCAGCCGCGAGAACCGGGCATCCCCCCCCGCGACCCCCCCCCCCCCGGCACCGGGCATCCCCCCTCCCGGCACCGGGCATTCCCCCCCGCCTCCCCACCCCCCCTCAGCACTGGGCATCCCCCTCCCCCCGTGGCCCCCGCTGCTCCGGGTATCCCCCCACTCCACAGCCCCTCCCCGTGCCCACCCTCTGCAGCACGCCCGCTCTGCACCATGCCCCCCCCCGCACTGTGCGCACCCCCTGCACCACGCAGCCCCCCCTTTTCTCCCCCGTCCCCCCTGCACCACGCACCGCCCCTGCACCACGCAGCCCCCCGGCCACGCCGGGCCCCCCCCCCCCGCACACACTCACCATCTTTTGTCTTTACAAGGACCCTTTTCCCGCTGCACACAACACAAAGAACCCCCCCTCCCCTTTGCACACCCTCCCCCGTGCACACTCACCCCCCCCACCCCACCTTGTCACAGGACGCTTGCACACGCGTGTGCCCCCCGAGCTGCCCCCGCAGCTTCTCTGGCTGGACAAAGGGAGCGGGGGGGGGGGGGGGGGTGGCAGCACCGAAGCCCCCCCACACACACACACTCAGGCCCCCCCGGTGCCGAACGCAGGGCCCTGCTCAGGGGGGCCGCCCCGGATCTGGGGGGAGTCCCCGGGTCCCCACTGGCTCCTGTGGGTGCAACGCCGGGGGGGGACACGACGGTGGTCTCCGTGTCATCCAGGGGTCTGGTTCGTGCCTGTCCCAGGCCAACCATGGGGACACTTTGGGTTCCACCGCGGGGGGGGGGTCACGACCCCCGCAGTTTTCCACGGCCACGGGTGGGACAGTGCCGGGCGAGGCGGCGGCACAGCAGGGCTGGGGAGGGCGGGTGATCGCCCACCCCCCCCACACACAGGTGCCGGTGATTCGAGCCTGAATTTAGCGGCGAAGACAATAGCAGCAGCTGCCACGGCCGCCGGGGGGGTCCGGGGGCGCGGCGGCGGGAGCGCGCGGCGTGTGTGAGCGGAATAGCAAAGCGGCCGCCCCGGGGAAATCGAGGCACGGCTGCGGGGCCTGGCGGGACCGCGGGGCCGGAGTTGAGGCCCTTAGGTGTCCCCCCCCACCCCCGGGCCCCAACCGGGTCCGGTTGGGCCTGTGGAGCCCCCCGGTACCCCCGGCTCAGCGCCGCACGTGCCGCCGCCAGGCCATGGTCACCGGCGGCAGCGCCCGAGGGGAGAGGCCGGGGTCTGCCTGCAGGTGGGTGCAGCGGCGGGGGGGGACGGGGGTGGGCTGGGACCCCCCCTTAGCTCCTGGGGATCTGCGGGTGCTGGGGAACCTCCTGACTGCTGAGAATCCCCCTGGCTCCCGGGAATCCCCCTCCCCCCCCCCGGCTTCTGGGAATCCTCTGGCTTCTAGGGACCCCCGGCTTCTGCAGATCCTGGGGTTCCTGGGGACACTCCCGGCTTTTGCGGATCCCTCGGTTCCTGGGGACGCCCCCAGCTTGTGGGAACCCCCTGGGTCCTGAGGACCCCCCTAGCTTGTGGGGAGCCCCCAGCTCCTGAGAATCCTCTGCCTCATGGGGACCCCCCGATGCAACGGAGATGGAGGGGGGCGGCAGGAGGGGATGCCTCGAGGAGAGATGTGGTTCTTTAGGAAGGGGACACTGGTGGGGGGCTGCCCCAAGGGCACCCCGAGGTTCTGGGGTTCCGGGGCAGGCAGTGTCCATTGGGCTGCCCCTGCTCCCCCCCTGCTGCTCACCCTGCAGCCCCCCGGCATGGCGGGGAGCCAGGGATGGGGGGGCGGATCGGGACAGGGGGGTGCGGGAGGCAGCCCACGGCGGTGACAATGAGGACGCGATGGGAGTGACTGTCCCCAGCTAAAAATATCCTCCTCCCCCCTCCTCTGCCAGCGCCGCGGCCTCAAGGTCACTGCCCGCCGTGGCGGGGCCGGGGGGAACGCGGGGGCGTGGGGCGGGGAAGCCCCCGGCCCCCCCCCGCGCAGCGGCTCCCACATGCGCCGGGCACGGCCACCGTGGCCACCGCTGCTCCGCCGCGCCGAGCTGCCAGCGCCCGCGACCCCCGCGCCCCGGCACATGCCCCCGCCGCCCCTCGGGTCCCCCGGAGCTTCCCCACGCTCCCCGTAGCGTGGGGCTGTGGCAGGTGAGCGGGCGGGGGGCGGCAGCCGTGGGGATTCCAGGGATGGCTTCCCCCAGCTGTGGCTCCGTGTCTGGGCGGGGGGACCCGGGGAACACCGGGGATACCCTGCCTGGGGGGGATCGGCTGCTCTGGGCAAGCCCCAGCTGCTGGAGTCAGGGGACTGCGGGCGGGTCTCTGGGCTTGGGGACAGTGTGGCCATGGGGACCAAAGCCACCAGGCTGTGAAGGGGAGTGCAGTGGTTTGAGGGGTGGGGGGACCTCGGTGCTCCCCCATGGCTGCCAGCACAGCCGCGGGGTGACAGTTCCCTGGGATGGCTCCATCCGAGGGAACCATCTCTGCTCTGCACCCACCAAAACTGCAGACACCCCGTGTCACCGACAGCCTTGGTGGGTCTGGCGGTGGCACTGGGAGCTGGCCGTGCTGGGGTGGTGCGGCCGGGGCTGGCGGGACCGGGGGCCACACACCGAGTTTGCCGGTGCGAAGCCTCAGGGCCAAAGCTCCGGGGCTCTCGGTAGGTTCTGGCACCTCGTGGTGCTGGTGGCCTCGACGTGCCGGGGAGTGCCCGGCGTGCTGCGGTGCAGCCGTCGAAGCTGTGGGCGCGGGGGCTCTCCCTGTCCCTCCCGACCTTCCCCGTGACCTTGGGCTGCCCCTGGGGACCCTGCGCAGGGGTGGAGACCACGGTGGCTGTGGGGACACCTCCACGGTGGTGGGGACCACCGCCCTGCGGTGTGGGGATGGGGGTCTCAAAAGGGGCTTGTGAGGTTTGGGGGACACCCCCTCCCCCATCCTTCAGGGGCTTGTGGTGGTTCCGGGGGCAGTGGGGACACCCCTGTCCCCCCTAGCCAGCCCTGGGCGGGGGTCCGCGGTGGCCCGGCGGGGGCAGCCAAGCGGAGCGGCTTTGTCCTTCGGCTGAGCCGAGTGCGTGGGGGAGGCGGCGGGAGGACCCGGCGCAGCGGCTTTGTCTGGGGACAGCGGCGCGGAGACGGCAGAAGGGGGACGTGGGGAGCCCGAATCCATCCCTCCCCCCGCCAGACCTCCTAGCACCCCCCACCCAAGCCCTGGGCGCCCGCTCGGCCCTGTGCAGGTAGGGCATCCCTGGTTGCATGTCCCCTCCCGAGGTGGGAGGGCTGGGGATTGGGTCCTCCTTGGAGTGGGGGAGCCTGGGGGGTCCCAGCTACCTACCCCAGCCCCGGGGACACTGATGCTGCCTCTCCCCATCCTTCTGGGGCCTGATCCAGCCCAGGCCCCAGGGGGACTGCAGGGGGGGGTTTCTCAGGGAGACCCTGGGACAAGCCAGGGGATTCCCCTGCGTCCTGATGGGGCTGGGGAGGTTTGGGTGTCCCTGTGTGTCCCTGCAGCTGTGCCAGCATGTGTGGGACCCACAGACACCCTGCAGCCCCATGTGTGGGAACGGGCCTGATCCTGCCAGGGTCAAATCACCCCGTTGCTGGGCTCTCCCCCTTTGCATTGGCCCTGATGTGCTGGAATACACATGGGGTGCCTGGGGGGTCATGGGGTGCCCAGGGGACAGGGACCTGGCTGCTGGTATCACCCGGGATGCCATGGTGGCTGGGCTTGGTTGAGCCATCCTGGTGCTCCTTGGGAGTCCAGTGGCCCCATGCTGGTGCCTCTGCCAGCCCCGGGGGGCTCAGGTAGTCCTGTGTCACTTGTCCCCCACCCCAAACCATGGTCAGAACCCCCTGTCCTGGAGGGGCCCTGGTGGTGGCACATCCCCTGCCCAGCCCTGTGCCAGTGGCATTTGTGTGAGCTCGTGGCTCCTGCTGGCACCAGCAGCTGCTCCCGGGCCTGGGACATATGGTGGGGGCTTGGCCACGGTGGCTGGAGCTGCGGCCACCCGAGGAACCGGGGCCACTGGGGGGGATTTGGGGGGACCGGGGAGGGGCTGCAAGGGGTCTGACGCAATTCATGCACCCGACAAGTCCTGAATCCCTGTGCTGGCAGGCAGGGGGGTCCTGAGGGGTTCAGGTGAGGGGCAGGGCATGGGTCCCACCACCCCAAGCACCCCGTCCCCTGTGCCACAGCTGAGGGGGTTCCCCTGTTCCCTTGTCCCCTTCCCCCTGGTTTGGCAGGGGGACTGTGGCTGTGGTACCTGGCATGGCCCTGTGTGCAGGCCTGGGTGGCACCCACTGCTCTTCCCCCCAAATTCCTGCCCCGCCCTCCCTGGGACCGCGATTCCCAGGCAGGAATTAGCGAGTGGGTAATAAATAAATCAGCAGCCGGGAGCCCTTCGCCCGCCGTTATTTTTAGCTGCACCCTCCTCCTCTGCAGTTGCTCCCAGGCAGCAGCACCATTCTGGAGTTTGGGGGGGACTGGGGGGTCCTGCTGGCACCCTCCAACACCCCACCCCCCATGGTGTAGGGGGGGCTGTTGCAGGGGGTTAAACCATGTGTGTCCTCCTCATGTCCCTGCTTTGAGCAAGGGTGAGAGGGGGCTTCCCCTGCTGGGGTCCCCCTAGGGCCCCCTTTGCCTGTGTTCCCCCAGCCAGCTCCTCTTGAAGGCCTGTGCCCACTCAGGGCTCCCTGCCTCTCCACGGGGACCCCAGCACCCCGAGGGTCCCTGTGTCCCAACCCCTAAGTGTTGTGGTGGGGTTGGCAGTTGTAGCCTGTGGCCACGGGGAGACCCCCGGGGCTGTAGGTGGGGGTTTGTCCTGCTGCCCTGTCACCAGGAGCTGCCGGGAGCAGGGACCTGGGGACTGTGGCTCAAGGACATTCGGGGGGGGGGACCTGTCACATCCCTGTCCCCACGCTGGGTGCCCCCGTGCTGCATATCCCACCCCAGCATCCCTGAGGATGCGGCCCCCGGCCCTGGGGACAGAAGGGACAAGGACCCCTCGGGGCTCTGCGGTTTTAATCCCCCCCCCCCTCCCTCCCCTCGGGCGCCGAATCCCGCCGGAGCCGCCGCCATCGATTGTCCTGCCAGGGGGAAGATTTAATAAGGCCCATTTACGTCGCCATCGATAGGAGCTATTAACGTGATGAAGGTTCATCAAATATTTCCTGTCACCCCTCTGGGGGCAGCTTCACCCACCCCCTGCCGGGTGCCAGAAAACTTTGCCAGGCCCCCGGGGGGGGTGGGGGGTGGGTGTTGTGCCCCAACATCACCAGCACCTCCGCAGGGAAGGGGGTCTGGGGACAAACCTCGTCCCACCCTCCCCCCCACCCCCCCTCCCCACCCTGCCCGCTGCGTCTTTTTGGGTTTGTTTCGGGGTGTTTGGTTCGTTTTTTTTCCCCCTTCCCCATCCGAGGATTGAAAAAGAAATCGGCGCCCATTTTCCTGCCATCAGTTTGGCAGAACGGGAGAGAAAAACGAGCCGGGTCTGGAGGGGAGCCAGGCGCCCCGGATCCGGAGCGGGGAGCAGCCGGGGCCTGGCCCCGCAGCTGCCGCTCCCGGAGCTTCCCTGGCTCCCGTGCGTCCCTTGGGAAACGGGGTCCCCAAGTCCTGGGCTCCCTCCCCACCTCTCCGTGGATGGGGGGGCGCTCCTGGCAGCCCCCCCTGCCACCGGGAGGGACGCTGGCGCGGTGGCTGCAGTGGGGTCACTGATGCTGCAGGACTTGGGCTTGTGGAGGCCTGGAATTCTGATCGGGGGGGGGGGGAGAGGGGGTTATGTGGACCCCCCCCGGTGCCCCCCAGCTCCCTCGTGCAAGGGGCCCTGCGATGGGGGAGCTGTTGGTGCCCGGGGTCTGTGCTGGCTGGCCTGGGACCCCCTCCCCCAAAATGCTATGGGGCTGCTGGTGCTGGGGGGGCTGCGCTGGCTCTGCAGCTGTGCAGTGGGTCTGGGGGGGGGTACAGTGACCCGCCCCCCCCCCCGCCCGGGTGGCAACGGGACCCTGGGCTGGGTGTGGTGGCTCTGGGGGTCCCTGGCATCTCTGCTGAGGTGTTTTGGGGACTCCCCCAACACGGCGTCTCTTCTTGGCCAGGCGTGGAGGGAAGCCCATGGCACCCGGACCCCCGGACCCCCCCCCGCACCGAGCCCCCCCCCCGCAGCCCCTAACGCCCCACAGGCCCCCCCAGCCGGCCCTGGGGAGCCCGAGCAGGTATGGGGGGTATGGGGGGGCTGGGGTGGTGTTGGGGGAGGGTGGTCACAGAGGTACTGGGGGTGTGTTGAGGTGTTGGGAGGGGCTTTGGGGTGCACACGGGAGGTGTGGGGTGGTGGGCTGGAGGGGTGTTCTGGGGTGCTGGGGGGGGTGTGGGTGTGATGCGGGGGTCTTTTGGGGTGCTGAGAATATGTTGAGGTGCTGGGGGGGGGTGTGGGGTTGCTGGGGGGGATATTGGGGTGCTGGGGAGTGTGTGTTGAGGTGCTTGGGGGGGTAATGAGGGTGCTAGGGGAGTGTTGGGGTGCTCGGGGGGTGTGTTTTGGGGTTTTTGGGGGGTGGGGGGGTTGCTGGGGAGGTGTTGGTGTGCTGGAGGGTGTACGTTGGGGTGCTGAGGTTGTGTCGGGGTGCCGGGGGGGTGCTGGGGGGGTGCTGAGGGGTGGGCACAGGGGTGTTTGGGGGGGGGGCTGGGTGGGGAGGGGGTGCAGGGGGTTGTTTGGGGTACGGGGGGTCGTGCCGGGGGGGTGCGGGCTGTGAGGGGGGGGGTAATGGAAGAGTCTGGGGGCGCGGGGGGGGGGTCGGGCAGCGGATGGAGGGGGTGGGGGGCGCCCAGGGGGCGGGGTCAGCGCTGGGGGGGGCGGAGTGAAGGGGCGTGGCGCGATCTTCGTCACGGGGGGCGTGGGCGATTTCCGCCAATGAGGGGCCTCCTCTCCGCCTCCGCCCCGCCCCCTCGAGCGCTCCGGTCCCGCCGCGCGCCCCCGGGACCGAGCGGGGCTGCGGCGGCGGCGGGACCGGCCCGGCGGCAGGTACCGGGGGGGGGCAGGGGGAGCTGGGCCCACCGGGAGGCGGGGGGCGGCGGGACCGGCCCGGCGGCAGGTACCGGGGGAGGCGGGGGGCAGGCCGAGCCCACCGGGGGTCCCGGGGGCGGCGGGGGCGCGCAGCTGCAGCTCGGTACCGGCGCCGTCCCGGAGCCGCGGGTGGGTGCACCGTGAGAAGGGACCCCGAGGGGCTGCGGGGGGGGGGCAGGGCAGGGAGGCCGGGGTGCGACGGCACCGACCTCCGGGCTGGGGGCACGTCCCTCATGGGCAGGACGTGTCCCCTGCGGGCTGAGCGTGTCCCCGCGGGCAGGGCACGTCCCCCGTGGGCAGGACACGTCCCCCGTGGGCAGGACACGTCCCCCGCGGGCAGGACACGTCCCCACGGGCAGGAGGACACGTCCCCACGTACAGGACACATTCCCACCGCGCTCAAGGCCGGCACGTGGGCACCATGTGCCCCATCCGGTGTCACCCGGTGCTGGGCGGTTCGAGGCGACTGATCCCAGTCCCCTGGGGACCCCCCACCCACATGTCGTGTGTGACACCCCCCCCCCCCCATCCCCTGTCCCGCAGGTCGCCCCCGCGCCGCTGAGCCATGCGGGATCGCCCGGCCCCCTCCCCGCCAGAGCCATGAGCGGCTGCCGGTACAATGGGGGGGTGGCGCGGCCCCGGGGCCCCCTGAGCGCCTCCGCCCACACCCTGCACCCCCTGGACGGGGAGACCCAACCGCTGCGGCCTCGAGGCCTTGAGGTGGTGGTCTCGGAGCCGGAGCAGCCTGGGGGTCCGGATCCTGGCTCAGCAACCACCTCGGGGCAGGATGAGGCTGAAGAGCAGGGCCGGGGTCCCCGGAAGAACCAGAACATCGGGTACAAGCTGGGGCACCGACGGGCGCTCTTCGAGAAGCGGAAGCGGCTCAGTGATTACGCCCTCATCTTCGGGATGTTCGGCATCGTGGTCATGGTCACGGAGACAGAGCTGTCCTGGGGGGTCTACACCAAGGTCAGGGGGTGCCGTGGGTGGGCGGGTAGAGGGGCTGGGGGGGGGGTCCAGCTGGGCTCAGGCCCTCCCGCTCCCCTCGCAGGAGTCGTCATATTCGTTTGCACTGAAATGCCTTATCAGCCTCTCGACCCTCATCCTCCTGGGGCTCATCGTCATGTACCACGCCAGGGAGATCCAGGTGAGGGGCACCCACCGGGGGGTGCTCACCAGGGCCAAGCCACCCTGAGGGTCCCACCACCCTGCTCCTTTTCTCCCCCACCCCCAGCTCTTCATGGTGGACAATGGTGCCGATGACTGGCGCATCGCCATGACCTACGAGCGCATCTTCTTCATCTCCCTGGAGCTGCTGGTCTGTGCCATCCACCCCATCCCTGGCCAGTACCTCTTCACCTGGACGGCCCGCTTGGCCTTCACCTACGCTGCCTCGGTGGCCGACGCCGACGTGGACATCATCCTCTCCATCCCCATGTTCCTGAGGCTGTACCTGATCGGGCGTGTCATGCTGCTGCACAGCAAACTCTTCACCGACGCCTCGTCCCGCAGCATCGGGGCCCTCAACAAGATCAACTTCAACACCCGCTTTGTCATGAAGACCCTCATGACCATCTGTCCTGGCACTGTCCTCCTGGTCTTCAGCATCTCCTCCTGGATCATCGCTGCCTGGACGGTCCGAGTGTGTGAGAGGTAGGGAGGGTGCAACCCGGAATGGACGGGGGGGGGGGGCACGGGGCTGGGGTGCAGCTGAGGTTGTATGGTGCAGACCCTGGGGGGGTTGGGGAGGGAGAAGAGACCCCCAATCTCCAGGCAGAGCCTCCTTGGTGGGATCCTCGTGCTCTGGATGATGGCCATGATGGCTTTGCCAAACCAAAACTGTTTGCCAAGGTGAGGTGGGGGTGGCCAGACCCCCAGGCTACCCCAAGCCCCTCTCTGCCCCCCTCGGATGTGGCAAGACCCCCTCTCTGCTGGTGGGTCTGACCAGGAGGAGCTGGGGGTCTCGCAGAGGGGACTGAGCCCTTGTGTGGCATGTGGCTCATGCTCCTCAGCTGCACCCGCTGGGATGCCAGGATGCTGGGATGCCAGGATGCTGGGATACTGGGATGCTGGGATGCCCGTGCCCTGCCCCTGCTTGCCCCTTCCCGCCGCTCCCCCGGGACACGCATTAACTGCTCTTGTTTTCCCTCCCTGACCGCTCTGCTGCTCGCAGGGACAAACTGTGAGTCACCCCAGGGACCGTCAGCGCGTCCTGCACGGGACGTCCCCCCCACCCCAGGCTTGTGCTACCCAGAATTTAGGATTAGCTGCAGCTGCCGGGGGGGGGGGGTCAAGGCTGGGAGGGACGTGGGGGCAAAGAGGCCGTGGACCTGGAAAGGGGCTGGAGCCCTTTTCTGCTTGGAACCTCAGCAGCTGCTTTTTGTTCCCCCCCCGTGGGTATGAGCCAGGGGTCCCGTTGCAGTTTGTGGGGGGGACAGGGCACAGGTGGGTCTCGGGGTGCAGGGGTGGGGGGGCTTCCTGCAGGAATCGCTGCTGGTCCTGGGATGGTCCTGGAGGGGGAAACCCTAGCAAGGAGCCGGGCTGAGCCAGAGGGACCAGGAAGGAGCCACTGGATCCTTCTTGTTTCTACCCGGAGGCTTCAGCTGAGTCTCCAAAGGGCTTTTCCCGGCTCCCGTGGTGCCCGTTGCTCCACGTTTCCCCTCCTTTCCGGTTTGGGTGTATTGAGTGAGTTCTGGGTGGTCCTCAGGAGGATGGAGGGGGAGCAGGGAGCACCACAGCCCCCCCCATGCTGGGAGCATCGCCGTGGGGTGACAACTGCAGGGTGACATCTGTGGGGTGATGTCCTCGGTCCCCGCTTTGGGGATGGGCTCAGCCTTCACTGCCAGCCCACCCCGGGGCGCGGGGCCCCCCCAGCCACACGGTGCCCCCCAGCATCGCCCTGCCCCATCCCTCGGTGCCGGCTGAGGTTCCAAGCCCACGCTGTGCCGGGGGGGGCTGGCTGGAGGGACGCAGCAATCCTAAATTCCTCTGCATGCTCAAGTGTCCCCCCCCAGCCCCCTGGCTCGCTCCCGTCCCCTCCCTTGCCTTTTCTCCCCCCTGCTCCCCGCATGCCCCCGTCCCCCCGCCCGGCTTGGCCGCATCCAGTGCCCGGCCCCGTGTCTGGGGGTCCCCTGGGGAGGGGGCGGGGGGCACAGCCATCTGCATTCGTGGCATTGGTGCTGGCCACGAAATCTCAAAGCACAGTGTCTCCTGCTCCCCCCAGGTGATACCCGTGGTGGCTTCGGGGCCACTCAAAGCCCTGGGCTTGTTTTGGGGGGGCAGCTCGCAGGTGAGGGGTGCTCTGCTCCAACCGGGTCTGTGCAACCGTTCCCTGCTCTGCAGAAACAGGTGTCCTGTCCCCTGGGGGCCTGGCAGTGACCCCCGTGTCCTGTGCTTTGAGATCTCTCGGGGAGCTTCAGGGGGATGGAGGTCGCTGCCATCCCCATGGGGGGGCTGCCTCTCCCCACCCCTCACCTCAATATCCTCATCCACCAGCCCCCCCAGAGCCAGCCCCGCTCCCGGGGGTCACAGCTCTTCTTCTCTCTGGTGCTTGTGTCCGGAGTGGCCATGCCTGGTGTCCCCAAAGTGTCCTCAGGCTGTCCCCAGCTTCTTTGGGGCCCCAGTGGTGTGGCTGGGAGCTTGGGGACCCCCCCAGGCTGCAGCCACTGGCTGGGAAAGCGGCTGGAAACCTCGTGGCAAAACCAGCAGTGCCACGAGGGGCTTGTGGCAGCACCGGGACACACGTGGGGTGACAGGCTGTGCTGGTCCCCGGGCAGGTACCACGACAAGCAGGAGGTGACCAGCAACTTCTTGGGGGCCATGTGGCTGATCTCCATCACCTTCCTCTCCATCGGCTACGGGGACATGGTGCCTCACACCTACTGCGGGAAGGGCGTGTGTCTGCTCACCGGCATCATGGTGAGGGCTGGGGAAAGGAGGTTCGGGGGGGGGTCTCCTCAGCATCCCCCCCTGCTGCTGCCCCTCACCGTGGGGCTCTGTGCCCACAGGGTGCTGGCTGCACCGCGCTGGTGGTCGCCGTCGTTGCCAGAAAGCTTGAGCTGACCAAAGCAGAGAAACACGTGCACAACTTCATGATGGACACGCAGCTGACCAAGCGGGTAAGAACCAGAACCCCAACCCCCCGGTGCCTCCCCCCTGCCCTGGCATCACCCCTTGGCCATCTCCATCCCTCACCCCGGGGGTTTCTTACCTGCAGGTGAAAAATGCTGCTGCCAACGTACTCAGGGAAACGTGGCTCATCTATAAACACACCAAGCTGGTGAAGAAGATCGACCATGCCAAAGTTCGGAAACACCAGCGTAAGTTCCTCCAAGCCATCCATCAGTAAGTGCCAAACCTTTACCTGCTTCCTACCAGGAGATAATCTTTTTTTTTCCCCAAATCGTGGCTCCAGAAGGAGAGCTGGGCCCTTCCTCCCCTTTCTTTCCCCCACCCCAGGTTGGGACCCAGGTGGTCCCCAGGTGGTCCTTGTCCCCTGTCCCCAGGATGCTTTCCCTGGGGTGGGAACCCCAATGGCTGGGGCTCGGGGTGATTGTACCTACCCTCAGCTTCTCGTGGAGTAGTGGGGCTGGGGGCTGCAGGGTGCCTCCTGCTTTGGGGGGTTAGGGGGGGGAGCTGAGGGGTTTGCGGAGGGGGGAGACACGCTGTGGGGAGGGTGGGGGGGCCGTGCTGTGGCTGCTGTTGTCTCCCTGTGCTCTTCGTGGCGGTATTAAAGCTGCTGTTGTGTTTTGTCTCTGTTCTGCCCCCTCCTTGCAGAGCCCAGAAGTAAGTCACCCCATGGGGCTGCTCCTCTGTTCCCTCTGCTCCCGTGTGCATGGGCTGTGAAATCTGGGGGGGGGGTGGTGGGGGGACACAGATGGGGGGGAACGTGGACATGGCAGCACACCCCCCCCAGGGCTGTCTGGGGTGAAGAGGTGAGGGTGGAGGGGCAGAGGCTGTGCTTGCAGGGTGGGGGGGCTGCATGGCAGGGTGCTGGGGGTGGGGTTGAGGCAGAGTGGGGGTGTCACTGAGCTTGCCTCTGCTCTCTCCCCACCCCATGTCTCGGCAGGTTGAGGAGTGTGAAGATGGAGCAGCGGAAGCTGAACGACCAGGCCAACACGCTGGTGGACCTGGCAAAGGTGAGCGGGTTGAACCTGGGGACCCCTCCACAGGAGCCGGGGTGGGGGGGTGCTTCTGGCACTGAGACCTTGCATGTCCCAACCCCCCCCCCCCCAACCCCTTCGATTCTCCTCAGACCCAGAACATCATGTATGACATGGTCTCGGAGCTGCAGGAACGTAACGAGGACCTGGAGAAGCGTCTGGGGGCCCTGGAGAACAAGCTGGAGGCGCTGGGGCTGAGCCTGCGGGCGCTGCCCGGGCTGGTCAGCCAGGCCCTGGGCCAGCAGCAGCGCGAGCTCCTGGGGAGCTGGACCCCCCGCCTCTGCACCCCAACCCGAGCCCCCCGGGCCCCTTCCACCGCCCCCCCCCACCTCCTCGGACAGCGGGTGACTGGGGGGGGTCTGGGAGCCCCCTCCCCTCTTATGTCTGGCCATCGTGTGGCTGATCTCAGTAGCTTTGTTCTGTAAAGCCCTGTATAAATTTCCTGCGTTCACTGTGCTGGTGGGAGGCTGGAGCCCCCCTGTCCCTGCCCCCCCCAGGGCTCTCCTGTGCCCACCCCCCTCCTCGGCTGGGCAGGGGGTGAGCCCTGGTCTCCAGGAGGGCCTTGAGGGGGGAGGATGTGGCAGCTGCTGCTCCAGAGGCATGGAAAAGCCCTGGGGGGGGGTGGAGAAGCCCTTGGGGGGAGATGAGAAGCCCTGGGGGGGTAAAAAAGGGGAGAGAGAAGAGAAGCCAGAAGCCCTCAGCGTTTTGGGGGGGGTCTGGGGGTTGCCTCCCAAAATGTGGGGGGGTTGGAAGTTGGGGACAGGGTGTGGAGGGGGACACCTGGGGTCTTGCCTGGAAGGTGCGGAGTGGGGACAGCCCCCCGTGGTGAGAGCAGGGCTGAGCCCCAGGGGCTGAGGATTTTTTTTGGGGGGTGGGGGGTTTGGCTCTGTTCCTGGCTCTGCCACGAAGTGACCTTGGCGAAGTCACGTTACCTCTCTGTGCCTCAGTTTCCCCCATCTGTAAAATGGGGGGTGGGTGGGAGGGAGGGGGGACACACAATGGTACCGACCATTGTAAAGTGCTGTGAGATTCCTGGATGCAATACTCAGCCCAGCCCCCCCCCCAGCAGGGTGGGCAAAAACCCTCCACTGGGACCCCCATGGCCCTGGACCCCCCCAGGGGCTGGTCCTGCTCCCCAGCTGGGACCCTCAGCATGGAGGGGGGGTCTGGGGGGGCTGAGGCGCACATTAAAGGAGGCTGAACTGGACACATTGCTCTGTGCTCGTGGCAGTGGGACCCCTGTGGGGTGGGTGGGGGTCCTGGGGTGGATCTTTGCTGATCCCCTTGCTACGGAGGCTGCCCCTGTCCTGGGAAGCTGGCAGGGAGAGGATGGAGCTGCAATGGGGGCTCCCAACCCCCCCGAGGGGTGCACTGAGAGGGCTGGGGGCTTGCAGCCCCCCACTTGCTGCCACAGGGGCAGGCTTGGGGGGGGTTTGTTGGAATAGATGAGGGGGGGCCATGGGGCTGGGCTGGGGTCTCCAGGCTCCTCACTGAGAGCCATGGGACATGGGTGCTGCTGGGGCCCAACCCTTTGCAAAACCAAAATGGGTGTGGGGCTGGGGTCCTGGGGGCTGGCGGGGGATGAAGAACCTTGTGGGGGGCCAGGCCAGATCCTGCCGTGTGAGGCCCCGTGTCCTGCTTGAGGGTGGTGAAGCTGTTAATGTTTAACTGCTGGTGCCTGCCACGGGCAGTGGCGGCGGCCAAGGGACGTCTCAGTGAGCCCTGGGTCCGTGTCCCACCATGAGACGGGCAGGTAACACCAGGGGTTGGGGGCCTGGTGTGGGGACAAGGGGTGACACAGAGCCTGAGGGTGACACGGTGGGACACAGGAGGCCAGCAGCATCCGCAGGGTCCTTGGTGGTGGGGACAGCTGGCAGTGATGCAGCGAGGACCCTTCCTCTCCTCCTGCCTGGAGGGGCTCCAGTGGGTCCCTCTCCCACCATCCGCCTGCCCATGGGCTGGGATGGGGTGGCAGCCCTGGTTCATCCCCCAGGAGGAGGTGACACAGTCAGGAGCCCCATGTCAGTGGCCACCTGTAAATCCCCAGGGGGTTATAGGGAGGGGGCACCGGGCCAAGCTGCAAGGGTGGGGAAACTGAGGCACGCAAAGAGGGCCAGTGACACCAAGGCCAGTGTTGGTTTGCCGTGGGGTTTGCTCCATCCCTGCTCAGCTCAGGGCTTCTCCTCCAGTGGGACCAAGCCCAGAAGGAGGGAAGCTGAGCAGCCTCCAGGTGCACCCAAGGGAGCCCCGGCACCCCAAAGCTGCCAGGAGCCGACAGCCAAGCCCACCCACCCTGCTGAAGAGCTGGAGCTGCCAGGTAAGGAGCTGGGCAGAGGGGTGCTGGGGGTGCTGGAGGTGTGAGGGGTCCCAGGAGCACCGGGAGGTCCCTGGGTGTCCTGCCAGGAGGAGGGACAGCCTGGGGTGGTCCCCCCGTGCCCTCCGGCTCAGCGGCTGAGCAGTCTCGTGCTCTTCCCTTGCGCCCTGAAGGCTCCAGCAGCCCGAGCCAGGCGCGTCATCTTTGAGGACGAGGTGCTGCCACCGGGGAGACCCCCGGGGAGGGTCCCACCAGCCACAGAAAGGGGGAGTGAGTCCATCCCCCCTGCTCTGGCACCCGGGCCACGCGCAGTCCCGGACTACGTGATGTAAGTGGCTCCCACGGGGATGGGGATGGTCACGAGACGGGGTGTCAGGGGGTCTTGGGGACCCGTGACATCCAACCAAGGGGGTCCTGCCTGCCTTGGGGGTGCGGGCAGCCCTCCCTGCCGCAGCCTGAGCTCGGTGGTGGTGCAGGAGGTACCCGGCGATCCGCAGCCCCCGGCAGCGGGAGGGATACAAGGGGGTCTTCCAGGACCAGCTGGCAGAATACACCGAGCTGCTCCGGGAGCTCCGCGCTGCGCGGCCGCGGCTCGGGGAGGAGGAGACGGCGACGGGCGGGCGGCCCCGGCACCCCCGGCACCCCCCCAGCAGCACGGTGGGTCCCTTGGTGGGTACCGTGCGTTTTGTGAGTTGGGGGTGATGAGTTGGCCGGTGTCTAGGGGGACTGGGGATGAACTTGGGGGGCTGCAGCGGCTGTGGTGGGGACGGGAGGGGACGTGGGGACACCCAGGCTCCTGTTGAGAGGAGCAAGCCCTGCTCGAAGGCAGCCGGCATCTGCTGGTGGCATTGCTTGGCTGTGCCCTGGGTGATGTGGCTCTACGGGAAGCCCCCCTGGCCCCCAGCCCCCAGGGCTAGTGAGCTCTTGCTCCTGCTGGTCCACGCAGAATCCCCGGGGCTCCGGGACGGGTCTCTCTGCCCCACGGGATGGGCACAGGGTGGCCCACACCTGGCACCCTCGTGTGAGGAAGACGGGGGTGAGCACGGGAAGGGCTCAGGATCTAATGCCCCAGCTTGGGGGGGTCCTCAGGGTGCTGCAGGACCCCAGTGCCGGGGCAGGGTCTCTCCTGGCTGAGCAGGGTCCCTCGGGCAGGATCGGGCCTTCCTGGGGAAGCAGCAGCGCTGTGAGTACCTGCAGAAGAAACTGACGCACATCAAGGCGCGGATCCAGGACTATGACCGCGGCGCCCGCCCCTGGAGCCTGCGCAGTGGCCGCGGGACAACGACCCCCGGGGGGTCCCCAGGGGCTGAGTGATGGGCTGGAGGTGGCGATGCTGCAGAGATGCACCCGCTGCCCACCCAACCTTTGTACCTCCCCCCCCCCGGGGCACGGGCAGCAAACCCACGGGCTCCTCGAGCTGCTGGTTTTGGGGTCCTCTGGGGTGCCCTGGGGGCTCTTGTAGCCCCGGGACCCCCCGCGGTGCTGGGTGGGTGCTGAGTGGGTGCTGCCTGTCCCCGTGTGGGAGCCAGGCCATGGCTGTGCCCCCCGCTTCACCCCATGTGAACTGGGGGACACCCCCTCCCCGTCCTGGGGCGGCTGCAGAAATGCCCAGAACTGGGTTTTAATAAATCACGGTGATGGGTTTATTTTTTTGGGGGGTCTTAATGTGCACCCTGGGGCACCCGATGAAACGCGTCCCACCCTCCCACCCATGGGACCCTCCCGGTCCCCAGGAAAACATCGGGAGGTCGCGGGGAGGGGGCGGAGCAGAGCAGACCCCCGACCCCAAAGCCCTGAGGGACCCCGGGGGCTGCAGGGACCCAGCAGGGGGTGCCCCCCCCCTCGCCGCTGCGGGCTCCCGGTATTTCCCCCCTGTCCAAGTTAAGGAATCCCCCCGCGGAGCCGCCGGGACGGAGCCGCCGGGGCTGCGGCGCTGGGAGCCGGTGGCGGGAGCGGGGGCGGCCCCCGGGGCTGCCCCCCCGCCCCATCTCACCCCTCCCCGGAGGCGGAAACCGGGGCCGGTCTTCAGCCAAGCTCGGCTGCCATTTTAAGGTGAACAAAGAGGCGGAGGCGCCGGCAGGTGAGTGGCTCCGCTGCGGACGGGACCCCCCGGCACCGGCACCGGCACCGGGGGGCGGGCCAGGTCTCGGGTCGGGGGAGGGAGGGGCGCACGCGGGGGTCCTCGCTCCCCGCTGCCCACGGGGGGTCCGTCCTTCCCCGCCGCCCCTGCGCGCACTGCTGTATTCACCGGGGTCCCCGCTGGTAGCGGCGTCTCCACCGACACCGAGATCCCCACCGGGGTCCCCACTGGCACCGAGGTCCCCACCGGTACCGGTACTGAGGTCCTTATCGGGGTCACCACCGGAACCGCCGTCCCCGCTGGCACCGGGCTCCTTACCGAGGTCTCCACCGGTACCGGTGTCTCACCGGAGACCCCAGTGACACCGGCACCGGGGTCTTTAGTGGGGTCTCCGCCGGTATCGGGGTCCTCACCGGAGTCTCCCCTGGCACCGGAGTCCCCAGCGGGTTCCCCGCCGGCACCGAGCTCCCCGCCGGCACTGGGGCTCCAGGAGCCGCAGCCCCGGCAGGTGGAAGGCAAGAGGAGGCGGCTCCTCCCGGAGGAGCGGGGCTGGGGGTCGCTGTGCCCTCCTGGTGCCCCCGCAGCGCAGTGGGGACCCTGGGAGCCCGTGGTCCCGTGTCCTCCCCACTAGTACCGGGGTGCCCTGGGTCACCGGGCCCCGGTCACGGCTCCGGGAGTCCGAGACGCCCCCAGCCCCTCTCCGGGAGGGGTCCTCGGTGGGGTGAGGGTGTCAGACCGCGGCCCCGGGGGTTAATCCCCGGTGGTGGAGGGGCTTCCCTGGCTGGGGTGGGTGGGGGTTGGCACCCCTAGAAGTGAGGGGTTTGGCTTGGGCAGCCCAGGGAGGTGCTGCCCCGCTGCCCCAGAACCTCGGGGGTACCTCCAGGATGGCAATTGCACCCTGGACTTCTGGTGCCCACCCTTGATTGAGGGGTGCTAACCCCCCCCATCCTTTGCCCACCCTCACCCCAGGGGCCTGATCCTGCCCGCTGGGCCCTGGCAGTGCCGGGAGCAGGTGGCTGGCTTGGGTTTCCCACGGGGGTTCAGGTTTCCTCCACGCTGCGGTGGGAGGGTTGGCACAGTGGGGAGGGTCTCTGGAGCGGGGGATCTCTGGAACAGGGGTTCATCACATCAGGGGGTCTCTGGGCTGGGGGTCATAACACCAGGGGGTCTCTAGGCTGGGGTTTCTCTGCATCACTTTTGAAAGCAACAAGTTTTTGAAACCCTATTTGCAGCTTTTCCCGGGGGTTCCCAATGTGCCCTGTGTTGTTTTTGTTATTATTATTATTATTATTAATTTTTCTAATCCAGCCAGATCTGCTTACGGAGAAGCCCTCGGGGTTAGCGCTGGCCTTGGGTAAGAGCTTTTCTGGTTTAATTAGAATTTAAACAATCCAATTCATTCAGACAGTGTCTGGTGGCTGGGGGGGGGACACAGGAGGGGCTGGCGTGGCAGGGTCTTGTTTACTGCCAGGGTGCGACCTGGCAGGTTTTTTCCGAGCGGTGCCCAGTGAGTCACTTCTCCTCCCTCTGCCTCAGTTTCCCCACGAGCGGCGGTGACTCTGGCAGCGTCAGGCGCGGGCGGGCGGTCGCTGGCGGTGCCGTCGGGCTGGTGACGGGGGTGACCAAAGTCCCTGCCAGGCCTGCAAAGCCACGGAAACCCCGGCAGTGCCGCCTGGCGCAGCCACAGCGCCGGCACCTCCCGCTGCAGGACCAGCTCCCGCAGCTCCGGCCGTCTTCCCTGCCAGGATCTCCATCGCGTCCCGCCCGCCCCGGCTCCCACCACCACCACCATGTTCAGCAAGAAGTCCTATGATGGCCCCCCCACCAGCTACGGTCCCCCCACAGGCTACGGGTCCCCCATGGGTGATTATGGTTACGACTACAGTGCCCGCTCGCCCCCGCCGGGCTCCTACTACATCGAGGAGGTGCCGCAGCACTTCTACAAGTGGACGTCACCGCCTGGCGTGGTGAGGATCCTGGAGGTCATAGTCATCCTGCTCTGCATCGCCATCTTCGCCTGTGTGGCCTCCACCCTGGCCTGGGAGTACGGCTACGGCTACGGGGGGCTTTATGGCAACGGGCTGGGGGGCTACTACGGCTCTGGCTACTACGGCAGTGGGGTGAACTACGGCTACGGTTACGGCTACGGGGGCTACTACGGTGGAGTCACCAACCCGCGGGCGGCCAACGGGTTCATGATCGCCATGGCCGTGCTCTGCTTCCTGGCCCAGCTGGGGCTCTTTGTGGCCAGCGTCAGCAAATCCAGCAGCTCCCGCTCCCGCCGCTTCTACCTGGTGGTGCTGGTGGTGTGTGCTGTGCTGGCCCTGCTCATGCTCATCGCGTCCATCGTCTACGTCGTGGGCGTCAACCCCCAGGCGCAGATGACCGGCAGCTACTACTACAACCCCATGCTGGCCATGTGCAACCAGATCTACACCGGCAGCACCTACATGAACCAGTACCTCTACCACTACTGCACCGTGGACCCCCAGGAGGTGAGGGTGCACCCCAGCTCTGGAGAGACACCCTCTCCCCCCCCTCTTTGAGCCAAACTGACCCTGTGAACACTTTGCTCTTCTTCCAATGTGATGCTGGATGCGGGAGGGGGAGGAACAGCCACCACATCCTGCCCTTGGGATGAGGCCCCAGTTTTCCCTTCTTTTCGGTGGGATTGGTCAGCGTTTCCCAGCTGTGAGGGCAGGGGGTGCATCCGGTGCTGGATCCCAGCCTGGCTCCCGGCGGGAGGAGCCGGGAGGAACAGGGGCGAGCCGGGGAGTTTCGGGGAGGGGACAAGGTGTCATCCCGGCACAGCCCCGGTATCTGGTACTTTGGTCTTCCCGGTTGTAAAAGGATCTGAACGAGGTTGGGGCAGGCTGTGGGTGCAGGGGCAGGCTGTGGGTGCAGGGGCAGGGTGCCAGCTGGGTGCCAGCTCTCCCCAAGCACCCACGGTGCTGCCGGGAGCCCGGCGGGTCAGTGGGGCAGCAAGAACCTTCCAAACAAGGTCCGTCGGTTTCGGTGGGGCCGGCAGGGATCCTGCGCGACTCACGGGCAGGGACCGGTGCTGCCGGTTCCCATCCGGCCCTGCCGGCCGTGCCGCATTCCTGTGCCCGGAGCGGGGGGAGCCCCCGCGCTGCTCCTGCTCCCTGCCAAGGCCAAGCCCGGCCTCATCCGTCCTCACCCAGCCCCGATTTTGATGTGGCCACAGGGATCTGGCTCCTGGGGCACCATCGGGGCAGGGACACGGCTGTGCAGTGCAGGACCCCCTGACAGCAGGGGTTTGGGGGTGCTGCAGAGTTGCCTGAGGGTGCCAGCTCCCTGCTTGCACCCCCAGCCCCAAATTTGTCCTGTCCCCCTGGGAAAATACACCCCCCGCCCCAAGTTGCTTGAGCTGACCCCAAAAGCTCTTGACCCCCTGATGGGGGACCCCCTGGGCACAGGGGGGCCCTGCCTCATGGTGTGGGCTCCAACATCAGAAGGATTTTGGGATGAGTGGAGCAGTTCCTGCTCAGTTCAGGGAGGTGTGGGGTACCTAGACCCCCGAGATGGGGGTGTTTACATCCCTGTAGACCCCCCAGCCTGAGAGCCCCCCCTCTGCCCCTCCAGGCTGTAGCCATCGTCTGTGGGTTCCTCATCGTCCTCCTGCTCTGCCTCATCTGCTTCTTTGCTCACAAGACGCGGAGCAAGATCTGGAAATACGGGAAACACAACATCTACTGGGATAAGGTGCCAGTGGTCCAGGAGGGTCCCAATGTGGAGGAGTGGGTGAGTCCCAGCGTGGTCTGGGGGGTGCTGGGGTGTCCCCAGGGTTGGGGGGGGGAGGGGTTTTCCCCCAAGCATCCTCCTCTGCTTCTCTCTTTATCAGTGGGGCTGAGCATGGCACAGGCAGCACTGGGTCAGGATGTGCTGGGGGGAGCACAGGGGACCCCAGGGCTGCTCCCGGCTCTGGGGCTGTGCCGAACTGGTGCCGTGTGCCATTCCCCTTCATGCCAGGAGCTTCTTTCTGCCTCCCTGGTGCCTGCTCCTGCCATGCTTGCAGCTCGGGGCTGCAGCGTTATCGGTGCCGGTGCGACGCTGTGCCCGGTGCTCGCAGGTCCCTCCCTGTCACCCCCTTCATGTGCCGTGTTGGGTTTTTTTCTCCCAGCTGGTCCCATTCCCTGGCACCGCCAGGTTTAGGTGCCAGATGGGGCCAACTGGTTTCAAACTCCCTAAAAGACAAACAGGGTGGGATCAGATGGGCCGGGTGCCAGGAGCCCAGCAGCGCCTGGGCCGGGTCCTGTCCCCTCTGCTTGGGGACACCCGGCCCTGCCCACCCCGGCTGGTTTCGGCCCTGGCAATGATTAACTCGGCTGCGTTGGGCTGTGGCCACCGCGGTGTCCCCGAGGGAGCCGGGAACCAAACCGGCACTGCTGGGGCTTTGGATGAGCCCGTGAGTGGGAGGGTACCAGGAGCCCCCCGCTGTAGCTCGGCCCCCGGGGTGATGCCGGTTCCCTGCTGCGTGCCAGGATGTGCCCTGCCCTGTCCCCACGCCACAGTTCCCTGTGCTGGGGTCTCCGTGGGAGCTGGTGCCTGGGGAGGGTGTGGGAAAGTCCAGAGCATCCCATGAGGAAGGTGTCGGGAATCCAGCCCTGCCCTGGAGCATGGCTCCTGGGGGGCAGCTGTGGGAGCTGGGGCAGGCATGGACAGCTGTGGGGGCAGGGGCTGCATCCCTGTCACTGTCCCCATCCCATCCTCATCCCCATCCCATCCTCATCCTTATCCCATCCTCATCCTCATCCCTCTCCCATCCTTGTCCCTGTGAGCCTGGGGCAGCCCAGGGGTGCTCAGGGTCCCCACAGGCCCCTCTCCGTGCCCCGATCTGCACGCCTGCTCCGTGGGAAGGTCCAATATTTATTTTTCATTTTGCAGAAACACCTTTGTTCTAGTTTTATTTATTTTTGTAAAAAGTCCCTCCCTTTGTAAAGCATTTCCTGGCCCTCTGGGGGCTGGGCCGGTGGGTGGGGGGGGGAGGAGGACCCTGAGCTCACCCTCTCCTGTCCCTTGGGGGGTTCCCTGCTCTGCTGGGTGCCACCATCCCAGCCGGGGTGGGTGACCCACAGGTGTGAGACCCTCCCAGGACACCTCGTTCCCAGTTTATAGTTGGGATCGAGATAAACGAGTGACCTTCGAGCGGGTGTGAGCTCTGAGTGCTGCTGCCTGTGTCCTGGGGACGTGGCTGGCCCCACGCTGCTGGCCATCTCACCTGCTGGCCCCCCCAATTAACTGCGTCTTCGTTAGTCTGGGGGAAAGTGCTGGAGGAAGCAGCTTCTCCGGCCGGAGCTGGTGGCTGACGTCCCCAGGGCCACCGTCCCGGCAGGGACCGGCTTCCGGCACAAACAGCCCACAAAGGCCAGGAAGGAAGGGGACGGACAGACGGACGGATGGAAATCTGTCCCTCCAACCCCACGTCCTCCTTGAGGAGCCCTGGCTGTGCTGGGGCAGCAGTGAGGGTCTTGGGGGGTGGGGGGTAGCAACGCTGGATGGGACAAGCATGCAGCCCCCCAGCAAAGCCTCAGGGGTGGCAGCTGGGGGGTGCAGAGCAGGATCCCAGGACCCTCCCAGGGGTGTCCCCAGTGTCCTGGCATGTGGCTGAGCCCCCCGAACCTCCCTGCTGCAGGTGAAGAACGTGGCGGACGGGGCCAGCGTGCAGGATGAGACGGCCACGCTCGCCTACTCGGAGAAGCCGACGAGCCCCATCACGGCACCACCCTACAGCCCCCCCTCCTACAGCTGTGCCCCCCAAAACGGGTACTACCCCCCCGGGACCTACAGCAGCAGGGGGTGAGTGGGGGTGGGGTTGGAAGGGTGTGATCCTGGGATATTCGCCCCCCCCCTAATCATGCAGAACTGGCTGATGTCCCCGTGTCCCTCGCAGTGACCAGCCAGACCGGGGGGTCAGCCCCAGCCCAGTGGAGGAGAAGGGGCGGGAACAGCCCCCCAAGCCCCCCACCCGCCGCGGCCGCCGCCGCCGCCGCAACCCCGAGCTGGACGAGTCCCAGTACGAGACCGATTACACCACGGCCGTGGAGTCCGGCGACGAGCGGGACCAGGACCAGTGGGCCAGGTGAGGGGGGGGGGTGGAGGAAAAACCCCTGGGGCCCCTCCTCTGTGCCCCCCCCCCAACCCAGAGCCGCCCCTCGGGGGTCTGACCCTGCCCCTCTCCCGCAGCCTCTACCCCCCCATCTCCTGCGATGCCACCCGCCAGCGCTACAAGCAGGAGTTTGACACCGACCTGAGGCGCTACAAGCAGCTCTGCGCCGAGATGGACGGCGTCAACGACCGCCTGAACCAGCTCAACAAGCAGCTCGACAGCGTCCCCGAGGACAGCCCCCAGTACCAGGTCAGGGCTCCCTGGGGACACTGGGACACTGAGGAATATCGGGGATGGATGCTGGGAGGCCTCCGGGATGTTGTGCGGCATCGGGGGGTTGGGTGCTGCAGGGTCTTGGGATGCTTTGGGGCATCAGGGATGGATGCTGTGGAGCATCTGGGATGCTTTGGGGCATCAGGGATGGTTGCTGTGGAGAAACAGGGATGCTTTGGGGTATCAAGGATAGATGCTGTGGAGAAACGGACGCTGCAGACATCAAGGATGGATGCTGCAGGGTTTTGGGATGCTGTGGAGCATCTGGGATGCTGTAAGGTCTTGTGGCTGCTGTGGGGTGTTGGGTACACCGTAGGACATCAGGAAACTCGTCCCCATGGGCCACCCCACCCTGGTGGCCCCCAGCTGTGGTGGCAGCCTGTGGTGACCCCCCCGTTCCCTTGGCAGGACGTGGCAGAGGAGTACAACAGGCTGAAGGACCTGAAGCGGGTGAGTGGGGGGAGCATGGCCAGGCCCTGGCTGGGTTGGTGCCATGTAGCTGGGGTGGGAGGGCGGGGGGGGGGTTCCCCCTGCCTCCCCGCCCAAGCTGCAGCCCCCTCCCCACGGCTGAGCCCCCCCTGTGCTCCCTTGCAGAGCCCCGACTACCAGACCAAGAAGCTGGAGACCAAAACCCTGCGCAACAAACTCTTCCACATCAAGAGGATGGTGAGCGACTATGACAAGGTGCGGGGGTAGCCTGTGCCCCCCCCAGGGGCAGGATGGGCACGGGGGGCTCCCCCCCTCCTCTCCAAGGACTTTGGTGCATTTTGTACCCTCATTTGTATAAACCCCCCCCCAAAGCGACCCCACCGTGGCGGTGCCAAGGGCACGGGGCTGGAGGCAGCTGCTGGAGACCCCCACCCCGTGTGTGCCCCCCACCCTGTGCCTTCCCTCCCCCCACTGCACACTTAGGGGGGGCTGTGGGTCCCCTCCCACCCCTGTAAATATGTTTGGGGAGGGTCCCACAGCTTGGGGGGTGGGGGTACCAAACCACAGCTTGGTGCCAGCAGGGATGAGCAGAGCATCCCTCAGCGAGGCACCCTGGGGGGGGTGGGGGACACAGAGGACACCCCCCCACACCCACCCCATTCCCCGTGGCTGGGGTGATATTTTGTAAGGAACTGGCTGAAACTGTGTCTTTTTTTAAAAAATAAACTGTATCTATTGATTTTCCATCAGTGTGGCAGGGAAGGGGGCTGTGCTGGGGCCGTGGGGGGGGGGGGGGGCGGTACCTCCGTGAATCCTGCACCCCCAGCCCTGCCCCAGGCTGCAGCAGCACCCCCCAGTCACCAGGACCAGCCCCCCACACCCCCAGATTTCCAGCCCCGAGGCTGGTCCAGGCATGGGATGGGCCCTGATCCTGCCCAGACACATCAGCATCCCCACCCTGTCCCCCAAACCCCTCACCTTGGGACCCCCAAACCCCTAAAACTGGGGGGGGGGGGGTGTTACCCCATATCTCCCTTTTCTCCCTAAAGACCAGGCACAAACCTCTTGGTTCCCCACCTCTTCCCCAGCAGGTCACAACCAACAGGGTTCATGCCAAAGGGACCCCCCCCCAGCACTGAAAAACATTACCCAGGGCCCCCCAAAAATCCATACAATTTTAGGTGCTTATAGGGGGCTTAATACCTTTTGTTGTCATTTTTTGGGCCCGTATCTCCTACTCAGCACCCTGGGGTGGGCTTCAGCCCCCACAGCAGCTCCCCAGCCTTGTAAGAAACATCTTTTATTGACTTCAGTTAATTTGTTTAGTATCATTGAACAAGGATTATATATATATATATATCTTTTCTCTCAGTGAATCAATCTAAATGCCAAATCCCTGGCTACATCCTGCCTCTGTCTGCACGGTGGAGACCCCTGAGAAGCAGAGCCTGGGTGGGGGGGTTGGGGGGAGGGGTAAAAGGGGTGAGGGGGGCAAGGAGGGGGACACCCCAGCACTGCCAGCATGGGAGCAGAGGCCATGGGGTGTCCCCCATGCCCCCCTACATGGCTCTGCCCCCCTTACATATGTCCCTTTCTTTGTCCTGGGTCAGTCCTGGGGACAGGGACACCCCCACCCAATCCACCAGCAGCATCACCCCCTTCCAGCTGGATTTCCACGCCCCCCGCTCCCTTCCCCCCCCCCCCCCCAAAGTCTTCCTCTCCCCCCCCAAACCTGGCTTAAAAAAAAAAACAACCCAACAACAAACAAAACCCAACAAACAAACAAAAAACCCCAACCCATGAGGCACAGGAGCACAGCGGGGGCGGGGACGGGGGGGCTGGTGGCCCCCATTTTGTGGGGAGGGTGGTGGGTGCTGGATCTGACCCTGGTGGGTGGTGCAGCAGGTAAAGGACCAAGCCAGGCAGTGAGGAAGGGGCTGGATGGTGGGTGCTGAACAGCACCCAAAAAAATAAAGGTTTGCACCCTGCGTGGTGCATAGCCCTGGGTCAGCCACCCCTGCACCCCCACTGAGACCCTCCCCTGCACCCCTGTCCCCCTCTTAGAGGTGACATCTCAATGGCAAGTGCAGGGTGGGGGGGGGAAGGGGCTGGGATCAGGCACAGCCCCCCCCAACCCGCTGTTCCAAGCTCAGCGCTTCAGTCCTCAAGGCTGGATCCGGCCCAAAGGGGCTTTAAAATGACCCTTTACCCACTCTTGTCAGAACTGGAAGGGGGCAGAAGTGGGGGTGTCCCACAGCAGGAACACCCCAACACCCCCTGCCAAGGATGGCTCTGCACAACCAGAACCTGCATCCCACCTCCTGTCCCAGCCTCCTGACATCTGAAATTCAGATTTGGAGGGGCAGATTCCAACCCCCCCCAGGCTCCATCCCAGCTCTGACACAGGGACAGGGACAAGGACCATCCTGGGGACACCCCCAGGTCCTTGGGGAAGCTCCAAGAACCCTTAGGGATGCTCCAAAGACCCCGGGGGGGGGGGAATGCTCCGAGGATGCCAGCTACTGCTCCAAGGTCCCTGAGGACTGCTCTGAGGACCCCAGAAGATAATCCAATGTCCCAAGGAGACTTGAGGTGCAGGGAGCCCCACTCCATGAGGGTACGGAGGCGTTTGCATCCAGCAGTGGTGGCACAGCCAGTACCTTGGGGTTCAGGAGGATACCACCATGATGCCCCCCCATTTTTTGGGGGGTGCTGCAGCAGATGAATGAGCCACAAGATGGGGGCTTAGGGGGGGTGAGGCTGGCACAGTTTGGGGCTCCCCCAGGGAGGACACTGGAAGGAAATCCGAGCCTGGCTGCTGCAGGTCCCTGGGGACAGCAGGGGTGGGGAGAAGCTGTGTCCCCTACTGCCCCGTCCCGTAGGGCCAGTTGAAGGTGCTCCCGGAGAGCAGCATGTCCCTGATGAGCGTCTCGATGGGCGTCTTCCCCACCAGCCTCATGAAGAAGAGCTGGGAGATGAGGGCGGCGGGCACCGCGCGGAGCGCCGGGAGCCGCAGCAGGAGGCGGCCGAAGCGCTGGGGCTGCGCCGGGTACTGCGAGCGCACGTACTCGGTCAGGGCCACCTGAGCCTTCTCCTGCAGGCTCTCCACGTGCGCCGGGTCCGAGAGGCCGCAGGCATCTGTGGGAGGGATGGGGGGGAGAGGGGTGAGTGGTCAGAAAACCCCCCCCAACCCAACAGCAGAATCATGGAATCGTTCTGGTTGGAAAAGACCTTTAAGACCATGGAGCCAAATCATGAACCCAACTCTACCAAGCCTGGTGCTCAATCCTGGCCCTCAGCACCACATCTTTTGGGAAGAGCTGAAGAAGGGTCTGGAGCACAAGCAGAAGGAGCTGGAGCACAAGTCTCGAGAAGAGCAGCTGAGGGAGCTGGGGGTGTCCAGTCTGGAGAAAAGGAGGCTGAGGGGAGACCTTCTTGCTCTCTACAACTGCCTGAGAGGACGTTGGAGCAAGGGGGGTTGGACCTTTCTCCCAAGGAACAAGTGATAGAACAAGAGGAAACAGGCTCAAGTTGTGCCAGGGAAGGTTTAGATTGGATATGAGGAACAATTTCTTTAGAGATTGGACAAGCACTGGCACAGGCTGCCCAGGCTAGTGATGGAGTCACCATCCTCAGAGGGGTTCAAAAAACATGCAGATGTGGCACTTGGGGACATGATTTAGTGGGCATGGTGGGGTTGGGTTGACAGTTGGACTTGATGATCTTAGAGGTCTTTTCCAACCTTAATGATCTGATGATCTACACATCTTTTCAACACCTCCAGGGATGGTCATTCAACCACCACCCTGTGCAGCTTGTTCCAGTGGTTAATTACACATTCAGTGAAGAAGTTTCTCCTAATACCCAATCTAAACCTCCCCTGGAGAAACTTGAGGCTGTTTCCTCTTGTTCTATCACTTGTTCCTTGAGAGAAGAGACCAACCCCCCCCCTTGCTCCTCTCAGGGAGTTCTAGAGAGGACATCTTGGATTGCTGCAAACCACAATGGTGAAGAGCCAGGCCAGAAAGACCCTCAACACCCTCCTGAGAGCCACACGATGCTCTTTGAACCCCAACCCTGAGGGCCAGAGCGGGGGGACAGATGCTCCCCGGGGCTGACCCACAGCTCCGCGGGAACACGGCACCAACCTACCCGGCGTGAAGAGGGCGATGGCTTTGAGGCAGCTGTACTCGGCCGAATCCACCTGGAGCCGGTTGAGCTTCTCCACCTGGTCCTGGAAGATGCGGATCTGGTCCATGAAGGAGACCACCCGGTCAGCCGACATGGGGGAGGCGTGGAAGCCGGCGGCCGCCAGCAGCGGCGCCATGTGCAGCGGCAGCGCCGACTGCGCCGCGTTGAGGACGAAGAGCTCGCTCCAGCTGAGCCTCAGCAGGGCCACCTGGTCGGAGACGGGTAGTTCGGGGAAAAATGGGATGTTCCGGGCCCATTCCACCGTGCTGAAGAGGAGGCGAGCGGCCAGCTCGCAGATGTTGTCGATGCCCATCACGCTGCCCTGCTGCGCGTACTGGGAGCCGTAGCGCGCGGCCGGGTAGGGCTCAGCCCGCAGCAGCTGCGAGATCAGCTCCGACACCGGCTGCCCGTTGAAATATTCCCCGCTGGGCAGGGTGTTGGGGCTGGTGCTGGAGTGGGTGGGGGGGATCCGGCCCCGCTGCACGGCTGGAAGGCAGAGAGTCACAGGGTCACACGCTGGGATGGGTGGGAAGGCAGCTGAAAGACCCTCTAGTTCCAACCCTGAGGTTTTGCTTTGGCTTCCTCCTCCCTGAGCCTTTGCTGAGCTTGAGCCTCTTGTTAATAAACACAAATTTGGACAAACCAGCAAGAAACACAGAAGAGCACGGAATCCCAGACTCATTGGGGCTGGAACGGACCTTAAAGATCATCTAGACCCACGAGCAGGGACACCTCCCACTAGACCAGGTTGCTCTGAGCCCCATCCAATCTGGCCTTCAACACTTCCAGGGATGGGGCAGCCACAGCTTCTCTTGGCAATCTGTTCCAGGGTCTCACCACCCTCAGAATGAAGAATTTCTTCCCAAAATCCCAACCTAAATCTCCCCTCTTCCAGCTAAAATCCATCCCCCCTTGTCCTATTGCTCCATGCCCTTTCCTATAGGCAGAGGAGATGCCTGCCTGCTGCTGCATCCTTGCTACTGGGGGGCACGTGGAGGCCCCTTTGATCCATGCAGGGCAAGGAAGGATGGGGGTGCTCCCATGACCACCCCTGCATCCCCAGATCCCACCAGCTCAGAGAACAATGGCTGGATTCCAGGTGCTTGGGAAGAGGGAGGTGGTGGGGACCACCAGAGTGACTGAGCATCCCAGTGATTCACCAGCAGCTCCCAGGGGCTTTGGCCACGGCCTCTGACCATCAGCTGGGCTGGGACCATGTCTGTGCCACCTCCTCCTCAGCCAGGACCCAGCCAGCCCAGCACCATGGCTGCCACAGAGCAGGGCCATCACCAGCCAAGGTCACTGCATGGCAGCAAATCATTTATTTGCAAATAAAACGTCCATCTTGGAAGCGTCATTAACCCTGGGGCTCTCCCCCTCCTAATTGCATTCAGGGAGGGCCATTTTTCAGCTCCCCCCCCTACCCCCTGCCATTAGCGCCCACTATTTGCTCAGACCCTAGTAATTAATTTATGGGCTGTTCATGAGCCACTTAAATGAGAGCTCTAAATCTTGCTAAGTGGCAATAACACCATCTCCCCTCCTCTGGAAAGGAGGGAATTACTGTCCTGCTTCCAAGTCTCCTTGCCCTTTTGCTCCTGGTGTTGATACCACCTGCAGCCTGGGCACCATGTGCCAAGCTCTGGTGTTGCCACCACCACGTGTGCTGGGACACGGCCCCATCCTGCCACCAGGATCTGAGTTTTGGGGCTAAACCCTTTGTCCCATCTGCAGGAGCCTGGGAAGCGTTTGGGATTCGCAGCCCTGGGCGATGAGGGGGGGGACGCAGGGAGAGAGGCCACAGGATTTGCTGGGAGCCCCTCACAGGTGGCTGCCACCCCCCTAGGGCACCGAGGCCACCCAGCTCCAGGTGTGTCACCTTATCGGCTCAAGGCTCCGGCTTTTCCAAACAAACACCACCTGCACTGAGGGCAATTCAAGGAGAAAAGGAAAAAAAAAAACAGGGAAAAGAGGGAGGGGGGGGAGGGTGGTGGGGGGTGGTGTTGATGGCAACAGGATTCCTGGAGGGGTGGGAGAGTGCCCGGCTGCACTGGCAGCTCCCTGGCTGAGGTGGTGGGGTTCACTGGGACCCCCTGGGAACCGTCCCCGTTCCCTCCAGCTTTGGGGTTACCTTCCTTCCTCATTCCCACGCGGAAGCACTTCTTCAGCCGGCAGTACTGGCATTGGTTGCGGTGGTGCTGGTCGATCTGGCAGTCGCGGTTGGACCTGCAGGGAAGAACCGGGCTCAGAGGAGGTTCCCCGGGGAGGAGCGAGGGGATGGGGGTGTCCCCGTGTCCCACCGGCTGCTCCACCACCCACCTCCCTGCGGCAAAACCCAGCGTGGTCCCCCCGGCGCTGCCAGCCCGGGCCCCGGCGCGTCTGCCGGGAGCGCTCAGGTGCTATGGAAACAGAGCGATTTCCTACGGCAGCTCCTGCAGGATCGCCCGGCCAGCCGTGCCCAGGGATGAAGGAAAACCGCAGAGACCCCTCCCCGGGGCTCCCAGGTAGGGTTGGGTGCCGGGGAGGGAGCGATGCCCCCGTGCCCCGGAGCAGCGGAGCGGGGGAAGCGGCGGAACAGCCCCCGGCCCCACCGCCAGACGTGTCAGGAATTCCAACTATTTCCTACAGCCGGGGCTGCCCCCGCGGCCCCTTGGACACCCAGAGCTTCCCGGCATCCCCGTGCTGGCGGCGCGGCCCTGTGTCCTCTGGCCTCGACAAAGGAAAGCCCGGCAGCTCCGGCGGGGTCTCCGTGGGCTGGAGGGATGCTTTGCCCCCAGGAGCCCCCCAGCAAGGGGGTCCTGCCCTGGGCAAGGAGCCATGCGGTGGCCACCACCAAAGCCACCTGCAGCGTGGCAGGGAGCCACAGGCTGGAAGACACGTTCCCAAAAAGCAGCATTAGCATCCAAACCCCCCCTCAAACCCCAATTCCCAAAGGCCGCTCGGGCTCACGGGATGCAGCAGGACACGGGAAACTCCGGGCGCTCGCATCCCACCCTGAGGCTGTGGCAGCAAAACGGGGAGGAAACGGGTTTATTGGCAAAATGGTGATAAATGAATAAAGCAGCAGCCAGGCCCGAGTGGCGCCGGCGTCCGGCAGCAGCTCAGCTCTGCCTGGGAATCCTGACATGAATCTCCTCATCCCTACACGACTCCAGAGGCGAGACAGGCAGGGATTCCCACCAGGCTCCGACCGGAATTAATTCACCCCGAACATCAGCGCTGAGCCGAGCAGGTCGGAAAAGGTGGTGGTGAGGGGAAAAGGAAAGAAAAAAAAGAGCCTATAATAAGTGATTCCAGAGGAGAAGTGATAGCTGATCAAAACGTCAGGTGACATCTTCATCCAAGCAAAGCTCCTGGCACCACGGCCCAGCCTCCTGGCAGGGGCCTGGCTGACCCTCACCGTGGCCTTGGGCCACTGTCCCAAACACCAGGGAAAAGCCAAAAAAAATTATCCCTCCTCCCTGCTCCCCCCACCCAGCAGCTGGGAGTGAGATCCCCAGCTGAGAGGCTGCACCGACCTGGGAAACTGTGAGGATACAAAAGGCGTATACTGTGCTAATTATGTAATTAGAACATGTAATTATTTAGTGCAAGAACTAAACGGAATCCAACTCACTTTTAATATTCAAATTAGAGCAATCTTCGCTTGATGCTGCTTTTGACTCCTGGAACAAAGCAGATGCCAGGGCTGCCGGGGGACCATTGTTCCCGGCCCCTCCAACACTTTCCTCCCTACTTGGAAAACCAACGTTTTTTCTCTTGCAGTGAATCACTTTGGGGAAAAACAACCCAAAACACATGAAGTAGGTGCCCAGGTACCAGTGACATGTGCAGGATAAAATCTGGGATGCTCATAGCCCAGGATGGAAGCCTTTCCATCACCCCTCAGCACCTCAGCAGCATCTGGGACACGGTGTCCATCCCTCTCCTGGGGAGCCTTCATTTGGCCTTTCCTTTGTTCCAGGAAACTGGAATTTCTCAAAAATAAAGCCGTTTCTATTCCCCACCTTCAACTCACAAATCCCAAACAGCCGCTCAGCTGAGTCAGCAGATCAGCTCCTGCTGCTCTGACGGGGAAACTGAGGCAGGGCCAGGGATGCTTGCACATGCTGCATCCTCCCAGGCTGCATTCACGCTGGGAAGGACGGGGTCACTGGGGACTGAGCCCTGCCCCACACCAGCAGCTCCACGGCCACGGGAGCCTCAGCTGACGTCAGCCAGGACCCGGCAACGCCGGAGCTGCCGGGAGAGGAGATGCTGAGCACGGGGGAGGCGGAATCTAGGCCGCCCAGAGGGGAGCACGGCGGCTCCGCGACGCTCCTGCTGCAGGAACCGTGCTGCCCGGTGCCTGCCCCGGCCTCGCCGCACCACCAGGCCGAGCTTGAAGGAGCCACTGTCCCTTGGGAGGCAGAGAAAATGGGGTGCAGAGGTGGGGTGCTCTGCTCCCAGCCTGGCTACAGGGTGCTGGGATCTGGGGTGCCCACAGCGGGTGCCCATGGTCGGGATCTGGGGTGCCCATCGGCCAGGATCTGGGGTGCCCACAGCTGTGATGCGGGTGCCATCCTCACAGCACCCTCACTGCCACAGCAAACGCCTCTGGAAGCACCCACACATGGATCTAGACCTGGCTGTGAGCCCCTCTACATGGATTTACCTCCAAGCCGAGGGTCCCCACCCCACATCCCAGCCAACCCGATGCTCGTTTTGAGCCCAACATAATAAACTCGGGAGTTATCTGCAGCTCCAAACTTCACAGAGGTCGTATCCTGGTCCTGCTGCTGGGCCAGGATCTGCAGCAGCACCAGCTGGAGTGCGGGGGCTGCAGCCCCTCTCCCCGGGATCCCACCGGATCGCCTCTGGGCTGGTGACGCCTCCAGTTAAAATGACCCCAGCTGCTGCTGCACTGGTGCCGGCTCCGGGCAGAGCGGCCGTGACCGAAGTGACTCACGGCGCCGTTTCCAGGCATCAGCCCGGAACAGCAATTAATGCCGGAGCAGAGCCGGGCGGTGACAAGGACCCGGCCACCGGCTGCGCTCCATGGCCCAGGGGGCCAGGCAGAGGGGGCGTCTGTTCCTGAGGGATGCACCGGGCAGAGGGGCTGCGCGTGGGGGATGCAGAGCATGGAGGGACCTTGTGCCACTCCGGGGGACCCTGTGTGGCCACAGCAAGGTCCCTGTTGGAGCTGCAGCGGGGCCAGTAATAGATGCACGGGGGCCACTGCAAAGCCACGCCATGGGCCTGCACCAGGGACACCGGGAACCTGTACTGGGGGCTACTGGGGGCCACTGGAAAGCTATTACAAGGGGCCACTGGGGAGCCACACTAAGGGCTCCTGGAGAGCCACACTGGGGGTTCCTGGGGAGCCACACTGGGGGTTCCTGGGGGCCAGCAGAAATCTGTACCGGGTGCCACCAGAAAGCCACATTAGGGGCCACTGGGAACTTGTACCAGGCAGTGCTGGGAGCCACCGGGGAGCTACACTGGGAGCCACTGGGAACCTGCACCGGGGGCTACCAGGGGCCACCGGGGAGCCACATGGGGGGCCTCCAGGAATCAGTACCAGGGGCTACTAGGGGCCACAAGGGAACTGCACTGAGGGCAACTGGAAACTGTATTGGGGGCTACCGGGTGCCACCGGGAACCTGTCCCGGGGGGTCCCCCTGAGACCTGCACCGGTACCAGGGCTGTTCCCGCCCTCCCCCTCCCCCCCGAACCCACCGCCCCCCTCGGCCCTACCTGCAGGTGTAGCTGAGGTTCCTGCGGATGCTGCGCTTGAAGAAGCTCTTGCAGCCTTCGCAGGTGAAGACCCCGTAGTGCTTCCCGCTGGACTTGTCCCCGCACACCACGCAATCCACCGCCGCCCCGGCCCGCTCCTCCTCGCCGTGCTCCGCGTCGCTGCCGCCGCCCGCCGGGGACGCCCCCTCCTCTCCGCCGCCGCCGTTGGGCTCCCCCCAACCACCGGCCACCATGGCCATGGCTCCGCGCCCCGGGGCTCAGCACCGGCCCCGCCGCCGCATGGAGCGGAACGAGTTCAGCAAGTTTGTTGGTTTTTTTGTTGTTGTTTTTTTTTTCCCTAGTTTTTTTTTCGGGGGGGGGGGGGGGGGGCCCGGGGGGCGGCGGCCGGTTTGGGATTTTTTTTAGTTTTTTTTTTTCGGGCGGGGGGGGTTGTTCGGTTGGGGGTTTTTTGGGTTTGAGATTTTTTGATTTTTTGATTTTTTTTTGCCGTTTCCTCCCCACCCCCACCCCCCCCCCGCTATCCCAGGGCTCCTTCCCTCCGTTAACGGGGGGGCCCGGCGGAAACTTTACGGCGGCGGGAGCGGGGCGCGGCGCGGCGCATCCCCCCCCCGCGGGGAGCGGCGGCTCCGGGCGCGGCGGCTGCCCCGGGGCTCGGCCGCATGCGGGGGCCGCCGCTGCCCGCCCCCGGTGGCTCCTCCGCTCCGCGGCACCGGCAGGGAAAAAGAGGAGGAGAAGGAGGAGGAGAAGGCGGCGCAGCCCCGGCCCGCCCTCGCCCCTACGGGCCCCGCCGCCGCCGCCGCTGCATGCAGCCCGGTGCCGGTCCGGGTCCGGCGGGACCGGCTCCGCCGAGCCCCGGGGCTCTCCCCGCCTCCCGCAAAAGAGCAAAGTTCAGCCGCTGCCGCGGTGGCCGCCCTGGATGCTCCTCCCCGTCCTCCTCCCCTTCCGCCCGCCGGGTCCTGCCCCGGCCCCGGCCCCGCCGCACCGGGGAGGAGGAGGGGGGGGGGGGGGGATGGGACCGGCGGCCCCGCTGCACCGCACCGGGGGCTGAGCGACTGCGTGGGCCGGTGGTCCCGGTTGTGGCGGAGGCGGGGATGGCCCCGGTGCGGTGCCCGGTGCCGGCAGGGCGATGCTGTGGCCTGCCCGCCGCGGTGGAGAGGGAGGTTTGGCCAGCGCGGGGGGCTGGATGTGGCCCCCCCACCCCGCTCCCCTTTGGCGACCAAAGCCCTTCTGTGGCACCAGGAGCCCTCGGCAGCTGAGTCTTGCCGGTGGCAGCACTGGGAGCCTGGCACACCGGGACGTGCCACGGGCTGCGGCCCTTGTCCCCCCTCCGTAGCAAGTGACGCCCCCCCACCTGCTCCCCTTTGGGGGCCAAAGCCCCTTGGGTGGCCCTGAGAGTGCTCAGCACCTCACCTTGTCCCTGGTGGCACCGGGAGCCTGGCACATGGGGCCATGCCATGAGCTGTGGTTACAGCTGTGGTCCTTCCCCCTGCCCCCCTCAGCAAGTGACCTCTAAGCTGCAGGGTGCAGCAATGGGCAGGTTGACACCGAGCATGGGGGTGCCCCTGGGGACAGGGACCGAGCCCCCCTGCAGCCAGGGCACGGGCAGAGCTGGGTGCGGTGCAGCCTGACAACATGGGGGGGCTGTGGTAGAAGGATGGGACATGATTCCCTGTGCCTGGCCCATGGCAATCCCCCAGTGACACCAACAGCCCCAGTGGGACCTTCAATCCTGCCAGCAGCACGAGGCCAGGGCTGTGCCACAGGGTGCTCCGGTGGCACCGGGGGGTCCCTGGGGTGCCACCACCCATCGCAGCCCCTGGGACAGGGCAAAGGGTTGGATGCAGCCCCATAAAATCCCTTTGTAATGTGGTTAATCAAGTCGGACCCGTACAGGCTGGTGGCTGTGGGTGCTGCTGGCTGTGGGTGCTCAGCGCCCGCCTGCTGCCTCCCGGTTAATCGTTAACGAAGAAACAAACGGTGCGGAAAGGTGCGTGACCCGGGAGCAGCCCCCGCCACCGCCCTGCCCCTCGCCTTTCACCCCGGGCCAAACTCTCCTCCTGGCCACGCCACGGCAGCCCCAGTGACTCCTGCTCACCTTGACTTTGGGGGCAAAGTCTGGTGGGCAGGGTGCAGAGCTGGGGTGCTGGGTGCCCCCCACGCACCCCTGTCCCCCCCAGCTCAGGCCTGTCCCCACGGGGGAACCCACGCTGTGGTCCCAGCTGGGGCTGGGTGAGGATGTGGGTGCTGAGAGGAGAAGCTGGTGATGCCCATGCATTGGGGATGGGTCCAGCGTGGGGGTGGGTGGCAGTGGTGTGCCCCCCTGCAGCCTTTGGGCAGGAGGTTGGTTGAGCAACCCTTGCCAAAATATGTCGGGGTGGAACTGGGTCTGTGGCCAGGGAGATGGGAGCCAGCAGCTGGTAATGCCTGCTCTCCAGGGATGAGTTTGGACTGAGCAGTGCCAGGACCTTCGTGGTGCCTTGTGCCACCATCCTTGGCATTCCCAACCCAGGCCAGGGCTGGAGTCTCCCTCAGGGTTAAGAGAAAGGCAAAGCAAAGCGGGTTGGATATAAAAAACCCAGCAAAGCACAGAGTTCCAGCCCAGCTGGATGGATCATGGCTCTGGCCATCAATAAAACCTCCATTTCCTCCTGTCTGGAGGGAGCTGGGCTGGGCTCACCGGGTACCTGCACACTACCTGGGGCTGCAGGGCTGGGAGCAACGCCTGGAAAACCACCTGGGAAAAGGCCAGGCTGGCGGGGAGGGGTCCCAATTCAGGCAGGGGGGGTTTACCCCCACCTGCAGCCAGCCCCGTTTTCTCCTTTCTCTTCTGTCAGGCCGTGATTTATGGCCCTTTCCCTGCCGCTCCCCCGCCCCCTCGCCCCCTGCAAAAAATAATAATCCAGGAACAAAGGAGGAAATTGGATCTTCTCCCCCGTGCGGCTCCCGGCCCCGCGGTGGGAGCCGGGTTTGTTTTGACGTCGGTGTCCAGTTGGTGAAGGCGTTTGATCTCCGGAGGAATTCCTCCTTCCCCTCGCGCTGCTCCGCTGCCTCCGCCGCACAAAAGGGCCCCCGGGAGCTGCCGGCGGGTTTCGTGCCGCCCCGACGCCCCCGGGAAGGGTCCGGCGCAGCGGAGGCGCCTGCGGGGCTTGGGGAGGTTTCCGGGCTTGGGGATCTGCTGTGGGGGGTGGGCGGCAGTGGGGCGTGTGGGGAGTGTGTGTGTGTGTCCCCTGCAGCCTTTGGTCTGGGGGATGATTGAGCAACCCTTGCCAAAACGTGCCGGGACAGCGCCGGGTGTGTGGCTGCAGAGGTGGGTGCCGGGACCACCAGCCCTGACCGGATTCCCGGCATCCCGGTTAGCACCACCCCGGGCTGGGGGCAGCCATTCCCTCTCCCGAAGCTGTGTGGGAGCTGCTGGCAGAGCCCCCCAGCCCCTGTTTGCCGTGGGGCTGAGGGTGCCGTGTCCCTGGGGCCGGGTCCCGCTGGCAAGGACAGACGTGGGCTGAGCTGCCGCCCGCGGTGGGGAGAAGAGACCCCCATGGCCGGGGCGTCCCAACCCTCCCGCAGCAGCCACGGGAGCGTGTGACCTTGCAGGGCCGAACCGCAGCCCTGCCAAAGGACAAAGGGGGGCTGGGCCCGGCTGTGCCGCGGCTCCTCGGGCAGGGCTGCCCCACGGCTGCCCCACAGCTGCCCCACGGCCAGCCCAGGGCCCACGGAGGCCCCATCAGTGAGTGCAGCAAACACGCCTACACCCAGTGCACACGCGTGTGCACAGGCCACGTGGCCCCACACACGGGGTGCACACGCGTGTGCAAGCAGCAGCGGGGGTCACAGAATGCACACGGGCTCTCACTCTCCCACAACCTCCCCATGGGCCACCTCCCCCCTCCCCCGCAATGCCACGATTTTGCCCCTGGCCCTGCCGAGAGAGGCTGAGGGAAACATGACCCCTGTCGCCCCCAGCCCACCCTTGCCCCCGGCCTCCCTTCCCACCGCCAGGGAGGGCCGCTCCCTGCCCTGCATTCCCGGGATATCAGATCCAGGACGCGCCCTCCCCGGGGGAGCAGGAATCACACGCGTTCCCTGCTCCCCTCGCCCGCAGCTTCTCCCCGCTGCCTCCAGCCCTGTGCCCCCCCGAAGCTGACACACGGCACCGCGCTGTGCTGACCTGCCCCGTGCCGTGCCGTGCCGTGCCAGCTCTGCACCCCGAGCTCTGGGCACACTCTGTCCTTGGCAGAGGCTCGGAGTGTGCCAGGGGGACAGGGAGCTGAGGCCACCTCAGCACGGGGACAGGGGGGGCAGGGAACCGAGGCCACCCCTCCCCACCGGTGCCCCTGGGAGGACCCGCTCTGGCCCCAGGGTCAGGGGGATGCGGCGGGGGGGTCCGTCCAGCCCGGGTGGGGGTGGGTCCCACCTGCCCTCCTGTCCCCCCCGCAGCCACCCCGGCCCTTTCATGCAGCTCTGGCGGAGCTTGACCCAGCACAAAGACCCCAGGAACCCATTTGAATCTGAAAAGGGATCTGAGAGCAGAGCCCTGACCTTCAACCTGCGGGTCAGCCCTGCCAGCCACCCCCACCGGCCCTGCCGGCCCCCCAGACCCCCCCACGAGCCGGGACAGGCTGAGCTGAGCCATGATTCCCACTGGAGCCTGGCATGAGGGGCACTGGCAGGGAGGGGGAATTAGCTGCATCTCTGCATCCCTGTAACCCACATCCCTGCATCCCTGCATCCTTGCCCTGCAACCCCACATCCCCACATCCCTGCAGCCCTGCATCCCCACATCCCTGCATCCCCACATCCCGGCAGCCCTGCCCTGCATCCCTCTCCCTGCCCTCTCCGTGCCCACAGCTCTCAATATCGATCCACAAAGCCTTGCCCTGCACTGCAGGATCTCTCTGGGGAGGCACAGGCCTCATTTCAGCCTATCTATAGCCCCGTGCCTCAGTTTCCCACCCCTCCCTCCCCCCCAGCATGGCTGTGCCCTGGGCTGCCCTACAGCTCCCTGTGTCCCCCTCACTGCAGCCCCACACTTCAGCTCTGACCATCCAACTGCCCTGCAGGGCTGGGCTCCAGGCTGCTGGATTTAGCCCCCCATGGAAGCCCCCAACACAGCCCTGCTGCTGAGACCCCCCCAAGGGTTACTGCTGCTCTCCCCTCCTGCATACACGTGGGGCCACAGCCACCCCGGCCACCCCTGTCACCTTTGATCCCATGTCAGGGATAACAAAATAGCTTCATCCGTGGCAGCAGATAGTGGGGGGCAGCAGGGGGGCGTCGGGGGGGCAGCCTTTTTTCCCACCTGTGATAAACAGAGCTGGGGGTCTGGCTGCCTGAGCACCCTCCCCCCCGAGCCCAAAGCCTCCCCCCACCCAACCCACGGCAGTGCTGGCTGAGCCACGAGCATCAGTGGTTTATTCTCCGTGGGGATACAGCCAGCGCCTCCCAGCGCGGGGCTCTGGGGGGTGCCGGGGGATGGGGCGTGTGTGGGGGGGGTGCCCCCCTAGATGCAGGTCTCTCCGCCGGCCGCTCCCTGCTCCAGGGCGTGCAGCCTGCGGGTCAGCGCCTGCGCCTGCCGGGCCTGCTGCCTGCGCAGGGCTCCTGCCTGCACCTCCAGCTGCCGCAGCTGCGCTGCCTGCTTGCGCCGGGCACGGCGGTACCTCAGGGCCTGTGCGCTGCGGGGGGCACGCTCAGCACCCCTCGGGGACACGCTCAGCACCCCCCCGGGAGACATACTCAGCTGCCCCTGGGGGCACGCTCAGCACCCCCCTGGGGAGGGACACAGGGCACCGTGGGGACTGGGCAGGCAAAGGGGGGGACACACACCATGCACTGGGGTTTTGGGGTGGGGGGGGGAGGGGGGAAGGGAGGGAGAGAGGGAGGGCTATGCTTTTGGGGTGTGCAGGATGAGAGCATGCACTGGGGATGTGCAAGATGGGATGGCGTTTTTTGGGTGTGCAAGCAGGGACCGCACTTCTGGGGTGTGCGGGAAGGACGGTGCGTCTGAGGGAAGCAGGGGGATGTGCAGGCAGGACGTGCAGGCAGGCACCACGTTTTTGGGGTGTGCAGGGACGGGGTGAGGGGCGGACACGACACACGGACGTTGCACCCACCTGTGGGCGTGGAAGACGCCAGCGACAAGGGTGACAAACAGCGCCTGCTGCGCGCGGCTGGTGGCACTGCTGTGCTCCAGGGACAGCACCAGGGCCTGCTCCTGCACCTGCAGCTCCTCCACCCTGGGGACACCAGCATGGCAGGCACCCGGCAGGGCTCCCGGGGCCGCGGCTGTGCCGGTGGGGGTTCTTACCGGGTCTGGGCACTGAGCAGCTCCTCCCGCATCCGCTCCGGGTCTGGAGGGTGCCAGGGAGCTGCTGCTCCCACCCGGCTGGTTTGGGTATCCTGCAGAGGTTGGGTGTGGGTCCCATCCGTGGGAAGACTGTGGTGGGGTCCCCGTGTGTGTGTGTGATCCTTACCTCCTCGCTGATGCTGGAGCTGCTGGGGGGGCTAGGGGGGCGGCCAGCCCCCCTGTCCCGCTCCCTCTCCAGGTGCTGGAGCACCAGGAGCAGTGCCACCTCCCGTGGCTCCTGCCCGGCCATCAGCACCTCCAGGACCTGCTTCTCCCTCCCTACCAGCTGCAGCTGCGTCTTCAGGTCGGCCATGGCCTCCTGGCAGGGAGAGGGAAACTGAGGCACTGCCCCAACCCACCATATATCACCCCCTGAGCTTTTCCCAGGACTCTGCTCAAAGCCTGGACCCCACCGAGAGCCCGGGAGGGACCCAGGCATTCGGACCCCCTTAACGCCACCCCTCCCCATCTCACCTTGAGCATCGCCAGGTTCTGCAGCAGCTCCGCTTTCTCCGGCCGCCTCCAGCCCCGCAGGAGAGCCCTGGCATCTCCCAGCGCCTGCTCAGCCCGGGCTCGGGCGTCCTGGCTGCCGGGGCTGCCGGTGGGTGCCGGGGCCTTCAGCAGAGACGCCTCCAGGGCCGCTTGCTCCTCCCGCAGCCGGCGGATGTGCTCCCGCAGGGCCCCCTCCTCCATCCCGCGGGGGGCCGGGGGGCTGCGGGGATGGGGACACGGGGCAGGTGGGCACGGAGCCACTCCGGGCCAGCTCAGCTCTGGCTTGGCATTGTGCCCCCACCCCCCCTCCTTGTCACCTCATACCTCTGCATCCTGGGGGAGCCGCTCTCCCCACTCTCCTGCTTTCCATCCAGCACCTCCGGGCCTGGGACCTGTGGCACCCTCGTTGCTGTGGGGCTGGATCCCCACCCGTGCACCGGGCTCTGTTCCCCTGTGGCTCCTGGGCAGGGCGTGGGCAACACTTGGGCAGGTGGGCCCCCCTCCAGTATGGACCCACAGGGGCTGTGCTAGGAACTGAGGTCCCCCTGCATCGTCCCAACATCCTCCTGATACCCCTTCAGTATCCCACTGCATCCCCCCCAGCATTCCCTGGACATCCCCCACCACCCTTTGTGCATCCCCCCAGCATCCTCCCCATAAACTCCCCAGTATCCCCCCAGCATTCTCTCCATTGACACCCCCCCCCCCGCCTTCCCCAGCCCCCCAGCCTGGCACTCACCACCTTCCTCCTCCCTGCCCAGCTTCGCCCTCACCAGGTCCAGGAGGGCAGCGTAGGCCCCCCCACAGCGCTCGCTGCAGGGAGAGGGGCTCAGTGTGCCACCCCAGGCTGTCCCCCCGTGTCCCCGTGCCTGTCCCCGTCCCCACCTGCAGCGCAGGGCCAGGCGCAGGGCGGTGCTGCGGGACTCGTGCTGGCTCAGCTCCATGCTCAGCCGCTCCCCCCGGCTCTTCCACTCCTGCAGCGCAGCCACCAGCTGCAGGTTCACCTCCCGCAGCCTCTCCAGGCACCTGGGCACCGCCGGCACCCGCCGGGGACATCCGTTAACCGGCTGCCGTGCCTCAGTTTCCCCACTGGCGGGGGCTTGGCAGCCCCTGTGGCGGGGGGGAAGGGGGCAGAAGGAGGGGTCTTACCCCTGCAGCTGTTGCACCCGCAGCTCCTGCTCCCGGCTGGCACCCCCCGATGGTTGGGGGGAGAGGGGGGCGTGGGGCTGAGCATCATCGCGGCACTGGGGCAGGTCCTGCAGAGGGGACAGGCAGAGCCCGGCGCCGCGACAGGGACCCCCCTGCCCCCCCCCCCGCCCGGCATGCCCCAGCCCCCCACTCACCTGGGGCGGTTGAGGCTCCTCCTGCCCCAGCGGGCTGCTGAGCCCTGGGGTGTCACCGCTGGAGCCTCCCGACTCCTCCAGCTTGGACAGAGTGTCCCGCAGGTCCTGGACCTGCACCGAGCACCAGGATGAACCCCGGGGGGATGCTCCGGTGGTACCCCAAGGGCTGCCCCCCCTTGGCCGTGCCCCACCTTCTGCTGCAGCCGGTCGCGCTCCCCCCGCAGCGCCCGCAGCGAGGCCAGGGCCCGGCTCAGCTCCTCGTCCCGCTGTCCCAGGGCCACCCGCAGCTCTGCGTTCCTGACCACCGCCGCCGCCACCATCGCCTGCTCCACTCCCTGCTCCGGTGTCCGGTCCAGCTCCTCCAGGCTCTGGAAATACGGAGCTGGTCAACCAGTGCCCATCCCCGTGGTGTCTGGGCTGCCCGGGGCGGTGGGGCTCACCTTGGCCGCCCGTGCCCACTCCCCTCCTGGCACAGGCTGTGCCGGTGCCCACCGGTGCCGGGAGAAGACGGCCCGTTCCAGGGAGCTCACGGCGTGTTGCAGGTCGGCAAAGAGGTCGGGGCGGGGCTCTGGGGAGAGGGAGCACGGCCGGGGTCAGGTCCCCGCCATGGCACCGTCTGGCACGGCACGGCACGGCACGGGGCACCCACCTTCCAGATTGCTGGCGGCATCAAGAGTGCCGCTGAGTGTGCCACCAAGTGTACTGTCGAGCATGCCACCGAGTCTGCCACCAAGTGTGCCGTTGAGTGTGCCACCGAGTGTGCCACCGAGTGTGCCAGCAAGGTGCTGTGGCTGCGGGCTGGCAGCAGGGAGGCTGCCGGTGCCCTCCCAGCCCTCCTCATCCTCCCTGTGGGGTGGTGAAGGCCACTGCTGGAGGGTGCTGGGTGGGGGCAGCCCCTGGTGCCCCCCAGGCACGTGCTGGTACCTGCCCACGTGGCGTTGTAGCTGCTCAGCTCGCGGGTCTGGCCGGGCCGCTGTCACCAGCTGCCTGGCAATGTGCTCCTCGTAGCACAGGATGGCCCTGGGGTCCCCTGCCATGTCCTCAGCATCCTCCTCATCCTCTTCCTTCTCCTCATCCGCCTCCTTCTCCTCATCCTCCTCACCTGGTGGGGACTGAGGGGGCTGCAGGGACCAGGGGACAGAGGGTCTGGCACCCGCTGGGATCTCCTGGGGTGGTCACAGAGGGGCCAACACCCACCGGGATTTGCCGGGGTGGGGATGGAGGAGTTTTGGCCACCAGTGCCTTGTCCTGCTCTCTGTAGGGGCCGGGCAGGACTCGGTGCCACCACACTGTCCCTCCCGGAGCCTGGCACCAGGGCCTGGGTGACTGTTGGCCAGCGGATGCCCACGAAGGGCAAGAGGACCCCCCCAGCCATGTGGCACCCACCCACCCCAGGGGACATCCCACTTGCCTTCTCCATGCCAGCTGCTCCTGCCCTCGCTGCCCTGCGCCAGCCGCTGCCTGGAGCTGGTCCCGGTTCCGTGGCCGTGGTTCCCAGCACGTCCCGGCACGTTCTGGCTGCTCCACCGGCCCCAGCCTTGGCCCTTTCCTGGTGTCCTTGTTCCTGCTGAGATTTCCTCTTCCTCGGCAGCTCCGGCACAGCCTCCCGTGCTTAACTGTTGCGCTGCCCTGTGCCCGCCTGGGCAGCCCAGCCGTCCCGGGGGGCTCAGCCCCCCAACATCTCCCCTCCCTTCTCTGCCCCACGGTTCCTCAGCCCCACACTGGACCCTCCCCACGGGCCCAGGCAGGAGGGGGCACCCGGGCTTTGCATCCCTGAGCATCCCCTGGAGTTTGGGGGGCAGGAAAGAGGTCACACCTGGGGGGTATGTGAGCACTTGGGGTGCGTGAAGACCTTGCACAGGGTGCGTGGGGGGGGGCGGGCAGGGCCAGGGGGAGCCAGCCCAGGGGTGCTGTGGGCAGTGCGTGGGTGTTAAGGTGCTGGAGGGCGGTGGTTGGGGTGCAAAGCAGTATTTGGGGTGCAAAGGGGCATTTGGGGGGCGGGGGGCGGGCAGTACGTGGGTGCTGCGGAGGGGGGGAGCTGGGATTGCTGGGACAGAGCACGGGTATTTGGGGTGCAGGGGGTGGTGCGTGGGTGCAGGGGGTGTGCAGGGATATTTGGGGTGCACGGGGGGTGTGCATGGCTGTAGGAGGATGTGCGTGGTTATTTGGGGTGCAGGAGGGTGCCCAGACATGATTTGGGGTGCAGGCGGGAGTTCATGGGTGAGAGGGGGGCGTGCACAGATATTTGGGGTGCTGGGGGGGGTTTGTGCATGGGTGCGGGGGGGGGAAGCGGGGACAGTGCATGAAAACTTGAGGCGCAGCAGGGCAGCCGTGGATACTTGGGGTGCAGGGGGCTGTATGTGGGTGCTCAGGGGTGGTGCATGGGGGCTTTGGGGGGCTGTGCAGGGGCAGTGAGGGGCGGGGTCCCCGGGAAACTACAAATCCCAGCAGCCCCCGCACGGCGCCGCTTCCGGGCCGGACCGGGCGGGGCTGGTGCGGGCGCGAGGGGGTGAGCGGAACCGGGGGTACCGGAGCGGAGGGGGGCACCGGGAGCATAGAGCGGGGAGGGGGCTTAGGGCAGGGAGTAGGTGGGGGAGGTGCGTGGGGTGCTTGAGCAGGGGGTGCGCAGAGCCTGGGGGGGGGGGTCCAGGGGGGCAGGTGAGCGGGGGGGGGGGGATGCGGGGCACAGAGTGCGTGTGGGGGTCCAGGGGGTGTGTGAGTTTGGGGGTGCATGGGGTGAGGGGGTGGTCCAGGGGGTCCGAGGGTGGGTAGGAGGGGGGGCGTGGGGCAGGGGGGGGGGCGTGAGCCGTGGGTGCACGGAGTGTGGGGGGGTGCTGGTTGCTGACCCCGCAGCCCCCAGCGCCGCCATGGAGCGCGGCTGCGGGATGGACACGTCGGAGCCGGGAAGCGCCGCCGAGGAGGAGGAGGAGAAGGCGCCGGAGCCGCGTCCCAGGACCCGCTCGAACCCCGAAGGGGCTGAGGACCGAGCGCTGAGCGCCCAGGCCAGCGTGGGCAACCGCAGCGAGGGGGAGGGCGAGGCGGCCAGTGCCGACGAGAGCCCCCAGGCCACGGCTGCCCCCGACGGCACCGCCTGGCCCGGCCCCGCGCCCCACGCCGAGGTCCAGGTCAAGACCCCGCGGGTGAACTGCCCCGAGAAGGTGGTGAGTGTCTGTGGGGAGGGGCTGGGGGCCCGGGGGGAAGGGTCTGGCACCGGGGTGAGGGGCTGTGGGGGTCTCAACCCTGGCGCTTTTTCCTCAGATCATCTGCCTGGACCTGGCGGAGGAGATGGCTCTGCCCAAACTGGAGTCCTTCAACGGGTGGGTGTCGGGCGGCTTGTCCCCCCCCCAAGACACCCAAGGAGCCTGGCTCTGCTGTCTCTGGCAGCTGGGGGCTCTCGGGGGGGGATGTTGGTGCCTGCTGAGCTCCCTCCCCCCACGGCAGGTCCAAGACCAACGCGCTGAACATCTCCCAGAAGATGATCGAGATGTTTGTGAGGACGAAGCACAAGATCGACAAGTGCCACGAGTTTGCGCTGGTGGTGGTGAACAACGATGCCACGTGGGTGAGCAGGGACCTGCCTGGGGGTGGGGACAGGGACAGGGATGGCCCCCTGCCCCCCTCACCACGGCTTCCCGCAGCTCTCGGGGTTCACCTCGGACCCCCGCGAGGTCTGCAGCTGCCTCTATGACCTGGAGACCGTCGTCTGCAAGTCGTTCAGTATCCACCACCTGTGGGGCTGGGACAGGGGGGCTGGGACTCCATGGGATCCCCTTTGGGTGCAAACAGGGTCCCCTTTGGGTGCAAACAGGGTCTCCTTGGGCACAGTTGGGGTCTCTTTGGGCGCAAATGGGGTCTTCTAGAAGTAAAGGGCAGGAGTGGGGGCCCTCTGGGGTTGTCCCCGGGGGTGGGCAGGGGTCTGTGTGCTAATGTCAGTCCTTACCTGGTGCTGCAGATCTGGAAGGACTCTTCAACCTGATGTGAGTATGGCTGGGGTGTGGGCACGGGTGGGCTGGGGGGCCCCGCCTGCCTCCCAGTTTTCCCCCTTGCCATAAAAACACCACAAGCCTTGAACCCAGACACCTCCCGGGCTGGGTGCTGCTTTCCCAGTCCCAGCCTGGAGCTGTCATTAGACCCTAATGAAGTTTTAATGAGGCTGGGAGGATCCCTGAGCCCCCTCTCCCCATCCTCCCGGTGCAGCCAGCAGAAGATCGAGCTGCCAGTGACAGAGAACGTGCAGACCATCCCACCACCCTACGTGGTCCGCACCATCCTGGTGTTCGGCCGCCCGGGCTGCCAGCCCCAGTTCTCCATGTCGGAGCACATGAAGGCAGGTGTCATGTCCCCCCAGACCCCTTTCCATGTGTGTGTCCCCCCTCCCCCAACCCCGGGCTCAGCTCCCTGGCTCTCTCCCAGCGCCATTCCCGGTGTTCTCCCACAGAAGATGCTCCACTGTCCCTACTTCTTCTTCGACGTGGTTTACATCCACAACGGGGCGGAGGAGAAGGAGGACGAGACGAGCTGGAAGGTAAATATGGACCTGGGGAGGGGGTGGGTGTCTGTCTCTCCAGCCTTCCCCATGCCGACCATGATGTCCCTCCCCAGGAGATGTATGCCTTCTTCAGCAGCCTGGACACCAAGGGCACCAACTACAAGTACGAGGTGGCGGTGGCGGGGCCGGCGCTGGAGCTGCACAACTGCATGGCCAAGCTGCTGGCCCACCCGCTGCAGCGGCCCTGCCAGCCCCACGCAGCCTACAGCCTGCTGGAGGGGGACGAGCCCCCCGAGGGGGAGGCCACGGTCTGAGCCTGGGGGCAGGGGTGGGGGGGACCCTACCAGTTGTCACCGGGGATGGGGGAAAGAAAAGTGACTTTTCTGGAGCGGTGTCGTTGCTGGTGCCGCGGCTCCTGCACCCGGGGTGGGAAGCTGGGGGAGTGTCGCCCCCACCCGGTTCTGTGTCCCACCCCCCCCCACCCCAATGGATGCACCCCCCACACCTGGCAGGGCTGGTGTGGGGACCCCAGGGTGGCCCCAGGGCCAGGAAAGCACTGGGGCTTGTGGGAGTAGCAGTGGGGAGGGGTGATGGGGGGTGCTGGGGCAGGTACTGGGAGGTGCTGGTGCAGATCACTGGGAAGCACTGGGTATGTCTGGTGCGGTTACTGGGAGCACTGGGCGGATCTAGTGCGGTTACTGGGAGCACTGGGTACGTCTGGTGCGGTTGCTGGGAGCACTGGGCGGATCTAGTGCGGTTACTGGGAGTACTGGGCGGATCTGGTGCGGTTGCTGGGAGCACTGGGCGATGCCGGGCTTGGCCACAGGGCGGCGCTGCCGTCACACCTGGCCGGGATGGGCGTGGCCTTCTCCTCCAGCGGCTCCTATTGGCCACCTCTCCAGCCAATGGGAGGGGCGGGATCGCTGCGCGCGTGGTTCGAACGGGCGGGGCTCAGCGCGCGTGCGCGGGGCGGCACGAGACGTAAGGGGGGCCCGGGGGGGGGGGGGCGGGTAACAAGGGGACACACGGACCTGGGGGGGGGGGCACAAGGACCTGGGGGGACACACAATGCACCGGGGGTCCTTGGGAGGAGGGGGTCGCACGGGCTCTGCAGCGGGGGGGGCAGTGCATGTGCTGCAACTCGGGGGGCCTTGGGGGGGGCTCGCTTAGCGCTGCCCCGATATGCACTGATCCCTGGGTGGGGAGGGTTGCACTGAGGGGAACCCCTGGCACTGGTCTGGGGGTGGGGGGCCCTTGCATGCACGAGGAGGGGGTGCAGCATGGAGCTGGGGGGCCCTGCACGGAGCTGGGGGGACCCCAACCCCAGGTGAGCACCGCACCGGTGTCCTGTCCCGCCCCCGCCGTCCCGGAGCACCCGGCTGCGGGGCTGGTGGCACCCAGGGGACAACAGTGTCCCTGACCGTGACCTCCCGGCCAGGCTGGGGGGCTGGGGTGAAGCCCGGCCCCCCCCTCCAGCCCCACCAAGGAGCTGCCACCGCTCGTCATGGCCTGGGGGGGCTGCGGGTGCCTCCAGCTGCCCCTGAAGAAATGGGGGAACACGAAGCTCCGGAACCAGGTGAGCGAGGACAGCTTTGGGGACAGGGACTGGCATCGCGGGTGGGGTGGGGGAGCAGCGGGTGCTGCCTGGCCCGGGGGGGTCCTGGCAGCGGTGACAGCAGTGTCCCCTCCTCACAGGATGGGATCCGAGCCACCCACCTGGAGCAGGACAACCCGTGGGTCTTGCAGTCTCCCCGGGGCTGGTCCCCCCCAGAGGGTGAGGTCCCCGGGGTGTCCCCTCGGCTGGGGTGGGGGGTTGGGGCTGCACACTTGACCCCCTGTCTCTGTCCCCAGCCCCGGGGGGTGCCCGGCGCTCCCTGTCCTTCCTGACCGAGGATGGCACCGACCCCCTGAGCAGCACCCGCAGGTCCCTGCTGGAGGAGCTGGAGCTGGGGGGGGGCTGCGGTTTGGGGGAGCCCCCGCTCTGGCCGGGCTGTCCCCCAGAGCCCCCCTCCCTTGCAGTCCCCACTCTCACCCCGTGGCCTCCCATGGAGCCGGGGGGCTCAGCACTCCCCCCACAGCCCCTGGCCTCCAGCACGTTGCTCTGGGCTGGGGATGAGCCTGGGGAGGGACCTCGGGGCCGGACTGTGGGGGGAAGGACACGGGGTCCCCGCAGGGTTCTCCCCAAGCCCAGTGCTGGGGACAACCCTGTCCCCTCTCCCTGGCGGGGCTTTGGTCCTGGTGGGTCACCCCAGTGTTGCCGCAGGGTCCCAGAGGGACCTTGGGCTCCCCCCAGGGCTCCCCCAAGGACTCCCCCCAGGGCTCCCCTGCTCCGTGCTGGCCTGAGCAGCTGCCCTGGGGTGAGCCAGAGCCCTGGGGACAGTGACATCCTGGGTGCTGCAGCTCAGCACCGTCCTCCTGTGCCCCAGAGACCACCCATGGGCTGGGCAGGGCTGGGCATTGTCCCCCCAGCTGTCCCCAACCTGAGGATGAGGGGGCTTGAGGTGGGGGCTGAGGGCTGGGACCGCAGCAGCCTTGGGGACAGCAGTGCTGGCTCCGAGTGCTTTGTCAGCGCTGTGGAGACCCTGGAACCCAGCGAGGCTGGGGGGTCCCTGGGGGCTCAGCACCACCAATCCCCCCAGCTCAGGGCAGCTGGGGGGCTGGAGCAGAGTGAAGCCTCCTCCCCAGCTGGAGTTGTCCCCTGGGAGTCACCCCCTGCCATCCCCCTGGACACAGAGCCGGTGCAGGGTGAGGATTTTTGGGGGGGCTCGAGGGCAGCCCCTCACTGCCAGGATGGCTCAGAGGTGGGTGACTTAAGGGAGCTGCGTGTTCAGCTCCAGGGCTGCAGCCTCCGGGGCTCCCCCTCCCAGACTTCAGGACCCTTGGCTGCTGGGGGCATCACCCCCCAGGGCCAGGAGCCCCCCAAGTTCCTCCACGTCACCCCCAGGACCAAGAGCCGCCTCCAGGCGGCCGCAGCTCGTCTCGACCCCTCCTCTGCCTCCTCCCTCTTCGAGGAGACCCTGGAGATGCCCCGGAGGCCCCCCAGGCTCAGAGCACCTCGGGGTGTCCTCAGACACCCTGCCACTGCCTCAGGCCACCCTGTCACCCCATGGGGTGAGGCTGTGTCCAGCGGGGATGGAGAGGGGACAGGCTCTTTGGATGACACTGAGATCCTCCCTGGAGCCTCCAGCCAGCCCAGCTTGTCCCCAGGGGCCAGCAGGTCCCTCAGCTCCAGCCCCACAGTCCTGCTGGCCCCTGGAGACCCTGCCCACCCCCAGAACTCCCCTGGCTCCAGCCCCACAGTCCTGCTGCCCCCTGGAGACCCTGCCCACCCCCAGAACTCCCCTGGCTCCAGCCCCACAGTCCTGCTGGCCCTGGGGGACCCCGGCCACCCCCAGAACTCCCCATCAGATCGTTGGGGCTCCCCCCTTGCTGCTGGCAGGGTGCTGGAAGGTGGCTCTGTGTGGCCGGACCCCTCATCCTTGGGGACACACCAGCCCCAGGGGAGCAGCAGCCCCCCCCTGTCCCCCCGGCTGCCCGGCAGGGCTGTGCTGGAGCTGGGGACCCCGGCCGTGCCGCCCGCACCCCCCGGCTGCAGCACCCACCGCTCCGGGGATCACCCTGGGGACGAGCAGCAGGGACAGGCACCCACCGAGGGGCAGAGTCCCGAGGCCACCACCAGCCCCGAGGCTGCCCAGGGCCAGGGGCGGTTCCCGGAGCTGCCGCGGCCCCTCTCGGATGAAGGGCTGCGCCGGCGGCTGCGGGCGCTGGGGGAAGACCCGGGGCCCGTCACGGAGCTCACCCGGGGGCTCTACCGGCGGCGGCTGGAGGAGCTGGTGCAGAGACCCCGGGGGACAAGGGCAGGTGAGTCCCGGGGGTCGCCCCCTGCCCGGCCGGCTGGTCCCCGCGGTGCCGGCGTTGGGGCTGACAGCGGTCCCGGGTGTCCTGGCAGCGGTCCCTGGCTCCAGCACGGCCACCCCAGGGCACAGCCCCGAGCTGGTGGCCGCGCTGCAAACCGGCCACGTCCCCGACTGCGCCCAGGACGAGCTGGAGCTGACCCGAGAGTTCGACCGCCCCGACCGGAACCGGCACTGGCGGGAGGGGCTGGTCAAGTCCAGCTTCAACTACCTCCTCCTCGACCCCAGGTAGGCTTGCACCACTGCCCCACATGTGCCCTGTGCCGGGGGATCTGAGCAGAGACCCCCCCCCAAGGATGCATCGAGCCCCAAAGCTGGGGGTTTGCACCCCCAGGACCACCCAGAACCTGCCGTTCCGTTCCCACCACCTGAGCCCAGCCGAGTGCTTCAGGACCTTTGTCAAAGCCATTTTCTACGTGGGCAAAGGGACACGCACCCGGCCCTACTGCCACCTGGCCGAGGCGCGGGGGCAGCACCGTGCTGGGACACGCAAGGTGGGACGGGAAAGGAGGCTGGGTTGGGGGCTACAGCGGGAGGCCGGGGGCGGTGGCGATGGGCAGGAGGGCTGGGAAGTGGTGACGGTGCCGCTGTCCCCCCCAGGGCTGCCCCAAGGTCCAGCGCATCCTGGAGATCTGGGGCAGTGGGCAGGGCGTCATCTCCTTGCACTGCTTCCAGAGCACCGTCCCGGCAGAGGCGTACACCAGGGAGGGCTGCCTGGTGGAGGCTCTAGGTGAGGGGGGCTTTGGGGGGGGAAGATGGTGCTGTCACCCCTGCTCCCTGCATCCCGCTGTCCCACCCCATGCAGGAGCTGGGGGGATGGAGGGAAGTGCAGGGGGCACGTGGGGACTTTGGGGTTCCTGGTTACCAGTGTGGGGTCTGGGCACGATCCCCTAAATCCCCTTTTCCTGTGGGGAAAACTGCCTGGGAGTGGATGCTGGGGTTGAGGGGGGAAGCTTCTGGGTGCTGGTGGGCAGGGGGTTGGGGCTGTGGGTGCTGACCCCCTCCCCACAGGGCTGTGGGTACTGGTGGGGGGCTCGGGGTTACTTCCATCCCTCTGGGTGCTGGTGGGGGGCAGAGGTGGGGGCTGTAGGTGCTGACCCCCTCCCCGCAGGGCTCTGGGTGCTGGTGGGGGGGCACAGGGCTACCTCCATCCCTCTGGGTGCTGGTGAGGGTTATGGGAGTGTGGTTGTGGCTGCTGACCCTGTCCCCACAGGGCTCTGGGTGTTGGGGGGGGGCACGGTGCTGCCTCCACCCCTCGGGGTGCTGGCGGGGGGGCTGTGGGTGCTGACCCCCTCCCCGCAGGGCTGCAGACCCTCACCAACCAGCGGAAGGGGCAGTGCTACGGCGTGGCAGCGAGCTGGCCGGCTGCGCGGCGCCGGCGCCTGGGCGTCCACATGCTGCACAGAGCCATGAGCATCTTCCTGGCCGAGGGGGAAAGGCAGCTCTGGCCCACGGACATCTAGGGGGGGTGCTGAGCACCCGGGGGGGGGGGATGCACCCCCCCTGTGTCCTACACCCTCCCCCTCCGCCCTGCCCCAAGAGGGGGCTGCACTCTGGGGGAGGGGGTGAGTTTTATGTCGTGAACACTGGCGAGAATTTGTCTATTTTTCTATTTCCCAAGAGGGTGATGAATAAATCACTTGCAGGTTGTTTGGGGTTTTTTGTTTGTTTGGTTTTGGGTGTTGTTTTTTTTTTTCTGTTTTTTGTTGTGTTTTGGGGTGTTTTTTTGGGAGGGGGGTTGTGTGTTCAAGAAATCCAAGCTGTGAGTAATTTCTGGCTGCGATTCCCCCACCTCTCCGTGCTCCTGGGCAGCCATGTGTCCCCCCCAATGCCCACCCCAGCTTTCCCCATCACTGGGCTGGAGGCAGGTGAGAATAGAACACATTTTTACTGTCTGAAATGGCACTAGGATGGCGCGAGGCTCGGGGGGGGTGGGGGGAGGATGGGGCAGGGGCTGCCTTGGCCGTGGCACAAGCGACGTGGGTACAAGCGACACAGACTCGGTGGCAAACAGAGGTTGAGGAGCTGTGGCTCATGGGCTGGCACTGACAGGGGCCCAGGGATTGCAGAGCTGTGGTTTTTTTGAGTATGGTGGCATTTCTGGCTGGTTGCAGCCCCTGGGTGTGCTGGGGAGGGGGGAGCTGGTGTCAGGAAAGCTTGTGGAAACCATCTGAACTTGGGGTCGTTAAAATTCTCATTATGAGACAGGCTGTGGCAGGGGCAGGCAGGGGGGGCAGCTCTGCCCCGATGCTGGGATTGAAGAAGGGGGGCTGCCTGGGGACACTGGTCACACAGGGTCCCTGTGACGCCAGGGCTGGCTCTGAAGGACCCTTCTTTCTTCTACATGTGTCCTTTTGGGGAGGGAAGTGGGCTCAGCCTTGGGGAAAAGCACCTTGCAGGTGGGTGCCAGCTGCTGTGGGAGCAGCCCTGCCAGCTGGGAGCCCCTGGAGCAAGCTGGTTGCCTCAGCACAGTGCCAGCAAGGGGGGGGTCTGGGTGGGACGTGGGACAAGGGTGAGGTTTCCATGGGATTGGTTGTTTCTTTGGTTTAGATGGGGGAAATAAGAGGGAAGCAAAGCAGGGAATGGCTCCGCTCTGTGGGGTGGCACAGGGCTGGGCACTGGCTGTGCTGAGCATCCTCCCTGCTCGCTTGGGGTCCCTCCCATCCCTCGGCTGGGAACCCCTGCCATGGCACCGGGGCCCAACCGGACACTTCTCATGTACCTTCTCAGGCCTGCCCAGCTGCTGGCAGCAGAAAACAGAGCACGGAGGGAAGAAGACGACAGGACTGGTGGGTTATGTACAGAAGGTGAGCGTTGGGATCAGACCACGGTGGTTTGTGTCGCTGCTCCGAGACCCCACGGATCCTTCGGGAGCTGCTGGCAGGGACAGACACAGCGGAAGGCAATGGGCTATTGCTGGTCCCCCAGTGCACCAGGGATGAGTGTGACTCCAGCTGGGATGTGGTCCGGGAGCACGTGGTGGGTCCTGGAGCTGTGGAGGAGCTGGAAGCTGGGAAGGGTGAGTGGATCAGACACTGCGGGAGTCGCTGTGTGGTGGCAATGGCTCCAAGGACGTGGCAGCAGGAGGGGACAGGGGGCTCTGCAGAAGCCAGTGCTGTGGTACCTAAAGCCACGGTGGTTGGGGATGTGACTGCACAGACAGTAGCACTGGGGAACGACAGGAGAGCTCAGGTCTGGTGTTGTCCTCCCCACTGTGTCCCTCTGTGGCGGGGAAGCTGATGGTCCTGGCCAGGCAGGTCACCTCCTGGTCCTCATCTCCTGGCCAGGCAGAGCTGAGCTGTGCAGGCAGGAGCTGCTGGGTGCCCCGTGTGTGCCTGCTGGCATCAACGATGATCCCATCCCCCTGTCCCCACAGGCAGCTCCAACGAGGCACTGCAGGGCTCAGAGAGGCAAGTCCTGCTGCTGAGGCCGAGCAGCCTTTGGCTTCTCCTTAAAACAATCCCAGCTCAGCTCCTCCAGCCCTGGCCGGGAAGGTGCCGGAGCCGATGTGCTCTCCCTGGAGGAACCTCTCTGAGTTCTTCCTATTTTGCTGCAGGTGGGACCGGTCTCCCCGCAGCCGCCTCCTCTCCGTCCCCGGCCGGTCGCTGCATGAGGAAAATAATACTACAAAGAAACGGGATGAAGCCGCTCCAGCGGCTGTCGTGCCATCCCCGAGGGGACAGGGACCAGGTCTGCCGTGTTCCCCCTGCTGGCCCCGCACACCCCTGCCCAGGGGAGCCTCCGTGCTCCGCCACCAGCCTCCGCTGCGGCCGGGAAAGAAAATGGGCTGAGCTCCCGGCGGGGGCGGCCTCGGGCACGCCCCTCCGCTCTCACAAACCCTTCTCCTCTCCGAAACGTCTCTCCCACGGGAGCAGCCCGGTCACCGCCTCCCGCTGCCTTATTTCTTCTCCCCTTGCCCGTCCCCTGCTGGCGTCTCGGGCTCCCACAGGACGAACTCGTGGAGCAGCGTGTTCACGGTCTCGGGACACTCCATCATCACCATGTGGCTGCCCTCGTCGATCACCTTCAGGAAGGCGATCAGCAGGATCTGGAGGGAGGTGGACGGTGGGTGTTACCGGGACCAGCCCCCTGCCCGCCCCGCCAGGCTCTGAGGGCAGACCCCAGCCCCTCTCAGCTCTCACCTCAGCCATTCTCTGATCCTCCTCCACCGGGACGAACTTGTCGTGCATGCCATGGACCAGCAGCACGGGAACTGCCAGCTCGGCGTGGTAAACCTCGTCACCCTCGGGCCAGTACTGCCCGCTCATCATGGCGCGCAGCACGAAGGAGGAGACGTTGAAGGCGTTGCCTTCCTTCAGCAGCTGCTTTTCTTTGGCACCCTGGCGAGCAAAGCCAGCCCTGTGGGACAGAGCCAGTGTGGGCAGAGGGTGAAGCCAGCGTGGTTAACCTTTGGGGAGCACGGGGTGTCCCTGCCCCTGCTGCGGGTCCCCCCCCAGGGTGGCCGGGGACAACCCGCTGCCGTGCCAGGATGGCCACTCACTTGAGGAAGCTCCAGGCCAGGCACGGGGACAGGAGGTGCAGCACACAGGTGGGCATGTTGAAGATGGAGCAGAGGCTGGGCTCCAGCGCCGTCGGGCCCCCGCCGTTGATCATGATCACCTTATGGACCAGGTCTGGGTACTCGTGGGCAAGGAAGGTGCAGAAGGACACCCTGTGGAGGGGACAGAGGTGGTGGGCAAGGGGACCATGCCCTGATCCCATAGCACTACTGGATGCTGCACCCCAAGGCACATCCCAAGGATACATGGCTGGAGCCTGGCTACATCCCTTTGTTTGACCCATGCTCCCCCTTTCTGGGGCAGGGTAGCCCCAGTCAGACCCCTCAGAGCCTAGGCAGAGGAGCTGAGCTTGGGGATTTTTCTCCTGTACAGACCAAAGCAGGGTGCTGAGACCTTCTTGGGTGCCCAGCAGCCTAGACCAACCTTGTCCTGATCTGATCCTGCCCAGGTTGGAGCTAATTTCTGTCTCTCTCTCCTCCTAGGGCTGCTCTTTGCACTGCTTAGTCTCCATCTAATGACCTTTCTTGGGCTTACTCTATTTATAGGCTCCATCTTCCTCGCCAGAAGACAGGCTCTGGGATTATCTGGACCCAGGGACACACACCAAGAGGATGTAGAAGATCAGAGCTGAGGGATAAACCCAGAAGGGGAAGCCCCACACCCCTCCTCTGCTCCTCAGCCACCAAAGTGCAGGATTTGTTGGGCGTTCGCTGCCAAGGGGAGGATGGGGTGGGGAGGAATCCATCCCTTACCCATAGGAGTGTCCTATCAGGATGTTCCTCTTCTTGGCGTAGCGCTTGAAGACGGCCCTCATGTCCTCAGCCAGGGCATAGAAGGTGTAGGCAGCAGCAATCTGGGGAGCCGAGCTGCAGCCATGGCCAGCAAGGTCAGGAGCCACCACTTCGTAGCCCAGCTTGGTGAAGAAGTCCAGCTGCTCCTTCCAGATGTCCAGGGAGCCGCCCACGCCGTGGATGAAGAAGAGGACGACGTCGCTGTGCGTCCCTTTGCAGCTCGTGATCTGCTTCTTGCAGTCGATGTTGATGACTTTCTTGGGCTTCCTCTTCCGTCGCTTGCCGGGGGCGGGAGGTCCCTCCCTCGTGCCGCATCCCGGGCTGCTGGCGGGTCCCTGGGCAGGAGCTTGGCCAGCCAGGTCGGGCAGCTCCAGCTCCACGGTGCTGTTGGGTTCCCCCGAGCTGTTCTGGCAGTGCAGGATCTCGGAGCGGACGGCGTCGCCCAGGTTCTCGATCACCAGCTGCCCGTTGCGGTAGACGGTGATCCTGCGCTTGCAGTGCACGGTGCCCCGGGCCAGGGCCCCGGGCTGGGGCTCCTGGGGCTCCTCCGGGGCCGGGCGGCTCGGGGTGCTGTGCCTGATCCGTAGGATCCTCCCCGGCTTCACCTCCATGAAGCTGTAGCCGTTGCTGGACTCAACGCTGTCCAGCGGCCCCACCGCGTTGGTGGCCTTGCCCATCAGGCAGCACAGGAACCCATCGGTGATGCTGTTCAGCATTATGCTCCCTGCACAGGCAAGAGGGGGTTAGTAATGAGCTCCAGCACCCGATAGGGACCTGCTGGGGGTCCCGGTCCCCTCCCTGCTTTGCTGCCAGCCCCCACAGCAGCACAAAGCAGGGCAGAAGGTGCCTCGGGGGGAGGCATTGGGGGTGAACCTGGTGATCCCCAAATGCACAGCCCGTCTCGGCCGACAGGCTCCTGTTCCTGAGCAGAGGCAGAGGCAGTGCTCCCTGACCAGCTTTGTCTGGGCTGTGTCCCTGTCCCCGGGCTGCTGTGACAGACGCTGGCCCAGCAGAGAGGAGCTGGAGGGGCTGCAGAGCCCTGCAGTCCCTGGCACGCAGCTGCTGCCCCTGAGGAGGGATCAGCCCCAGCCAGGGAAGGAGCACGCAAGGAACAGCCCATTTGAAATGCAGATGCTGTTTCTGGCACCAAATGCAGAGCTAAGGAAGGATCCTGCTATGAAAATACATAATTTATACCAATTATATATATATATATATATTATGAATTGCCAGTCTAAACCACTGACACAAACAGTGAGAGATGGAAATTGCAGGGGCTGGAGAGGGAGGTTTCAGTTACAGTCACTGCCAACCAAGGCTGAAGGTAACTCAGCAGTAGAGTCAGGGCAGCAACCCAGTGCCCACCTGGGGGTTGGGAACCCCCTCCTCACATCCCCACCCAAGCGCCAGGAGGGTTGTGGGGGGACGTGGCACTGTCCTTGCTGTCCCCAAGGCTCATTCCTTGACATTTCCTCTTCCAGATGCACCCAGGAGGGGGCTGTGGATTCAGGGACCACCAAAACGTGAGGTAGGAAAGGCTGGTGGCACTGGGAGTGTTGGTGGTGGGACTGGAGCCTGGTCCCATCCCAGTGGTGCCCAGGGTGGCTGTGGAGGGGGCTGAGAGGTCCCTGCCTCCCTGGGCTGGCAGCCCTGAGGTGTGTTTATTATTGATGAAGCTCCACACGGTGAATTATTGATGGTGTTGGCAAAGAGAGCGGGAGCCGGGGCTGGGCAGAGGGGCTGTCCCTGCAGGAGGGGGCACGGGCTGAGGGTACCCACCACGACCCCCGTGGAAGAGAATGAAAAGCACATTCCTGGGGGGGAATTAAACACCTAAATCCCAGGAATGGTGTCAGGAGCAGCCCATTTTGCTCCCCTAACAGCCCCTCCAGGGGCAGCCAGCGGGATTTGCTGGCAGAGCATGAGAAGTGAGGGATGGAGGGGGGTTGGGGGGGTGCTCAGGCCTCTCCCTCCGTGGCTTTTACCCTTCACTGCACTTGGAGAAGCCAACACTGTGCCCTGCTTGGAGACCCCAGGGACCCCAACACACCCAGCCCGGCCCCCACAAGGCTCCTAGGGGCTGGAGAGGCTCTGCCAGGAGCTGCTGGTGGGCAAGGAGCCCACGTGCTCCCACCCAACACCCGGCTGGTGCATTTCCCCAGGGAAAACCAGCCTGTTTGCTCCAGGTGGGTGATCTGGGTAATGGTTCCCTTGGCAAAGCTGGAGTGGCTTATCCAGGGAGTGCTGCCAGCTCTCGGGACAGTGGCCAGTGCTTGAATCTGGCCTGGCTCTGCCAGGGAGAGTGGCCCCAAGCCCATGGAAACACCACATGAGGCTCTGGGTGCTGAACTGGAGGGACTGGAAATGCAGCAAAGCCAGTCCCAGGTGATCCTGCTCTCCAGTGAGGGGCACAGTATTCCCAGCTCTCTTGTTTGTGCCTGGCCTTGTGTCACTGATCTCTCTTCCAGACACAAGCACATCCATCTGGGATGCAGCTGCACTGATGGACCCATCCAAGCTGACGAGCAGGAAGCCCCAGAGTCCCGGGAAGGAGAAGCCAAATCCAGACCTTGCTGGCAAGGGGCCAGCCTGCTCTGCTGAGCTGTGCTTCCAGAGGGGAGATGAGCCTGAGGAGCTGGGCACCAGCCTGGCTGGAACCCTGATGAAGGTGCCTTGGCACTGGGAGGGACGTGCTGTGCTTTCAAGCATCAGGCTGGGGCTGCTCAGCATCCCCAAGCAGCTCTGGGCAGGCGGAAAACCCGGGGGGAGATAGAAAACCAACCCCCACCAGCACAACTGTGAGGTCTCCACAAGCCCTGCCCATGGCTGGTGGGCTACATCCTGCACTGGCACTGGACCTGGACCAGTGGGACCTGGACATGATCCTGCCTCCGATTTCCACAAAGCCTGGCTCTGCACTGCGCCTCTATCTCACAGGGTGCTCGTGAGCTCTGGATGGATTAGAAACAGGATTTCTGGCCAAACCGCCTCGATGTCGCTGGACTTCTCGGGATTAACTCGATTAGTCCATCCTGTTGGCTTCCAGAATTGATTTGCTGGAAGGCTCTGGCAGTCAGGAGCTCTGCAGGCACATCCAAGAGCTCTGAAGGCAGATCCAGGAGTCCAGGCTCAGGCCACGGATCCATCCTCCAGCATCATCAGCTCTAGGTATGAGCCCAGATCCTGCTGCAGGAGCCAGGGCTGAGATGCCTCCACTTGGATATACCCAGGTTGGAGCTCGTGGTCTGGGATGTGGCAGTTCCTGCAGCTGAGAAACCACTACTCCAGTCCTATCCGTGAGTTCATCCTGATGGAGCTGTGCCAGGTGGGAACTGGAGGGGGCTGAGCCACTCGGCTCCAGGTCAGGCCTCGTCTCGGGGCCGGGAGGGGAATCGTGCCTGTCTCCCACCTCCCACTCACCCAGAAAACATCCAGGGCTGCTGGGATGAAAAGGGCTGGAAATTGAAGCCAGATGGATGCGAAGAACTTCGCAAAGATGCTGGTAACCATGGCAACGAACTGCTTCCCATCCCCTCCATCCTGGCTCCCTTCCGTGGATTTCGGCACCGGTTACGTAAGGGCAGGCAAACAATGAGTCAGGAACAGCGTGAACCTGCTGCTGGTTCCCAAGGCCCAGGACATGGAATGGGGCTTGGGAAGGTGGATGGTTTCACCCTGAACTCATTCCCACATCCTGGTTTCTGCACACTTCCCCTAAAATCACAGCTGCCCCCAGGAAACAGCTCCCAGCTGAGAGGGAATGCTGGAGGGATGCTGGGATTCATCCCAGGAGGATGATTTATGGCCCAAGGTCCAGACCTCATCCTGGAGCATCCATGTGGAGTCTTCCAGCTTCACCCTCCCCACCGCCCATGATGGACAACCCAGCAGGGAGAAAAACAACTTACTGACCTACTTCGGGCTGCAGCGCCTCGGGTTTTGTACGACTCGATGGCACCAAGGAAAAATGGGATGAGATGAGATATGGCAGGAGGGAGGGAAGTCTGAGGGGGAAACATGACAGGCAGCCACCAGGGGCTGGCACAGAGCCCGTGGAGGTGACATGGAATCTGTGGGGTGGTGTGTGAGGGCCTGGCTCACACCACATCTGCCCCAGGTGTGGGCTCTTCCCTTGCTAACCTTCAGGGAAAAGGGTCTTCTCTGCCCCAAACACCCTCCTGGTCCTGCTCCCCATGGGGGTCCTGTCCCTCTGAGGTTGCTGGGGACAGCTGATGTCCCAAGCATCCAGGATACTGGGAATGAAAAAAAAAAAATCATCTGCTCCTCCTCCTGTCCTGTCCCCTCTGGGAAGACCTTGAATTGTGGGCAGGAGAAAGGACAGCATGTCTCCTGAGCTTGTCCTTGCCCAGAGAAGTCCTGGTAAACATTGGGTCCCCATAATGGAGCCAAGAGCATGATTTACCAGAGCAGCAGCACATGTGGGAGCCACGAACCTCCCCATAACCCAGCACCTCCCTGCACAGAGCCCTGGACCCCCACCGGGAGCAGCAAGGACCTGGTATCTGCTAATTCCTTGCAGATCCTGGGAGGAAAGGTGCTGGAGAGGAGGCTGGGATGTGCTGCAGCCAGCATCCGACCTGCCAGCATCATTTGTTCAGCTCTAATCCCTCCGGGGCTCGCCAGTATTAATGATGACACACGACACTCCTGAGGAATGGGCAAATATTATTATGCTCTTCCCAGCCTTCCCTGGTCATTCTCTCCCTGCAAAGTGGGGAAACTGCAGCATCAAGAAGCACATAAAGAGCCCGGCTGTTTAAGCAGGCAGAGACAGGCAAGAGAACGTTTCGTGTTGGTCCTGCGAAGTAAAATTCCCTCGGGGGGAATGTGAAAAAGCCACTCCAGGTGGTGACAAGCACCGGGGTTTATTCCGTCCCGCCTGGCTTCCCCAGTTACAGCAGCTTGATCAGGACAGTCTGGAATGAGCAGCCAGGAAGGCTTGATCAGCCGCAGGGACGGAACAGCAGGGAGGCAGCCCTGAGTCCTGCAGGGATGCAGCCGCAGCCTTCCCGGGAGGAGGGGGAACCGGTTCCCCCCCCCGTCCCCACCTCGGCGGCCGCAGGACCCCGCTGGGGTCCCCGCGGGAGGGAACGAACCGCGTCCCCGGGAGGAGCGGGCGGAGGCGCCGCTGCCCGCCCGGCACGGAGCTTCTCGAGGGAGGAAAAAAGACCTTGAGAAACAAAAGATTATGCAAAGCCCAGCGGAGTAACCTCGGCCTGACCCCCGCGGCAGGGAGAAATCCCGCTTAACAGCCTTTCCTCCCCCCTCCGCTTCCCAAACCGCTCGCAATTCCCCAGGGATCGCGGCCGGCCCCACCGCAGGAAGGAACGGGTTGGATTCCGGCCGGGAGCAACCTTGGGAAGGAGGCAGGAGAAGCAGCAGAGGCTGCCCCCTCTGCCGGGCAGGTGCCCCCTCGGGCTCCAGCCGCAAATCCAAGCGGATTGGAGAGGGAAGGTAGCAACAGCAGCTCCCGGGCGCAGCCAGCAATCCTGCGCTGCCATTGCATCACAGCTGAAGCCTCCTTCAAGTTTTATCACCCGGCAGCTTTTTTTTTTTATAATCCCATCCACCGAGACACAGGCTGGAGAGCACGGGGTTATCTAAGCCCGAGGAATGCCCTGCTGCTCCCCTTCTCCCGGCTCCCCTCCTTTCCCCACGATCCCGTTTCACGCCTCTTAAAAGCCCTTCTGGAAAGAAAACAAAAACCCAGCAAACCACCCTCAAACCCGAATTTTGCTCCCCATGCACCTTCCCCCCCCCTCCCTGCAGCGCGGCTGGTGCTGCCAGCACAAAGGGAGAGGGGCAGGAGGGGAGGGATCTCACCTCATTTATTGACGGGGATGGCCAGGAGTCGAGATGGCAAATGAAAGGCTTAAATCCTGCAGGAGGCGAGTAAGGGCAGAGGAGCAGAGGTGCAGGGTGCAGGCTCTGCCAGGCTGCTCAGCTTTCCAGCTCCTCCGATTACATTTTTCCTTCTGCCTCGCTGCTGGGGAAGGATGGAGCGATCCCTTCAGCTCAGCTCGTCTGCTTTAGCCCGGCATCTCTCCTTCCATCTCCTCCCCGCCAGCAGCTTCATCGCTGAGCTCTGGGGTTTGGGGGTGCTATTTGTCCTTGTCGCCTATAGCCATAGAAAGCCCCTTAAATCCCTCCTAAAGGAGGAGGGATCTCGGTGTGACAGACAAGGAGACTTGCCAGTCAAACTCAGCCCCGCCGCCCGCCCGGGGGGAGCCTGGGGACTCGCCCTGGGTTTCAGCCCCTTCCAACGGGGGGGATTTGCCCATTTCCTTCTTACTTTTTACCGTTTTCTCACCCTGATGGTATTCGCAGCTTCCCAAAGGCCGTGTCAGCGCCAGGAAGGTCTCGGAGCTCAGCGCAGGTGACATGAAGCCCGCAGGGGCTGGGGCAGGAGGATGAGCAGACAGGCAGGAGGGTCTCGGGGGTATTTTCACGGCTGGGGGGGGGGAGGGGGGGCTGCAGTCACATCCCCTCACCCCGACAGGCTGATTTCTGGGGGGGGACACGTAAAAAAAACCCCTGGGCGAGGTGACGGGGCAAGGTGAAGGCTTCTCCCCGATGAGCAGAGCAGGCGGTGCGGATGCCTGAGCCCCCCGGGCCACCAGCCCCTCGCCTGCTGAGCCCCCCCCCCCCGCCCCCCCAATGCGAACTGCCTCCTCCACCTCATCTCCCTGCTGAACAAGATGCAGGGAACTCGCGTTCCAGCCCCTCGGGGAGGGCAGGGGCTGCACCTCTCGGCGGGTGCCGGGCACGCGCGCTGCTCGTGCTCCGGGCACGCGCGTGTGCACGAGACGGGGGGGGGGTGTGACCAGAGCCCCCCCCCGCCCTCCTGGGGCCTCCGCCAGGGAACGGACACCGGGGCACGGCGCGGCCCGCGGTGACAGCGCCCCGGGGAGGGACACCCCTCGGGGGTCCCCTGGGGAGCCCCGACCTGCACCCCCCCCCCCGGAGGGTCCCGAGCGCCGGAGCGGAGCCGTCCCGGAGCAGGAGCCCCCTCGGGGGGGCTGCTGCTGGTGACAGGGGCGAGCCCCCCCAGACCCCCGGGGGGGAGGGGGGGGCGGCCGCTCCCCGTTGCCATGGAGACAGCGCGGCGGGCCGGGCCGTCCCCAGGACTACAACCCCCGTCGTCCCTTGCGGCGGCCGGGCCGGAAGCGCTGGCGGGAAGGAGCCAATGGGAGGCGGCGTTGTTGGGGGGCGGCGCTGGCCGCGGGGACGATGGCGGCGTTGGGGCTGCGGGCGCGGGTCGGCGGCAGGTAACGGGGGGGGTGGGGGGCGGGGCCGGGGTCTCGTGGGGCCACAGAGCGGTTTGAGCTGGAGGCATCGTCCAGATCCAACCCCCTGCACGGGCAGGGACACCTCCCACCAGCCCAGGCTGCTCCAAGCCCCATCCAACCTGCCCTTCAACACTGCCAGGGATGGGGCAGCCACAGCTTCCCTGGGCAACCTGGGCCAGGCTCTCACCACCCTCACACTCCAGAATTCCCTCCTCATGTCCAACCTCCCTCTCCCAGCTTTCGTCCCTCCCCCCCCCTTGTCACCTTCCTCCCAAAAGGCAGATGAAGGGACCACGTTTAGGAAGGAGACGCTGTGATTTCCTGCAGGCTTCTGCCTTCCCACAAGCCAAGCACAACAAGGGAGGTTTTTCATGTCGTGTTTATACCCAAAACTGTAAAGTTAGTAAGTTTCTAAGCCCATCCTCCTTATAGGGATTGGTGAGTGATTAACATCTAGTTATAATATGGTCACATCATTATTTCTACTATCACAGATGCTCTGGGGAAGGGTCTTCACTTGAGCAGGGGTCTTTTTGACGCGGGGGGGTGTGATTTTTTACTATTATAATGACATTATAATGAGCTAAGTTCACCTGCAGGACACAATATCCCGAGTTCTGTGGCTCCAACGGCCCCGGGCTGGTTTAACCATCAATCTCTTTGATTCTGATTCTCCTTTATCACCTCCTGCATCCCTGAGGTGCAGCAGACAGACCTCAGGGGAGCTCCGTCTGAATAGCTGGACCTCAAGGCTTCTCTGCCAAGTGGGTGATTTACATGGGACACCCTTTAATTAATCGATCACCTCTTGATTAATTCACTTCTTAGAGAATCCTAGGGGTTGGAAGGGACCTCGAAAGATCACCTAGTCCTGGTTATCCCGGGGTGTCCCTGCTGGCTGCCGTGCTCACTGCTTCCTTCTGATTTCCTGAGGGATCTCCCAGCACTCTCACGACAGCCCCTTTTAAGAAGCACCCCCTTTTTTTTTTTCTCTTTTCCACCCTTTTTTCCCCCCTCTTTCCCCACAGATTCCTCCTCCTGCAGCCGCCTCCCTCCCGCCCTGCCCCGCTCCGAGCGGCCTCGCTCCTCTCGCCCTCCCTGCGGCTCCCTCTGGGAATCCAGCTCCTCTCCAGCCCCCGGGGGCTCCTTCCCGGCGCCGGGTCCCCCTGGCACCTCCCGCAGCTCCGCACCAAGGCGCGAGGGAACGAGTACCAGCCCAACAACCGCAAACGCAAGCGGACCCACGGCTGGATCCGGCGGATCAGCAGCCCGGCCGGCGTCGCCGTCATCCTGCGCAGGATGCTGAAGGGCAGGAAGTCCCTGACCCACTGAAACCTCTTCCCGATCCAGCCCTGGGGCTGTCCTGGCTCCCGACGGACACGGCTCCCGTGTTGTGCGTGCGGGCGGGAGATAAAAACCTGTGAACACCTGAGCCCGGTGACTGCCCTTGCCCTTCCTGCGCTCCCAAACTTCCAGGGGGGAGGAAAGCCGCGGGGTTTTTGGGGTGGCGGGAGCCGCGGGGGGGAGGCTGGATGAGGGAATTCTGCCTGGGGTGCTTCAGGACCGGGGTCCTGGTTCCCAGCTGCAGCTCTGGGCTTGGGACGGGCTGTAGGGGCCTCCTCTTGGCCACTCTTTTCCAATTAACGGCCTCGTTCGTCATTAACGTGGCCAGGGGGACGCGGGACTACATCTCCCGGCATCCCCTGCGGCAGCGGCGCCGCCACATCCGGGTCCTTCCGCGCCGCCCCCCCCCCCCCGCGCATCTGGGCATTTCCTGCCTCAGCCGAACCCTGCGCACCGCGGCGCCTCTCTGAGTGACGGGCGCGGCGTCCAATGGGCAGCGAGAGAGGCCCGGCGCCAGCCAATAGGAGCGCGCGGGGCGGGCGGTGGCGGCGGGGGGCGGGCCGAGGCGCGGCGGCTCCTCACGGCGGGCGGCGGCGAAGATGGTAGGTGCTGCCCCCCCCCCCCCCCCCCCCCCAAAGGCGGCGGCCCCGGCCCGGGGGGTCCCGCCGCTGCTGCCGCCCCTCCCGCCGCTCCCCGTCGCCCCGCGGAGCCCGGGAAGCGGGGACCCGCCGCCGCCTCCGGCCCTGCGGGGCCCGCACCTCCGGCCTCCCCACCCCGGGGCCTTGGCGGAGGCGGGAGGCGGGCGGGGGGCTGCGGGGGGCGGGGGGTGGGCGTCCCTAGCGACGGGGGGTGCGGAGGTTGCTGCGCTCCGAGCCGGGGCTGCCCCGCACCCCCAGGGCTGCTGCACCCTAAGATGGCGGGGCTCCCCACCCCCGGGGCGGGGGGGGAGGCGGGAAGGGGCACCCCGAGCTGGGGGTGCAGCCCCTTTTCTGGGGTGAGTGGGGTTGGAACACCCCAGGCTGGGGGGGGCTCCCCCCCCTTTCTAGTGACAGGGGGGGGCTGTGGTGTGTCGGGGTTCCTCGCCGTGGTTGGAGGGTGAGGGTCCCCCAGGACCGGGCTCCCCCGCCGCCCCGGGGTGGGGCGGGGGCACTGCCGGGCGTGCCCTCCTGCCCCAAGGCTGGGGGGGCACGGGAAGGAAGTTGGAGCACCCTGGAGGTCTGGGTGCTCCCCTGTCTCTGAGGCTGTTGGGGGATGTTCAGTCCTTTCTGCGCCCCCAAAGCAGCAGCAGCTGCTCGGGGGGTGGTGACTGTCGCAGCCAAGAGCCTTCCAGTCCCCCTCCCTTGGTAGCAACCTGGTAATTACTGGAGGAAGAGTTTTCTTTCTGCTTCCCTGCCAGCTCAGTGTCGAAGGGACAAACAAGTGGTGTCCATATGGGCTCCCTGTGCAGGTGTTGGGAGCTTCCCTGGCCATTCCCAAGGCTGTGGTGGTGGTTTTCCCCTCGCCCACATCCACCACGCTGGGGCAGAGCTCTGCTCTCAGCAGCCCTGTGCTGAGCCTCGTTACCACAGGTCCTTTAAAAGCTGAGGATGGGACATGGATATGTGGGTTTTTTCCCCTTTCTGCCTTTGGGTGAGGACTGTTGTCTTCCTGGGAAGCTGAGCACCCTTGTTGACACAGTAGATACATCTTTGTCTCCTCACTTCTCAAATGATAGAGGGAACTAGTGTCATGGTTGCATAATTGTGCTTGTTTTGGTGGGTTGGTTTTGCTGTTTTTTGGGGTGTTTTTTGTTTTATATTTGCCTTTCCTCAAAGGAAATGAGGCATCTGCTTGGTCCAGGGGCTGGTTTTTCCCTTCCACCCAGGACACTCAATCAGTTTGGCTGGGGCGTGTTATCCTTGGTTAAAAAGTGGCAGAGGGGGGGCTGGGGGGAGCGTGTCCCCACGTGATGCCCCACGGGAGGGGTGATCTGGTGTGCAAACACAGCCCTGACCTGCCCGGGCTCCTGATCAGCTGCCCTTGGAGCAGATAAGGATCATTACACTTGGAGTCTTGTCTAATTCTGCGTATCCAGGAACAGGACTCTGGGCATTTCCCCCTCAGGGAGCTTTTTTGGGTTTTTTTGGTGATGTCTGAGGTCGTGTCAGCTGTGGAAATGTGTGGAAATCCAGTGGGATTGTGGTTGTCTGACAATAGCTGGTCATTATCTGAGGGATGGTCTGTGTCACTGACAACCTGACTGTGCAGCTGGGCTGGTAATGAGTGTCTGGGTGTGCTGCCTGGAGCCTGAGCTGGAGAAATGTCCCTCTCCAGGCTCAGTTGTTTCTGTGTCTCTGCTGTTCTGCTCTGGTTGAGTCCTGGCAGGGCTGGAGGGGCTGGATCTGGTCCATGCCAGTGGCTGCTAGGAGCAGGAAAAGTGGTGGCCAGGAGCTGGGAGGCACTCGTGGCTGTTGGAGCTGTGGTCTCCAGGTGTGGTCTGAGCATGGGAACCTTCCTGCTTCCCAGTCTGCACTGGTGAAGGGGCTCCAGGAAAGCTGGGGAGGGACTTTGGACACGAGATTGTACCGAGTGGACAAGGAGTAATGGTTTTAAACTGGAAGAGGGAGATGGAGGTTGGACATGAGGAGGAAATTCTGGAGTGTGAGGGTGGTGAGAGCCTGGCCCAGGTTGCCCAGGGAAGCTGTGGCTGCCCCATCCCTGGCAGTGTTGAAGGGCAGGTTGGATGGGGCTTGGAGCAGCCTGGGCTGGTGGGAGGTGTCCCTGCCCATGCAGGGGGTTGGAACCTGATGATCTTTAAGGTCCTTTCCAACCCAAACCAGTCTGTGATTCTATTATTATATCCAGCTTTGGTTCCTAGTATATTTGAGAGGGGGGAAACCCCCCATGTTCACCATTTAAATTGCATTTTGACTAGTAATTTTAACAGTATTTTTGCAGCTTCCTGGACATAACTCACTCTGCTGTAAAAGTCCGTGAAAAGACTGTGGTATTCTTGGGGAGAGCCATGGTCCCACTCACCCAGCCCCTTCCCAGGGAAACGTGGGCACTCCTGGAAGTAGCCTGGAGTGAGGAGCTTGGGCTGAGCTGCAGCTCATTGCAGAGCTACTCGAGTGTGTCTGCCCCTGAATAAGGGCAGTTATTTTCCATTCATGGAAGCAGCAATAAACCCAAGTTGCTGTCAGGCTTTAATCCTGCAATAAAAGCCATCAGGGTCATGTCTGTCACCCCCTGGATGGGGCTGGTGGAGCAGAGCAGGTGATTTTTGTCAGGAAAAGCCTGAAAATTTAATGCAAGGGGAAGGTGAGAGGCTTTGAAATGTGCTGGGGTGTTTGTCAAGACCCTCAAACCTTCTGAACAGATTCAGGTAATTAGTAATTCCTAAATCTGGGCTGTGTGGAGGAAAACTGGCTGTGTCTTTGGAAGTTGTTCAAAGGTTCCTTAGCCTGGAAGGAATAGACTCTGTCTTGGGGAATTCACAAGCAAAGGCAGTGAAGGCTCAGGGGAAAAAGTGTTGTTCCCTCTGGGGGTTAAAGGTGGGCAGGAGGAACTTGGGATGTGCTGTTGGAACCCTCAGGTGGGGGGTTTTCAGCAAGGTTATCCCTCAAACCAAGGGTATGGGAAGGGTTGAACCTGGCAGCTGGGATGCCAGTGGAGTTCTTTGTCAGAACAAAAGTATGAATAATATTTTTCTGGTTTGGCTCAGCCCAGCTCTTTGTTTTCAATTAAAGATGCAGCATTAATAAGAATTATGGCCTCTCTTTAAATGGCAACAGGGCCTCCCACCCTGGTGGGTCCATTCGTTTCTTGCCTCTAAGACTGAAATGAAGTGGCTTTTCATCTCCTACTTGGCTGTCCTGTTGAAGTGGCTTATGGAGGAGGTGATGTTGACCTGAAGTAGGATCCATTGGTGTTTGGTGTGACAGGATCTGAGTTTTGGTATTTGTGTTGTTGTGGTTCTGGGGGAGGGACTATCTCAGGCCTCTCTCTTCTCTGCTTATCACATCTTACATGTATCACCTGTTTTCACTTTAAAGGCATCTTCCTTTGTCTCTGAGTGGAGCAGCTCCAGCACACATTTCTAAGCTCAGTTTTCTCCCATAATGTTCCTCTTTCTCCCCCTTTGGAGAAGGAAATTCCTGTTTCGTGCTGCTGTGGCTTAATTCAACTGTGGGGGCTCTGCAGGGCTCCTGCCCCTGCTCAGCAAATAACTCTGCTGCCCTGTGATAACAGGCTTGTTGTCAGGGGTTATCTGCCCACTTCCATCACAGCTTGGGGTTGTTGTTATTATTTTGGGGTGGATCAGTAGCCCTGAGGTGTGTAGGGACCTGATCCTTCAGGAAAAGAAGTTGGCTGGTAAGTGTGAGATGAGGGGTTTGTTGCCTTGTGGAACCACCCTTGGTCTGTGGCAAAGAGTGGGACCTGGGGTGGATACTGGAGGGTTTCAGGCACCAGCAGAGTGTCTGGGGTGGTGCTGTGGTTTGTGCTGCTGAGTTCTGCTCTGTTTGGTTGGATATTGGGAACAGTCTCTTCATGGAAAGGGTTGTCAGGCCCTGGAAATGTGCTGCCTGGGGGGGTGGTAGAGTCCCCATCGCTGGAGGGGTTTGGAAGCTGTAGATGTGGTGCTGAGGGACATGGTTTGGTGGTGGCCTTGGCAGGGCTGGGTTAATGGTTGGACTGAGTGATCTGAAAGGTCTTTTCCAACCAAAATGATTCTGTGATTATCTGTGATGTTGGGATCCACACACTGTGGGTCTCCCTTCCCTCAGAGCTCACCCCACTGGCCACATACCTCTTTTTAATCACCAGAAGAGATGTAATTTGCAGCTTTCTAACCAAGTTACTGATCTTTGGGGATGTAAGAAGCCCAGTTCTGAGGCTGGGGATTGGCTTCTGTTGGGGGAAATGGATTACAACTGGAAGAGGGAGATTTAGGTTGGACATGAGGAAGGAATTCTTGAGTGTGAGGGTGGTGAGAGCCTGGCCCAGGTTGCCCAGGGAAGCTGTGGCTGCCCCATCCCTGGCAGTGTTGAAGGGCAGGTTGGATGGGGTTTGGAGCAACCTGGGCTGGTGGGAGGTGTCCCTGCCCATGCAGGGGGTTGGAACTAGGTGATCTTTAAGGTCCCTTCCAACCCAAACCAGTCTGGGATTCCATTATTGCCAAACCCATTTGGGGCAGGTTTCAGTGTCCAACCACCCCCTCTCTCTGGCAGCATCCCTGGGTTCCTGCAGTCACTGCCAGGACTGACTCCTTCAGGAACCAGCACAAACCAACCAGAACATCACTCTTTGATTCCTCACCTGCTTCTTCCTTTCCATCCTGTGTCTTTTCAGGCAGATTTTTTGAAAGGATTACCAGTCTACAACAAAAGCAACTTCAGCAGATTCCATGCGGACTCTGTGTGTAAAGCATCAGTAAGTATTGCCACGTCCTCCTGCTTTTGGGGGAGGTTTCCTTGCACAGAGTGAAATCAGCTTAAAAATTAGTCTTTTTTTGCCTCTTCAAAAGCACATGTGATCAGAGCTGATAGTTCATGAGCTGAGATTGGCAAAGAAAACTTCCTGCTTGCTTTGGTGAGGAATGTGTCCTCACATCAGCCAAACCACATCTGTGGTGCTTGCGTTGTATCTATGTTCTTTAAGGGTGGCCTTAGGTCCTGAAAAACATGAAAACTGGAGCTTTTTGCCATCTCTGGTCTGTAACTGTTGCAATTCTTCTATAGAACAGACGACCCTCGGTGTATCTTCCCACCAGAGAATACCCATCTGAGCAAAGTAAGTCTGTCCCCCTCAAGTGTGATGGTTTTAGTGACTTTGTTCTGTTCTAATATTAAGTACTGTGTCCAGTTCTGGAGCCCCCAACATAAGAAGGCCATGGAGCTCCTGGAGAGAGGCCAGAGGAGGCCACAAAGATGAGCCAAGGGCTGGAGCAGCTCTGGGGACAGGCTGGGAGAGTTGGGGTGTTCAGCCTGGAGAAGAGAAGGCTCCAGGGAGACCTTAGAGCACCTTCCAGTGCCTGAAGGGGCTCCAGGAAAGCTGGGGAGGGACTTGGGACAAGGGCAGGGAGGGAGAGGACAAGGGGGGATGGATGAAAAGTGGAAGAGGGAGGTTGAGGTTGGACATGAGGAGGAAATTCTTTGGTGTGAGGGGGGTGAGACCCTAGCCCAGGTTGCCCAGGGAAGCTGTGGCTGCCCCATCCCTGGCAGTGTTGAAGGGCAGGTTGGATGGGGCTTGGAGCAGCCTGGGCTGGTGGGAGGTGTCCCTGCCCATGCAGGGGATTGGAACTAAATGATCTTTAAGGTCCCTTCCCACCCAAACTGTTCCACGATTCTACACGGGCATTCTTGAACTGTCACCGTGTGTGTCCAGTCACTGGGTTCTGTGCCTTTCCTCTGCCCTTGTGAAGTGATCAGGGTCCCTGTTACTGAAAAGGCCCCTGCCTGGGGTGTGATGTGGTGGAGTGATGCCTAAACCAGTTCAAAACTCTTCTTTAAAATGACCCCCCATGTTTCTCTCTCTCTCTTTTCCCTCCAGTCATAGTTACAGAAAAGACAAATATACTTTTGCGTTACTTACACCAGCAGTGGGACAAAAAGGTATGGTGATGTTTTCTGCATCTTCTTATATTCCTAATATTATTTGGCCTTGCTTTGCTGGCTGGGGCTGCTGGAGCTGCCTGCTGATCACAGCCAGGTAGTGAAGATTCATGATGAGGGCTGATCAGGCCCAGGTGGTGTCAGGAGCCACAACTCTGCTCTTTAAAAGGCTGGATTTTTTTCTTTCAATCTGAGGGATGTTGACTCAGTGTTTAGTCTAGAAGGTGGGGGCTGCAGTTGATCATCTCCTGCAGTTTTTCCTCTGTGACCTTGGCAGGTTGGTCTCCCTGTGCTCAGTGTCTCTGCTGCAGGAGGGTGAAGCTCCTCTCCCCCCCAGGGCGGTTGGGAGGAGAGTTTGGAGGCACCAAGGAGGCTGTGGAAGTGCCTCGGGGGCAGGATCAGAGCTCTCCCATGAGGAGCACACAAAGGAGTGTGTGCTGGTGCTGGAGACTGGGATTCCTGGCTGGGAGCACTGGGAACAAGGCTCTGGCTTAGGAGGGGAGTTGGGGGAGTGGTGAGTGTGACCATGGGCTGAGCAGAGGCTGCAGAGGAACGTGGAGAGAGGGAAAATGATGAGGAACTTGGAGGCTGAAAGGGGCCTTTGTGTGTGGCACAGACTCTGGGAGATCCTTGTAGGTTCAGGGACTGACTCAGAGCAGTGGGAAAGAGGATCTTACTCATGTTCCTGCACTGTTTGAGATCTGTACATAAAAGTTGCTGAGATCCATGGTGCTTTAGTCCCACCTGCAGATCAGAAGAACAATCCAGAAGGATTGTTCAGCACTGAGTAGAACCCTCAGTGCCTGTCCCACCAGAACCTTCCACAGACAAAACCTTCTTCTACCAACACGACTCTGAGGCTTTGCAGGGTCTCACTGTGGCTCTCCCTGTCCCCACAGAACGCAGCAAAGAAGAGAGATCAAGAGCAGGTGGAAATAGAAGGTGAGAACTCGGCACCACCACGGAAAATCGCTCGGACAGACAGCCAGGACATGAACGAGGACACTTAAACTCTTGGCTTCCTCCTCTCCTACTTTGCAGGCGCTTCCTGTTTTGTCTCCAAGTGTGTAAATTTTTGCCCCCATCTCTCACCCCTCCACTATGCAGCCCAAACCACTTCTGACTTCATAGGAGCCAATGTATTTATTTTTATTTCTTTCCCCCCCCTCCCCCCCTTCCATTTTTTATTTATGCCCTAACACTTCCGGAGCAGCGGTGGAACGAGTCAATGATGTAGTATAACCTTAGTTCCCCCTTTTTAAAAAGAATATACACTGTCACTTTCACAGGTTTTGTTGGATCTGTTACCTGAACAATCAGATTGATGGGGGCCTGGGGTGGGAGAGGTGGGGCAGGCTTTGAAGTTCATGTGCCCCTTGACTTGTGACACGTGGTTAACTCCTCCCCAGCCCAGGTGTGGATTATTCTCAAGTGATCTGAAACTGGCACCACACTTTAAAAAAAAAAATAATCATAAATTCTGGGTGTCATTGAGGGTTCTGTTGGTCTGAGCAAACCTGCTGTCAGCTGGATCTGTCAGTTGCTGTTCTGGTCGTGCCAGGGTCACCTGGCAGCCCACGCTGTCCCACGCATCGGTGGCTGTGGAGGATCCCAGGGAAAGGGGTGTTGCTTTGGTTGCTCTTCAAATTCTACCCGTCCCTTGGGCTTGATCAGACTGATGTGTGCACCTTCTCCGTTGGAACAGAAGGATGGTCCTCTCCTGCTCTGAGGGGTTGGCCAGCAGTGTCTGTGGATGGGATGGAGCTGGATGAGCCCTGAGCACCTCGACAGCTCCAGCTGGTTCTCCACCAACTGCTGGCTCAGAGTCGTGTTTTCCTGTCCTCTCAACATGTCTGGAGTGGAGCCCAGGACTTGGAGTTGATCAAAATGTGAGCTTCCATGGTCTGTGATGAAGACCAACCTCCTTTGGACTGTTCAGTGCCTGTTGCCCAGAGCCCTTCACTGACTCTTCAATGGAGACCTGTACGTTGTCAGGGTGGATCCAGATGTGCAGAGACTGAAAGGAAATGAGCTTTGTCACCTGGAGGGGACAGGAAAGGTGTAGCTTAGTCATGATGTCTTGTCTGCTTAGCAAGGAGCTGCCTTCACGCTGTGTTAGTTGGAATTGTTGCATTTAGAGCTGTGTTTTTTTTCCCCCCCCTCCTTCACAAATCCCAGACACCGACTGAAGAAACAGCATGGATATTTTTCCAGAGCTCCTGGATAATCCTGGTGGCAGTGGCTGGTGTGGCTGTGAGCTTGGAGGGTCTCTGCTGCCCCCCTTCCCACGGCACCCCTATCCAACAGGGGGTGCCAGTGCTCCAGGTTTTGGGATGAAGGGAGACAAACTGTTGCTGGGCCCGGATGCTGCAGGGCAGAACCTTGGGAAGAGCAGGGAACAAACGGCTCCCCTGGCAGGTCTGAACTAGGCACCAAGTTCCTGACACAAGGAGTGGATCCAACACTGAGTAGTTGAGAACTTTGTACCTGCCTCAAAAACAAGCAACGACACCCAAGCAACAAAACAAAAAGCAACCAACAAACCCTTTTAGCCACAGCAGTGACCTCCAACTTGCTGGAACATCTTGGAAGATGCCAGCTGTCTTGGTGAGGATAAAACACACGTGGATTCCCATGTGATTCCCTGGTGACTCTGAGGATTCTTCCCAGAGCTACTCTGGCCAAAAGTGCTTTTGTGGAAGATGTTGGTGAAACTGAGGCTGAAGAAGCTTTGTGAAGAGCTGTGAAACACCAAGAGAGGGAAGGGACACCAAGGTGTGACCAGCTGCTGTGCTTGGCAAAGCTGCAGCCTGGCAGTGGTGTTTGTGCAGTGCTCCCAAGTTGTACAATCCCTGTAATTCCTGGTCAGCCTGGTAAGGTCTGAGCTTTGCTGACTTCTCTGCTAGACAGAGTGATGTGCTATTAAAGAGAGATGGCAGCTCCTTCCTGCTGTAATCCCCCCTCTTTGTCCCCTCTGTGTCTTTTTTAAAGGAAAAAATGACCTTGTTGGTTGTGGGGAGGCCTGGAAACAGGGCAGGTGTTTTTCAGGAGGTAAAAGCAAGTTGCCTTTTTAAGGTAGTTCTGGAGTCAGAGGGATGTGACGTTGTGGCACTGGTTGGTTGGCCTGGCTGTGGACAAGGATTTCATACCCACAGTGAGGCTTTCTCCATCCCGTTGGATCCAAAGGGAGCAATTCCATCCTTCCTCTTCCAACTTTTCCCACTCTGCTGCTGCCTCATGGGTGCTCTCCTCCAGCTCCTGCACTTTGCTCCTCTCCCATCTCTTTTAAGACCTGGTAAGTGTTTGAACATTGCCTGGAAGATCTGCTTTGCCTGACTGTGACTTCCTGGTGCCTTAGTGCATGGAAAACCACAACAAATATGTTGGGAAAAAAACAAAAACAAAAACAAATACAAAACCAAGCCCTGGGTTTTGCTGAGCCCACTTTGTACCATCCTGAGCTCTGACTTCCAGCCCTCTTGTTACAGAGTGACTGAGACCTGGTGACCCTCAGGGTTGGGGGTTTTTTTTTGTACATCTCTGCCTGGTGTTTTTATTGTTTCTCTTACCAATGTAAACTGCAGGTTTGGGTTTTTTAATGAAAACTTGAGCTACTTCTCAGAGATGGGAGTTTTGGGGTGTTCTGTTGTTGTTTCTTAGCCCAATGAAGCGCCTTTTCTCAGAAGTCAGAGCAGCAGGAACCTGGTGCTGGAGGCCACAGGTCTGTCTGGGAGGAGCCCCTTCCAGAGGACCCTGCTCTTTGCTGTGGGGAACACCTGGAGCTTGTGCCTGGAGTGAGTGACTAGATCTGAGTTGAGAATATTAACCAAAAAAATCAGGCCCTGCCTTTTTTTCTAGCACAAAAAACCCCCACTGGTGACTGGTGTGCAGGGAAACTGATGTTTGTTGAGGTGTAATAACTGATGGTTTATGATCACCTTTTTTTTTTTTCTTTTTAAGGGAAGAAATAATTCTAAAAAAACCCGCAAACTCACGCAAGAGGTGGGGAAATGTTGAAAAAAAGAGGCTAAACTTGAGGAAGTTTTGTGAATTCCCTTGGAATTCCATCTGAGCAGCAGGGTCTGTGTGTGTGGCTCCCGGGGTGTGCAGGGTGGGTTGGTCTGTGTTCACTCGGGTACCCTTGGCCTCTGCAGCTTCCAAGGTGTTTCCTGTTTCTGTCCTTGGAAGTTATTTTTGAGACCCTGGGGAATGTTGCCTTGAGCACCCTGCTCTGCCTCTGGGATCATCCCTGCTCTGCCTCTGGGATCATCCCTGCTCTGCCTCTGGGATCATCCCTGCTCTGCCTCTGGGATCATCCCTGCTCCCAGCACAGGGGGTTTGGGGTGTCCTGGGCTCCCTTCCAACCTTGGGAAGAGCCAAAACCTGTGGCTGGAAGGTTTGGGTGGGTGTGAAGCTGCTGAGCTGGGGGGGCTGTTGGCAAAGCTGGTGGGTTCACAGGCACAAGTCCTGGAACCACCTGGTGCTCTAAAGACCAGGGAGAGGCAGGATGGGGAGCAGGAAAGATCCCATTGCCTGGAACGAGCCTGGCATGGGTTGAAATTCTTTCCCACAGGAATATTTGAGGGGAGCAGAAGCTTTTAGATGTGTTTCACCAAGAGGCTCCGTTGAGGTGCACGATGCTGTAAGAGGATGGGTTTTAGAGGCAGTTAGATAATGTTAGAGCTGTTTGGGTTTTAAACAAAGACTTGCTTTCCTAACCTTGGCAAGGGATGAAGCACCAGCAGCTCCTGGGATGTGTGTCCTGGGGTGTTGGGAGCTGGTTGCTGAGCTGGGTTGTGACCAATCCCAAGGACACGCTTCACCCTCCTGCTCTTTGTCATCCTGGTGAAGGTGTCACCAACAGGCTTGGTCACCTCCCCCGTCCTCAGGGCTGTCCTGATGGAAGGCTGGGGAGCTGGGAGGAGAATTGGCTGGGAAACAGGTTTCCTTCCCTCTCCAGCACGTGCCTTATGCAGCACTTCCCTTCTCAGCCTTTGGGCTGTTCCCTGTGGGGCTCACTTGGAGCATCCTGGACTCTGACCGTAACATTCTCACTCTATTCCAGGTAGTTTTATTTTTAAAGCTCTTTTTTTCTGAGCTCCTTGGCACTGGCCTTAAGGGCAAAGACCAAGCAGGAATCCTGGATTTTTCCTAACCCTGCAGCTGTCAGTCCTGTTTCCTGCCTTGTGTCCAGACCCCAGCTCCCTCTTCTTGTTTGTTTGTTTTTAAGATACTTCTCTTTAAGACCTGCATATCTAGGGTAGGAAAACTGATTTGTTTTCTTGGATGAGCAGGCCCTGGCAGCAGGGAATGATGCCACACACTGACCATGACCACAGGGGTTCCAGCTCATTTATTTCCCTGTTTCCTTAGATTTTTGGGGGGTTTTTTGGATGTGTAATAGAGCTTGTCCCAGAACACATGTGCTGAGTTATCTTTTCTATTAAAAAACGTGCGACAACTTGAGAGTTTAAAGTCAGGGAGGAGGCAGGACTTCTGGAACCTCTTTTTTTTAATTTATTTTTTAACTACTGGGGAGAAAAAAAGGAATATTGAAAAGGCTGTGGGAAGAAGGGCTTTGGAACTGAAACAAGAGAATGGGATTCCAGCTTTCAGATTCACACTGGGAGTGTTTCTAAAGGCAAAGCTTCCCAAGTGTGTCCTCAGATAGGAGGAACTAAAGCCTCTTTGATAGGTGTGATTTGTAGAATTGGGTTCTAGGAATTCAAAACCAGTCTCACTGGTGGGTCTTGAGGAGTCTGGGTGGTTTCAGCCTTTCCTGTAGGGCCCCAAGTGCAGACCTGGCAGTTCAGCTGGTGAGGTGGAAGAGCAGCCCTGGTAAAACTTGACCCCTTTTCAAATCAGGGGGTTTTATTTTCACATCAGGTGGGAAGAGGAGCTGTCCCTCAGCTGCCTCCTGCACAAGCAGCACAGCAACTTGTGCTTTTCATGCTAATACTCTGCTTTTCATTTCCTCACCTTCATGACCAAAGCAGACTTGGGTTTGGTGGTGACCAGCAGGAACTTCTCACTTGGCCTCATTGCTGAGCATCCCCAGGACAGCTCATCCTCAGGGAGCTGCAGGGCTGGGCTTAAAACACCCAGGGCTTTTGTTTTTGTTGGTATCAGATTATGTCAGACAGCCTGACAGGTCAGATCCCCTCGGGTGCTGTGACAAGTGGGGTGTCTGTGAGGGGCTGGGGGGCAGCAGAGGGACCCGTGGGGAGCAGGACTGGCTGGTTCCTTCCTTAACGATGGCTCATTAAGGACACAGGATGACTAATTACTGGAAGGAATAGCCTGGAATCTGCAGGACGCTCAGGGCTGAGTCACTGCTCTCTGTGCTACAGTTGTGCCCCTTTCCCAACACGTTCACTTCCCAATAATCAGCACCCAGTGGGTGATTAACGAGATCGATTGGGTATTTTTAATTAAACCACCCCAGCCTTGAACACTGTGGCCTCTCTCCTCCCCAGCTGCTCTGACCCTCTCAGCTCAGCACACACAACCCCAGGCTGGTTTTTGGCAGCTCGTGACTCCCTCTTTCCTTCCAACCTCTCTTTGCAACTTGAATTTTCCTCTTCTACAAAAATACTGTTTGCTGGGGCTGGGAGAGGGGGGGTTTCCCCCCAAAAAGCTGCACGTTGGCAGAAGGGCTGCCCTGGTGGAGTAACTGTAAATACACTGTCTGTCAGATGTCATGGCCATTGGATTTTATTTGTTTGGGTTTTGTTTGCATTTCTTTTTAAACTATTCCATGTTTGATACTGTGTATAATAAATTTGCAGAATTTAGAGGATTATAATAACTGGCTTTGTTCTTCCTCTGCCTGACAACACGAGTGAGAGCTGCTGGGCTTGGTGGGGCTTGTCCTTCTGTCACCATCCCTGACTTTCTGTCACCATCCCTGACTTTCTGTCACCATCCCTGACTTTCTGTCACCATCCCTGACTTTCTGTCACCATCCCTGACTTTCTGTCACCATCCCTGACTTTCTGTCACCATCCCTGACCTTCTGTCACCTTTGCCCTGTGGTAGAGGCCTGTGAAGGGTGACAATGTCCCTCATGTCCCCTTCCTCCTTTCCTGGGGACAGGAGCTTCTTCCCCTGAGTGTGCAAACCCCCTGTGGGCAATAATCGAGCCAAGGCCTCAGGCTTGTTGAAATAGATTAATATTTTTTTTTTTAATTGCATTTCTGCAGGTTTTACAAAAATATGACAAAAATAAATTAAAAAGAAATAAATAACCCCCTTCCTTTCTTTTTGTTTCCAAAGAAATCTAACACAGCAAGGGAGGAAAAAAATGACAAACCAAACCAAAACCAACTCAACTCTTCCCTCCTTGGTTCAGGAACTGCCCGGCAGGGTGGGAGCCCAGGCAGATGCCTGCTTGTAGAAATCATATGTATAGAGAAATGTTTTAAAAATACCCTGGTCTGGGGAGTCCTGGCAGCAGCAGGTCCCTGCCCTCCCCTCGGGCACGCAGGGTGGGAAGACATGGTTGCAGGGCTGTTACTCCCAGGAGGGAAATGGGATGAAAGGAACTCCCTTTAGGACCAGGGTTGGAGGGGGGCAGAGCTGAGAACTGGCCCCCAAATTAAATGGAAGGAGTGAGCCCTGCCTGCTCTGGGGGTGCAGGCAGGTCAGGGGGGAGTCTCAGGCTCTACACAGTCCCGGGGGGGGAGCAGTGGGGGTTTGGGGTGACCTGGTACCCCCAGCCTGGCTCTCATTTTTCTGCCATCTGCTCCAGGGCATGGCCGTGGGTCTCCAGGGCTTTCCCAACACTCCCTTTTCTCTGGTTTTTGTCCCAAATCTTTTGTCCCGAAATCTTTCCTGCATCCTCTGCTCCTCCTGTGGGAGGGTGAGGGGGGACCAGTGGCCCTGGGGAGGGGGCTATGAGGGGACAGCAAAGCTTGTGATCTTGTCCCCTCTGCAGTGCAGGGAGCCCACCCTGGTGGCCTTGACCTTGGAGAGGATCTCCCTGCCAGGCTCAGCCCTGGCCTCTCCTGCCCTTATTGCTCTGGAAAATGGCTTAATTCAAAGATAAATTAAATTAAATTACATGATGTGTGGAAAGAGACGGCAGGGGGGGGAAACAACAACCTGACGTTTTTCTGCAGCCCAGGCCTTGGGGAGAGAGGGGGGCACGGCCCCTGCCTGGGCCAGGCACAGTGATGGGGCAGCCCCCCCCACAGCCCAACCCCCCAAACCAGCCCCCCCCATCTCTCCCCACCTTGCTTTGGAAATGGTTGGTGGGCAGAGAGCAGAGCTGGTGAGGAGGGCAGGGCTGGATGTCCGCAGCCGGGTCACCCATGGACACCGGGCGCTGGGGTGCCACCACCACCCTTGTCCCCCCCAAAGCGAAGCAGCAGGGACACAGAGCGGCGGCAAAGCAGGGGGGGTGGGGGGAACCGCCCCCAGCCCCTTCCCCACGGCAGCGGGGCCGGGGCTGTGAGAGCAGGAAGAGCAGCCGCTGCCAAAACCTTCGCCCCGGGAAGAAGCGAAGCTGCTCCCACCCCCCGGCTGCCCCCCAGCCCCTTCTCCCAGCCTCTGCTCCGTGGGCCAGCGCCTTATTGCGGAAGAATTCCAAGAAACGGGAAAGCAGAGCAGGGGAAGGGACCGTCCCGGCTGGTGTCGCCGGTGCCAGGTCTCGCCTCCGCCGCCTGGAGCCGTGGGACGAAGAAGGGAGCGAGTCGCCTGCCTTGGGGGTTGGTTTGGGTTTTTAGTGCAAGAAATGCTGCCCATGCGTGGGAATCCGGGCCGAGCCCCCCCTCCCTCCCGGCCGTCCGGGCTGCGGGCAGGAGGATGTCCCGGTGTTGGGAAGGAATCCAGGCGGAGGCAGCCGGTGGGTGCCGGGGGGGTGGCTGTGGGGCAGGGGCTGTAGGCACGGGTGAATCGGGCTCCTCTCGCCGTTCCCGCCGTCTCGTCCCGCCGCCAACGGAGACGCCGGTGCCCGGTCCCGCTGGACCCCGCAGCACCCAACTCCCCCGCCGAACCGCAGCGTCTCCCTGGGCCGAGTCCTCAGGTGCGGAGACGGCGGCCGGGACCCCCGGCTCGTGGACGCAGAGCTGGGCCGGGGCATCTCCCAGCCGCGGGACGGGGAATCCTGCCGGGACGCTCCGGGCTGCCCCCGCTGCCAAGCGCCTGGCTCTGGCGTCCTCGGTGCCCGAGGCGGCCGGACCCCCCCCCCGGAGCTGGGGACGAGGGGCTGGAAGGACACGAGGGGACAGGGCAGAGGGGGACGGTGCAGAGCGAGGGGCGAGCGTTGGCAGCCGGCGGGCTCAGCCCTGCGGCGGGGACGGCAGGCGAGAGGGTGACAGTGGCTGCGGGGACCAGGGACCGCAAAAGGTCCGGTTAGAGTCTGTAGCCCCCGCTCTCCTCCTCCGCCCGGCTCTCCGGCTCCTCTCGGCCGCCCTCCTCCGGCATCCCGTTGAGATGGGACTTGCTGGGGACCGGCCGCTCGCCCGTGTCCGCCGAGGGGCCGGGCCGGGGCTGGGGGGAGGCGGTGGCCGCGGCCCCGTTGCCCCCGGCCCCTTCGGACTTGCCGAAATTGAAGAGCTTGCCGGGGTTGAATGGCTTGGTGGGCGACTGGACCTTCTCGGTCCCTGTGTCCCGCTTAGTCTCTGGGGATTTCAGGAACTTGAAGCTGAGGAATCCAGGGAGTTTGTTCTCGCTGCCCGTGGGGGACTGGGGGGACCTGGCGGCGGCCGTGCTGCCAGCCCCGGCCCCCCCCGGAGAGGAACTTGCCCTGCAAAGGGATGATCTGCTTCAACTTCATCACGTTGTTGGTGGCCAAGAGGGAGCTGGGTCTCTTGGGCTTGTCGGAGCCGTGCGAGGAACCCCCGGAGCCTTTCCCTTTGCTTTGGCTCTTCTCGTGAGCCGGGTCCTGCCCGGCGGCCTCGGCCTTGGTCTCGTCGCGGTTGGCCTCGCGTTCCCGGCGGGCCTGGAACTCCGCGTGTCGCTGCCGCTCCTCCTCCTCCCGCTTGCGCCGCTGCTGCTGCTGGAAGTGGTGCTGGGCCTGCCGCTCGTGCTTCTGTCGACAGGACCCCGTCAGCCCCCCCAGGGAACATCCTGGGGACCCCACCGACCCCCGCGCTCCCACCCCCGCACTGCCTACCTTGAAAGCCTCGCGGCGCTGGTACTCCAGCTTGGCCATCTCCTCAGCCACCCAGGCGGGGATGTCGGGAATGGCCACTTGGATGATGTACTTCAGGAGCAGGGCGAAGTGCTGGGGAGGGGGGGATGGACACAGGGCTGGCTGAGCATCCCCAGCCCTGCGGGACCCCTCCTGAAATGCACCCACAAGGGATGGGGGGATGGATGGAAGGATGGATGGACAGACGGACGGACGGATGGAGAGACCCTACAATAACACCCCAGGGGGCTTCTGAGCCCCAGCGTGTTGCTCAGCAGCAACAACCCCTGCAGTGAAGTGTTTAAGGCTGAGACCCCATCCCTGGAGGGAAGGGTCTGCAGGAGCCCTTGGCTGAGCCAAGACACCACCAGGAGACCCTACAACAACAGAAGGTGATGGGGTGGGGGGTGCGAGCCCTGGGTGCCAGTGCCCTACCTCCAGCACCACCACGGAGATGATGGCTCCCTCGGGGCTGAGCCAGGGGAAGAGGCGCTGGAGCTGCCCGCACTGGGCGATCAGGTAGCAGTTGACCACGATGGCCAGGACGCCCATGGCCTCCATCACCTTCTGCAAGAGCAACAGGGCTGGGGATGAGCCCCTAGCCAGCTGGGACCCCTACCAGGCCCCCTGCCAACCCCCAACCCACCTGCCACTGCCCGATGCTCTCCACCCGCTGGCCGAAGGGTCGCTGCAGCCCCGTGCACAGCTTGAAGGCGTCGCTGCGGATCTCGATGACGTTGTTCACCAGGGCACACATGGCGGCCAGGGGGAAGGCAGAGGAGAAGAGCACCACGTACCCAAACTGGATGAACATCTCCTGGTAGTCCTGGAAGGTGTCCTAAGGAGGAAGAGGAGAAGGAAGAGTGCGTTGCAATGGGGCTGGGAGGGGGTAACAGGGCACCCCACCAGCCCTGTGTGTGTCCCCCCCTGGGGCTGCTCACCTCGTACTTCTTCATGCAGCTCTCCACCTCCGCCTGGGTCAGCTGTGTGGAGTAGTCCTCCTCCGGCGGGTCGATCCACGATGCCCGGTTGCGTTTCCGCCCTTCCTCCTCCCCCTCCTCCTCCTCCTCCCTGCCCTCAGCCCCTCTCCTCCTCCGGCCGGCCCGCGGGACCACCGCCGGCTCCACCGCCTTGACGGGGCTACCGGCCGCGCCTTCGGCCTCCTCCTCATCCTCGCACAGCTCGAAGACGGCGGCGGGATCCATGCCCTTCTCCACCATGGTGGGGCTGCCCTCCTCCAGGAAGCTCTCGTCCTCGGGGCCGCCGGGCTCCCCGCCGCGCCGCTCCGCCCTCTCGATGAAGCTCACCTTCTTCAGCTTCAGCCCGCAGTCCAGGGCGCTCTCCTCCTCCGAGTCCGACTCGCGACGCTCTTCCTCCTCCTCCTCTTCCTCCGGGACCCCGCAACCCCCGTTCAGACACTTCTTCTCCCCCCGTGGCCCCTCGGGGGGGGCCGGGGGGTGGCGGCGGGGGGTGAGCAGGCTGAGGATGGCGTGGACGAGCTGGCGGAGGCTGCGGAGGTCCAAGTCCCCCCGGCGCAGCCGCTGATACAGGTGGGGCTGTGACACCTCCCGGACGTTCTGCAGGAACTGGCGGGTGATGAGCAGCGTGGCCAGCATCTGCATGGGGACACGGGGGGCACAGGCTGTCACCCGGGGAGGGGACGGCACCCGATGTGTCCCTGCATTCCCATCACCTGCCCCTGCGGGGTCCCTGCTGCTCCCCGTGGCTGTGCTGGCCACAGAGCCCCGGTGTCCCCCCTCCTGTGACCCCTCCATCAGTGACAACTGACGGGATGGGACCTCAGCAGCTCCGGGGTTGTTGTGTGCCACCACCAGCTGGAGCAGATCCAGGCCCCGGGGGCAACAGGGGTCCCAAGGTGGGGTGCAAAGGGTGCCCACCCACCCCCTCCCCACCTCCCAGCTCCTACTTTGGATACTCCCAGTTTCCAGCAAAAGCCCAGGAGGCCCTTAAAGAAGATGAGGGAGAGGTGGAGGTGGAGGAGGATGAAGGGGAGGAGAGCCTCTTTGAGCTGACGCACGAGGCTTTGGGAGAGAGAGAAGATGAGCAGGAGCTGTGGAAGGGACAGAAGAACAGACAGACAGACAGAGAGACACCGTGAGCAGGGGCAGGGGCTGGGAGTGTGGCAGCAGGGGGGATGCGGGGACAAGCCGGGGGGAGAGGGGGATGGTGGCAGGGGTGGGGGGGTGGAGGACATCCGTCTGTCCGTCTGGGCGGTGCCGGGGGGGGCTCAGACGGCCCCGCTGCCCCCGGCACAGCCCCTCACCTCCTTCAGCCGCTCCATGTCTTTGAGGTAGAAACCGATGTAGAAAAGACTCAGGTATGAATTTACAAACTGAAACTGCGGGAACAAAGGGGAAGGGGTTGGAGGGGGGTGAGCGAGGGGTGGATACCAGGATCCCCCTCCCCCCCGTCCCCTCCAGCCCCCCCGGCCCCCTCTCACCAGGACCATTTTGATGATGAGGTGTTTCTCGTAGGCACTCTGCAGGCGATAGTTCTCTGCAAAGCAGAGTTGGGGGGGGGGGGTTCAGAGAGGGGGTCGAAGGGGGGGTGGGTTGTCCCAGCACCCAGCCCTGCTCCCCTGGTGCCACCCCCACGCACCCATGTCGTTCAGCCAATAGGCAATCTTCTTGTAAACCTCATCGCAGGTGGTGACGATGGCGGCCAGGATGATTTTGGGGAGGAAACGGATGATCCGGGGCAGCTCCTGGATGCTCAGCACAAACTCCTGCACAGGGACAGGGATGAGGACTGGGTCAGTACTGGGGTGGTGGTGGTGGGGAGGACCTGGCAGCCCGATGTGGGTGGGACAAGGACCCACCTGGAGCTGGAAGCAGCCCAGCATGAGGAGGAAGACGCAGGAGAGGCAGGCGAGGCAGACGGGGAGGCTGACCAGGCACTGGAAGAGCAGCCTCTTCCACGGGGGGTAATAAAACTCCTCGGCACTGGTCACTGGGCTGATCCTCTTAATGCCCTAATTGGGGAGGGGGACATACAGCATTGTGTGACCCTCCCAGAGCGGGGAGCCCCACGGGATCCCCCCCGAACCCAGTGCTGACCCCCTCAGGGTGTCGCGAGGGTGACAGTTCTCTGCACTGAGCTTGGGTGGCTCAGCGGGGTCAGGAGAGGGGGGGGGGGCAGCAGTACCCCAGCCCCAGGGACATCCCCGCCCCCCCCAGGGCTCACCCTGAACTGGGGACGTGGCTCCTCAATGGACTCGGCCGGGGTGTCCAACGTCCCCCACTTGTAGGCGAACTCGGCTCCCCGGCGCTTCCACTCCTCGAGGAAGAGGGTGGACCAGATGACATTGAAGAGGGCAAAGACCACGCAGCAGATATCCTGGCTGGTCTGCAGGACAGATGTCACCAGGGTCTGTCCCCTCCTGTCCCCAACACCCCCCCCCCCCCAGCCCTAGGGAGCCACATGGTGCTGCTCCAGTCTCACCACCATGGACTTGGAGCCTCCCAGCTCATAGCAATTACACCATTAAAACACCGTAGGGAAAACCTGGAGCAAGGTGGGATGGAACCACCCTCCCCCCGGCCCCGAAATATGGGAATTTGCCCCATTTCCCAGCCCTTCCCACCTGGTCACTCTCGGTGAAGGTGTAAAGAAGAGAGCCAAAGATGGCAGGGTACACCATGGCAGAGGTGTAGAAGCCCAACCAGGCGAAGTACATGGCAATCTTCACCCCAAAGTAGTCACAGATCTCATCTGGGGTGGGGTAAAGGGGGGCATGAGCAGGGCTGGGACCCCCCCCAGACTCCTCCCATGTCACCCCCCAGTGCCTCACCGAGGGGCTGGGCCTCACAAACCGCCTGCACCCAGGACTTCATCAGCCTCTTGAGGATCCTTTGCTCGTGCAGTGGGAAAACCTGCTGGATAACGCCGCGGGCTGCCAGCTCCGGGACTGCGCCGCGGGGCAGGGGGTGAGGGACAGGCTGTGGGGACACTGCCAGCCCCCCACGGCTCCCCTCAGTGTCACACTCACTGATGGGCTGTCCCTCGAGGAAGTGGATGTTGTGCAGCGACTCGCCCTGCTTGGCGCGGAGGTTTTCCAGCCAGTACCTGATGATGTTTTGCCGTTCCTGCGGCATCACGACAGGATTGAGCAGGGGGGTGATGGTCCCACTGCCTGGCCCCTCTCCTGCCACATCCTCAGCCCCTGCCCTGTCCCCTCCCCAGACCCACCTTGTCCCCTGGGCTGGGTGTCCCCGTGATGCCCTTCTTCATCTGGGGAAGGGGAGAGGACCCACCTTCCCTGCCCCATGGCCCTGCATCCCTGCCCCACATCCTTGCATCCCTGCATCCTTACCCCACATCCCTTCCCCATATCCCTGCACCCCCACAGCCCTGTATCCCCACATCCCTGCTTCCCTGCCCTTCATTCCTCCACATCCAACCTGAGAGGTGAAGAAGTAAAGCTCGTTCTCGATGTTCTCATAGATATAATCCTCCTCACAGGAGAAGCTCCTCATCCCCCCCCCGAATTCCGCTTTCACCGGCTTCCGCAGCCCGATCTCATCAGCCCCACGCAGCAAACTGCAGTGAGAGGGGACACAGCTGGGGACACGGCTGGGGACACGGCGGGGGACCTGGCAGGGGCTGGGGACATGGCTGGGACCTCACCTCTCGTAGGTGGCGGTGACAAAGAAGGCGTAGACACGGGTGTGCTTGTGGTGCCGGACCTGGACGATGAGCTCGGGGATGCCGAGGCGGATGTGGTTGAGGAGCCAGAGCAACGTGTGGTCGTCAGTGGTGTCTGGATGGTGCTGGTCAGTGTGGTCCGTGTCCCCCAGCACAGCCTGTCCCTGTCCCTGTCCCCATCCCTCCCCACATCCCCCATCATCAGCTCTGTGCTGCCACCCCAGTGCCCCACACCGGCACTGCCAGCCCCGGCCCTGGTCCCCTCATCCCCCCCTACCCGGGAAGGTCATGAGCACGTCGCAGTTCTCCGTGGGCACCGTCTTCATCCAGGCCTTGTGGGACATGATGTAGCGCCCGGCCTGGAGCAGCCGCTTCCCGAAGAGTTTATCTGTGGGATAAGGGAGGGAGGGGCTGAGCAGCTGTCGGATCCCGCAGGGCTGCCCCCCCTCCCCAGCCCTGGCATCCGGACCCCAAAGCACTAACAATTCAGCAGCCGGTACATGGGCTGGACTCCCGGCACGTCCCCGGTGGTGACTGTCCCCCATGGCAGCGGGTGGCCATGGCAGCGGGTCACAGCCCCGCTCCAGTGACGTTGGCCCCGGCTTCGGTTTCTCCTCCGGCAGCTCAGGGTGCCCAAAAAAATCCCCGGCAGCTGCCAGGGAGGAGCCGGCGGCGCGTCCCGGCACCCCTGGGGTGCTGGGTGCCGTGAGGTGCCCCGGGATGCCCCCCTGCAGCCCCCCCAGCCGCTCACCTCTGCCCGCAGCCCCCCGGCGGGGCCGGGATCCGGCAGGGCCGCGGCTCCGGGAGCTGGGAAACCGCAGGAAAAATGGGGAGAGCGAAAAAGCAGCCGGTCTCCATGGAAACCCGGGCGGGCCCCGCGCCGCCGCGGCGAGGCGGGGTGGGAACGGTCCCCAGGGTCCCCTTGTCACCCCTCGGCGGGGGCTGGAGCAGGGACATGGCCCCTGTCCTGCTGCGGGGTGACCGCGCTGTGGGGACACACTGTCCTAGTGCCCAATGTCCCCATCGCACCTGTCAGGGTGGACGGGGACCGGGTGCATCCCAAAATACTGCCCGGAGCGGGCAGGAAGGGCAGGATGAAGCTCCCCAAAGATGCTGGGGTGGGTCCCCCCCAGCGGGACCCCGTTTGTCCCTGCCCCACGCCGGCAGTGAGCTCGGCCAACTCTCTGCCTCAGTTTCCCTTCCTAAAGCAGAGTCTGGAAGGGGCGGGGGGACTGATGCCCAGGGGAAGTCACGGTGCCTCCGGCTGCCCCAGGGCTGGGAAGGTCCCGGGGCTCCGGAAACGCTCCAACCGGGACCGGCCGGTCCCGAAAAACGGGAAATGCCAAACCTGCTCCGGCAGCTCCTGCCAGGGGATGCACCCCAGCTGCCGGACCCCCCCATCCCGGACCCCCTGGGCTGGAGGAGCAGAGCAGGGACACCCCCACCAGACGGGCTGAGACCCGACAAACTCATCGCCTGAGCCTGTGCGGCGCCGGGCTCTGAAAGGCCGCCCTGTGTTGGCACCGGGGGCGAAAGTCGGGGCCGGAGCCAGGCCAGCCAGCCGCCCCCGCCGCGGGCCCGATCCTGGCCCCGGGGGCACGTCCCGCACTGCCTGTGCCGGCGGGTGCCGCGGTGCTGCCGGTGCTGACCCACGGCAGGAGGAACAAAACCACCCGGAATTGTTTAGGCCCTGCCGGGAGCGGTGGGAGGCAGGGGGGCAGTATGTGGGGGAGCCCAGCTGATGGGCACAGCATGACACGGCATGGCATGGCACGGTACAGCACGGCAAGATGGCATGGTGTGGTACAACACGGCACGGTGCAACATGGCATGACATGGCACGGTATGGTACAGCACAGCACAGCACGGCATGGCACGGCACGGCACGGCACGGCAGAGCAGCCAGCAGAGCCTCCACACGCGTGTGCACCCACGAGCAAAGCTGGGCAATGCTGGGGGGGGGAGGGGGGTGCCCACCCCGAGGCCTCGGCTCTGGGTGCAGGAGGGCTTTTCCCACCCAAGGTCAAGGGAAAAGATGAGGCTGAGCCACAGGGGGGCCTCCAGCACCCCTTTGTCCCCCCAGCTGTGCACGGGGGGGCAGACCCTGCCTTTGCCTCCCTCCAGCCACACGGTCCTTGTCACCCCGCTGCCAGCAGCCCCCGGCCCCCTCCCAGCACCTGGTGCTGTCACCAAACCACAGCAGGGGTTCTCCGGGGATGGAGCTCCTCAGCCCCTCTGTCCCCCCTCCGCGTCCCCGGGGCCCCCCGCACGCCGGGGCCGTGCCGCTCACCTTGGCTCTCCGGGATAAGGTCACGGGAGCTGCAGCGCGGCGGGACCGGCGCTGCCCCGCCACCGAGCGGAGCCCGCGGCCACCGGGCGCGGGGGGCGTGGGGGAGCGGCCATGTCACCTGCCACGGGTGGCAGCGTCCCGGGGGGACACAAAGTGGGTCATCCCACCCCCCCAACCGCTCGGCTGCGCGGCGGGCAGCAGGGCCTGCCTGGGGGACCCCAACCCGGCCAGGGGGATGTCACCTGTCCCCGGGACCACCCTGGGGGGAGACCCCAAAAGCAGCTTGGGGACCCCAGATCAAAGCCCCCGTCGAGCACTCGCTGCCTGGTATTGTCCCGGGGGGGCTGGTCGTGGTGTGTGGGGGGGTATAGGCCTGTCTGGAGGGGACAAAAGGGGTCCGGCGGTGACACGGGGGATCCGTGGACCCGGTGGTGGGGGGGGTGACTGGTGCGTCCTGGGGGACACAGACCAGTGCGTGGGCCCCATCCCGGGGGGGTACGGACCAGTCCCGAGCAGGGACACACACACACAGCCCCAATTCCCCGAGGACCGGGCGTAGGGATGGAAATCCCGGGGGGGGGGACACGGATCTGTCCTGGGGGGTGCACGGACCCCCTCCGGGGGTGGTGTCCAGAGCCCTACCGGGGGCACGGCCCCTCCAGTCCCGGGGAGCCGCATCCCGGCCGAGCCCCGCCGCCATCCGCATCCACACATCCAGCCGCAGGGAGCGGCCCCCCCCCCGCACGCCCCCGCAGCTGCAGCCCTGACCCAACCCGGCCCCGAGGGCCGCCCCCCCCTGCCCCCCCGGTACCCCCGTACCCAGGACGCCGGTCGGAGCCGCCGGTTCCGTTCGTTCTTCGCCGGCCGGGGCCCGCCGGGACCGGTCACCGTCCTCGGGCATGGTGCGGGGGGGTTCGGCGGCGGGGGCCGGTGCATGGGGACCGCCGCGGTTCCAGGCTTGGGGCCGGTACCGGAATCGGTACCGGGGCCGCCGCCGTCGCCGCCACCGGGCGGGAGGAGGGACAAAGGCGGCGGAGCGGAGCGCGGCGCTCCCGGCCCCTTTAATTGTCTGGTTGGCCGCCGTCTCCCCAGCGCCTGTCGCACCGGCCACGCGTGTCCGGCCGCGCCCCGTGGGGTGGTTCTGAGGGGAGGGGGGCGGCGGGTGTCCCCCCCCCTCACCGGGGGGTACAGAGCATCCCGGCTGTCCCGCCCCCAGTATCCCCCTCAGTTCACAGCATCCCCCCCCGGGGCTGCTCTGGCCCCAGCATCCCCCGCCTTGCCCCCCCCGACTGCCTCACCTCCTCAGTATCCCCCCCCCCGCCGGGGCTGCCCCATGTCCCCAGCATCCCCCTGGGGTTGCCCCCCATCTCTCGCTTGCCCCCCCGGCCCGGCAGGGTGCCCAGCCCGGCGGGTCAGGCTGTTGTTCCCTGGAGCACCCGGGGCGGGGGGGGCCGGTAACCCGAGCGGGCTGCCCGCTGCCTTCCTGACCTTTCGGGAACCCTTCTTTGCCCCCCACTTCTGCTCACTCCTGAGGGGACCCCCACACAGGGCCCTGGGGCCCAGCGCAGCCTGGCCGGGCACCCCGTGGCCCCCCCGGCAGTGCAGGCAGTGGGGCGGGGGGCACGTCTGTGCCAGGTTCTGCTGGACGCGCCCCCCCACCCCCCACCCCCCTGAGTTCCGCGCAGGCCTGGGGCTATTTTGGGGCAGGGGCTGCGTGCCAGAGCTGGTGCAGGGTGCCACAAGGAGCCGTCCCCTCCTCTGGCATCTCCGTGTCAGCAGCTGGAGGGAGGGGGCGGGGGGGGACACAGGCTGGCACATCTCCCAGGCCAGGCCTGGCCACCATCCCAGGATTGGCTGGACACTGGGTGCTATCCCCCGACCTGCCCCCTCCCCACCCTCCTGGACCCCCGTGGGCCGGGTCCAGCTGCGGGGTGGAGAGGGGGAAGCTGAGGGTTAACGGGGGGGAGGGTGGGGGGCACAAGGAACAAGCTTCTGCATCCCGGGGTGGGAGGGCAGTGACCAGGCTGGCTGGTCACCGAGGGTCTGTCTGGGCCCTGCAGGGGGGTTGTGTGTGTCCCCAGAGCTCCCGGGGAAACCCACCCCCCGGCCCCAGATCCTCTTCTGAGCTTCTGTCCTTCATCCCTGGCCCAGGGAGCATGGGGAGGGGCGGGGGGGGGTCCACAAAGATTTAGCACGGGAGGCAACATTGATGAGTCCCCAGCATCCCAGGAATTCCAGCATCCCTGCCCGCATCCCGGCCCTGCCGCCTCTGGCTCCTCCCTGCTCCAGCGCCTTTGTCTGTGTGGCTGGTCCCCCATGTCACGCCCCCGCCAGCGCAGCGCCCCGCGACCCTCCCCACGCCCCAGCCGACCCCAAACCGCTGCTCACTGAGCCTACGTTTCAGGGAGCTTGGGGGGAGACCCCCAGGGCAGGGGGGGATCTCGTTGTCTTGGCTCCCCACACCCCTTCTCTTGTGTCCTTTCCCGGGCCTCAAGCAGGAGGAGATGGGATGGGAACAGGGATGGGGTCCCCAAGGCCTGGGAAGGGGAGTGGGGAGCAGGATAGAGAAAGGGATGGGGGGTGGGAAGGGGAATGGGGTGGGGAGCAGGTACCACGCTGTGATTCTGCTTAGGAAAAATGTCCCTGGTTCATGGAGCAGGGGGACTGCGGGCCCCAGGAAGTGGGGGTGGCTTGGGGGACCCCCCACCCCACAGCCCAGGGGTCAGACCCGGTTCCCACTGCGGGGCTGCGATGCCCGGGATGTCAGGGGGTTCCCCTGGAAGAGCATCTCCACTCAGCTGGGTGCGGAGTTGTGGCGGGTGACCCCCCCCTCCCCCCGGGTGAGTGAGGCCCCCCCAAAACCCCAAGCGCTCCTGGACAGTGTTGGAGGGGAAGCAAGGGACCTCCCATCCCCGCGGGACGGGGACACCAGTGGGTGCAGAGGGGGTGGCTCCGGGGTGGGCTCTGCCATGAGGGGATTGTGGCTCCTGCTCCGGACACGGGGGGTCCTGCAGTGCCGGGTGTTACTTTTAGGGTGCAGCCGGGGGTCGCGGGTGTCCAGCACTCACAGCACTGCATCGCAATACGTGGGGGACCCCCGGGGGGGGGGCCGCTGTACCCCCACACTTTGCACCCCACCGTGGGGGACGAGCGGGGGTGCGGTGCCTCGGGGGGGAGCGGGGCGGGGGCTGCAGCCCGGCCCACCCGGCGAGGACGGGCGGAGAGACCGGGAGGGACACGGGCAGGGACCCCCGTGGGCAGGGACCCCCACGGGCAGGGACCCCCACGGGCAGGGACGCCCCGCGCCGGGCGGAAGCGCTGGGCTCCTGCGCAGCCTCAGGAGGGGCGGAGTCACGCCCGCGACGGGAGCCAATCAAAAATGAGGTCGCGGGCATAAAGCCCGCCCTCCTAGGACGCGTTGACCAATCGACGCTCGCGGATGGACGGAGCCTGGAGCCTGCGCTGAGGCCGCCGCGGGTCATGGCGCTGCGGCGGGCGCTGAGCGCGGCGGGACGCAGGTGAGGGCACCCCGGGATGGGGGTCCCTGGGGCCGGGCGGGCACCCTGGGGTGGGAGGACTCTAGGGAGGGAGCGGTTAGGCCTGAGTGTGCGGGTTCCGGGGTTTGGAGGCAGCTGGGTGTCGCGGGGAGGGGGAGCACGTGGGGAGGGGGTGCCCAGGAGGTGGAGCAGCTGGGGAAGGGGGAGCATATGGGGAGGGGCTGCAGGAGGAAGGGCTGAACTCCAGCATCTGGGGGGGCATAGAGAGGTCTGCACCCTTTTGGGACCCATCCCCGGAGTCTGTGGGGTGCACGGGGAGGGGTTCGGGGGGGTTTGCTCATCCCTGCCGAGCCTGGGTGGAAGGTGGGGGGTGGCTTGAGAGGAGAACCCCCCCACCCTGCACCCTCTCCCCTCCGCAGGTGGGCGCAGCGCCTGTGTTCGGCGGCGTGGGGGGACACCATCTTCGCCGTCTCCTCGGGCCACGGGCGCTGCGGGGTGGCCGTGATCCGCGCCAGCGGGCCGGGCAGCCGCGGGGCCCTGCAGAGCCTCACCGGGACCCCCCGGCTCCCCCCGCCCCGCGTCCTGGCCCTGCGCCGCATTCGCGACCCCGTCACTGCCGAGACCCTCGACCGCGGTCTCGTTGTCTGGTTCCCAGGTGGGGCTGGCACCGGGGCTCGGTGGCTGGTGCGGGGATCTCAGTGGCCAGTGCGGGGGTCTTGGCACCCATTAGGGGCATCTTGGTACCTAGTGAGGGGTCTTGGTGCCCCGAACAGCCCCTTTTGGCTTCCCCAGCACCAGCTGAGTGCAGATGCCAGCGGGGCAGTCCTGGCTGCAGCACCACTGCGAGTGGCTGATGGGTCACTCCTGAGGCCCCCAAAAAAGCCCCTGTGGGGGTCAGAGGGGGTGTGCTGGATCCAGCGGTGGGCTCAAGCGCTGCCCCCACCTCTGCAGGTCCCCAGAGCTTCACTGGGGAGGACTGTGCCGAGCTGCACGTGCACGGGGGCCCGGCGGTGGTGAGCGGGGTGCTGCGGGCGCTGGGTGAGTCCCTGCCCCCCTCCCCTGGGCTCCTGCCCCCCGGGGTGTCCCCGGAGGGGGTACCCCCAGCCTGGAGAACTGGGAGGGGCTCACCCGGGGGCTGGCAGGGCGCTTGCCCGGGCTCCGTCCCGCCGAGCCCGGGGAGTTTACGCGCCGAGCGTTCCGGCGGGGGAAGCTGGACCTGACGGCGGCCGAGGGGCTGGGGGACCTGGTGCGGGCGCAGACGGAGGCGCAGCGGCGGCAGGCGCTGCGCCAGATGGAGGGCGAGCTGGGCCGGCTCTACCAGCGCTGGAGCGAGACCCTCACCCGGGTATGAGGGTGGTGGGATGTGGGTTTGGATCCACCTTCCTCTGCCAGCGCCTGGTGGGCCTGGGGACACGGGGACAGGCTGTCCCCACTGACCCGCCCCCCTCCCCGCCCCCAGGCTCTTGCCCACCTTGAAGCTTATATTGACTTCAGTGAGGATGACAACGTGGAAGAAGAGGTTTTGTCCCAAGGTGAGGCTGGCAGGGTGGCTGGGGGGGGGGGGCAGGATGGTCAGTCTCTGCTGTTTTCCACCCCCCACCATGTGTCCCTTGCTCTGTCCCCGCAGTTGATGCCTCCGTGCGGGCGCTGGAGCGGGAGGTCGGTGCCCACCTGCAGGACGGGCGCCGTGGGGAGCTGCTCCGTGGGGGGGTCCACGCTGTCATCGCTGGCCCCCCCAACGTGGGCAAGAGCAGCCTGCTCAACCTGCTGTGTGAGTGGGGTGCCAGGGGGGCTGGATGAGGGTCTTCCTCCCCAGGCACAGCAGGCAGTGATGCCACCACCGTTGTCCCCTGTATCATGTTGTGTGTGTCCTCCAGGCCAGCGCCCGGCAGCCATCGTGTCACCAGTGGCCGGGACAACACGGGATGTGGTGGAGGTGTCCCTGAATGTTGGTGGTTACCCCCTGGTGCTGAGTGACACAGCTGGGCTCCGTGATGCCTCCGACCCTGTCGAGCAGGAGGGGGTCAACCGTGCCCGGGATCGGTGAGACCAGGCTGGGGGGATCCCTCCCATCACAGTGGCTGGGAGGTGACAGGATGTGCCCCCTTGCTCAACCTTGTCACTCCCTCCCCAGGCTGCAGCAAGCAGACCTGGTGCTGGCTGTGCTGGATGCCACGGCAGTGCCCACTGAACTGACGGGGCTGGGGTCTGCCCTGGGGTCCCTGCTGCCCCCCACTACCCCCCCCTTGCATCCTGGTGCTCAACAAGGCTGACCTGCTGCAGAGGGGCGAAAGGGGGGAGGCCCTACGTGATGCCTGCACCCAGGGTGACCCCCTGCCCCCCACCACCCTCCTCTCCTGCAAGACAGGCGAGGGGCTCAACCACCTCCTGGAGCTGCTGGCGCAGCAACTGGCACAGCTGTAAGTGTGGGGGTGGGGGGGCAGGGGGTAGAACATCACCCACCCCAGCTGGAAGGGGGGCGTTGCTCCAGGCTGAGTTTTATGCCCACTCCCCCTCCAGATGTGGAGACCCCCTGGCAGGGTCGCCCAGCCTGACCCAGAGCCGGCACAGCCTCCACCTGCGGGCGTGCGCGGCCGCCCTGGCGCGGTACCCGCGGGAGCGGGACCTGGGGCTGGCGGCCGAGCGGCTGCGGCTGGCGCGGCGGCACCTGGGCTGCATCACCGGGCAGGTGGGGGCTGAGGACGTCCTTGACATCATCTTCAGGGACTTCTGCGTGGGTAAATGAAGGGGGGTATTGGTGGGTTTTGGGGGTTACCCCCCGCCCATGGTGCCGCCAGCACTGGAGGTGCTGTAGGGGGGGGGTCTTGGCTCCGTGCTGGTATTAAACCGTGGTGCCTTGGGTGGCTCTGGTGTCCTTCCCCCCACCCTCCCTTCCCTGCATTCCTGCTGTTTTCCTGGCTGGGGGGGGTGGAATGTGTCTTGAGTCCTGGGTATGGAAAAAAGACACTCAAGAGGCCCCATTTCCTGGCCCAAAGGATGAACACGGAGCTGAAGCAGCCACAAGGGAAAAGCCACCCTAGGCATCCCTCCCTTGTGCCATGACATGGGTGTTGCAGGGCTTGGTCCCCCCTCAGCATCCATCCTGGCCCCCCAAGTGTACCCCAGCCCTAGGGACACAGCATGGGGGTCTTCCCCACCACCTCCAGGGCACAGCCCCAGCCTGTGGAGTGGTGGGATCCCCCCAGCTCCTCTGCCCAGCTCACAGCTTTGAGTTCTGTGGCCCCAAAAGTGGGGGTTCCCCAGGACCCTCCTCCTCTCCTCCCCAGCCAGGGCTTCCAAGCTCTAGAAGCATTGGGTGCTTTGGGATTATTTATAGTGGAGCTCCAGAAAACTCCCTTTCCCCCCTGGTTCCTCAGCCAGGTAATGCTGGGGGAACCCCCCTCTGTCATCCCCATCCCACCCCAGCTTTTCCTAGGAATGGGGTAGGAGAGGTCCCAGTGATATCTCTGTGCTTGGGCAGCGGAGAGGAGTGGGAACGTCTGGCCGTGTGGATCCCTGGGGAGGAGGCAGTTCAGGAGGCACCGATGGGACCTGGGGGGACGCACGTTGGGACCTGGGGGTTGTTGTGGCCGGGGACAGGGACACCCCGGGAGCATTGCGTGCTAGCGGCGGAGCTGCAGGCAGGGGCTGGCGTGCGGGGAGCCGGACAGGCAGGAAAAGCCCTTTTCAGCAGGCGGGAGCAGGAAGCAGCAGCAGTAAATCAGCGCCGATCAGCACCGCGCTCCGTGTCCCGCAGCTGCCCCCGCCCCGGCCGGCCCAGGGACTCGGTGGCCAAGGGCTTCCCGCTCTCCAGCGGGGACAGCCAAGGGCACGGGATGTTCCCAGTCCCCGTTCCCAGCCCTGGAATCTGCGTTCCCCCACCACCACTGGCATCCAGCCACATGTGCAGCAAGCTGTGTCGGGGCTCAGGGCCGGCTGTATTTCCAGCTGCCAATTGCCACGTCTCCAAGCATAGGGGTACATGGGGGGAGGGCAAGTATGGGGAAGGGGACAGGGGAGGGTGGCCCTGGCACCCCCCCCCCCAGCATAGGGTGAGGATGACAGTGGTGCCAGCAGCTCGTTCCCAGTCAGGGTTTGCCATCCGTGCCGTGGGAAGCACCTCCTGGGCTTGTCTTGTTTTCCATGGGCTGCTGGGCTGTTAGCCGCTGTGGAGAGGGCAGGATCAGGTCCCCAGTGCCCCTAGTTCCTCCCCCCAGCCTGGTGGGCTCCCACACCAGCCTCCCCCTCCTCACCTGGGGCTCTTCAGGGAGGACGTGTACTGCTCCAGGATCTTCTGCACCGACCGCTGGATCTCCTCTGCGTTGATTTTACCTGGTGAGATGGAGCCTGAGCTGGGCTGGGTGCTTGGGTGGGGGAGGACACTGTGACCCCCACCCCCAAGGGTGACAGAGGGGCTGGTCCCACTGCAAGCCACCCCTCCAGGACTCACCTGTGTTCCCAAGGAAGCCTGGGTTCCTCAGAACATCTGCATAGGTGTTGAAGGGTCCCAGCCGCCCACTCCCCCCTGGCACTCGTGAGCCTGGGATGTCAAAGAAGGCATCCATCTGTGGAGGAGAGGGGCTGGGGGTCAGCTTGGGGGGCTGGAGGCTTATTTTGGGGGACTGGGGGGGATCATTGCTACCCAGGGTGCACCATGGCCATGCAGGAGTGTGTGTGTGTGCAGAATAAAGTGCGCATGTGAAAGAAAATGCAGGTGCAAAGGGGTGTTTGCAGGAGCACAGGTGCAAAATTGGGTGTGCTGAAGAAAGATGAGTGTGTGAGGTCGTTTGTGGATGCAAAAGAGAGTTGTGTGAAATGGCTTGTGTGAAAGAAAGATGCAGGGGCAAAACTGTGAATGCAGAAGAAAGGGACGTGCAAAGTGGGATGTGCAAAAGCAAGACCTGTGTGCCCAGCCTTGTGTGCTCCCAGCACGGCCTCCCAGGGTGCCTGTGGATGTCCCCATGCCCCGGCAGCTCCCTCACCTTGGAGCCCATGCAGATGCTGAGCTGCTCCTTTAAGCGCCCAGCCTGTGCTGCAGCTTTGCTCTTCTCCTCCAGCTCCTTCCCAAGCTGCCCCTTCTCTGCCAGCAGCTTCTTCTTCTCCTCCTGCCCTCCCTTGACCTGTTTCTCCAAGTCCAGCAGCCTCTTCTCCAGCTCCTGCTTCTCCCCAGAGCAGTTGATGCGACAATGGAGCAGGTTCATGTCACAGACACTTTTCCCCACGTACTTGGTCTCCCGGTCCTGCTGCCAGCGGAAGAGTCCCTCTGTCTGCTGGGTCAACCAGTTGATCTGGTTTTCGGCAGCGCTGCAGCCGTAGGGGTTCAGCACCTCCTTGATGCGCTGGTAGGTGCTGGCAACGTTGCTCAAGGTCCCACACTCGTGTTTCAGCAGATCCAGGTTGGTCCTGGTGGACTCCCAGAGGGTTCGGGTGCTGAGCAGGTCCCGCTGGCAGCTCTCCTGCTCCTGGGTGGTTTTGGTCAAGGTGGCACCAGCTTTGCGGCAGTTTTCCTCCAGCTCCTTCTTGGCCAGGGTGGTCTGGTCCAGCTGGCTCCTCAGCAGAGCCTTCTCAGCTGGGGAGGAGGGGACCATGTTGGGGTGCAGTGTCCTCCCACACCCCAGCTCCCACCCCACATCTCATGGTGACGTTTCTGTCTGGCCTGGGGATGGGGGGGCACCCCCTGTGCAGGCTGTGGTGGATCCCTGAGGGGTGCTGGGGGTTCTCCAGGGGACTGGGAGGGGGGGTCCCAAGGAGGGAGGGACACCTTTGGGTGGGGGAGGTCCCTTACCACTGCAGCTGGAGTTGATAACACTGATGGTCACGTGGCACTCGTCCAGCTTCTTTGCCTGGTAGATGATGATCATCATCATCTCCTGCAGCTGTGGGGGGGTGGGAAGAAGAGGAAGAGGGTGAGGACAACTTCCCTGCCCTGGGGAGGATGACGAAGAGGGTCAGGACACCCCCTCAGCATCACCTCACTCTCCCGGGGGGCTGGGGAGGAGGAAGAAGAGGGCTGTGAGTTGGATACCCATTCAGGGAGGGGCTGCTGTGGGGATGTCAGGACTGAGACCCCCTCCCGGGGTTTGGGGGGACACATTGGTGTCATCAACAGGCTCTGCCTCCCCCCCACGTGCTTGAGGAATGAAGTGAGGTCCAGCACCCATGGGTGGGTACCCAGGTTGGGGGGGGAGGACACTCACCTTGGGGATGGGGTTGGGGACCTGGGTGCTATTGCACTTCTCCAGGTCCTTCTGCACCTTCTGGACAAGGGCCTGCAGCCCCTGCTTCTCCTTGAGGGTGGTGTTGAGGACACGGGTCAGGTTGATGTTCCTCCCACTGAGGGTGATGATCTTGCTGTAACGATCCTGGAGCTGCTCCTCCAGCAGCCGGAGGTGGGTGTCAGTGCCTGCCTGGGCATTCCCGTACACCATGAACAGCACCAGTCCCAGGATGATGAGGAACTGGATGAGGGAGGTGAAGAGGAAGATGTACTTCACATAGAACCCGCAGTCCCGCTTGGGCATCGCCTCCTTGCTCTCCAGACCGAACCTGGCCATGGCGAAGCTGCTCTTCTCCATCCCGACCAGGCTCTGCCCACCCTGTGTCCCCCCCCCAGCCCCTTATCACTGGGGGCCAGGCCGGGGCGGAGCCAGCCCCTCCTGCCGTGTTTATATTGCTGCATTTAATATTTCCTCCTGCCGGGCTCCTTCCTGCCTCTCCGGATGCCTCCGACGCGCCGGGTTATCACGACTGAGCTTCTGTTTGGTGAGAGGACTATTGTTCCTGGTTGCTAAGGGCTGGGGGCGAAGCCTGGGACCCTGCTCACCCTCCCTGGGCTGGAGCCACATGCTCCCCCGGGACTGACGGGTGCCCCAGAATAGCCCCCAGCACGGGGGGTACTGGGGAGTGAATCCCCCCCGGTTGGGCCACTGGCAGTTGCTGGTGGGGTGATGGATGGAGATGCCACCACCTGCACCAGCACCTTGTGTTGGTCCTGGTGCCGCATCCTTGTGGTGGCATGTGAGTCACCACTAGCCCCCCCCTGCTTACCAGTTTGGTGGCACTCAGGGGCTTAAATCCCACAGCTCCAGCTCGTGGAGCAGGGAAAGGTTGTGGCCAGGTCCTTGCTTGCAGGTGAGGTGGCAGTGGACATGGAATGAAGCCACTTGTGGGAACCTGATTGTGGCCCCTGTGGGTGCTGTCACCCCACAAGAGCCACCATCCTGTCGTGGGGCCCAGGGAGCCACTTCTGGTCCCTGTCCCCTGCTGGGGACATCTGAGCTGGGCAGTGACTAAGGGGCAAACACAGACCTCCCTGTGCCCACCCATAAGACCCCCGTGTCCCCAGGCTTCTGAGGAAGCTTCAGCCAAGCAGATTGAACACGGGTGGCCCTGGCCCTGTGTGAGGACAGTCACCAATGCCAGTGTCACTCTCACAGCCACTCAGCCCAGATGGATGGAAAGAGCAGTGGGTTTGCAGCCGTGTTCCCCCCCAAATCCTGCTCGGGGTCTGGGGTCCTCAGGGCCACCACGGACGGGCTGTCTGGGCTGCAGGACGAGCCCCCCCCGGGGTCTTAGCTGAGCCAGACTCTGCTCAGACCCCGGGCGCTGCCCCCGCCGCTGCTGCTTCCTGCCTTCTGGCTGTGCCGCGGTCCCCGGGGACCGGGAAGTGTCTGCGATGGCCGGGATGGTGTCGGGCCTGAATCCATTCTCAGCTACTGCCGTTTCCTTCCTGAGCTGCAAATAACGGTGAGTCACACCCACTGCCCCCCCGTGGGGACACTCCTGGGGCTCTGCCGGACCCCCAGACCCCCTTATGTGGGGGAGCTTCACTGGTGGGATGCTCCCTCTGTCAGTCCCCTCCCCCGAGGGCTCCCCGCAGCCTCCCAGGGCCACTGGGGATCCCAACAGGGTGTCTGACCCCCCCAGCACTGCAGACCCTGCCTTTGTCCCGTTTTCCACTTGACCTCCGGGCTGTACTGAGCCCTCGCTGTGCCGAAGGCTGGCGCGGGGTCATAGGAACGGCTCTTGCCCTCCTTGTCCCGGGCTGCCACGGGTCCTCTCTGGCGACCACCGCGTTTGGGGTGCAAAGATTGCCCGACATGACCACGGGCCACCTCGGGGGGCACGTGGGTGACAGCCCACCCCCCCCGGAGGGAAGGATGGCCGGATGCCTGCCCTCTGCACAGGATACGGCGGCAGGAAAATCTGGCACTTTCCTGGAAACCTCCTTCAAAGAGAATCAAAAGATGATGGGAAGCGGCTGCAGCTGCTGGTCCCCGTGTCCCCCCCTCCGCTTTTGCCCCGCAGCCCTGGCTGGGGGTCCCTGGCACAGCCGGGTCCTGCCCCGCAGCCACTGGGCACCGCGGTGGCAGAGCCCCCGGTTAAAGCCATGGGGGGGGGGGGGCAGGGGGTGATGCCTGAGTGAAGTTGGGGGGGTTGCTGGGATCAGGGGGTGGGGGTGGCTGGGATTGAGGGCATAGCTGGGATTTTTTGAGGATGGCTGGGATTTGGGGTTATGTCTGGGATGGGGGGTTGGCTGGGGTTGGAAGGGACAGCTGGGATCGGGAGGATGTCTGGGATCAGCGGGGGATCGCTGGGATTGGGGGGCACAACCAGGCTGGTGGCACGGGGAGATGTCCTTGTGGGGAGAACAGTTTTTATTGACCAAACGTCTGCCCAATCTTCCCAGTTTATGGAGCACACTGGGAAGGGGGTATCAACGCCCGGAGCTGATGGAAGAGCCGCTCGGAGCAGCCGGTGGGGAACCCATCCCTCGACTGAGCTGGAGCTGAATGTTTGGCCCCTCCGGTCCCACCGTCCTGCTGCGGCGGTGGCATCCGCATCGGGACACACGGCAGCATCGGGACAGGCGACAGGATCGGGACACACGGTGAGATCAGCACAGCTGGGATCGGGACACATGGTGGAGTCGGGACGCACGGCGGGATCAGGACCAATGTTGAGATTAGGACACTCGATGGGATCGGGACACCCGGTGACCACCAGCATCCTCCCTCTGGCCGCGCTGGCTCTGCTGGTTCCCAGTGCTAAGCGGCGCTGTGGGACTGGGAATGATGGGCTCAGCGGGGCGGGGGTGCCCGGCACCCAGCCCCCGCCAGGGCGGGGGTCGGGGGGCTGCGGGGCTTTAGCCCTTCCTGCAAAAGAGAGGAAAGCCGAGGATGAGCCCCCACAGGACCCCCGGCTCCTGCTTCCCTGGGGACACGGGTGACAGCGGCACACACGGAGGGGGGGGTGTCCCTGAGCACCCGGGCTGGCCGCAGCGGTGCAGCCCCCTCCCCAGACTGCCCCCGCCACCCCCCCGGCAAAAGCACCCACAAAAACTACCGGGACGGGGGGCACCTGCGCCCGGTCGCTCGGCCCCTCGCCCCCCGCCGCCGCCACGTCTCCACCTCGGCCGCGTAGTCCCGCCTGTGGGGAGAGCGGAGCCGGGTCAGGGGGTGTCCCTGTCCGGGGGGGACGGAGGGTCCCCATAGGGAGGGAGGGACAGGTCAGGGGAGTGAAGTGGTTGAAGGTGATGAAGGGGCGGGGGGGGCTGTCCAGCCCATGGAAGGGAGGGGGGGACAAGGACCTTACAGGGTGGTCTCAAGCTGCCTCTGCCGGGCCTCGCACTGCTCCCCGCGTCCCCGCAGCGCTCGCTGCTGCTCCGCCGCCTCCTCCAGCTGCTGCCGCAGCCCCAGCGCCAGCTCCTCGCCCCGCGCCAGCTCCTCTGGGGGGGCGACGGGGACAGCGGGGTCACCCCAACCCCCGACACTCCCAACACCCTGCTGGGCACTGCCCCGCAAAGAGCGTGGGGCGGGAAGGACCCCCAGGCAAGGTCCTGGTGCGGAGTGGGGAGGGGGATCTGCACCCCACGCTGCTGCAGCGGTGGGGGTGGATGGACAGAGGGACACGGTGGCAGGGGGACAGGGGGACATAGCGGCCAGACAGACCTCACCTTGCAGAGCTGCTTTGGCTCGGGCCAGCTCAGCCTGCTCGTGCCTCAGGGCCACCACCTCATCCCCCAGCGCTGTGGTGTTGGCCTCCAGCCTGGCCTGGGGAGAGGGGACACGGCAGTGTGGTGGGACAGGGCTGGGCAGTGTCCTGTCTTCATCCACTGCTGGAGCCCTTGACCCTCCTCGCCGCCTCCACATGTCCCCAAGCTGTCCCCATGCTGCTGGTGATCTCAGGTCCTCCCTGTCATGGTTCTTGAAGGGGTAGGGACATGGATTTGAGGAAGATGGTTTAGGGGAGAACTTTGTAGAACAGGGATGATGGTTGGACTCAGTGAGCCCAAGGGTCCTTTCCAACCTGAATAGTTCTATGATTCTAAGATCCCTCATTCCTGGAGGGATTACTCATCCTGGTGCTCCAGGGATGTCACCGGAGCCCTGGGCCACCCAAGCATCTCCAGTGCCTGGGAGGTGACAGAGCTCCTTGCAGCTGGCCAGCCCCGAGGAGCTGGAGCCCTTTTCCAATCTCTCTGGGCCATTGTTCAGCCGGATGAGCCCGGAGGGGGGGTGGGACCCGGCTCTTCCTCAGGGCTGCGGCCATGGCACTGGGGCCAGGCCCTTTCCCGGCCAGGGCTGCAGCTAAAAATACCCTGGAGGGAAGAAAGGGCAGCTGGGCACCGCTCCGACCTCCTCTGCCGCGGTGCGACGGGGTAATTACACGTGTGAGGAGCAGCTCGGTCACGGCTCGGAATAGCTGCTGGGGCCGGTGGGACCGGGGCTGTGCCACGGGACTGGGGGCAGCCGGGGCTCTGCTCTTGGGGTGTCCCATGCAGGGGGCTGACCATGCACCCCCCATCCCAGGGCTCCTCTCCCATTTCCCACCACATCTTTCCAGCCAGCCTTTTCTCTCCGAGTTTTTCTCACCCGCCGTTGCCTTCCCATCCATGCTGGGCAGTTTCCGTGACCTCGGTCAAAATTCCCTCGAGGATGAAGCATCACCCTGGGCTGTGCTCCCCCAGAAGCCCCTCTCATCCCCACCCCCTACATGCAGACCAACCCCTTTCCCCCCCCATCCCCACCAGCACCTACCACCCGCTCCCGGCAGGACCCCAGGCTGACGTTCAGCCTCTCGCCGTCGCCGCGGGCCCGGACGAGCTGCCGCCGCAGGGTTCCCTCCTCCCGCCGCAACCGGGCTCGCTCCCGCTCCAGCTCGGCCACGCGATTCCCCAGCTCCCGGCTCTCGTTGACCGCCCGTTCCCGGCAGCCCCGCAGCTTCCCCAGCGCCTCGGAACGCCACACCATCACCGCCACCGCCACCGTCACCGCCGCCACCAGCACCAGCAGCGCCGCGCACAGTCCCAGCACCTTCAGGGTGGCCTTGGGCACCGCCGGGTCCATGCCGGAGGGGACAAGGGACCCCTGGCTCGCTCTGGCGGTGGCCGCCCGGGCTGTGGCAGTGTCCCCGGGACAAGTCACTCCCTGGGTTGCTGTAATTGCCGCCTGTGGCTTTTCTTTTTTCCTCACCAAACGCCACTTTGGGCTGCGGTTTCTCACAGGTCACAACCCAGAATAGATTTTGTTTGGGCTGGAGGTGGGAGGATGCTCCGTCCCCCCGCTGGCCCTTGGTGACAGCTGCAGGGACGGGCAGGGATGCAGTTGGGGGTCCCGTGGGTGCCAGGGATGCTGAGACTGCCGCCTGCCCAAGGAGTCTCTGCAGCAGCCCCTTGTCTCTGCCGTGCCACAGGGTTGGGGCTCCGGGTCCCCAGGAGCTGCTGGAGTAACAAACCACCGGAATTTTCACAGAACTTTATTGGAAACTGGTTAAAAAAACAAGCCAAACAATCCCTCAGTGGCAAAGTGTCCATCGATTTCTCAACCGTGTATAGTGCAGGGCAGGGCTGTGCCCACTGCCACCCCCAAACCCTGCCAGGCTGGATGGGGACAGTCCCTCTTTGACCCATGTCAGGGGACAGGGAATCCTGGGGGGAGGAGGCAAATATTCCTGCTTCTTCAGGCTCACAGGAGGAGCATCCCGGGGAGGAGAGCCAGGAGGCTGAGGGACATGACTGGAAGTGTGTCCCCACCCGAGGGCCGACTTCCCATGTTCCAGAGCTGCTCCTGCAGGAGCTGGTTCTGCCGCTGGAGCTTGTCCCTGAGGCGGGGACACGGAGAATTGGTGACAGAGAGGGGGGGGCTGGGGGTAGCAGGAGGGAGTGGGGAGGGGGGCTCACCTGGTGTACTGCAGGTCCTCCAGCTGCTCCTGCTGCTGGGCCACTGTTGCCCGGAGCACTCGGTTCTCCTCTGCAGGGAGGTGATGGCAGGTTGGGATAGAGGTGTCCCAGAGGATGGGGATCAGGGTGTCCCAGGGATAGGGACTGGGGTGTCCCATGGAATGGGGATTGGGGTGTTAAAGGGGACAGGAATTAGGGTGCCCAGGGAACAGGGATCCTGGTGGCTGTGGGGATGGGGATCAGGATGACATAGGCAACAGGGATCAGGGTGTCCCAGGGGACAGGGATAAAGGTGGCCCAGGGGACAGAGATCAGGGTAGCCCAGGAGCTCTTGCCTGTGCCCATGCCCCCTGCACCCACCCCTTGCCCAGGACTCACCCTGCAGCTGGGTGACATTGGCTCGTGCCTGCTCCAGCTCAGACTCTTTCACCTCCTGTGCAGGATGGAGGGAAGGGGCTGGGAAGCTCTGCTCCACACCAGCTACACAGCTCAAATTCGGGACTGGGGGCTGTCCCTTGGGGTCCTGCCCCCCACCCCCACCAGCAGCACCCCAGCACCTACCAGCTTCTTCCTGTAGCTGTCCCGCTGCCAGCGGGCTTCAGCGAGGGACCGGTTGGTGAGAGCCAGAGCTTTCTCCAGCCCCACCGAGCTGTTCCCTGCCATCATGGAGTCCACATCCTGGCAGAGCACAGCGGGGATGGTCACTGCCACCACCATGGTGGCCACGATGACCAGCGCAAGGGCCACAGCCACGTATGTCTTCCTAGGTTGCTTGTCCGGGGCATTGTAGGGTTTGTAGTCCTCCATCCTACTGACACTGGCACTGTCCTGCCTGGGCAAAAACACACGGACCCAGGAGGCAGCTCAAGGTTTGCTGCAAAATCGAGTTGTTTCGTTTTTCAGAAAGGGACTTTCCCGGAAATCATGTGGTTTGTAGAGCACGGAGGGGCATGTGGGGGGGGCGGAGTGAATGGCCGCTGGGTTCCCGAGGCCCCTGGCTGGGCTGGCACTGAGCCCCTGCCTGCACTGGGGCTGGTACAGGCAGGGATTGGGCAGATACTGCTGGGGACCCCACAGTGGGATTGAGGGGACAAAGCTGGGGGGGCTGCGGGGCACCTGGGGTGTGAGGCAATAGGGGTAGGGGGTACTCGGGGTACAGAAAATTAGGAGTAGGGGGTACTCAGGTAAGGGGGCACTTGGTGTAGGGGTACCTGGGGTGTAGAGGATTAGGGGAATGGGGTACTGGCAGTAGGGGTTTCATGGGGTATCTGGGTTATGGGGTACCTAGGGTGAGGAGAATTAGGGGTACAGAGTACTCAGAATATGGGGTACCTGACATAGGGGCATGGGGTACCTGGGGTAGGGGGGATTAGGGGTACAGGGGGTAGGGATTTTTTGGGGTGTGGGGTATCTGGGTTACGGTTACCTGGGATATACAAAATTAGGGGTACAGGGTATGGAGAATTAGAGGTATGGAGTGTCCTGTAAAAAGGGGTGTGTCCCCCACGCAGCTTTAGGACCCCCTCCTGCTGCATCCCAACGTTCCCAGGGGATCCCCTCTGCTGCCTGGAGCCTCCCTCAGAGGGACCCTGCACCCACTCTCTGTCCCAGACTTGCCTGGGGGGTTCCGGCTGAGGGATTTTGTGTGTGCAGCCCCTTCAGCCAAGCAACCTTCGCCTGGGTCCCCATCCTGCCCAGGAGGCTCAGTCAGGTAAGTGCACAAAGTTGCAAATTGATTGAATTTGTGAAGGTTTGGAATATTGGTTTATTCCAGGTTTGGAACTGCTGCTGGTAAATCCACTTGGTGCAAACCCTGAGCTCGAGTTAGTGATTCCCGGGGAGCACCCGACAGAGTCGGGAGCGCAAATCTTACCAAAGAGGAGTCTCTGCTTGAGGGGTAGAGAGGTCCAGACCCATCGAGGCAGGGAGCTGGAATTTTCGTCCCTCAAAACTACAAGGCCAGTTTGTACCTACTGACAAGGGGGCCTGGGTCCCACGGCAAGTGCTGATTGGCTCCCTAGTTGAGATGGGGGGTAGGAAGGCCAACTCGTTACAGATGTCAACTCCTCCTCCAGTTTTGTTGATCCAGCCTCTGGTTGAGAGACCTTCACCCCAACCAGCCGTCTGGCAGGTTGTAAAACTTCCAGCATCTCCACTGGGTCCTGAACAGGCAACGAACAATTTCACCATCACCCCCCACCGCTCAGTGTCAGGCAGAAGATAAGAGCAGTAATTAGCCTCATTCCTGGTCCAGGCTGGGACAAGATAAGCACATTGATAAATCTGGACACGGCAAACTGGGCAGTGTCCCCCAGGGGGTACCCGGGGTGGGGTGGATTAGGGATACAAGATATCTGGAGTATTGGGAATTAGGGACGGGGGTACTCTGGGTGTGGGGTACCTGGGGTAAGGTGAATTAGAGGTGCAGGTTACTCCAGGTATGGAGCACCTGAGATATGGAGAATCAGGGGTACGGGTTATTTGGGGTGGGAGGTACCTGGCGTGTGGAAAATTAGGGTAGGGGGTACCTGGGGAATGGGGTTGCCAGATATGGATGTGGGATGCAGGATGCTGGATTCAGGAGTATGAGGTGGGATGTGGCTTGTTCGATATGGGATATAAGATGCATTATATGGGAATATGGATTATGGAATATGAAATATGGAATGTGGAACACAGAATGCTGGCACACCAGGACAGTGGCCACCACCTCACCTTTCCCCCCAGCTCCCGAAATAGCAGCCCCACTCGGGATTTTTATTCTGCTGCTTCATGGGATATAAAAAGCAATGGCTGTGAAATGAAAAACACACAAAATATTTACCAAAACTCAAGTTTTTTGAGTCAGATTTTCAACATCTGGAGAATGAAAAGGCCCTGGCAGATTCGGGAGCTGTCAGCGACCCGGCGTTCGGTGTGTTGTTATTATTATTTATGGCCTGGAGGCTGAGGAGGGAACGAAGGCCAAAGGTTTCAAAAATAGCTCGAAAAACCGGGGCTGGATGTTTTTTCCAGCTCTCTTTGAGCAGCGCGAGATTGAGCTGAGACTGAAAAAATCCAGCTAAAAAGCAATTGGGAGAGGAATGTGCATCAGGCAGGGCTGCCCCGGAGCCATCCCGGCGCTCCGCCATCCCCACCGCGTGCCGGCTCCGGGTCACTTTGGAAAGCAAACGCTCCCGGTAGCCCCTCTCCCTCTTTCCCTCCCCGCCCCCCCCAAAATCCTGGCTTTCAATGGCTTCTTTCCCACAGGACACATGGTGATACCCCCCCCCCCCGGCACCCCCTGCTTTGGGAGGGGTTGGGGTCTCTCACCTCCAGCTTGTCCATGTTCAAGGAGTGTTTGTTTTCCTGCTCCGGCAGGTTGTCCGGAGGGAGTGCCGGGAGCAGAGCAGCCTCTCTTGGCCAGACGGCCTGGAATTCGATGGCTGGATCCTGCCATGGCAGCAGAGACAGGGAGCTGGCATCTCCCGTGTCCCCCTGTGGCTGGGGGATGCTCCGGATGCCCTGGGATGCTCTGGTTCTGAGTCCACAGGGATATTTGGATTTAGGGACTCTGGGGATGTTCTGCTTTGGAGTCTACAGGGATACTCTGGTTGGTGATCCCTGGGGATTCTCCAGGCTGGGGTCCCTGGGGATGCTGCAGTTTGGGGTCCTTGGGGATTCTCCAGGTTGGCGATCCCTGGGGATGCTCCAGGTTGGAGTCCCTGGGGATGCTCCAGTTTGGGGTCCCCAGGAGTGCTCCAGTTTTGAATTCCCAGGGATGCTCCAGGTTAGGGTCCCGGGGGATGCTGTGGCTCAGGGCAGGGTGTAGATCCATTCCCTCCCAGGAGCCCTAGGCAGGATGTGACCCCTGGAGCAGCAGAACTGGGTGCGGTGCAGAGGGTGAAGCCAGTGAGATGGGGGCACATTTTTGGGCCCTTGGGGCCTGGGGCAACTCCTGATCCCCCTCTCAGCCCTCACCCCACGGCTTGGCCCCAGGGAGGGGGTCAGACAGCATGGGCCCCCCCACCAAGCCCCTCTGGGGGGCCAAGAAGAGGGTCTTGGGTGGGTGTTTCTGCTTTTCCCTTTCATCCCTTGGCTGCTCCTGTTCCCTTCAGCCTGAAACGTGGGTTTCTCTCCTATTTTGAGTTGGCTTCTCAGCTGGTTGCTTTTATTATTTTAATTTAGGCACTGTCATTATATTTTCCATTATTTAAAAAAAAAAAAAAGGAAAGAAAGAAAGGGAACGAGCAGCTTCCCAAGGCCCTTTCCAGCTCCTGGCAGCTTTTGTTCCAGGCCAGCCCCGGGACGTGCTCCTGGAACCTCCTTCCTGCGGCCCGTGCACCCGTTTCCCCCTCCCCACGGGGGTTTTGGGGGGGATGCACCCCGATGTGAGGATGCTGGGGGTGGGGGTGAGCAAAGGGGAGCCCCAGGCCCGCCGGGGGGTCCCAGCAGCTCCCCGGGATGTGCCGACACACGGGCCTGCTCAGCTACCTTGGGCTCCAGCCATCCCTAATTGCTGGCGGGGCGGGACGGGAGCGCGTCCCTTCCCTGCTTTGCTGTTCCCTTCTGGATGGGGTCTAAGACGGGGGGGGGGAGTAACAAGAAGCAGCTGGTCTGGGTCAGCGCCCCCCCCCCCCCTTGCCCCTTTCTCATCGCCCACTGTGTGAGATGCAAAGTGCCTCTAGAATCCCATGGTCCAGGAGCTCTCCCGGGATGTTCCCATCCCTGTTGCTGCCTCCTGGGCACTGCTGGAGCTGTATGGACCCACCAGACATGGGTGTGAGGGGGGAGCTCATCCCAAAGCCCGGGCTCCCTGCAGAACTCAGCTTGACCAAAGCTGTGGGGAGACTGAGGGGGTCCTTGCTGTGGTCCCAGCCCCCCACCCAGGGGATCCTTGCTGTGGTCCCAGCCCCCCACCAGCCCATTGTGGAGCTGAGCTGGGAGCATCACCCATGCCAGGGCCAAAAAAGGGTGGTTTTTTCCTCAAAAGCTGTTGCCTTGCTGAAGACCCCTCCATCTTGGCTGGAATTGAGACACAAGGGCTTCTTGTCCCCAGGGCTGGAGATTGTGGGACCCTTGGGATGGGATCTGTGGGTGCAGCTCCTGCATGGAGGGTCCCACCAGTTGGGGGGGGGGGGGGGGGGGGGAGGCGGGGCGTGGAGCAGCAGGAGGATTTTGGCTGTAGCCCCCCCAGCCCAGCCCCTGACCCCAGGCGGTTTTCCAGCCCTCGGGAATGTGGGGCTGGGCTGGACACCCAGCAAGGACCTCCCGCAAAGCCGGCACGTCCCTGGGTGTCCCTGGGACTGTGGGGAGCCCTTGGCACTCCCTGGCACCCCCATGGCTGTCCCCTGCACCCATCACCCCCCATCTTCCAGAGAACCCCATGGCACGATGCCAGAGATCCCCTTGGCTGATGCTGGGATGGGATCCAGGCAGATGGAGCAAGGAGCAGGGGGGAGCACAAGGGGCTGCAAACAGGGGTGTCTGACCAGCTGCTTTTTTGTCTTTTTTTTTTTTGCCCCATTTTTCTTCCCGACACCAGAAATAGCAGCGGAGCCTCAGGAGCTGCTTCCAGCTGCCCTGCCTGCGCAGCTGCCTGTGCCCAGCCAGCCAGATGGTGGAAAACAATCCTGCCTGCTGGAAATCCCTCCGGATCCCAGCTCCTGGGGGCATCTGCCAGCCTCCCCCCCATGGTGGGGGACATGGGGCTTGGTGGGGCAGCCAGGGACTGGCAGCACCCAGGGACTGGCAGCACCCAGGGATTGGCAGCACTCAGGACAGACAGCACCCAGATTTTTTTTTTGGGGGGGGTGTCACCCCAGGATGTGCTCCCAGCACTCCACGTGCCTCCTTCATCCCATGCTGCAGCGTTGCCCACCCAACGCAGTGGGTTCCCATCCAGGTGGGATGGGGGGGAGGGGGAGGACTAGGATTTGGCCACTGGCTTGGCACATGCCCCCCCACCTCCCTCTGTGTCCCCACCCCACCCCCGGGTGCCCCGTGTCCCCTTTGATCTCACCAGCAGCCGCATCCAGTAGAAGAGTGAAAAAATGCCATGATGGGGCCAAAGTGTCTTGTAAAAGGGAAACGTTGTGCTGGGAGCGGGGGGGGGGTTGGCCCCGTAAAAGCTGCCTGTTCCATTACAGCATCCGCCGGGAGCCGCGGGCGGGAGGGGGGCACGGGGCTGGGGGGGGGACACACACATGCCTGTGAACCCACCCGGTGCCACCAGCCAAGGGAGGTGGACAGAAGGACACATTGCCCTTCACCCCAGCCAGGGTCACCCAGGGAGTGCTCAGCTTCTGTGCTGGGAGCATCCCTGTGCTGGGGGGGCTGCCAAGCTGGATGGCCCCCCCCCAGGCTGCCACGTCCCCCATCCACGGGACGCTGGCACTGGTCCCCCCCACACCATTGCCAACAGCCTGAACTGGGCCCAAGGCAAACAGGAGCTGCTGGGACGGTGTTACCGTGCAGGGCGGGAGGAGATGGGGCTGGGATCTGGTATGGGGGGGGGGGTACATAAGTCTGAGCTCCCCCTGCCCCCCCCAGGAGAAGCCCATCAGCCAGGTGGGTGTAGACACAACGGTATATTTCATAATAAATAATGTACAAATCCTCACGTGCCCTGGGCAGGCGCGGGTGCCAGGACCACCGGGTCACATCCAGCCCTGGAGCACCCCAGGAGCTGGGGGGGGTCCCCGTGCTGAGGGGGGGGGGATGGAGGGAGGTTGGGTCAAGAAATGCCTTTTTTGGGATTTTTTTTTTTTTTGCCTGGGATAAAGGTACAGTTGGAACAAAACACTCCTCAAAGGCAAAGTAGGTGTTGGCAGCAGGGTGGGTGAAGGTTGTAGGGACCAAGCCCAGTGTCCCAGACATGTCACCGAGCCCAGCTGGAGACCTGTCCCCACGGCTGGAATGCTGTCACCACAGCCAGAGTTCTGTCACCAGGGCCAGACTGTTGCTACCTCACCCTGCTGGAGGGTTTTTAATCCCCATCTTTGCTTTTTTTTCCCCAAAAAAGACCCCCCCCGTTTCCTGGCGGAGTGCTGGGCAGGGATGCAGAGGGTGGTCCCAGCACCCTGGGCTTGCACCAGTCCCAGCACAGGCACACAGGACCCCCAGTGCTGGGCAGGAGACCCCTCCCCACCCCAGCCCCTTCCCCCATGCTCTTCCACCCCCTCTTTTATTCTAGTTTATTTAAATAACCCCCGGGGGGGCCGCAGCCCCTCCACCGGCACCACCAGTGCTGCGGTCCCGGGGCTGAGCACCAAGAGCTGCCCCGCGTGGGGCTGGGGGCGAGGGCAGGGGCAGCACCGGAGGGTCGGGGAGGGGGTTGCTGGCCAGGCCAGCAGGGGCCTCCCACTGGTGCCCCCCTCCTCACGTCCTGGTAGATCCCCTGCCCCTCTGCCCCGCGGGGTCATGGCGGGAGGGTCCCACTCCACGTGTCCCGTGTGTGTCCCCCCACCTCGGTGGTTATAAATGAGTGCGAGGAAAAGCGAGAGGGGGGGGGAAGGGAGGGCAGAGCTGAGCCGGGGAGGGGGCGTCGTTGGGAGGGGGGGGGTCTGCAGTGCTTACAGCTGCCCCCGAATCTGGCCCGGCCTCTGCCGGCTGCTGGGGGTCCGGCGGGTGGCCGTGGGGCGGGGGGCTTGGGCACCGGAGGCAAAGTCCATGACGTCGGGGGGGGCGCGGCGCAGCTCGCCAGCCCCCATCTCCCGGCGGATCTCGGCCAGCGCCTCGGCTGGCGCCGTCAGCAGCCGCTGGAAGAAGCTCTCCCGCCCTGCCGGCCGCTCCTGGCAGGTGAAGGTGACGGCCGTGCCCGCGTCCGCCCTCATCTCCCGCGAGAAGCCGTCGGAGGTGCCGTCGAAGCAGCGGCCGATGGCGATCTCCTTGGCCAGCCGCGGGTTCTGGTCCGTCACCGTGTAGATGCCGTAGTTGTGACCCAACGGGTCCACCGGGGCCAACATGGTGAAGGCGGCCGTGTGGTTGTTCTCGGCCACCGGCGGGTGCCGGTTCAGGTACTCCCGGAGGAGGCTGTTGACGGCCGTGCGGCGGCAGCTGCCCTGGGGGATGATGGAGACCAAGGTGCGATCCACCAGGCTCTGGTCGAAGAGCATCCCGCTGCACTTGAACTCCACGCAGGCCCCCGAGGTGCTCTCCAGCAGCGGGTCCTGTACGCTACGGGCGTCACGCAGCCCGTAGAGCTGCCCCCGGGTGCGGGGGTGGCTGCCGCCCACGTTTCGGGACCTCACCATGTACTCCTGCGGCCCTTCGATCTGCACCTTGATGAAACAAGCTCTGAACTCCTGAGGATTGGGCCACCACGAGAGGTAGTCACCGGTCCAGGAGGTCAGGTCGCTCTCTTTGAAGGGCACCACATTGTACTCGTACTTGTCCACCTCCACGCGGTAGAAGCGGAGGTGGTTGGCACTGACCGGCGCCTCCTCGCACTCCTCGAGGCTGCGATACGAGTAGATGGGACCGTTGGTCTCGTCAACATTGTTGGGGTCAGGCTTGGCCACATTGATTTGGAAAGCTGTCTTCTTCAAGTTGGGGTCATCGTGGTCTGACCGGCGGTAGCCCAGCTTGCCCAGGTAGGGTTGGGACACCCCAACGGCGTTGGGGTTGAGTTTGGGGCTGGAGGCTACAGCTTCCAGCTCCTCCCCACCCATTGTGGCCGTGACGTAGGCCGAGTAGGCGTCGGGGCGCTGGCTGTCACAGAAAGCGGGCAGGCAGGCACCGTTGGGACCCGTCACCACGCTGTCGAAACGACCCCAGGCCCGAGGGTTGGAGGGATAGCCAGGCTGGGGCTCCAGGTTGATGAGGCTGATGACCACCCCTTCCAGCTGCTCGTAGGGGTTGAACTTCTCGTTGCTGTAGGCCCTGACCTTGACGAAGCAGCGGCGGTCCTCCGGCACGTCCAGGTTGAAGAGGCGCCGCTCCCGGATCTCCAGGTTCCCCACCAGGAAGGTCCTCTCCTCCCTCTTCCCCCGGCTCCCCCCGGCAGGGCTGAGGACCCCCTCCTCCTCCCACAAGCCAGTTTCAGGGTTCAAGGACCACAACTTCATCTTCTGCAGGTGCTCTGGCATCCAGACCTGCCCAGTGTCCATCCGCACCTCCACGGGCCCCGTCTGCAGCGCCGCCCTGCTCTCCCCTTCCCGGAAATCCACAGCAAACATGCCATAGGTCCTCAGGGGGACGATCTCCCCCTCGGTGTTGGCAAAGCTGAGGTCACTGGAGGCAGCACTGGCCGTCGTCATGTCCCTGGGGTCCAGGAAGGTGACACTGGCTTTGACCGTGCCCTTGAAGACCTCCCCGGAGGGACGGAGGAAGGCGCCGGCAGGAAGGACGAGCTCGGCGATGGGCTCCCGCCCGCTCTCCTCTCCCAGTGGGATGGCGTTGCTCCGGCTGCCATCCAGGTCCACCGGTTCCTTCTTCCGCAGCACCTTAACCTCCTGGTAGATGGTTCCGCCACGGCGGTCGAAGGGCAGGACCTTGACGGCATCCAGGAACTTCTGCTGCCGGTCCACGAAGCGAGCCACCAAGCGCTGTGTGTCCGGTGGCACCTCGATGGTGAAGGAGCCCTTGTAGCCGGTGAAGCCGACCTTCCTCCCGCCCAGGAAGATCTGCCCGAAGCGCAGGGGCTCGCCCGTGTCAGCTGCCGTCACCCGGCCCTGCACCAGGATGCGGGGCTGGGCGCAGGGCCCGCAGCCGCACTCGGCCACCACCTTGATGGGCAGCAGGGAGCCGGCGCAGGGGATCTCCCTCATCTCCATCCTCCGCACCCCGCAGCAGCGCCCGGCCTCCGCCCCGCACCCCGACAGCTCCCGGGGGCCCCCAGTGCACGGGGCGGGCGGGCACCGGCCCACGTTGTAGTACCGGGAGCCGGCGGCGTCCTGCGGGCACTCGCTGGGCAGCTCCACCAGGCTGGGCTCAGGCTCCGGCTTGCAGCTCTGCTGGCCCTGGGCTTTGGGGACACAGAGGGGGACACGGGGGGTTAGGGTGACCCACCCAAGTTCACACCCCGTGCTGGGGTGAGGCTGCGGCCGAGGGAGCCCGTCCCCTCCTCACCCAGCACGGTGAGCTGCGCCGGTGCCGAGCGGATGGCGCCCGCCTCGGTGCTGGCCTTGCAGTGGTAGGTCCCAGCCTGCTCTGGCACCAGCCCCCGCAGCACCAGGCGGCCACCTGAGCGTGGCAAACCCCTCTCCAGCAGCGTCCCATTGTGGTACCTGTGGGGATGGGGACGGGCTCAGCCAAGGCTGGAGCAGCTCTGCTCTGGGAGCCAGGCTGGGAGAGTTGGGGTGTTCAGCCTGGAGAAGAGAAGGCTCCAGGGAGACCTTAGAGCACCTTCCAGTGCCTGAAGGGGCTCCAGGAAAGCTGGGGAGGGACTTGGGGCAAGGGTAGGGAGGGAGAGGACAAGGGGGATGGATTAAAACTGGAAGAGGGAGATTTAGATAGGATATTAAGAAGAAATCCTTTGCTGAGAGGGTGGTGAGACCCTGGCCCAGGTTGCCCAGGGAAGCTGTGGCTGCCCCATCCCTGGCAGTGTTGAAGGGCAGGTTGGATGGGGCTTGGAGCAACCTGGGCTGGTGGGAGGTGTCCCTGCCCAGGCAGGGGGTCAGAACAAGATGATCTTCCGGGTCCCTTCCAACCCAAACCAGTCTGGGATTCTGGAATTTGATGGTTCCCCCCCATCCCCCATCCCGGCATTCCGCTCACCAATAGTACTTCTTGGGCACGGGGGTGCCCTTGGCCTTGCAGCAGAATGTCACCTCCTGCCCGGCCACCCGCACCTTGGCCGTGGGGTGCAGCACCATGTAGGGCTTCTCTGCAGGGGAGGAAGGTGGCTGAGAGTGCAACAAACCCTGTCCCACAACAGCCCCCCAGATGGGGATCCCCCCCCATCCTTCAGGGTGCCCATCGTGGTCCCCCCCACCCTGTGATGCTCACCCAGCCTCTCCATCCTCACGTGTGCCACCGCCACGCCGGACCCATTGGTGACAACGGGTGCCAGTGCTGAGGCGAAGCCCTCGCGGTGGACGCTGACGTTGGTGGCAGCATCCAGGCACAGCCCCTCTGCTGTGAAGACCCCCCGGGCGTCACTGCGGGCCAGTAGCACCGGTGGGCGACCCTCCAGGTAGATGCTGGCATCTGGCAGTGCCACGCCGGTGACAGACACCACGGAGCCCTGCAGCGTGTGGCCGGGGCAGGCTGCGAGGGGCACGGCGCTCAGACCCCACCATCGGCAGCAGAACCGCGTGGGTGGGGGGCACCAGGGTGAGGGGGGGATGGTCTGTGTCCCCACACCCCCTAGGGAAGGTACCTGGGCAGGGCGAGGGGGGACATTTCTGCACCTCAGTGGGGCGGCCAGCGCACGGCAACTTCTTGCTTTTCTTGCAGCTCCGGCGCCGGATCCGCTTCCCGGCGCTGCCACAGCTGCGGGAACAGGGACCCCAGGACCCCCACTCCATCCATGCTGACTCTGTGTGTGGGGAGAACGCCGGGTGGGCATCGGGCTCCCACCAAACCCACCATGGTGACGCTGTGCCTGGTGAGCTGCCGTGTTGGCGCGGGGGCAACCACCGCACGCCAACAGTCATTGGCACATGGTGGTTGTCCCCGCGCCAACACGGCTCCTGCTGTTCCCTTGTGCTTCCGATTGTTCTTGAGGACCAGGAGAGTCAGCAGGACTGGTGCTGGGGCTCTTACCTGGGCAGGGGTCAGCACTGCATGGCCGGCGCTCGGTGGCTTTGCCCTTGCACTTGAACTCCGCCAGGGCAGCTCCCAGGCGGGCGTTGACACATCGGCGGGTGCGGGTTTGGGTGCCGGAGCTGCCGCAGGCACGGCGTGAGCAGGGGCTCCAGGAGGACCAGTGTGACCAGTAGATGTGCTCTGGGAAGGTGGGGAAGGTGTTAACTGGGGACACATCACCCACACCCATCCCCTTGGGGTGGCATGTTAGCTGCTGAGATGATGCTCAGCGTTGGTGCACCCAAGGGGTGAGGGCTGGAGCTGGGAAGGGGTTTGGTGGAGCTGCAGCTCCAGCAGGATGTGGTGTGTGTGTAAGGGGGGGGGGGGTGTGTGTGATGAGGGAGAAACGGGTACAGAACCACCACCAAGTTGCCAGCGGGGAGGTGGTGGGGCCAGGAACTCACCCAGCGGGCAGAGGAATCGGATGTGGTAGTTGGAGCAGGTCTTGCCTCGCGGCTGCTCCTTGTTGATGCAGCGAAAGCCTTTCTTGGGGCTGACGTGCACCACCTCGCCCACCTCCTCAGGCAGCTCCCACTCGGTGGTCCGGGCCTGCACGGCCACCGGCCGCGCGCAGACGCGCCCGCGGTAGTAGAAGCGAATGGCGTCCAGGCTCTCGTAGTCCCCGTCCCCCCCGGGGTGGTCGATGTTGAACCACGACGTCCACTCAGCTCCTCCACCTGGGATGGAGCAAACCTTCAGTGCACCAGTGGGGAACAGCACCCCCCCCCCATCCCGGGCTGCTACCGGCACTGGGGACAGCTTGGGGACATTGAAGGCATCATGGAAAGGGGTAGAGGGCACTGGGAGAGCCTTGGGGACACTGCTGTGGGGGGGATGGTGGCACCTCTTGGGTTGGCATGGTGGGCATCACCTGGCACAGCCCCTTTGGGGTGTCCTGGCTGGGTGACACGGTGTCCAGTGGGGGTTTGGGGATGGCCATACCTGCCGTGTCCAGGTCAAGCTCTGCCAGGCTGGGCTCCTCTTTCCAGGGCTTCCCCGCAGTGCTGCCCTTTCCCGGCTCTGAGTCGTTCTCCAGGGGCTCTAGGGGGAGACCAGAGGGTGGGACCACCCAGCACCCTGCCACCCCCTCCCCAGGGCACCAGGACACTCGACGAGCCAGGGGAACCAACATTCTGCCGCAAAGCTCAGCCAGATCTGGGATGGACCCCTGTCCCAGCAGGGTTGTGGAACCCCCACCCACCCTGAGCCCCCCATCACCACCCAGGGAAGGGGGTCTGGGCAGGATTTATCGACTCCCTGGGGCCAGGCTGGGGGTGACACCACCCGGGGTGGCCCAGGACAGGCTGCAGCCTCTGGGGGACGGGCCGAGGGGCAGCTGAGGCTGGTGCCGCGTGGCGAGTCCGGCCGTGCTGGGCCCTGCGCCACGTCCACGGGCTGCACGCCTTGAAATGCTGCCCAACCAGCTCCCGGCTGCCCCGGGGTGAGCTCAGCCCCGGGGGGGGCACAAGGGACAGGGAGAGCAGCCAGGGTGCCCACCCACACACCTGCTGTGCTGGGGCTATGGAACAAACCCGGCATCACAGCGAGCCAACCCAGGAGCCAGCAGGAAATTGGGCTGTTAAACCACAGCTGGGAAGTGGTCAGCCCAGGGGGGCTCGCTGTGTGGGAGGGTGCCCCCCACTCAGCTCCCACCGAGCCATGTCCCATGGGAGTTAACCCCACGGAGCAGCCGGGGTGGCCGAACCAGCCGGAGCTTCCCGCAGGTGCTCAACCATCCGGAGCAGACAGAGCTGGTGGGGACACGGCACCGGGCACGTCCCTGTCCCCCTGGTGACACAGGGTGGGCAAAACTGCCCTGAGCCTCACCAGCACGTCCTCCAGGTGCCAGAGGGAAGTGCCAGAGGGACCATCCATGACCCTGGAGCATCCATGACCCCAGCACACATCTGGCTCCAGCACACATCTGGCTCCAGCACACATCTGGCAAGCACTCAGCCCCATCCCCATCCTGCCCCGCAGCCCCCCAGGAGGGCAGGGATGACCCCCCGCCCCCGTGGTTCCACACCAGAGCCAGCCTTACCTGTAGCCCCAGCACCGTGCAGGGTGGCCAGGGCCAGGAGGGCCAGTGCCAGCTCCCCCATGGTTGCCGGCGCGGCTGCCGGTGACTGCGAGCGCGGCGGCGCCCTGGGTCTATATATGAGCCCTTTCCCCCTCGCAGGCAGCAGCGATCCTGGCACCCGGGCCCGGCGGCGCTGGCTCCGTGTCAGGAGGAAAGTGGGAAGGAGGATCCCTCCCCGCGGCCGGGCTGCACGCTCCAGCCCGGGAAACTTGAGGGTTTTGTTTTTGTAAAGCTGCTAAAATTGGATGCGCTTGGGAATGTGGAGAGGAGGGAAGGCGGGGAGGGGGGGGGGGGGGAAGAAAAAAGGCAAGTGAGGCCAAACTCGGAGCTCCTGTGGCCAGGTCAGGGTGCCAGCACTGCCCTGGCACCCCGTGCTCTGGGGCATGGGGGGCTGGTGGGGCCGGGGTCACCCGTGCTGTGACCTGCCCCACACGGCTGTGCTGGAGCCATTCGTGTCCCTGTGCCGAGGTGGAGCTGAGGCCGGGCACAGCTCGGTGCACACATGGCCCCGACTGCCCTCTGGGGCTGCGGGAGGCAAGGCAGGCAGCATTGCTGCAGCATGGGTGCAAGGGGGGGGGTGGTGGGGACACACACGGGGTCTCCCCCAAATCAAAGCCGTCTCCCACAGCCCAGCTGGTGGAAATCCCAGCACATTCCTGCATTCCCTAAAACTCCAGTGGCACCTGCGGGGGCGGGGGGGGGGGTGTGTGGAGGGGAGGGTGGCAGCTCCCAGGGCTATTATGGGGTCAAGAACATCCTGGGACAGCTTGGGACAGTCCCCAGGGGTGGCTCATCACTGTTAATTAAA